>NC_133408.1:28625909-29279318 GCF_049350105.2 Macaca mulatta
GACAAACACATTTTCACATGACACCTATATTGAGGCAAGAAAATCTTCTAACATTAAAGCTGCATAGGATATTAACGCTATTGTTTCTAGCATTGAAGTTATTTAAAATATCATATTGTTTTGTCACCTATACTTTGTCCTCAACTTACAATGCTTTGACTCAAAAATTTTCAACTTCATAATGGTTGCAAAAGTGATAAGTCTTCAGTATAAAGTGATCTGATATTCTACTAATGCTGGGCAGTGGTGGTGAGCCAAAGCTCTAGTCAGCCTCACGATAATATTCTACCGTGTACTGTGTTACCAGGCGATTTTGCCAGCTGTAGGCTAATGTAAGCATTCTGAGTACAATTATGACAAGCTAGGCTACACTTTGGTGTTCAGTGGGTTAGGTACATTAAGTACATTTTCAACTTACAACATTTTCAACTTATAATAGATTAATCAAGATGTAATTCCATCATACGTCAAGAAGCACCTTGTATATTTAAATTAATGTATTATAAATTTAAACTAAATTAAGCCTCAGAACTTTAGTGCATTTTGTCATTAACTTTGTCGTTGTTAATGGTCCCAATAGTTGTTTGTTGTAACAAACTTTATTTCAGGATTCCTGCTAGCCCTAAGGTATTTCAGTTGTTTTGGATACAAAATGGATTCATGAGAAGCTTAACTTTTATAACAAATATTGAAAGAGAAATAGTTGTTTCATAAATACTCTACATATGTATTCTAACTAGTCTTTATGTATGTTCTGCGACATAAAATACAATCGTCTTCTGAAGGCATCTAAAATTATGGAAGTTTTTGTTTAAAATTGAGCTACTTGACTGGGAAGATATTGGGTAATAGAAAGTTATTCACTAACTGTGGCCTCTCCTTTTGCAGAATTAAGAACACTTATTATTTTATTTAATACATGTTCTTGTGCAGACATTGCTTATAAAAATAAATTTTAGTGTGATTATGTATATGCTTCAAGTAATATATATCATTTGAAGCATTTTACAAAGTGCAAATAAGGAAACAATAAATGGATTTCCTTTTGACCTTGTTACTTTTCTAATTACTGTACCTGAATTGGTCATCCAAAGAGTAAATGTTAATCGTTTTGCAGGTCAGGTGCCTCCATGCATTACATAAACTGCTTACTGCTTGGCAAATAAAATAGATGAGAAGTGCAAGGAGAGTTTCTAGAAGAGTGACTGAACAGAGACATTATAGCAGCACTATTGTTGCATTTTAAATCACATTATGGTAAAATAAACATAATAAATAAGCATAAGGAATCACTAGACCTCTGAAGGAATATCAAATAATTCTCATAATTATGTTTGTTCCTTGTGAGTGGCTCTGATGGTATTATAATGCTTACATCAATATTTTGTTGTTAATAACTTTCATGTATTTATGTGGTCTCTTCATCAAAGGAACTAAAACATTCATAAATAACAAACATTTATTAAATTCCTATGAAGGTCCTCAAGATGTTATGAACCTTTATATGGATATAGATAGAAGGGACAAGTGAGGGGACAATACATTAGTGTGGTTGTGAAGGTTATCTCTAAGGAAAAAAAGAAAATGTAAAATATCTGACTGCACTGGTAAGTCCACTCCACTTACAACCTGTCATTCTGGACAAGTTAGCTCACTCTCTTACCTCAATTTTCACACTGCAATATGGGAATAATAACAATATTTACTTCTTAACGCATAATGAAATCATTGAGATGATATAAATGAAACAATAATTTAGCTTGGAATAAAATCATCCTTAGATATTAGCTTCTAACTTTCAACATTCATAGAATTTATGTCTTTGAAAAAGATATTTTTAAAAACATCCTAAAACTTTTTCAAACTGAGATTTTCATTGTCTTCCTACTTGCCAATGTTATCCAGAGTGCTTGCTAAGCTCTCTTTGTATTGTAAGTCAACACTGACAACTATTTCAGAGAACTTCAAATAACAGCCTTAAATGAAGTCTACTTATTTTGACTATACTATTTTTATCCTGGTTCCCCTCCACCACATTCTAGGTGCCCATTAAACTATTCCTTTGTACTAGGGAGAAGGAGTCATCGACTGAGATTAGGTACTCTCCTTTCCTCCCCTATCATGTCAAGACTTTATTATTTTACCACGTGTATTTAAATTATCTCACAAATGATGCATGCTCTCAGACAATCTATTTCCTTTCTACTTCTATCTGATACTGGACCCCTGTCTGTGGTCTCAAAGGACGTGACCACTTTAGGATCTTCTGACTTACTCTTACTCTAATGACCATTCCAAGTCATTTCGATATTCATTTAGGTAGCTCATTCCACTTCGTGACATATCGAATAAATAAGTGCTATAGAAAATAATAAAGTAAGGGAAGAAGTATATCATGCAGGATATAAACTAGAAGAAAAAAATCTAATTATTTTTTAAAAGAGGGAATTTAATGTAGGGAATTGATAACACAACTAGGGGAAGGGATGAGAGCCTAAATAGAAGACTGAGATGCCACCAAGAGTTTTTATAGCAGCAAGGCCATAGAGACAAAAGGAGCAGGGGGAATTATCACAGCAGAAGGGTCAAGTTTACTCAATGTATTTGTTCACACGTTTGGCTGTAATAAATTAAGGAAAACTTATTGGCTTAATTCAACAAACATTTATTATTTTACGATTCTGGAGTAATAAGTCTCAAATCAGTTTCATTAGATCTAAATCAAGGTATGGCAGTGCCATACTCCTTCCAGGGGTTGTAAGAGAAAGTTTATATTCTTGCCTCTTCCAGTTTCTAGAGCTACATTTTTGACTGGCAATCCCTTCCTCCATCTTCAAAACCTCAGCTAGCATCTTGCTTCAGTTGTGACATTGCTTCCCTCTTCTGTGGAAAAATATCCACTCAGCCTCTCTCCTACAAGGACACTTGTGATTTAGGGCCCATCCAAATAATTGCAAATGATCTCTTTGTCTCAAGATTATTACCTTAGTTTCATGTGCAAAGTCCTGCCATATTGTTGACATTTACAGGTCCCAGGAATTAAGACCTGAATTATTTTGAGTAGCCATTTTTCATTCTACAATAGTCTTCCCTTTAGTGTCCAAATATTACTGTTTATTTCACATTCACAATGTATTCACCCCATCCCCAAATCACCAAATATCTTAACCTATTACATTATCATTGAGGTCCAAAATCTTATGTAAATGTTATTACCTCAATAGTCCTAACTCTCATTATCTAAGTCATCTCTCCTAGAGCAAAATCCTTTACCCATTTGTAGACTTGGGAAATGAGAAAGCAAATAATGTGCCCCTAAAATACAATGGAGAAACAGGCATAAGACAATAATTGTAGACATTCCCATTATAAATGACAGAAAACTAAAAGAAGAAAGGAGACTCCAGTCCTAAGTAATTTTGAAATCCTACTGTTCCTTAGTAGAGTCTATTAGGTTTCAAGACCTGGCAGCAAACCTCTGTGAATTTTGGCTCCATTCTCGACCCACAGCTGCATTCTCTGGTTCCAGGATCCACCCTCTGGTCTGGAGACTCTGCTCATGAATTATCCTCCTTTTCCCTTGAAAGGTGCACATGTTTACTGCTGAGAAGTTTTATCCCTCTTTCCTGCTTATGGAAATTTGGGAGTCTGACAGCCTGCCTTTCTTTCTTTCTTTTTTTTTTCCTTTCTTTATTTTTTTCAGGACTAACTGGCAGTGTCTCTGCCAACATAACATCTCAAGTAACTTGTGGATCTCCTGTGTAATTCATGTGGATTTATTCCATTAAACAGGAGTGTCCTCCCAAGATATTTCTTGGATAATACCATCTTTATTTCTGGTTTCTCCTAAGATAGTTGAAAGGACTCACCAATCATATTCTTAATGTCTCTAAAGAGCCCTCTGTGTGAATGTATATGGTGATCTTTTAATACTGTGCAGCACTATTCAAAAGTTGTTTGGTCACGTCCTTGAATTTTCCTTTCAAGCATGCTTTTCGGATAGTGAATCTCCTAATTTTAGCATCTTTTGAAAGTTGAATAGCATTCGAATTTGTTGACCAAGGATGGTAGCTTATGCCTGTAATCCCAACATTTTGGGAGTCCTAGACAGCAGGTAGCCTGAGGTTAGGGCTTTGAAACCAGCCTGGCCAATGTGATGAAACCCTGTCTCTACTAAAAAGACAGAAAAATCAGCTAGGTATGGTGGCATGTTCCTGTAATCCCAGCTATTCAGGAGGCTGAGGCAGGAGGGAGGTGGAGGTTTGCAGTGAGCTGAGATAGCACTACTGAACTCCAGCTTGGGCAACAGAGTGAGACTCTGTTTCAAAAAGTAAAGAAATAAATAAAAGAATTTCTCAAGTCATCAACTTCTGGTTTATTTTTGTTTAACAGTTCTTTCTTCAATGTATCTTTTTCCTTTAACATTTTACTATAAGCAGCAAAAAGAAGCCAGGCTGCAACTTCAACGTTTTGCTTAGAAATCGTCTAAACTAAATATATAAGTTTATTGCTTACAAGTTCTGTTTTCCGCATAACTAGGACAAAAGTCACCTAAGCTCTCTGCCAGTTATGATTCTTAACTTGATCATACATGCAGAGTCTCTTCTGCTTTAAAAGATAACATTCATAGGCTCCAGGTTATTATTTCGGGTCATTATTAAGACTTTACACCCAGTGAAAAATAAACCCATGGTTGGGTCTGGCTAAAAACCACTAATATCATTTGGATATTTGTTTCTTCCGAATCTTATGTTGAAATTTGATTCCTAATATTGGAGGTGGAGCTTAGCGAATAGTGTTTGTGTTGTAGAGGTGGATCCCTTATGAATGGCTTTGTGCCTGAGAATGAGTGAGTTCTCCTTGCTCTATTAGTTCCCACAAGAACTGATTGTTAGAGGCAGCTAAAAAGAGCCCGGCACCTCTTACCCACATCTTTGCTTCCTTCCTCTCAACATGTGATTCCTTTTCCCCTTTGCTTTCTGCCATGAGTGAAAGCTTCCTGTGGGCCTCCCCAGAAGCAGAAGCTGGTGTCATGCTTCCTGTACAGCATACTGAACCATGAGCCAAATAAACCTCTTTTCTCTATAAATTATGCCACCTCAGGTGTGTTTTTTTTTTTTTTCTTTTTGAAATTAAGTCTCGCTCTTTCCCCCAGGCTGGAGTGCAGTGGTGCCATCTTGGCTCTCTGCAATCAGGTATTTCTTAACAGCAACACAAAGTGGACTAAGATAGCCACACAGGGGAGTCAATGTCTGCTAGAAAGACTCACTATGATAAAGGCAGAGAAAAAGATTAACTTGGCCTCTCTTGTTTTTGTGGTCTCCAAAAATCCTATTGGTCCCTCTCATGAAACAAACTCAACTGAACCCAGCTAGCCCAGGAATCAGGAAAACAGAGCCTGCAGGCATCAGCTTTCTAGGCATAAACTTCAGAACAAAAGAGAATCCTAATGCAAGCAATTCCAGAATTGATTCAGGGGGTTGAGTGAGCCAGTCAGTGTTGTCATTTTATTCATAGTGGTCAAGAAAAGATTGTGTAATAAGGTAGCATTTGAGCAAAGATATGAGGAACTAAATGGGCAAGTCATATAGTTAACTTAAATAAGAGCATTCATTTTTTAGCAGAAGGAACAAAATGTAAATCACTTGAAGAGGAAGTTCTGATGATTTTGAGGAGAATCAAGAGGGTATGTGTGGCTGAACTTTAAAAAAAAATAGGGAAAAGAACATAATGAGATATAGGATTGCCGTGCATGGTTATAAAGGTTCTGTCTGCTGGTTCCTTTTGCATTGTGTACTACACAATTTATATTCTGCATATTACAGCCTTGAGGCCAGATCATAAAGTGTGTATGTATTTATGTAAATTATGTAAAAGCCAGTAGGTATTTTACAAAATTTAGATTTTCCTTTCAATGAATAGGAAGTCCTTGGTAGGTCTTGATCAGAGAAGTGACATAATGTGATATTTATTTTAAAGAAAGTATTTTGATACCTCTTTTGAGATACACTAAACCGTAAGGTGGAAGCAAAAAAAAAAAAACCCAGTAAGGGTCCTAATGCAATAATCTAAGTGTAAGATCATGGTGATTTCAGCTAGTATATACAAGATAAGTACTGGCTGTATTGTAGATATATTATTGAAGGCAAAACCAGCATCATTTGCTGTGAAATTGCATGTGTAGTGTGAAAGTAACAGGAGAATCTAAGATGACTTCAAAGTTTTTAAACTGGTATTTCAAAAATATAAAATTTTATTTATTAAGGAGAAACTACGAAGGAAACAGTCTTTGGAGGCCCACTCAAATTTCATCTTGAATTCTCATGTGTTGTGGGAGGGACTCAGTTGGAGGTAGCTAAATCATGAGGGCAAAATCTTTCCCATGCTGTTCTCATGACTGTAAGTCTCAAGAGATCTGGTGGTTTTAAAAAGAGGAATTCCCCTACACAAGCTCTCTCTTTGTCTGATGTCATCCATGTTAAGACGGGACTTGTTCCTCCTTGCCTTCTGCTATGATTGTGAGACTTTCCCAGCCATGTGGAACTGTAAGTCCAATTGAACCTCTTTCTTTTGTAAATTGCCCAGTCTTGGGTATGTCTTTGTCAACAGTGAGAAAACTGACTAATACAGTGACTCTGTTGAATGGTGAATGTATCTATAACAATGACAAGAGTAATATCAGAGTGTATAAGTTAGGATGCAAAATAATGAATAATTGAGACACTTTGGTGAGCAGATAGGTAAAGTGAGGTGAGGGCAAATTAGGATGAAGCTGGACATAAGAATCTCAAAGGATATACTGTTTGTGCATAGTTTTGTTTTAATTATTGAAGTAATGGGGACATTTTAAAGTAAAAAAACTGAAATGCCTTTCAATATTGAATTCCTTATAAAATAAAATGAAAAGCAGCCTTTAGCCAAAACTTAACAGGAAACACTTTATTACTAGATTATTATCAAATTTAAATTAAGACAGGAGAAGAAATTTTAGGAGATGAGCCTGAACTAACTGAGGAGTTCTTTAGTTGGAGGGAAGAGTAGGAGAGTAGAAAGGTGACTTCAGTAGTGAAAACCTACACATTGGCAAGAGAATAATAGTACAGAAAAGAACATATGGGAGCAAATTACTTTGTGTTGAGGCAGAATAAAATTGGGATGTTGGCCGGGCACAGTGAGTGGTTCACACCTATAATCCCAGCACTTTGGGAGGCTGAGGCAAGCAGATTACGAGGTCAGGAGTTCGAGACCAGCCTGGCCAACATGGTGAAACCCCATCGCTACTAAAAATACAAAAAACTAGCCAGGCGTGGTGGCGGGCATGTGTAATCCCAGATACTCAGGAGGCTGAGGCAGGAGAATCACTTGAACCTGGGAGGTGGAGGTTGAAGTGAGCTGAGACCGTGCCACTGCACTCCAGCCTGGGCAACAGGGCAAGACTCCATATCAAAAAATAAATAAAATAAAATAAATAAAATTAGAATGTCAGCAGTATTATATTTAATTCTGAAATCTTCTTTGGTAGAGCAGTTACTCAGAAACAGAAGAATTCAGTGTGGCTTGAAAGGATGAACTGATGGATTCTATTTTTCCAAATTTTATATTCCCCAAATTCTGGATACTGCTTCTTTGCCACAAGCTTTACTACCATCAGTAGTGTAGCATGAATCACTCAGTTCTTCATATTTATCTCTTTATCTGAGCCCTCATTACCAGTGTCAGAGAGGTCTGATTTGGAGCTGGTGAGCACAAATGACTACATGATAGTATGTCTTTTCTATCTGAAAAAAAAAAAAAAATTCTTTTCACATCTCTCTGCTTTGTTTGGAGTAGGAATGTTTAGAACATGTCCCTAGAAAGGTTAGCATCTGCAGCTGAAGCTGGAATGGGACCCCTATTTCAGAATATCATTATGTTTATTTCAACACATTGTAATATTCTCCTGGGAGGAACACTTCAGCCCATTTCTGTTTCTTATCTTTATTCTGATATCTACTGAGATATGCCTGTTGATTTGATAACAAAGAATATACTGATAATGACATTGCTAACATTTATGACAACCAGGCCAGAAGTACCTACAGTCTTTATTAGCCTATTTGATAGATCCTACAACAAAGAAGATTTTATAAAATAATTATTGTAATAGGCTATTCTTGCATTGCATAAATACCTGATACTGGTTAATTTACAAAGAAAAAAGATTTAATTGGCTCACAGTTTGGTAGGCTTTCCAGGAATAATGGCACTGGCATTTGTTCAGCTACTTGGGAGTCCCCAGGAAGATTACAGTCATGCTGGAAGGTGACGCAAGAGCAGGCATGTCACACTGGGGAGGCAGGAGAAAGAGAGAGGAAGTTGTGGGCAGGAGGTGCCACACACTGTTATATGAGAAATCACTATCCTTTTTTCCTTCTTCTTTTTCCAATGTTTAGTTTTTGTGAGTACAATAGTAGCTGTATATATTCATGGGGTACCTGTAATGTTTTGATACAAGCATGCAATATGAAATAAAGCACATCATGGAAAATAGGGTATCCACTTCATCAAGCATTTATCCTTTGTCATTCACTGTCTTTGAAGTCAGCACCAAGCCCTGAGGGATCCAACCCTGATACGATTCATGTTCCCACTCAAATCTTATGTTGAACTGTAATCCCCAATGTTGGAAGTGTGGTCTGGTGTGAGGTGATTGGACTATGGGGGTATATTTCTCACGAATGGTTTAACACCATTCCCTTGGTACTGTCCTTGTGATAATGAATGAGTTCTCACCACATATCGTTGTTTAAAAGTGTGTGGCACCTCTTCCCTCTCTCTCTCTTTCTTGTTCCTCTTCCTGCCATGAAAGATGCTTTGCTTCCCCTTGCCTTCTGCCATGATGAGAAGCTTCCTGATGCCTCCCCCACAGCAGAAGTCACTATGCTTTCTGTACAGCATTCAGAACCATGAGTCAATTAAATCTCTTCTCTTTATAAATTACCCAGTCTCATTTCTTTATATCAATGTGAGAACAGAATAATACAGCCTCCATAACCCAAACATCTCCCATCAGGCCCTACCACCAGCACAGCAGATTACAATTCAACATGAGATTTGGATGGGCACCAATATCTGAACTATGTAATTCCACCCCTGGACCCTCCCAAATCTTATGTCTTTCTCACATTGCAAAATACAGTCATGCCTTCCCAACAGTCCCCAAAATCTTAACTCATTTCAGCATTAACTCAAAATTCCACAGTCCAAAGATTTATCTGAGACAAAACAAGTCCCTTATACTTATCACTCTGTAAAATTAAAAAAAAAAAAATTACCTACTTCCAAGATACAACGGGTGTATAGGCATTAGATAAACATTCCCATTCCAAAAGGGAGAAATCGGTCAAAATATGGGGCTATAAGCTGCATCCAAGTTCAAAGCTCAACAGAGCAGCCATTAAATCTTAAAGCCTCAAAATAATCTCCTTGTAACTGCCCGGTGGGTTCACCTTGCCCTCTGTCTAGACAGAGCTGATTTATCAAGACAGAGGAATTGCAATAGAGAAAGAGTAATTCACACAGAGCCCGCTGTGCAGGAGACAAGAGTTTTATTATTACGCAAACCAGCCTTCCAAAGCATTCATGGTTTAGAGTTTTTAACAATAATTTGGTGGCTGGAGGAAGGCCAGTGAGTTGGGAGTGCTGGTTGGTTGGGTCAGAGATGAAATCATAGGAAATCAAAGCTGTCCTCTTGTGCTGAATCGTTCCTGGGTGGGGGTCACAAGATCAGATGAGCCAGTTGATTAATCCGGGTGGTGCCAGCTGATCCATCAAGTACAGGGTCTGCAAAATAGCTCAAGCACTGATCTTAGGACCGGTTTAGGGACTGTCAGAATCTTGTCACCTCCAGCTGAATAACTCCTATACTATAATTTCTAATCTGGCGGCTAATTTGTTAGTTTTACAAAGGTAGTTTAGTCCCCAGGCAAGAAAGAGGTTTGTTTTGGGAAAGAGTTGTTACTTGCTTTAAACTGTAAACTAAGTTCCTCCAAAGTTAGTTCAGCCTATGCCTAGGAATGAACAAGGACTGCTTGAAGGTTAGAAACAAGATGGAGGTGGATAAGTGAGATCTCCTGTACTGTCTCAGCTACAATTTTGCAATGGCAGCTTTATCCTTTGACTCCATGTCCCACATCCCAGGTACACTGGTCAAGGGGTGGGCCCCCAAGGCTTTAAACAGCTCCACCCCTGTGGCTTTGCAGGGTTCAACCCCAGGCCTGCTTTCATGTATTGGAGTTGAATGCCTGAATGCCTGTGGCTTTTCCAGGTACAGAGTGCAGGCAGCTGGTGGATCTCCTATTCTAGAGTCTGAATTATGGTGGTCCCTGTATTAGTCTGTTATCACATTGCTGATAGACACACTGGAGACTGGGCAATTTACAAAAAAAAGAGATTTAATAGGACTTACAGTTCCACGTGGCAGGGGAAGCCTCACAATCATGGCAGGAGGCAAGGAGGAGCATGTCCTATCTTACATGGATGGCAGCAGGCAAAGAGAAATGAGGAAGACACAAAAGCAGAAATCCCTGATAAAACCATCAGATTTCATGAGACTTATTTACTACCATAAGAAAATGCCCCCATGATTCAATTTTCTCCCACCAGGTCCCTGCCACAACATGTGGGATTGTGGGAGTACAATTCCCACAATATGAGATTCAGGTGGGGACACAGAGTCAAATCATATCATTCCACCCGGACTCTGCCAAATCTCATGTCCTTACATTTCAAAACCAATCATGCCTTCCCAACAGTACCCCAAACCCTTAACTCATTTCAGAATCAACTCAAAAGTCCATAGTCCAAAGTCTCATCTGAGATAAGGCAAGTCTTTTCCGCCTATGAGGCTGTACAATCAAAAGCAAGCTAGTTATCTCCTAGATACAATGAGGGTACAGATATTGGTTAATACAACATTTCACATGGGAGACATTGGCCGAAACAGAGGGGCTATAGGACCCATGCAAGTCTGAAATCCAGTGAGGAAGTCACATCTTAAAACTGCAAAATGATCTCCTGTGACTCCATGTCTCACATTCAGGTCACACTGATGCAAGTGATGGGTTCTCATGGTCTCGGGCAGCTCTGCCCCTGTGGTTTTGCAAGGTACAGCCTCCCTCCTGGTCACTTTCATGGGCTGGTGTTGAGTGTCTGCGGCATTTCCAGGTGCAAAGTGCAAGCTGTTGGTGGATCTACCATTCTCGGGTCTGGAGGATGGTGGCCCTCTTCTCATAGCTCCACTAGGTAGTGTCCCAGTAGGGACTCCGTATGGGGGTTCCAACCCCACATTTCCTTTCTGTACTGCCTGAACAGAGATTCTCCATGAGAACTCCAGCCCTGCAGCAAACTTCTGTCTGGGCATCCAGGTGTTTCCATACATCTTCTGAAATCTAGGTGGAGGTTCCCAAACCTCAATCCTTTACTTCTGTGTACCCAAAGGCTCAACACCACGTGGAAGCTGCCAACACTTGGGGCTTGCACCATCTGAAGCCACAGCCCAAGCTCTACATTGGCCCCTTTCATCGCACTGCTGGAGTGACTGGGATGCAGGGCACCAATCACCTAGGCTGCACTTAGCACAGGGACCCTGGGCCCAGCCCACAAAATCACTTTTTCTCCTAGGCCTCTGAGCCTGTGATGGGAGGGGCTGGCTGAGGACCTCTGACATGCCCTGGAGACATTTTACCCATTGTCTGGGGATTGACCTTTGGCTCCTTGTTTCTTAGGCAAATTTGTGCAGTCTGTTTGAATTTCTCCTCAGAAAATGGGGTTTTCTTTACTATCACATTGTCAGGTTGCAACTTTTTCAAACTTTCATACTCTGTTTTCCTTTTAAAACTTAGGTCTTTTAATCGCACTCAAGTCACCTCTTGAATGTTTTGCTGCTTAGAAATTTTTTCTACCAGATACCTTAAATTATCCATCTCAAGTTCTAAGTTGCACAAATCTCCAGGACAGGGGCAAAATGCTGCCAGTCTCTTTGCTAAAACATAACAAGAGTCACCTTTGCTCCAGTTTCCAACAAGTTCTTCATCTCCATCTGAGACCATCTCAGCTTGTCCATATTGTGATCAGCATTTTGGCTAAAGCCATTCAACAAGTCTCTAGAAAATTCCAAACTTTCCCACATTTTCCTGTCTTCTGAGCCCTCCAAACTGTTCCAATCTCTACTTGTTACCCAGTTCCAAAGTTGCTGCTACATTTTTGGGTATGTTCTCAGCAGCGCCACACTATACTGGTACCGATTTACTGAATTAGTCCATTTCACACCATTGATAAAGACATACCCGAGAGTGGGCAATTTACAAAAGTCAAAAGTTTAATACAGTTTCAAGTGGCTGGAGAAGCCTCACAATTATGGTGGAAGAAAGGGAGGAGCACGTCCCATCTTACATGGATGGCAGCAGGCAAAGAGAGAAATGAGGAAGACACAAAAGCAGAAACCCCTGATAAAACCGATAGATCTCATGGGACTTATTTATTACCATGCAAACAGTACAGAGGAAACTGACCCCGTGATTCAATTATCTCCCACGGGGTCCCTCCCACAACATGTAGGAATTATGGGAGTACAATTCCAGATGAGATTTGCATAGAGCCACAGAACCAAATCATATCAGCCCCCTTATCATAGTTCCACTAGACAGTGCTCCATTGGAAGCTCTGCATGGGATCTCCAACCCCCAAAATTCCCTTCACACTGCCCTAGTAAGATTCTCTGTGAAGGGTCTCTCCCTGATGCAGGTTCCTGCCTGGGCACCAAGGCTATTCCATATAGCTCCTGAAATCTAGGCAGAGGGTGCTTGGTCTCATTTATTCTTGCACTCTGTGTACCAACAGGCTTAAAAACAAATGTAAGTCATCAGGGCTTAAGGTAGCTCGTGCTCTCCAAAGCAGTGGCACAAGCGGCATCTAGGGCCATTTGAGACCAGGCTGAACCCAAGCAACTGGGATGAGGGAAGCAGTGCTCCAAAGCTGTGCAGGCCAGAGGGGCCCTCGGTCCAGCCCAGGAAACTATTCTTCCCTCCTAGGCTTTAGAGAATGTGATGGGAGGGTTGCTGTGAAGGTTTCTCAAATACCTTCCCAGCCTTTTCTTCCTTGTTTTGGCTGTCAGCATTTGGCTCCCTTTTACTTTTTCAAATTTCTTTAGCAAGTAGTTGCTTCACGCCCTGCTTGAATTCCTTTTGCTAAAAAAGTTTTTTCTTTCTCTGCCACTTGCAAGGCTGCAAATTTTTCCAAAGTTTTATACTTTGCTTTACTTTTAAATATAAATTTCTAATTTGAGTTATTTTCTTGCTCCCACATGTGAGCTTAGGTTCTTAGAAGCAGCCAGGCTACCTCTTGATGCTTTGCTGCTTAGAAATATCTTCAGCCAGATCCCCTATATTATCACTCTCAAGTTCAAACTTCCCAAATCCTTAGGGCATTAGCAGAAAGCAGAAAGCTTTTTGCTAAGGCATGGCATGTGTAACCTTCGCTCTAGCTCCCAATAAGTTCCTCATTTCCATCTGAGGCTTCAGCAGCATGGACTTCACTGTCCGTATCACTATCAATATTTTGGTCACAACCATTCAATTAGTTTCCAGGAAGTTTCAAACTTCCTTTCATCTTCCTGTCTTCTTCCGAGCTTTCCAAACTCTTCCTCCCTCTGCCTGTTACCCAGTACCAAAGTTGCTTCCATATTTTTAGGTATTTTTATAGCAAAGCCCCAGCCTTCTGTACCAATTTTTTCAGTTAGTCCATTCTTGCATTGCTATAAAGGACTACCTGGGACTGGGTAATAGATAAAGAAAGAGGTTTAATTGACCCACAGTTATACAAGCTTTATAGGAAGCATGGTGGGTGCTGGCATCTCCTAGGTTTCTGGAGAGGCCTTGGGAAGCTCACAATCATGGAGAAAGGCAAAGCAAGAAGAAGCACTTCACATGGCAAAAGAAGTAGCAAGAGAGAAAGAGAGTGGGGGAAGGTGCCGCACACTTTTAAATGGCTAGATCTCATGAGAACTCACTCACTATTACAAGGTCAGTATCAAGCTGTGAGGGGTCTGCCCTCATTACCAAACCACCTCCAACCAGGCCCCACCTTCATCCTTGGGGACAAATATCCAGACCATATCAACTATATAATTCCTGATGTGGCTTTTTCCATCCTAAATTTCCCACACCCTCATCTCTGATCTTAATTTAAAAGTATAGATAAGGCTCAGGCAGATATGTTTTGATATTATATATTTTCTTATGTAGTACATTTTAGAGCAAAAGTTAATAACCATGAGGATTATTGTTTTAAAAAGTGCATGTAATAGTCTTCTTCCCTATATTTCTGCTGTTGGATACTGTCCTCATCCACAATGCTCTGCTGCATTGCCACATGACTTATTTTGGCCAACAGGACAGTAATACATGTCACATACGCACAGACTTGAAAATAACTTATGTTGGACCCAAACCTCTCTTGCTGCTCTTGGAACACTTTGGCCATGATGTGAAACAACCAAGCCTAACTTAACGCATGGTTAGAAACCACAGATTGCAAATCAGTCACCCCAGCTGAGGTCCCTAGACCAAACAACCTGCCAACTACAAGACATATGAAGACATTTATGCAGATCACGCAGCCACAGACTGACCTGCTAGCTGACCACAGACACACACGTAAAAGAACTCAGTGGAAATTAAACACAGACCATAGCCCAGTCAGCCCAAAGTATCAGAATCTATCTAAAATGACTGGTCTTTTAAGCCACTACATTTTGGATAGTTGATTATACAGCAAAATCCAGCTGATGAAGTAAATAACATAGTAAAAAGTATTATAAAAATGGATATATTATATAGATACAGTTAACTATTATTTACCATTCCACATCTTCCAGATCTTAGAAGTAAAATGGATTAAAAAATGCCATATAATTTGCAATAATGAGACCTTTTTAAAAGGCACTTTAGTACCTATATTTACTGTTATTTTCCAGAAATGAAATATAGGTCTTCCAGTACTATTATTAGTATTTATTCAGTGAATGGGAACATATGCCTTTTTGTAGCAGCAAGAAAATTACTACAACAGAACCTTATGTTATTTTGTTTTTATTACATTTATTATAATGACATATTGAAGTACAAATAAGAAAATGATTTGGATATTGTTTATCTTCTTAATATTATTCATTTAGAAAAATATTTATAACATTGTAAGACAAAAAGCAATCATATTAGAAGTAATAAATAATGCAATTCATTACAATTTTTACAGAGAGTTTCTTTATCCACTCATTGATTGATGAGCATTTGAGTTGGTTCCATGTTTTTGCAATTGTGAATTGTGCTGATATAAACATGTGTGAAGAAGTATCTTTTACATATAATGCCTTCTTTTCCTCCGTGTAGATACGCAATAGTGAGATTGCTGGATCAAATGATAGTTCTACTTTTAGTTCTTTAAGGAACTTCATACTGTTTTCCATAGTGGTTGTACTAGTTTACATTCCCACCAGCTGTGTAAAAGTGTTCCCTGTTCATCACACCCATGCCAACATTATTATTTTTTGATTTTTTTTTTTTATTACAGCCCTTCTGGCAGGAGTAAAGTGGTATTGCCTTATAGTTTTGGTTTACATTTCCCTGATCATTAGTGATATTGAGCAATTTTTCAAATGTTTGTTGACCATTTGTACGTCTTCTTTTGAGAATTGTCTATTCATGTGTTAGCCCACTTTTTGATGGAAGTTTTGGGTTCTTTTTTTTTTTTTTTTTTTTTGCTAATCTGTTTGAGTTCATTGTAGATTCTGGATATTAGTCCTTTGTCATATGTATAGATTGTGAAGATTTTCTCCCACTTTGTGGGTTGTCTTTTACTCTGCTGACTGTTCCTTTTGCTGTGTAAAAGCTCTTTAGTTTAGTTAAGTCCCAGCTATTTATCTTTTTTTTAATTGCATTTTCTTGGTAGGGGGGTGGTTCTTGGTCATGAAATCCGTGCCTAAGCCAACGTCTAGAAGGGTTTTAACAATGTTATCTTCTAGAATTTTTACAGTTTCAGGTCTTAGATTTAAGTCCTGATCAGCTTTATTTTTTAATCCAGAACTTAAAAGACATTTTCTATGTGTGAGGTACATTTCTAAATGTTTTACAAATATTACACCATGCAATCCTAATAACCAGGTATTATTGTCTCTATTTTCAGAGATTATAAAAATGGAAGCACGAAGGGATTTCATACCCTCCCTAAGGTCTCGAACTGAAAAAAAGAAAAAAAAAATTAGAATTCAAATACAGGTCATCCTCCTGCTCGCTAAAACCCTTAGGCCGCAACATGAAGAAACCTAGCCTGCTGCCATGGTAAGGAACCACAGAGTACCAAATGAGCCATTCCAGCTTTGTTAATGTTTTAATCACTATGTTATGCTGTTTCTAGATGTCTTAAGAAAGCCTTTTTTAATTATCTACTCATGGATGGCAGATGCCCCTTGAACATATTTTCAAAGCCATCTGCATCTTTCCTTCATAACTCATCATAATTTGACTTATGTTTATGTTTACTGTGGTTCTTTCCAACAATTATTTGGGAATTCTAGAAGTGAAGTCACAATCTTCACTACAAACAGGAATTGAATACATATTTTTGAAAAAGAATTTCATAATTGTTAATTAACTTTACGATTTTGAATAAATGCAAATTTACTCAAAAGAATGTTTACCTCTATTTCCTATTATTATCAATTCATCTATCTTTCATAGAAATCCAACTTACATACACCTTAAAATGTATATACTTGGCCAGCTATATTATCCAGCACCATGATGCTTTTATTTCTAGGACCACTCCATATATTTATAGAAAAAAAAGTATATTTGGTTGATTTACTATAACAACGCTTTATTTAAGTTTGAGACACAGAAAACTGTGATTTGTGTCTTTGATGGAATACTATTTTCAACCACAAGTGTTAAAAATAGGACATTTTTGCATCTAAAAATTACTTGAAATAATAAGATAAAAACAGGTATTACATCTTAAATTTGTCTATCTACCACTGAAACATAGAAATAAATGGAAATCTACGCTTGCCATTAGTACACTTACATATGTTCACAAGAGGTTCAATCTAATCTTAGGATAATTTTTCCAGTAATATTTTATATTTATAGTACATTAAGTTATATTCAAAAGTGTAGTTCAGAAAACTTACTATTAGGATATTTTGTAACTTTATGTTTAAAATAGGTTAACATAGTTTCCTTACATTGGGTCCTCAAAATAATTTACTACCAAATGTAGTAAATTTAGAGCAAGTTGTATAAACATTAGTAGTTCTCAATAAGCAAGTAGAAGTTTCTCATTTTCTTCCTCTGCATTTGCGATAATGTAACAATGTATTTTAAATATATTGTAACATCCATATGCCGGGTACCCTGCTAATGGTTCCAAAATCAATGTCTTTCATATTTTTCTTGTGTAGTTTGTGTGTATAAAACATTGACAGCAATATTTAAAGATAATATTTGTAGTCAAAGTATGGGTCATTAGAAGTTTCAGAAATTTCTTTCCGTTTCCTACTCAGACATAAATAATATTTCAATAAATGATCAAAATAAGATAATAAAAATTATAGAAACATCTTAGTATGGAAGAAATAAACTAATGTCTAATTTACACTAATATTGTTCCATATTGGAAAAGGGAAAAATAACATGTAACAGCAAGGAGGCATTTTAATGACTATGCATGATTTAGAAGTTACCTTCACTGAGTTGTGAAAAGCATAAGTAAAATGTAATTCTAAGCCTTGGGTAAAGATGGGAGAAAAAAAACAGAATAATAGATGTGTATGGTAAAGTACAACAAAAAGAGACAGTTGTTTCTTTGAAATTTTAAAGCAATACTAAGAGCAACTTTATTATTCACCCTCTGGGACAATGAAGTAGATGTAATCTTTCTTACTCCCTCTGTTATGTACAGCTAAAAACACTGGAGCTTAAAAATAATAAATAAATTCAAAGTCTTCTTAAATGTCTTTTAATTATTTAATTAATTTATATATAAATAAATAATAATTTAAAAGACACTTATGACTCTGAAATGTGGAGAGAAGCTGGACCCACTAGAAACTTGGATCTAAAGGAATGACACAGTGATGAGCCCACTGGATTTGTTTTTTTTTCCATCATATATGAAAATCCTGAAATTGAAGAAACCAGCAATCTGTAAACATCAATGAAAACAGAGAAATATCCCCCCAAAAAGCCTCCTTTTTTGAAGCAAAAGGGCCAAGAAACAGGTAGCATAGCAGGAGAGACAACTTTTAGAAAATAACATCTTTACCCAGGTAAACAACACAGAAAATACCTATGGCCCAACTTCCATCCTTGAAAAAACAATCAAGTGGGTCACCTACAATTTTACCCTTACAAGGCTATGAGAAGACACTCTGAGTTCATCTTTGTGACAGCGTTAGAAATAAATAATCCAAGGGTTAAAGAAAAAAAATCTTAGATAAAATTTCTGAAAATTACATTAAAGTGAATATAAATGAAAATAAAACATTAACATGTGTTGAATAAAGCTAAAGCAACAAAGAGAGGAAAATCTATGCATGTATTAGAATAAAAGTCTCCAATTCAAAATATAAGGTACCATGACAAGTGCCTAGAAAACAAAAAGAGCAAAATAAGTCTAAAGGAAGCATAATTTGCTTTATATGTATTTTCATGTAACTCTATTGTTATGCACCTTGACTATTAAATGCTAATGTCCTGGATGTGATACTGTACTACAGTTTTACAGGATGTTACTATTGAGGAATATTGGGTAAAGGGTATTCTCTCAGTATTACTTCTTATAACTTCTACATGTTAGCTCTACAATAATCCTAATTTTTTAAATAAAAATGAATATAGAAAAGAGCAAAATCCCCAGCTACTCAGGTAATTGTTATTATTCAATACTGACTTCCATTTTTATGTTGAAATACAAATTGATTTCTATTTGACTTTTACCACACAGCTGGAAGTGGATCCCACCAACAGAGTTTCCATAAAGTTATCTGTTCTCTTTGGTGTTCATCTTAATTCTTGGGAACATCCTGTTAGGTGTCTTGGGTTCTGTTTACTCCCTTTGGTCCAACATTCATCAGAGACACATTAATAAAACAAAAAAGATGGAATAAATAAATAGGAACTTAGATCATTTCCATATTTGACCAAACAAAACAAACCAAAAGTCTAATTTGAGTAGAAAAGCAAATTACAAAAGAAATTTTCCATAAAATACCACCAGTTAATTTTACATTTAAAACCTATACTCTATATTGGTTTTGACCCATATATTTAGTACAGTTAGTGAAATGCATAGGAAATACAAACATCAGACTTAAACTAGTAGTTTTGTGAGCAGACGGGGGAAGGAAGTTGATGGATTAGGAAATAAATCTGTATATTTAACATTTTTGTTCTCTGAAAAATGGCAGAATTTTCACTTTACTACCTTTTTGAAAACTGATGTAAAAATATGTTAGTATTTATTTATTATTAGTTCCATATATTGGAATCATAAATATTAACTCAAAACTTTTTTTAAAAAGTCCTTAGTATGTTTGTTATTGATGCAGGATTTTTTTTGGTGCTACTTTGCCAGCTGGAGGCCAGTGTGACTGGCAATGTGTCCACTCAGGACTCGCTCAGGCCGTGGCTTGCCACAGAGGTACCCTGCTGACTCGGCCCCCCAGACTGTGCCCACCTTGCACTCCAGCATGGATCCCGTGGCCACTATGACTGTGCGCTCAGCCTGCGGTGGGAGTGGGTGTGTGAGCATGAGAGTGCAGGGTCCAGCCGGCCACTCCAAGCTCTGACATAGGAGTGGGCTCTGTGCAGGACTTGTGACTGGATCAGGCATGTCAGAAGCAACTCCCATGGGGGACTCTGGCATCCAGACAAGGGGAACACAGTGGCAACCGAACAGGGATGCCAGTGACCTCGAAGCCCCAAAGTGGGTGTTACAGAATGCTAACAGCCCTTTCAGTCCCACTGCCCCACTCTCGCCCATGACTCCAGGGCTGGCCTGGCACCACTGCTGCTTCCCATCATGTGGGGTGGCTGCTGGGTTCTGGCAGAGGACAGAGAGCCACAGTGTTACAGCCTTTTTTGTACCTGCACTCGATGGGCCCCGAGTTCTTGTCCTGTGTCCAAAAAGAATGAGGTTACACTGACAATTGAAAGGTGAGAAGGGCAGAGAAGAGTTTTATTGAGTGACAGAACAGCTCACAGTGGAGAAGAGACTCGAAGCAGGTGGTCCCTTGACCAAAGGCAGCTAGTCTCCCTCCAAGTATGGCTGAGTCTGAGGCTTTTATGGACTCATAATGGGGGAGTGTGTGCTAATTGTTCTGCGAGTATCCAAGAAAGACACCACTCAAAGGTGGGCATGACAGTGTTAAAAACCAATTAGAGACAGGTAGTATATGTAAAATAGGTGAAGGATGGGGATCAAACTGAGGAAAGCATGCCAAACTGGAAGAGAGGTTCCCAATGTAGTTTAGTGATTCATCCAAGATTCATGGCTTGGTTTTCAGACTTTAAACTGTCTTTGGCTTGAAGGTGGAGTTTCACCAGGGACCCACCTCTATCTGTCTAGGCATTTGATTACCTCCTGCCACTAACATTATTTACTATTTATTATTATTATTATCTTTATTATATATTAGCCCTTATTATCTTAAAAATTTGAAGCCTTTATTAGTGCACACATGATCTGTCTCCATCTGACTGAATTCACCCTCCAGTTTCTTCCCCAACCTTTCTAAACCTTGTTCATTTCTGGAAATTAACTTCTAATACGATAAAGAAATAAATTCTTAATTTACATGATAATAGTTTGCTTCCTCTACCTTTATTTATTGTTTTGCTTTACTGTCCAAAACAATTTATTCCATTGCAACTTTTATTAAATCCTCTATTGATAAGAACTGTCCTACAGCTGAAACTTTTTAATGTAGCAACCATTTCTGACACTCCTCTTCCCAAAACATTGGGTTATTAATAGTCATCAATATTAATGTTACAGTGAATGTCAACATAAAGTGTTCTGGGCTAGACACAGATTATTATTATTTACATTTTAATAACTATTGATCCTTTTTGCCTTAATTTTTATCTGTAGTATGATATGAGGAAAACCAAATGAAAAAATCTCTTATGCAAGTGGTCAGATCCTTCTTACACAAGGGACAAAGAATAAAAAATGAATTGTTCTTTGCTTTTTGAAGACAAAGAGACTATTCTACCTCCTTATTTGCTGAGAGTGCTTCTTGGAAACGTGCAGAGAATAGGTCCTTACTCCAGTCCTTGGTAAGAAAATAGATTTTCCAAAGGGCTAGTAAGTCCAGTATCTCCAGCCAGATTTGTCTCCAAGGTAATGGGCCTCATTTGTCCTTGAAATATAAACAAATATCTTTGGAGTTAAGTAAATTTCCATGGAGTTATTTCACTATGAATACAGCTGCGAATTAACTTGCAAGTATTGCTATAAGACCAGGATTCCACTTTTTCAGGAAAATGTTTTGGGAAAGCCATGACTGTGCAGACACCCAAAAATATTTTCTCTACACTCAATTTCAAACCAGGAAAACTAAATTTAAGTTTTTTAAAAGAAAAGCCTTAGACAAATCAGGTTTAACAGTATTTAACTGAGCAAAAAATGATTGGAGAATTGAGCAGGCCCTTATCCAGAATAGGTTCAAAAAGACTCCAGGGTTTCCACATGGTTGAAGAATTATGAATAGAAAAAGAAAACTGACATACACAAAACAGAAACAGCCAGACTGCTTACTGCTCAGCCTTTGCCTTGTTTGAACACAATTTGAGCCTCTGATCAGCTGAAACATGGTGATTGGCCCAAGAGAAAGTTACAATCTGTTTATACATCCAGTTAAGTTACAGTTCACTAAGTACAGAGAAACCTTCAAGCCAGACTTAAAATATGTAAGTAGGCAGGTGTAGGCTAAACTTAGCATGCTTAAAGGAAGGAATGGAAAATCATCAACTGAGTCTATAACACACTGACACTTACTCTCTTAAAGTTCTTGGCCAGGCCTGAGAATTAAATCGACATGTAAGATAGATAAGAGGAGAAAAACATCCACATTTAATATACAAGTTTACATGACATGGAATCACTCAAAAGGAAATGAAGTTCCAAAGAAGTGGCAAAACCCAAAAGCTTTTATATTATATGGAGTAAAGAGAGGTAACTGTTGAAAAGTAACTAAATTATGTGGGGAGGATAAAGGAAAAGAGGAATCATGTTAACAAAGTCTTATTGTGCCGAAGTCTCTTGACTATGACTTCCCCTTGAAGAATGTGTTCTCCTAATACAGGAAGCGCATCTTCCACATGGGAGATTTCATCTGTTTTCAAGAAGCAATGAGGAAAATTAGAATGTCCTTCTTGCAGCTGTTGTTTTTCAAATGTCTTTAGTTCAAAATATTTCTTATACCAAAACGGTATATTTTTGCAGGCATATTTGGCCACCTTTTACTGTGTACACAAGCACTTTTTGAAGAGATTTCATAAAAATAATAATTTTACATGCTTGGAAACATTTGGAAGTAGACTAAGCCTCTTACAAAGCTAACTTGGTGTGCTGGTTTTTGTCTGGTTTCATTCCCATATCTCGGGATGATATCTTGTAATACTTCTTTTCATTCCATTTCCTTTACAGATCCAAGGACGCTACCTGTTTTCATCTCCTTTGCAGGCCTACCTCCTTTTGTCCCTTTTCTTAGGGCTCCAATCTCTTCAAAATTTACTACATTGCTAGGGTACAATCTCTCTCACGTCCTGAAAAAAAAAAAATCAAAGATTTTTCACTGATTACTACAAAGATATAAAGAAGGCAGCCGGGCGCAGTGGCTCACACCTGTTATCCCAGCATTTTAGGAGGCCGAGGTGCTATCACCTGAGGTCAGGAGATCAAGAAAAAGAAAAAGAAAGAAGGCAACAATTAAATAAAGAAAGGATATCTAAAGAAATTACACAGTAGATATTGTTTCTGTTTGTTTGCCTATTTGGTTAAGCATTACATTTTTTTTTTTTTTTGAGACCGAGTCTCGCTCTGTCGCCCAGGCTGGAGTGCAGTGGCATGATCTCCGCTCACTGCAAGCTCCGCCTCCCGGGTTCCCGCCATTCTCCTGCCTCAGCCTCCCGAGTAGCTGGGACTACAGGCGCCGCCACCACGCCGGGCTAATTTTTTGTATTTTTAGTAGAGACGGGATTTCACTGTGTTAGTCAGCACGGTCTTGATCTCCTGACCTCATGATCTGCCTGCCTCAGTCTCCCAGAGTACTGGGATTACAGGCGTGAGCCACCACACCCGGTCAGTTAAGCATTACTTAAGCTTCCTTATTCTTATGATCTTGGTGGGGCTGTCAGAATTGGGACCCAAGATTCATGTTTAATGACAATTGAATTCAGCATAGTTGCTGAAATGAGAAGTAAGACAAAGATTGAATATGACCAGTGATTTAATTATTCAATTTATTGGAAATATAAATATATAAAAGTAATATGATAAAGTATGAATATGACCAACAATGCAATTATTTCATTTACCTGCAATATAAATACATAAAAGGAGTATGGCAAAGTATGAATACAGGTCAGGTGTGGGTGGCTCATGTCTGGAATACCAGCACTTTGGGAGGCTGAGGTGGGAGGATTGCTTAAGGCCAGAAGTTTGAGACCAGGTTGGACAACATAGCAAGACCCTGATCTCCATTAAAAAAATTTTTTTAAATTATGAATATAACCAATGATGTAGTTATTTCTTTTATCTGAAATATATATGTATATATATGTGTGTGTGTGTGTATGAATAATTTTAAAGTTTATTTGCAAACTCAATCTGTAATATTAAATTATGAGCTAGATATTCTTTAAAATGATACATTTTTAAATTGACTAAAAGACTACATATATAGGCCTTAATGGGCTTTATTTTTGTACCAGGAATATTTCTGGAAATTAATATAAAATAAAAGTATAGGCATAAGAGTGGTGTGATGTAGAGAGGAGGGAAAGAAGTGCACACACCTTTGAACTGGTCCTAGCGTGAGATTTACCTTAGCTGCAAAGAAGTTCCATGCTCAGATACACTCTGCAAGATGTACAACAAGAGAAGAACAGCTGGGCACCCACAAGGACCCAAATTGATACCAACTGAGCAACACACAACTCTAGCAAAAATGCAGCTGATATGCACAGGAAAATTCTAAATAAAATTTACTTTGTAATTTTAGAACAATTGTAAGTATTTCCATAGAATAGCAAAAAAATCTAATTTTACCAACTAGACTCAAATTAATCTCATAATTTTATATTTTACATTTTATTCACTATACTAATTAAAGTATCCTAGTTAAAAAAACATAAAAATGTTTATAGATTACCTGACATGCAAAAATGTGCAAAAATTAAAAAACAAACTAGAAACTATCAGAATCTAAAAAGGAATTTTATTTTGTGATTCTTTATGCAGCTCTGGGGTTGTGGATATTTATCAAAATTTTTTACTCCTAGCTTTAAGTCTAATTAAAATTACGTCTTTATCATTTAATAGATAACTATCTGCCTTTGTCTTTTACTTAAATTGGCTGGAGGAAGCATTTGACAGAAGAACTGGTTGACAGCTTTTCCATTCAATTGAGTGCATTGGCACTGTCATAACTTGAGGTAGCAAAATGTATTGGGTAGCACAAAAACCTCTTTATATGTCCAAGTCCTAGCTAGTGTAGTTGATCAAAATTGCATTTCTATGATGTCAAAATAGCTCCATTCAAAGTGAAAATTTTAATTACATGTAAATTACATCCCTTATGTATTAATAGATACCCATAATTTTAGGACTAAAGGTGTACGGTGAAGCTTGACTTTGCGTTTTGTAGCCACCAAAACTTTCTAACACCCTTTATATATTTGTAGAAATAGCCACCTGAGTCCATGCCTTCCCAAAGCATAGGCCAGAAAATTACTTTACGTAGTTCATAGGTGTGTGAACTGGCTTCTTTAATCTCGTGAGTGAGTGAGATTTTGAGGCAGAAGCAACAGTGGAGCTCATTCTGGTAAAAGTGGCAGAGACCCTTCTTTTTCCGTTTTAAAAAAGTATTATTTTGTAGAGACTGAATCTCGCTATGTTACCCTGGCTGGTCTTGAACTCCTGGGCTTAAGCCGTCCTTTCACCTTAGCCTCCCAAAGTGCTGGGATTACAGCCATGAACCACTGCCCAGCCGACACACCTCTTTCAGACACAGCAGTGGCAGAGACAGAAATGGTGCCATTTGGTTCTCAATAGCAATGATGCTCCTGTAGTGGCAATGGGGTATTACTCCCAGCTAGTGAGGCTCTATAATTCTCATGACTTCATGGTGATAACGTATATTACATAATATCCTTCAATATTTTTCTTTTTTTGTTAACAAACTAGAATAGGTTTCGTTTCTTATGACTAAGAAATTGATTGACTAGACACAACAAATAAATTTCTCTTATTATACAAAGTAAAAAAGTGGGACTGATTTTATTTTACCCACTTAACAGCCAGGAACAAACAAAATCAGGATTAGGGCCATGTCTTTCAAATGCAAATTCTGTAGATTCCCATGAAAACAACACATGTAATGTTTTTTGTTTGTTTTTAATCCAGGTGCTTTTAAATATCTAAATATCTGGATATCTTACTTAACACTTTCAAAATAAATTTATAACCTTGTTACTTTGCTTATTTTGTCTTATTAGCATAGTTAAAATTGATCAAGAAATAAATTCCTTTGTGGCTTCAAAGCTACAAAGAAAGAAATAGACCATATTTCTTAGCAATTATACCAGTGAAAGCTGATCAGACTTATAATGATTTGCTACATAAAGAAGGAGGCAGTTTTGCCTGTCTATTCAATAGACAGATATGGGGAGGAGGGGGTTATCTGCTTTCCATTACTCTCTGGGCCTTTTAAAAAATGTTATGGTAAAATGATCCAAAAAAAAAAAAATATTTCCTTTGGGTCCACAGTTACTACGTTTTAAAGCTATTATTTCTTTAAAGAGAAATGATAAACTACAGGACATTTTTATAGGCTCAAATCGTCCTTCTCAATAAAATGTGACTTGCTCCCCTGACCTGAAGGTCAGTGTCTTGGGTCTTTTAAAGCTATGGATGAATGAATTTTTCAACTAAGAATCATATTATGGTAAGCATCTTTCTCCTTGAATACTTCTCATTCAGCTCTCAGCTCTCTAATTCAAGGAATATTAGATTAGAAACACTCGAAATTCTCAAAGGTTATAGCTGCATATGTGAAGAAAAATGATCTTAAAGATAGCTAAGGACTAAGCTACATATCAAAACTAACACTTGACTGCTCTGAGAAGCAAAATGGCTGCCCCCACACTCTTTAAGGCAAGTAATATAACTCACAGGGGAGACATGATTAAAGAAATCACATATATCATGGGCATAGCCGTCCAAAATGTCCTTTTAGGATTGCCCCCAAAGTATAAATTGCAGGAATTTATTATTCAGATTTAAGTCACAGGAAATGTAGATTTTGCCTCTTACATTTAAAAGCATAATTTATAGTATTTATACATCTACAATATTCAGGATTTTTTTTCTAATTTCTTAGTTTATTAGTTATTTCTTTTATAAATATTTATCGTGATTATACTGCTTAAATTGCCATGTTAGCAACTAGGGGATCTAAGTGAACTGATATAGACAAAGACCCTTTATTCATGGAACTTATATTCCAGTGAAGAACAATAAAATTGAAAAATATATATAATACTATGATTATAGTTGGAGAAAGGTAATATGGAAACAAACAAATGTGGACCTAACATAAGCCATTGCATTTAAACAAAACTTCCATTTAGATGTAATGTTTGCACTAAGAGCCAAATTGTGAATGAGATTTAGCTGGATAAAAAAATAGGAGAAAAAAAAGGACACATTCAAATTGTACTTCATATTATTAGACACAACTTTGAAATCTGGTAAGTTGATTTTATGACTTGACAAGTCATGTGGCTTTTACTTTTCCTGGCTTATTTCCTATATTTATTTCATTGTAGTAACCCTTTTTTTTTTTTTTTTGTATTCTCCTTTTTAAATATTTCTGATCTTTTTAGTTTTCCTTCTCCAATGCCATTGCTTTGGTTAAGATTATATGATTTCTTGCTGGAATTACTATATCGACCTTCCTATTGATCTCTCCATTCCGGGCTTTCAGCTCCTGATTACATCTCCTTCTCCATTCTTAGTTCATCTTTCACATTGCTACTGGTGGAAATATTTTTAAAATGTATTGACGTTAAAATGTATTGACGTGATCAATATTCACTGTTACTTAAGATGCCTCAACATCATGCCAAACTTATTTGCCCAGGCTGGAATGCAATGGTGCAATCTCTGGTCACTGCAACCTCTGCCTCCCGGGTTCAAGTGATTCTCCCACCTCAGTCCCCCTGAGTAGATGGAATTACGTGTGCCACCACGTGTGGATAATTTTTATATTTTTTGTCTTGCTATGTTGCCCAGGCTAGTCTTGAACTCCTGACCTCAAGTGATCTGCCCATCTCCATCTCCCAAAGTGCTGGGATTACAGGCATGAGCAACTGTGCCAGCCCAGCTTCTACGTTTAATTCTAGTTCTCGTGCTATTTTTACCACATCTGCAGTCATTTCCTCCTCTAAAGTCTTGAACTCTTCAAAGTCATTCATGAGGTTTGGAATCAACTTCTTCCAAATTCCTATTAATGTTGATATTTGGACCTCCTTTCATGAATCATGAATGTTATTAATAACACCTAGAATGGTGAATTTTTTCCAGAAGGCTTTAAATTTACTTTGCTCACATTCATTAAAAGAATCACTGTCTATGGCAGCTATAGCGTTACAAAATGTGTTCTTTAAATAATAAGACATATACACCGTGGAATACTACATAGCCATAAAAAAGAATGAGATCATGTCCTTTGCAGGGACATGGATGGAGCTGGAAACCATTATCCTTAGCAAACTAACAAAGGAATGAAAAACCAAATACCGCATGTTTTTATTTATAAGTGGGAGCTAAATGATGAGAACACATGGACACATAGAGGGGAACAACACACACTGGGGTCCTTCAGAGGGTGGAAGCTGGGAGGTGGAAGAGGATCAGGAAAAATAACTAATGGGTACTAGGCTTAATACCTGGGTGATGAAATAATCTGTACAGCAAACTCCTATGACATAAGTTTACGTATGTCACAAATCTGTACTTATATCCCCGAACTTAAAATAAAAGTTAAAAGAATTTTAAAAAATTAAGTTGTAAACAGTTTTATACTTAAAGACTTGAAATCTGACATTGTTTCTTAATCCATGGGCTGTAGAATGGAGGTTTTATTAGTAGACATGAAAACAAAATTAATCTCCTTGTACATCTCCATCAGAGTTTTTGAGTGACCAGGTACATTGTCAGTGAGCAGTAATATTTTGAAAGGAAAATTTTTTTCTGAGCAGTAGCCCTCAACAATGGGCTTAAAATAATTAGTAAATCATGTTGTAAACGAATGTACTGCCATCAGGCTTTGTTCTATTTAATAAACACAGGCAGAGTATATTTTAGCATAATTCCTAAGGGCCCTAGGATTTTTCAGAATGGTAAATGAGCATTAGCTGAATTAGCCCCTAACTAAAGAGTCAGCTTGTTTTTTTAAGCATTAAATCCAGGCATGGACTTACCTTCTTTAGCTAGAAAGTCCAGATGGCGTCTTCTTCCCGTAGAGGCTGTTTTGTCCACATTAAATATCTGTTGTTTAGTGTAGTTGCCATCATCAAAGATCTTAGCTAGATTGCCTGGATAACTTGCTGTAGAGCTTCGATACCAGCATTTGCTAATTCATCTTATACTTTATGTTATAGAAATCATTATTTTCTTAAAATTTAAGAACTTGTCTCTGCTAGCTTCCAACCTTGCTTCTGAAGCTTTCTCACCTCTCTGGAACTCACAGAATTGAAGAGAGTTAGGGTCTTGCTCCAGATTAGGTTTGAGTTTATGGGAACGTTGTGGCTGGTTTAATCTCCTATCCAGACACCTAAAACTAATTTTCCATATCAACAATAAAGCTACTTTTTACTTCCTGTAGGCCCCACATCCTATTACCATCACATTGAAGGGCAGAGTTTCAACATATGCAATTGGGGAAGAGATCACAAACATTCAGTCCATAACAACGTAAGAAAATTCTCACTGAACAAGATAACACAATGGTGACATTTTGTTTGCAAGTAAAAAAAAGTAATAAAGATGCATTTGTAATTTCTTTTAAATTTAATTTAGATAATAAGATTTCTTACATTCTCAAATTTTGATAAGCTTGGAAGGGGTAAGAAAAGAGACAGTAGAAGTTTTTAAAATCATATGGGAATCAGAGGGTAAGTTTTAATTTAAGAGCTACTTGTTCTGGAAGATTTTTTTTCCTAGATGGAGTACATGGATGCTACGGATCCTTTCCTAATACTTTATTTTTCCTATCATAAAATGTACAACCATTTATAATGACTATTTGTCTATAGTCTCCAATAGAAAGTTGTAAGTTTTGTAAGAATCTTTATAGATCTGTCTTGTTAAATCGCCTGCATTCAGAGGTTCAGAGTGTTGAGTAATGATCAGGCAATTAGGACCGGAATGTATGCTGAATGCATGAATTATTAACAGTCATCCCCCATAAAAAAAGAAAGAAAAGTAAAAACAATGGATGATAGATTTGTAAATCCACAATCAGTTCTTGGATAAATGACTGCATGACAGAACATTTTCATCCTATGACCGCCTTTCATCAATTTATGTTGGGTGAAGAAGTGTGGCATAGCTGTGGCTACCTTTTTTATTTGCCACTGTGGTTTTAACTTTTTAAAAATCAACATTTCCTTACTTCCCAGAATTCAGGATCCTATATCTAAAACCAAACTCAAACTCCAAATTCCACCCTTCTATCCTTGTTCCTCTCATTATTTGATAAAACATAGAAAAATACTCCTTTGGCATTTTGACTTAAATATATGAGCATCTCAAATTTAGCAGTAACGAAAACGAATTTAAGATGTGTGTTATGGCCCTCACACTTACTACTTTTTCCTCATGAGTTAATGGACACTTCGTCTTTCATTTTTTAGACCTAGAACCGTGACTTATTTTTGTCTCTACTTTTTCCCTCACGTCTCACATCCAATCTATCAGCAAATACTCTTCATTTTATCTTTAAAATATGTCCAGAGTCTAACGCATTTCCACCTTTGGTCTACTACCATCCTAGCCCAAACATAATAATCTCTCCACTGGATTATTGCAATAGCTTGTTGGATGGTCCCCCTTCCACCTTTGCCCTCAGAAAGCCTACTTTCCAGAGAGCAGGCAAAATTATCCTATTAAATTGTCTATCAGAACATATCACTCCTCTGTTCAAAACCAACCAACAGCTTTCATCTCACTCACTCAGAGTCAAACCTGAATTTCCAACCACGACCTATAAGGCCTTGATGATTAGATTCACCATTATATCTGTGATCTCACATTCTAATATTCTCCCCTTGCCTCACTCTGTACAAGTCATACAGGCTCTAGGACTCTCTCACTATTTCTTGAACGTGCTAAGCATACTTTCACCTCAGCGTTTGTTATTTTTTCTGTCTGGGTTTTTTCCTTAGATGTCTGCCTATTTCAATGCTTTACTTCCTGAGCTCTCTGCTCAAATTGTATCTTATCAGTGATGCTTTTTTGATGACCCTTTATAAAATATCTCCTATTCCATTTTTTCTCTACTAGTCTCATTCTTCTGTATATTTCCTTTAAAAAGTTTTAAGATTCATGGAATTTAATCCCGCTAAAAAGTAATATTGAGAATGGAAAATTTATTTGTTTGTTTACTGCTGGAAGCAAAGCAATTGGAAAAATGCTGGCTACATAGTTGATGCTTTATACTGAATAAATAAATAGTCTCTGATATGATTGGGCTCTGTGTCCCCACCCAAATCTCACCTCAAATTGTAATATCGACGTGTCAAGGGAGGGACCTGGTGGGAGGTGATTGAATCATGGTGGCAGTTTCTCCCATGCTGTTCTTGCAATAGTGAGTGAGTTCTCAGGAGAGATGATGGTTTTAAAGTGTGCCACTTTCTTTCTCTCTTGCTGTCTCTCTCCTGTCACCTTCTGAAGAAGGTACTTGCTTCCCCTTTGTCTTCCACCATGATTGTAAGTTACCTGAGGCCTCCCCAGCCATGCGGAACTGTAAGTCAATTAAACTTCTTTTTACCCAGGCTCAGGTAGCATCTTAATAATAGTGAGAAAATGGACTAATATCATCTCTAAGCATCATACAAAGCACCTGTCTATGATATCTATTCAGCTAATTGCTTGATGCAAAGTTGATTATGAACTCTACTTAAAACTTCTAGCCTTCATGGGAGAAAACTGGAAGAAAACATGCTGTTTACTTTTGATCTCTATTAGTCTCTTACTTTGGTTTATTGGTTCTCTCCCTTCTTTGCTAAAAATGTTAATTTCAAGATAAATTTACATTTTTTCTTCCATCCAGTCAGTTCGCCCATATATTATGTATTGTGTCATATCTATAAACAGTAGCAAGTCATGGACATGATGGATACTTTTATTTAGCTGTGTTTACCCACTTGCCTATGACTTTACACAAAATGTAATGCTTATGCACTGTAAATCTAAAGGCAATAATGATAACAGAGCCATTGGAATTTGGTTATATAATTAATAAGTAATATAAACAGTAAATTTTTGGCTCATTATTCATCCTTTCATTCATTAAAATGTATTGACCTCTCTTGTGTGCCAGCCTCTATGTTGAGTGCTTAGATCCAGCATAAAACAGGAGACTTGTTTCCTGCATGAAACCTGGAGAATTCTGAGGATTACAGATATTAGATCAACAACCAGAGAAAAGAATTATTTAAATGGTTATGCAAAATACTGTACAGAGTCCTATGGAAATACACCAGTGAAATAGAATATGCACAGAATGTGATACACTGTACAAGATAAGTACATCAAAACCACACATTTGAACTGTGTAACTAGTATATGACGAAGCTAGAGAGATTGGAATTGTGCTTCTAAAATAAAATAATTATTTTGTAACTTGTGATAAAAAAAATCCATCAATGCATCAATCAAAACGGAAGTGTTGTCAAATTATGTAATATAGCTGTAACTAAAATGTATATATCTTTATACATAATCACAGGAAACGCAACTCATAGTCAATTATGTTAACATATTTTCCCGTTCAAAAATGTGGTATGAAAGTATTTTGAAAGTTCAGTATCAAGTAGATAGTTTGTCAGGTGTTTTTACACCACACAGAATAAATCTTATCTTTGCTAGATGAGAATAAGTGTGCTAGTTCTTTTGTATTTTGACTTTTAAGTTTGAGGCAGAAGTGCCACGGAAATCAACTTCTGACTAGGGGAGATAAAATAAACTCTCCAAAGAGCTGAGCCTGTCAAAGTAGATGCAAAAAGCATCTCTCTCGAATGCTCAAATAATAAATGCTGTATACATAAGTAAAATTCAAGAAAGCTTCAGTTCTTCTCACTTTTCTTCTTCAAGCCAATGCTGGATTTTAGCATCTTTACTTAGTCGCCCTGGACAGAAAAAATGTATTTGGATCTATAAATATTAGAGTTTTCATTGATATGACACTGACTTTCTCTTTACCATAATCAGGTGGATTCTGGTAGAAAAGAGATGAATGAAGAATACTCAGGACTTGGTTGCTATGGAAACCAGCAATGTCATTGCCTCGTGATTAGACATTGAACTGATTTTTTTTTTTAAATGCAGAGGCATATGTCCTGATTTTTGTTACTTATAAGCTAATAATCTACCATATTATTCTTTTGCACTGAATTCCATTTGCTTTATCCCAGGAGTCTCTGAATTACTGTCAGTAATATATTAAATAAACTTGAAACCATTTTGTTAGTCAGTTGTGTAAAAAAGAATAACTCTGGGTTGTCAGTGAATGCCAAAGTTGTATCAGAAAACTGTTTTAAGAAACGGATGACATAAAAATTTTTGCCTTCAAGCAAGTAGTTTCTGGTTATTGTATCTAATTAACATATGCCTATATGTGGACCTGCACACGAATGTGTATAGTGTATGCAATATGGTGCATTTCTGGATATATGTATTTTTAGAAACTATTAAACCAATCAGTCAATAATATCAAGATCCTTTGTATTGATATTGATCTTGGTATATAAAATAATACAAAACCCTGGTATTAGGGCATTATTGACATTATTACCTGAAAATGAACAGAGAAGATCTCCCTACAAATAAAATAATGTGTACTGCCTTTTCGCACAGATATTAATATGAAAAAATTTATATCAGTTAAATGAATTTTATACATTAGAAAACATTTTGCATTTAGTCTTTGAAATGTGAAATATCAACGATGCAAACTCTTGGAAAATGTGGATTATGTCAATAAATTTCAAGGTTTTTTTTTTTTTCCCTCCATAATTTGTTTTCTCAGGTTCAGGTCATAAAACAGCATATCCACTTTCTCCCATATAGTATTTATTCTTTACTTGGCCACACATCTTCAAATCTATCCTAAAGTATGTGCCACAAAAATTGCTTTGGCTATAGATTCCTATGTAAACCTGGACATGTTTTAAAATAATTTCCAGACATAAGCAAACTTGCTTCTAGCTAATGTGTTTATTTATTGTATAAAAATTTAATATGTATTTAATTACAATGATGTTAAATAAAGTCACAGTTGAATGAAGCAGAAAGTCTTTTCTTGTTCTTTTATTTTACATTAAAATTTTCAGGAGGCCGAGGCGGGAGAATCACTAGGTCAGGAGTTCAAGACGAGCCTGGTCAACGTGGTGAAACTCCAGCTCTACTAAAAATACAAAATTAGCTGGGTGTAGTGGTGGGTGACTGTAGTCCCAGCTACTCAGGAGGCTGAGGCAGGAGAATCACTTGTACCCAGGAGGCGGAGGTTGCAGTGAGCTGAGAATGTGCCACTGCACTCCAGTCTGGGCAATGGAGTGAGGCTCCATTTCAAAAAAAAAAAAAAAATCATATTAATACTTGTGTAGGAAAGAAACTAAAAATTATAAGATAAATATTATAAGAAATTCTCTTTCTCACCATACCTACCTCATTCTTATTCTTGCTCCCAAAAGACAAATTCTTTGATTAGTTTCTACTTTTAGTTTGAATATGAGTTCTAGTTGGGCAGAATCTAAATCTCCTTTCATATTTCATCTTGAGTCTGAGAGTGGGTAAAAACACATGTTTAGTGGACAAACAAAATCAAAGGTATTCCTGTTCCTTATCTTAGTGATAACATTAATCTCTCAATCTAGAAGCTTGATTGTCATTCAAACTTCTATTCTTTCTCACTCCCCACATCCAATCTATGACTAAGTTATGTTTTATTAAAATCTGTTTGTCCTTTCTTCATTCTTGCAATCAATGTCAGAGATTGGAAATTTGTGAGTTTTTTTTCTCTTTTAGATAATCACAATAGTCATCTATTTTTCATCTTGCTGGTTTTAATCATTTTTTAAAATTATTTTTCATCAAGCCCACTGCCAGGGTAATCTGTCTAAAGTAAAACTTTTACCTGTAACAATCTGATGAAAATATTTTACTTTCCCCTCAAAAGCATTATTCACCTTTCAATATCAGTATTTGGTGAACAGGAAAAAAATAGTCTTTGTTTTAATAAGCATAACTCTTATGAAAATAAAGATTTCTCTTTTTCTTGCAGGACTCTTTGGCACCTTCAGTATATTGATATGGTGTATTAATTTATCTTAGAAATCTCTAAGAGTAGCGGGTAAAGTATGAAGTTGTTTTTCCCTTTTGTCTTTGAGCAAATAATTGAGTGTGTGTGTGTGTGTGTGTGTGTGTGTGTGTGTGTGTATCTAGCTTATTCCGCGGGAGATTTCTGCATGTCTGAATTTGCTGGGAAATACTATAATCTACATAAAGTGTCACCTCTTGTTAAGCTAACCGTTCTTTTTCAGGATTGTTTCCTCTCCAGCTTCATCTTTTCTAATTTCCTACTTTATATTCTACTTAAAGTTTTCATTTGTAATAAAAGTTCGGTTGTATTAGTAAAGTTAATTAATTGTATACAAAATTATCTTATGCTTAGAAACTTAATGTGTTGTGGTTAAATGCATTAAATAAACAAATGGATAAATAAATAAATACATGCCACATGTTCCCACCTTTCCCTGAATGCATGCCACGTTTTAATGAGACTTTGCAGTTCCTTTGATTAAGAGGTAGATCTATTGTTATCTTCAAATCTAGACTGGCCTCATGACTGCCTGTCGCCAATACTTTGGTCAACATGTGAAAGGCATTATACCAAGCCTAGGCTTGAATAGGCTTGGATTCCATCATCCCTCTTAAATTCTTGCCAAGCCTTTATGTGAACAAATTTGGGATAGTCCCCTAATGTTGACAAACATGAGGCTGAGTCTCCTCTACCATCCCCTTCCCTCAATGAAAAGCTAGCCACCTCCTCAGAGGCAGAGCTGCCCAGAACTCTGTAAATGCATGTGGTGGTTCAGTTAAGAACAGAAGGACCAGAAATCTAGGCCAAGTCTAAATTTCCAAATGGAAATTGTCAGTAAAATGAATTGAGGTCTACATAATTGAGAGCGACCATAAAGAGCTGACATTTTAAGGGCTAAGTTGGGTGGTCTGTTACACAGACATAGCTACACAATATTCCTATGTACTTCCCTTTGACTGCCACATTTATTCCACACTTTTTCATATAAGAAACTCTTTCTAAGACTCAATTAGAAAAACATTCACTAGAAAGATCTGATGTGGCCACTCCTTTCTGGGCTCAGTGTATCTATTCATACCATTATATACAGAGTGTTGCCATTACAATAAAATTATGTTTATAGTCTGTATTCCTCCAAAATAATGTCTCCTAAGGACAGAACCTGTCATTAATATGCTTCGTCCTTATATACACAAAGTTCCCTGCTCATAATGGAATCTCGGTATTTGATCAACTTAACTGAGGATGAAATAGTTATTTTTCCTAGAGTTTTATTATAATAAGTAAATACAACACAGTCACTTGTTTATATCCTCAGGATATAAACATTAATTTTTAATATAAATCAGGATATAAACATTAAAACATTAATTTTTATTCATACACATTCCCTGACAGCCAAGTTTCCAGTGGATATATTTTATAAATGAATTATTCATTGTGTTAACACTTAAGTTATAAAGCTAAATTTTACATTTGGAATTCTCCTTGGAGACCAGGTACCTCTAAGCTAAACATTTCCCACAATCTAGAAGTAGGTGCTTGTATCTTTAATTCACAGAGAAAAACTGAAGGCCAGGAAAAAAGATGTCCTGTAACTTCCTTCAATGAAACCTCCAATTGAATAAATACTTGCTATCATCCTTTGCTTTCTCTCCTGATACAATGGAGAAATCTCCCTTCTCTTCCTCCTGAGATCATTTTGTCTTCTTTTAATGCTTTTTCTTACTTTTTTTCTGCTGCCTTCCTTAAATTTCTATTCATTTGTGGTAGTTGTGTTATATTAATTTTATTCAAGATAAATCCCTTTCCTCTAAACGATATGATTTTTTTTGCCCTGATGCCATTTATTTAATGCTGGTTACACTGCTACTCACAATACTGAATCATCTATGCTAACCATTAAAACTGGCATCAAATGACTCCATAAAAGATCATTACAATGGTTTGTTGATGATAATCACTAATGCAAGTATCACCTAGAGTATGCAGGAAAATGTGAAAGATGGTTTATCTTCTGGTTACCTTAAATTTACTATTTAGATTTGACAACATAAATCTAAGCAATGCATCTTCCTGCCATATATGTCCTTGAATTCTTTAGCCTGAGATTACTTTATTTTTAGAGTATAATCTCTTTCAGTGTTGAGCCATCCATGGAAAAGATAAGTGGGCATCCATTGATAGATACATGAAAGCAATTCCATTTGCATAATGAATGCCTATACTTTGTTCTGCATAACTTAATATCTACCCAGTCGATCATGATGTCACCACACCACCTCATAAACCAGAAGCAAGAAAGGACATTGACTGGAAGGACTGGAGTGCTGCAGAGCAAGACATGTCTCAAAACCTTCAGAAGAAACAAGCACAACCATACCTGGTGGGAAGACTGATACTGCAAAGGCATTTGCAGTAAGGGTTGAGGTAACCTCTCTGGGTTTCAGTGGCAGATGGGGAGAGGCACAGGGTAAAGGATGCCTACTGCTATCCTTGCATCCATCTTATTCTATAGACCACAGACAGCAATGTGGTTGGAACACTGATGGATCAGAGCTAAATCACAGCTTACACATGTGGCTCATGTTCAAGGCTCAGAATTGAACCACTGGTAGATCAGAATCCTGAACATTTCCAGATTCTGACTTAGGTGAGAGTCACCCCAAATCAGTGTGTCAGTATCATCCCAGTGATGAATCTCATGTGATCCCAGGAAGAAATTCTTTGCCAGCCACAGTGGCCACACTAGCCATGAACTATTCTCCAAACCACCCTTCTGGATCTGGCCTGGAAACGTAGCCCAGGGACAACATTGTAAACTTGATTATCAGGTATCCTTGGGGGAATCCAGTGAACCATATGTACAGAGGAAGTCTGGGGATTGGGAAGAGGATTGAAAAGTATCCCACTGGGGCCCAGGGTACACATGGATGCAGTCATGGTCCCTGTTTTTATCTAAAATGTATTGTTAAAATATATTTAAAGACTTACTAAATAATACACTTAAATAATTATTATCACAGTCTTCTGATGTCATTCAAAGACAGAGTTTTCCTGATTTTGCTTAAACGCAGGATTTATACAAGACTATATCATGATGGTAGTAATTTCTATAGTCTTCACCTGAAATTTCCTAATTGTTTTTAGTTTATAATGATAATAACCAGAAATCCTACTTTTCTTTACATGGAGTCCCCCACTAGGAGCAGCCTTCAAGACCTTAAGATGGTGTGGTCACCAAAAGTAGGCTCTAGCCAGAATGGATTTCATGACCTACCTGCCAGGTGATACTGCAACTGTTGGAGTGAGAGGAAGGAGGAAAGAGGCTCATTACTTGGTTTCATGCCACATTTAACCTCTAGAGTTTTCCGATGAGAGAGTGATATCATTTGGCTGTGTCTCACCCAAATCTCATCTTGATGTGTGTTGTGGGAGGGACCCGGTGGGAGACAATTGAATCATGGGGGCAGTTTGTCCCATACTGTTGTAGTGAATAAGTCTCACAGGATATGATGGTTTCATAAGGGGAAATCTTTTTCACCTGGTTCTCTCATTCTCTCTTGTCTCTTGCCATGTAAAACGTGCCTTTTGCCTTCCGCCATGATTGCGAGTCCTCCCTAGCCACGTGGAACTGAGTCCATTAAACCTCTTTTTCTTTATAAATTATCTAATCTTGGGTATGTCTTTATCAGCAGGAAGAAAACAGACAAATACAGTAAATTGGTACCGGTAGAGTGGGGTGCTGCTATAAAAATACCCCAAAAATGTGGAAACAATTTTGGAAGTGGGTAACATGCAGAAGTTGGAACAGTTTGGAGGGTGGAGAAGAAGACAGGGAAATGTAGGAAAGTTTGGAACTTCCTAGAGGCTGGTTGAATGTCTTTGACCAAAATGCTGATAATGGCATGGCAAATGAAATCCAGGCTGAGGTGGTCTCAGATGGAGATGAGGAACTTGTTGGTAACTGAAGCAAAGGTGACACTTGCTGTTTTAGCAAAGAGATTGGTGGCATTTTGCTCTTGCTCTAGAGATTTGTGGAGTTTTGAACTTAAGGAAGATAACATAGGATATCTGGCAGAAGAAATTTATAAGCAAGAAAGCATTCGAGAGGCGCCTTGGATGCTGTTAAAAAAGAATTGTTTTAAAAGGGAAACAGAATATAAAAGTTGAAAAAATTTGCAGCCTGATGATGCAATAGAAAAGAAATACCCATTTTCTGGAAGAAATTTAAGGCTGCTGGAGAAATTTGCATACGGAATGAGGAGCCAAATGTGATTGGCCAAGACAATGGGGAGAAATGTCTCCAGGGCACATCAGAGACCTTTGTGGCTGCCACTCCCATCACAGGCCTGGAGGCCTAGGAGGAAAAAATGGTTTCATGGGCCAGGCCCAAGGCCCTTCTGCTGTGTGCTGCCTTGGGACTTGGTGCCCTGCAACCTAGCCACTCTAGCCATGGCTAAAAGTGACCAAGGTACAGCTCATGCAGTGGTTTTAGAGTGTGCAAGCCCCAACTGTTGGCAGCTTCGATATGGTGTTGAGCCTGCAAGTGCACAGAGGTCAAGAATTGAGGTTTGGGAACCTTCATGTAGATTTCAGAGGATGTATGGAAACGTCTGGATGTCCTGGTACAAGTTTGCTGCAGTGGCAGAGCCCTCATGGAAAACCTCTACTAGGGCAGTGTGGAAGGGAAATCTGGGGTTGAATCTCCCAAACAGAGCCCCATTGGAGCACTGTCTAGTGCAAGAGGGTAACTGTCCTCCAGACCCCAGAATATTAGATACACTGATCGCTTGCACCGTATACCTGGAAAAACCACAGACACTCAATTCCAGCCCATTAAAGCAGCCAGAAGCAGAGCTGTACCCTGTAAAGCTACAGAGGTGGAGCTTCCCAAGACCATGGGAACCCACCTCTTGTATCAGCGTTACCTGGATGTGAGACATGGAATCAAAGAAGATCATTTTGGAGCTTTAAGACTGATTTAAGGATCTTTATGCTCTGAGCATACAAATTCTAAATCTCACTTCTAATGCTGCTATGGTGGCTTTTCTTGAGAGCAATCTAAGATATTGGATGTCATCTTTCTGAATCTGTCTGAGTCTACAGATAAGAACACTCAGTCTTGCAGCTGTCATTTCACTTCTATCATTTGCAACAATTACTCATTGACATCCATTCATTCTGAAAGCCATCTGCTGTATCTCAGCTAATGAAAATTCCTAACTCTTAATTTAGAAGCCTGACTTAATCCAAGGAGTCCTTCTTGGACCTTTGTGTCATCTGTAAGTTTTACTGTTCTTCATTAGCTTTTCTAGTTACATACTCACTAGAATCCCAGTCCTACCTCTGGCCAACTTTATAGCAGGAAACTAATACAGACATCTGATCACTTTTTTTCCCTGTGTGAACACTATACTTAGTTTCCTATATTATATTGTCATTGATTTTTCCACATGTGTGTGAGCTGTGTTTTCACTCTGGTCCATCAGTGTTCATACCACATGCTGTCTGTGGTCTATAGCACCAGAAGGCTGCAAGGGTAGCAGCAGTCATCCTTACCCTGTGCCTCTCCCCAACTGCCACTGCAACCCAGGGAGGTTACCTCAACCCTTATTGTAGATGCCTTTGCAGTGTCAGCTATTTCTAAATAGCTTTATCCCCCACCCCCCACCCCACTGAATATCCTTTATTTTTCTCCAGTGTTCCAGTGTTCTCTTTTAAAGACACAACCTTTATTTTCATAGATTTAATGACCCTCTATTTGATGTTATCAATATTTTTCAACAATAAAGCACAAAAGATGTGATTGAAAACCTGCATCCATGGCTCAGGCTTACCTATTACTGAGCTGTATTTTAAGCATATCAGTTGAGAACCCAGTGGTTCCATTGCAATACGTGGGGGTAGGCAAGAAATCTCAATATCTCTAGGAATTTTCCCTCAGGTTGATTAATTTAACCAGGAAGCATTTAGTCTTAAGCCCAGCCAGTATATAAATATAAATTATCAGCATTCTACAATAACTATAAACTATTATAGAGATTTGACATTTATTACATCTACTTTCATTCATTCCCCAGGTTTTGTTGTGATACTGTTCTTCTGCCCCTAGAGATTCTTTTCGACCTCAAAACTAGAGAATGTCAGAATCAAGCTGGATAAACATGGGAGTAGAAACAGGCTCAAAATTGGAAAGCAACCGGATTTAACTGTATTTGTAGGCAAAAGTAGGCCTAGCACTCTAATTTCCTGACCTTCTGCATCTTGATTTCTTTTTGACTTCACCACCTTTATCACTCAAAGCCTAATTTACAGCTTTCTCCTGTCTACTTCCTTACTGCTTGTGCATCAGTGTTTTGGCTACCAAAATTTAAATCACATTCCTTGTAGAGGGTCATCTCTTTTCCTGTTCTCTTTGTCTTCATGGAATTACATTTTTATTAGGGGGTTTGGGTACGGGTTAATTTTTTTCAGTGACATTTTAGTGGAGATTAGAGAGGAAATTAATTTAAATGCATGTGTTCTCTTGCACATTTAACAGTAAGTCCTTCATTTTATAACAAGAAAAGAAAATTAAATTTCAGAACTATAAACTGACTTGTGTAAGATCTTACAAGTTTGGATTGAGAAGTCAGGTTTGCAATTTGTTTATTCTCTATTCTTTCAAATATAAAAGATGATTTGTGCCTGGGTGCAGTGGCTCATGCCTGTAATCCCAGCACTTTGGGAGGCCGAGGTGGGTGAATCACAAGGTCAGGAGTTCAAGACCGGCCTGGCCAACATGGTGAAACCCCGTCTCTGCTAAAAGTATAAAAAAAGATTAGCCTGGCACGATGGCAGACACCCGTAATCACAGCTACTCCAGAGACTGAGGCAGAGAATCACTTGAATCCGGGTGGCAGAAGTTGCAGTGAGCCGAGGTCGCGCCACTGCACTCCAGCCTGGGCAATGGAGTATGACTCAGTCTCAAAAAAAAAAAAAATAGATTTGTTTATTAAAACTGTATAAATGTTTTAAATTCATAGAGCACAAGTGATATTGCCAAAACCTCCCTGTCTCCTTTTCCTGCAAACCTCTAGAACCTGAAAAGCTCAGGCTAAGATCATATTACTTATAAGAGCTCCACTAAGCTGCATGTTGCATTCTTTCTAAATTAAATATCTTAAAGTAGTACAGTATGACAGCCATAACCTATATGTAATCATAGAAATGTAAAGTCACACTGAAACTGACAGATCCCTTCTTAATGCTTAAGATCAATTCACAATAGCAAAGACATTGAATCAACCGAAATACCCATTGGTGATAGACTGGATAAAGAAAATGTGGCACAAAACCATGGAATACTATGCAGTCATAAAAAACAAGGAGATCATGCCATTTGCAGGAATATAGATGGAACCGAAAGCCTTTATCCTTAGCAAACTAATGCAGGAACAGAAAACCAAATACTGCATATTCTCATTTATAAGTAGTGAGATACATAATGAGAACACACAGACATATAGAGGGGAATAACACACACTGGGGTTTTTTGGAGGGTGGAGGGTGCAAGGAGGAAGAAGATCAGGAAAAATAACTAATTGGTATGAGGCTTAATACCAGGGTGATGAAATAATCTGCACAACAAACCCCCATAAAACAAGTTTACCTATGTAAAAACCTGCACATGTACCCCTGAACTTAAAATCAAAGTTAAAAAACAATAACAATTTTAAAAATCCTGATATTGCACTATAAAAAAAGATTGTTTCTTTCTCCATGATCCTTGACTCAAATCTACTCAAAACCCATTTTGAAACTCATCTCAGTAGTGTGGTTCCTGGTATGCAAGTTGAAATCTAGGATTTAGAGTTCTATTGTGGAACTTGGAATGGAGAAATGCCACATGTGGAGAATGTGTTGTAAGCCTATGTCTTTATGACAGATAAGTACTAGAGCTCTATGTTCTTGATTATTTTAGTCCCACTTTCTGCGATTAAAAAAAAAAGATTTTAAACTTTTAGAAATGTTTTCTTTTTAAGTTATTTATATTAATGCTTCAGAAATTAATTTTGTAGAATATTCCATGATATTTTGTTTGTTTTCGAGTGTTAGAGTGGTAGCCAAAGACAGAGAAAATAAATTATATATGTAAAGAAGTTTTTAAATATCTTTAAAAAATATTAAGTGATTTTAATTTAACATTCAATGAGAATATAAATACGAGTATGAATTTACTATAATATTCTGCATGAATATGTGATTGTAAATAAAAATAAAATGTAGAAAGGATAGAATGATGGTGAACCTCAGTAGAATATATTTGCATGATTATAAATAAGGAAGTGTTCCTTGCTAGCTCGGGTTGGGTTTTGCAGAGGCAAACCTGAGATAAGGAATTTTGTTCAATGTCTTACTGCTGGAGTACTCTCAGCAGAAGAGATGTAAGGGACAAGGCTATGCTATGGAGAATGTAAGAATGCTAAACAGCAGTGTAGTCTTAGATCTCACTAGCACTTAAGAGATAAGACAGTCCCACCTGGAGGCAAGAGAACAGTCTTGTATTCCAATGCAAAGCAGGTCTACAGGAGGGTTTTCAGGAGGTTGTAATTTTCCAGGCAAGTGTCTCCCATCTGGCCAAGGGCAACCCTTCATACAAGGGAGAATCTGTGAGCTGTTATCAGTCAACTCTCACAGCAGCTTGGAGATGGGGAGTGGGACAGGTACCAATATCATTCATTATACTTGCCATGTAGTAATGTATATATGTGACACCTTCTGCGTCTTTGCATAAATGCCATGAGTCTGTAATGACAGTAACCTACATTCGCTGGGCTGAAACGACTGCAAGAAAGTAGACTCTGGACATCAACTATACAAATATTACATATCATATACATTGTAGAGACTGTAGAATGACACTTATATCCCCAATAAAATAAATCAAAATAAATAAAATCAAAACACTAAGAGAAAAGGCAGTAGGCCTTGTTGTTTACAAAAGAAAAGGAAAGAAAAGAACAACAAAAAAGAATATCCTCTGAGATTGTCACTAGGAAAGAAAAATCTATTAGTATGAGAACAAATTCATGTGGTTTATTACAGATGGTCTGTTATGTTCAGATTCCTTTCATTCTAGTTGTATTTATTGAGCTTCTACTGAGGACATCAATGTTCATTCAAACTCAGAATGGGGAACGTTTTCACCAGGGAAAATATATTTTATCTCCTTCTTACTTTAGATGTGAGGAAAAAATTTCAAAGCTGAAAATAACAGGGAAGCTTTGAAATTCCCTCACAAAATGACTGGGATTTAAATTTGCCTGTTACCCTTCTAGTGTACACTCAAATACCATAATCAAGAAAATTGGACCGGGTGTGGCGGCTGACGCCTGTAATCCCAACACTTTGGGAGGCCAAGGTAGGTGGATCATGAGATAAGGAGTTCGAGACCAGCCTGACCAACATAGTGAAACCCCGTCTTTACTAAAAATACAAAAAAAAAGTAGCCAGGCGAGGGGGGCACCTGTAATCCCAGCTATTTGGGGGGCCGAGGCAGAAGAACTGCTTGAAACCGGGAGGCTGAGGTTGCAGTGAGCCAAGATCGCACCACTGCACTCTAGTCCAGGCGACAGAGCAAGACTCCATCTCAAGAAAAAAAAAAAAAAGAAAAAAAAAAAACCCACAAAAAACAAAAGAAAACCTCAGTGACCATCCCCACACCACCCACACCTTATGTTATAATTGATGAAATTTTTTTGTCTAAGCAATGCTAAGTTTCTGGTCAGAAAATGTCAGGTATTTTGTAATGTATAAAGAAATGAGGGAAGAGGAATAGAGAACATATAAGCGATACTTTTAGTGGAGTTAGCACATATTCTCTCCAACTGAATTCCAAATTAGTTATCATTTCAAGCAAGCCATCCATCATCACGATGAATGTGCATTTGCAGAAAGCGAAATGTCAGAAGATGCTTTTTCAATTAGATTACTCTCAGTTTCCTTTAAAAATACTTAAAGCTTCACTATGTAAATTAAATACAAGTGCTGATATGTTCTCATTGTAAAATGCAAACTCTTTCCTCTTCCTTCAAAAGCAAATTGATGCATGACTGATCGAAGTTGTGGAGAAGACAGAGAAGTTATGTAAGGATAACTGTGGGCACTAAGCCCTCCCTTGATTTCCTTCTGACCTAGAAATTACAAATATTCTTTAGAGTGTGCAATGCTACTTTCCATAAATTGACATAGTATTCAAAAGAACTTACTTATTTGTAAAAATTGCCAGTAAAAATATTACTAAAACTTCTCCTTCAATATTAAATAAGTGATATTAAGAAGAAAATAATAATATTTGAGTCATATAAAACTGTGGCATGCATACTTCAGACATTAATAATTATATAAATTTTATAATGATAATTAACATTAGTGTTTATTAAGCACACTCATAAACACTTTTGGATATTTGTACCATTTATTTATCATAAGAATTTTAGGCCTGGTGTGGTGGCTCACGCCTGTAATCCCAGCACTTTGGGAAGCTGAGGTGGGCAGATCATGAAGTCAGGAGATCGAGATCATCCTGGCTAACACGGTAAAACCCCATGTCTACTAAAAAAAATACAAAAAATTAGCTGGGCGTGGTGGCACGTGCCTGTAGCCCCAGCTACTCGGGAGGCTGAGGCAAGAGAATCTCTTGACCCCGGGAGGTGGAGGTTGCAGTGAGCTGAGATTGCGCCATTGCATTCCAGGTTGGGTGATAGAGCAAGACTCCCTCTCAAATAGAAAAGCAAACAAACAACAACAAAAAAAGAATTTTAAATGGGAGGTGCTATTATTATCCTTATATTGCAAATGAGGAAATTGAGGCAGAGAGGCTAGTAACCTAGATGTCTGAGTATGGATACTGCAGCACTCACCATAATGCTTCCACAGTATATATTTTCATTTTCTAATAATAAAAAGAGTTACTTTACTAATAACCTAAATCCTTCTGTGAAATTATTTTAAGGAAAACATATTTTTTCCATTCATAAGATGGTTTTGGATGTACAGTTTCCAACGTTATTTTCAAGTATACAATTTAATACGAGATGTTTCTTCCAGTGAGGGTAAAGATGAGTCCATGAAAAAGGATCAGATAGGTAGCCATGTGACCTTAACAGCTATAAGTGAGAAATGACTTAGCTTTGTTGATGGAGTATTAAGAATGAACACAGAACAGGAATCTCCAAAGATAAAAAGAGTCCACACTTCAACCGGGTGTTAACTCTGGTCCAAACACAAGTGCACACCTCACGTATCAATTTACTTTATGTAGTGAAAATAATTTGTCCAGTATGTTTCAACACAAGCTTCTGTAAGATTTCCTTTGTAATAGTCCTAGCAAACATCAGGCAGAGGAAAGGAAAGACAAAAAGTTGGTGAGAAAAAAACCAAGAGACCAGGTAGTTTTAATTGAGCATGACTTCAATATGAAACTGCAGCTTGCTGTGGCTGCTAAATGTGGTGTGAAACTGCACTAGGAGATAGAGATGACATCAAGCACAAGCAAGGACCACACCAGCAGCTTCTGAAATATTGTATTCAAGCCTTGGAATTGTATTTTACAACTGAATAGAGAGGTGTAGACTATGTACTGAAGAGTCCAGAAAGATTATTCTAAGGAGAGCATAATTCAACTGCATGAGAGTCAAACATTTTACTGAGTAGTTTAGCCTCCCAAGTGAAGTGCTTTTCAGAACATTCTCGTCCATTATCACACTTAATCTTTACTATGATTTTTCAAGGTGGGCTTTATTCCCTCATTTACCAAAAATACGCATTGTTTTCTCATTTTACTGATTATAAAACTAGGTTTTAAAGAGATAATTTTTAACAGAGACTCATTAATAACAATAGTAGTAAATTAATGGCAACAAAAATGATAACATCTGCTATCATCACTGAATGCAATGTGAGTCACTTTCTAAGGGCTTCACATATTTTAGTTTACTGCATTCTCACCATAATCCCTAGAGAATGTTACTAATTAATTGAAAAGCCTGAACATCAAACCAAGTGCTTTAACAGTGAAACGACTTTACCTGAATTAAAAATGGATACTTAGCCAGGTAAGAAGTGCTCTGTGATTTACTTGCTGTTCAATCCTTTTCTTGTCTGGGCCTTGGTTTCTTCCTCTGGAAAGTGGAGACAATGGCTATGTTAAAATTCTGTTGTAAAAATTATTAATCTTCTTCTTGTCAGTGATTACTTCTCTCTCCTGATGATTCAGTCTGTTCTTGTTCAGTGTGGCATTTTCTTTCCTAAATGGATTTCTGTGGTATTCACAAGTTCCTTTCCCATCTCACTGGATTATTCTAGTAACCTACTCTTGACATCTTGTTTCGTAAAATGTGATGATTTGTAATTTTCTTCAAAATATAAAACTGTTAATTTGGCTTTCTATTTTCTGGTTTTATAAACTTGTTTGTTTGTTTTTTGTTTTGTTTTGTTTTTTTCCCTTAAAGCTGCTCTTTTCATATATATATATATTTATATATATATTTATATATATTTATATAGTTATTTTTATTTATATATATTTATATATATTTGAAAAGAGCAATTTTAAAAGAATATATATGTTTTAAAAGAATATATATGTATTAAAAGAAATATATATATATGTTTCTTTTTTAGATGGAGTTTTGCTCTTGTCATCCAGGCTGGAGTGCAGTGGTGTAATCTTGGCTCACTGCAACCTCCGCCAGCCAGGTTCAAGCAATTCTCCTGCCTCAGCCTCCCAAGTTGCTGGGATTACAGGCGCCCCCCCACCACACCTGGCTAATTTCTGTGTTTTCAGTAGAGATGAAGTTTCACCATGTTAGCCACGCTGGTCTTGAACTCCTGACCTCAGGTGATCCACTCCTCTCGGTCTCCCAAAGTGCTGGGATTACAGGCGTGATGTATTTTGTTTTTCATATCACACTCAGATATTTTGAATAAGGCCACTTTTCTCCCTGTTTCTTTAATGTATTGGGTCTTCATTGCCTGTACCAGTCATTTCCTTAAAAATAGTGTGAGTTACGTAAATGCCCAAGATTCAACTCACACAGTTATCTCCCACTTCTTTGACTTCCCACTGGCATGTCCCTTCCACAAATTCCTTCCCTTCACTTGAGCCACATTCCCCATTCCAGAGCCAAACCCTGGATAATGCCATCGCTTGAAATTCAAAGTTACCAAAATCATTAGTTCATACATTCTATTCTCTGATAACTACCTGTACTTCTGGTCTGTTTACACACTTACTCCCTTGATACCTGTAGTTTGACACTGTAGCTGAGCCAGTCCACTGTTGAATTGAACTCTTCTTCACCGCTATGCATACTTATCCATTGTCTACAGTTCTCTCCTTATTAAGTAAATCCTATTTATCAATTCAGTGGTTTTCATGCCAACAGTCCAATCATGATTCTTCCCCCATTGGCTTTTAATGTTACTTAAAAGCCCTGAATCTTGTGAAGACCTAGAAATTTATCCATTATTTGAACTTCCCAATATCTCAAGTTTCAGCTCATATTGCTTTTCTATTTTCTTTCCATGTTGCAGCCATTCTAAGGTTAATTATATGTCCTTGTAAAATATTTTTAATTCATTGTCTTTATATACATATTTCTCTATCTAGATTGACTACTTTCCCTCCCTTTAAAAACTATTAATTGAAGCTTATGTGTTATATCCTGTGCTAGGCATGTGGAACACATCAATGAACAAAAGAAAGAAAAATCTTACCTCATGGAACTTATATCTCAGTAGGGTAGGTACAATAATCATGACACATAAATAAATTAAATAATGTTTCAGAAGGTAATAAGTACAATAAGAAAGGGGCAGAGCAGGACTAGTTAAAGGGAACAGGAGTACCAGAGTGTCTTAGGTTCTAACTTAAAAATAGGTGAAGGAGTTAGCCATGAGAATATTTGGAACAAAAGTATTCCAGCAGAGACAACAGGCAGAGTAAATACCATAAGGCTAATATTGATTTTTCTTTCTTTAGCTAAAATAATTTCCTTGGCTAAGAGATCAATAAGCTCCTAGACTAGGTAAAATATGCTTTGCTATTTTTTTTTTCATTTTATCTAGCACTTTGCCTACAGTAAGACACTTCACTCACTTAATTACTCTGTGGCTCTCAGCTTCAAGACAGCTCTCATATATGTTCTTCTGGAAGCAAGAAAGATGAGGAGTTGAAAAGGACTGTGAAGAGTACGTCTCAACTTGCTCATGAGAGCATCTCTCAAGTGCTGCCAGATGGCCAGATGCCAGATGACCATTTACATAGTATTGGCTTGAGCTAGTAATATAGATATGCCTGGATGCAAGGAAGGTTGGGAAAAATAATATTTATTATCAATGGCCATATGCCTAGCTAAAAATGTGACAACAATGGAAGATGAATACAGCTATCAGAGAGTAAATAAGACTTTCAGACAGAATTTCAGAGACAAATTGACTGATTGAGGATTATAATAATCTAAAGATGATTTTAAAATTTCACTTATAAGAAAATGTCTCTCAGTCAGTAGAAAAGAACATGAAAGTCAGGGGAGAAAAGGCAAATAGCAATTGATCTGGTCCACCATCTTATATATAAACATATATAAAATTTGGTATACTATCTTATAACATATATAAAATCTGGTACGCCATCTTATATATATAAACATATACAAAATAAACATATATACATATATAAAATAAACATATAAACATATATAAAATCTGTTTTGTAAAACATAATCAAATTTCCTAAAATTCCTAATTTTGATTATGATTGAGTTTGCACACAAATTCTACTTAAAACAAGACAGTTTATTAAATAACTTAAGACAAAACTTTGGATGATACCTTGGGATATTTTTTCTCAACATCATAAAGACTTCAGAATTCCATATCTCAAAAAGCATTCCTTCTCCATCTCCCTGTCACCATTGGGTGTGGACACATGTCCAGCCATAGTAAAACACACACAATATAATTGCCATTATTTATAATGCTTGATGTGTACCAGACATTATTCTAATTACTTTAATATATCTATTCATTTAATTGTTACAACAACTCTCCAAGGTAAGAATTAGTATTATTTTTATCTTAAAGAGAAATGAGACCAAAGCATGTCAGCAACTTGTGTAAAGCCACAAAGATAATAAATGAGCCCAGATTTGAATGTAAATCATCTGGATCTATTATTATATATTGAATATAAATGTATGCATTTACAAAGCACACTTACATACACATATATGTATAAACAAACATACATATATAAGCACATATGAATATATGCATGCCTAAACTTATTTTATTTGATTTGCCTGATTATTAATTCATGAATGAATATAAGACATATCATAAATTTGTAGGCATGAATATCTTATATGAAGATACATTCCTTTCCTTGTTTTTAATGATTTAGAAGGGTGCTATTAATAATTTCGGCTAGTGAAATTTATATTGGAGTTTTACTTAGAGGTTGATGCAATTAAGAATTTTTAAAATTATATCCAATACAATTCCAAATAATTGATATCTCTCATGGCTAGTTATATTTAGATAATTTATTCCTACAGTGTGATCTGTTACTAATGGTTAGAAAATGTGAGAAAAATTTTAATAGATATGTATTTTTTAAAAAGACTAAATTTAAATTTATATGGTGCACAGACGTCTTGGTCCTGCCATGGTTCACAGCTGACACCCAATGTATAAACGAGTGAATGAATGAGCTATGACTACTATAAACTTGTAATGAATTGGTCACGTGAATACTGAGAAAACAAGTGACAGATATCTTCCACTTCATTTCAAGAAATTTTATTAACATATAACCTTGTAAAATATATTTCTAATCACGTTAGCTTTAAAATGATGTATTTTAAATTAAATTTGTTAATATTAAAATGGATCTCATCCTTGTACTTAATTCCTGCTCTTTGGAAGAAGCTGTAAGAGTCACCTTGAAAGTTTTATATGAAGCAAGAAGGTCTGTACTTGAAGATGTAAGGTTATCTCCTTTCTCACCATAATTTATCCTAATTATCCTTTAATTGGGTATTTCAATAGGGTGTCGCAGGAATCCACAGTTGTAAAAACTTAACTCATTAAGGATTTCATTAATTACATTGTCCTTCAAGACTTTTCAGATATCTTTCTCTTTTATTTAAACATTCTAAAATATCTGACATGGAAAAAAAAAAGACCATAAAAAAGATAGCAAAACCTGAAAGAGAAGATGTAAGACTGCATGTTTTGTCACTGAGTGGACAGCTACATTCGTCGTAAGAACTTTGGAAGCAAAGCATGTAGTTATACAAGAGCAAGTCTTCATTGTCCCCTATAATTTCTATGTTGAGAAGGTGTCCCTGCTTATCTGTTTTCTTTTTACCTTTCTTTAAATGTTTTGGGTTGGGAAACAACATACTGTTATGGAAAGAACATTGCTCAGGACGATACATTAACATCAGCATGAATCTCAGCTCTACAGTTTCCTAGTGTCTCAAGAGATTAGGGAAATACATCCAGTGGATATAGTTTCATGATTTTTCTGGAGTTTAAAACAAGTTTATGAAGATACTGAAATTCTAATATGATAACTTGACAATGATAACAAAAAAGACAAAATAGTTTAAATATGCAAAAAATTAACAATATATTTGATAGAAGTGTTAAGTCAAAAAATTCTGATGGGATTTATAAAAGGAAATATACAACACCTTGTGGGAAAATAAATTACTATAATCAAGTTAGTCCAGCATCCAGGGAAGAGTTCTGTGAGGAAACTTAGGTATTTTAAGGTTTACAGGGAGCATATCATTAAAAAAAGTTCCATGCACGGGATATAGTATATGAGCAAATTGCGAGGTAAGTGAGAGTATGGCAAATTCAAGAAACTGGAAGGTTCACAGTCTAGTAAAGAATGTAAGGAGAGCAGTGGTTAGAAGAGGGTAATGATACAGGTTAATATGGAGGACCTTGTAAATCCACGTGGAAGAGGGAATGCTTTTATATTAAAGAAAATGGGTAAATAAAATTTTTAAACAATACAGTGATATATCAAACTTACTCTCTCATTTTTGGATGAAGACCCTTCCTGCATATGGAACAAGTAAATGGAAGAGGGCAAGATTACAGGCAGTTAAGTCAGGTAGAAAAGTGCTTATCTCAGTGAGAGATGATGGTAGTTTGCTCTGGAATTGAGAAAAGTGAACAGATTCTGGAAATGTTTACAAATCAAAATCTGGAAGACATAGCAATTGAGTGCATGGAAGTAGAAATTTCTACCTTGGCTAACTAACTGGATGGAAGAGGGTGATGCAATTTAACAATTTCAGTTTCTTACCAACCTATCTCACATTGTGTATATTTGACCAATTTCACATAAATGCTGCTTTCACATAGCTTTTGTAAATAATTTAAAAATGCACCACCTGCAGTCAAGACATGCATGCACACACACAATCAAAAAAACAGAAAGAGAAAGAAAGCACCCACTGCAATTTTTCTCACATCACAGGGTGAAGTAATCACTTTGTACTGTGGATGGGTGTGCCCATATAGTGATCATTCCTAACCCTTAAAGATCAATATCCCATTATTTGTTAGCAATCATATATCTTTCCAATTTTTTCTTTCTGCTATTTTCACTATAACTGTTTTATAATTTCATTGGAATTTCCAAGTCTTCTATCTCTTCCTTCACTTTTGGTCTATTTACTACTTTTGGAAACCAATTTATTTCCTATCTAGCCTAATATGTGACCCATCACTTCAAACATTGCTCCTGTCTTTAAGGTGCTGGAATGACAGTTACTTTGTTGTCTCAGAAGTTTTTTCTTACCCCTGCTCTAGGTAGGACACTTCACATGTTCATCATCCCAGCATCTATAAGACTCACCTGGCACTTACCTAACAGGCAGGCTGGAGTTCTTCAGTCATGCGCACAGAGAAAGACTGCCCTCTGCTCATGTGAATAAACGAGACGATTTTCAATTATACCAGATTAATCAGCTAATGAGAACGAGCAGTTCAAACAACCTTTGTACGATAAAAATCTGTTTTCCAGTCTCTAGCTTATAACTTAATATGTGGTTTCACTTTTCAAACTGATATTATCCTCCTTTCTAAAATGAGGTTAATACATTTCTTCTTTGATTATGTCATAGACGTCTATGAAAAAGTAGTAGAGAATGAATACAAATGTTTTGTAAATCTACAAGATTCATAACTGTAGCTTCATCAGCATCAACATTCACTGAAATACTATGTCATAATTCAGATATTTACTTTAATCTTTGTTATTTTATTTCTTCCTCTGTCATTTTCTAGGGTGCTTGGTGGTCATTGTCCTCCCCATTTGCATTCTTTTTAATGTATCTTCCCTGCCCTTACTCTCCTAGTTTAATATATGAAGAAATTGAGAAATGAAAATATAATGACTTTTTCTAGTTATACAGGCAGTTAATTCTTGAAGTTAAGCTAGAAAATAAAAGCAGTCTTCGCATCTGCAGCCTAGTACAATTTCCGTAAAAGTTATAGATATTAGAAATGGTATTTATACTGCTTATAATTTATATACTAGTACATACAATATAGGTAGAAGACTGTAATGTGGAGATCCAGTGCAATAAACATGGTTTACATTTATGGGCAAGTTAATACTGCAGCTTGTTTCAATACTTACTATAAAGGATAGAATTATTTCAAAGTTGTATGAATCATGTGTTTTCTGAAATATTCAAACTTTAAGGAAAAAAACTAAATATTAAACACAGACAAAATAACAGCATCTTCACTGATTTCGATCTCAAAAAATTGGAAAGAGAATAAAGTCAGAGCTCTAATGCTTTTGATATGTTTAAGATTTGGAAGGTGACCAATTATTTTATCAGCTTAAGTAGATATGTTCCTTCACAATATACTTGAAACTAAACAAAATACACCCTCTTCAACACCTGGAAATTTTTTCTCAACTTTTTGAACTCACATATGCATATAGGTATTCAAGGTATAAAGTTGTAACTTAGGGCAGTAATATAATAATTATAAATAAATTCATTTAGCAATAAAGAAATGCATATTAAATTAACAAAAGAGCTCAGATTGTCAGCATTTCTCTCATTTGGTATAACTGAACCCTCCATTACAAAGTAAGATCTGAAAGTATGTCAAATGGAGACTATAAGCACTCCAGTGGCCGTTTGCATAACTGAAATATACATCACTCTAGGGCTTATGCCACCATTTGCTTTAATTTGATCAGTTTAATTAAATCAAATAGTGTTATAATCCTCAAGAGGGGAACTGCTATACTTAAGATAAATTCCATTAGAAATACTTGAAATATGAGTATTTTTATAGTGTATGTTAAGAGCTGCTTGCAAATGCAGTGTAAAAAACAGAAGTGATCATCCAATGATCACTAGAGATGCTATATTTTAAGCTTTACATGTATTTTAACCAGGAAAATCACAAGAAAGTGAGCCACACAAATAACCAGAAAGGTAATGAATATATTGGAGAATCACATAAAATGATGTTGAGCACTTTATGAAGATTGAAATAAGAATATGTCTATGTGGAATAGATTTGCTTTTGAATGATATTACATATGTCTTTAAACACACTGACATCCCTATTATTTGGAATAACAATTTTTCAATTTCCAGTTAGTGCTTCAGATTCAGCCTCTCATTTATTCTGTGAGCATTTGCTGAACACCTGCTATTTGCACATGACTATGTTAAACACATGCCATTTGTCACCTGGCATCTTTATTCATCTTGCCGCATCTATGTGATGTTCAATTTCTTCAAATAGATGTCTATCCTAATTTGGTGGTAGACTCTGTAAGGGTGACCTGAAGTGAAGATTGGGTTGAGCATGAAGGAGGTCACGGCAGCTGGGTGCCAGGAATAATTTAAGAGCGCGGCATTGGTTAGTCTGTCAAAGATCAGACTATGGAGAGCAGTTAAGATATTTTAATTCAAATAGCAAGACTTTAGAACAGACAAATTACCAGAAGGATTGAAACCTGGGATGTACAGATATTTGAATTTTAACTCTCTGGGATAAAGCGTTGAATCCAACCAACTTCTAATCTGGCAATCAGCACTAAAAAAACACACACACAAATAAATAAATAAAATATAATGAAATTAACATTGGTAATAATATTGGTTTCTCTAAAATGAATTCTCATATTATTTATCATCCAAATCAGAGGTGCCATAATGAAGGTTTTATTTTTATGTTTATCTGCTGCTTAATTACAAGATATGTACTTTATTTAAAAATATATGTTAACATATATATACAAATATTTATATATTTTTAAAAGACATCTTTTTAAACTTATGAAAGCATATATATAATTTTTTAACTTTATATACATAATACATAGACTATCTACATTATTATCTTTTAAACTTTCGTTGTCCATGGTCTCTATTTCATTTAGTAGATTATCACAGCTTCATTAGATGCAACCATGGATTATGTGTGTTTCATATTGTCTTCTTGAATGTATTAACAAGGATATTCTTTTTACCATAGGTTGTTTTCCATCAAAACTTTTATTAGTATTACCATAATAAAAACAATATTATTTTCCAACAATGAATTTCTTAACTATATTTAGAATAGCATTCAAAATAATATCAGGTATTTTCTCTTAGAAGCATATGTTAATACTTTGACAAATTTTACTCGATGACATAAATTGTACTTAAAATCAAATGACTTTTGGCACTAACTTAACTTATATTCTACTTGCAGTCTTCAAAGGCACTGATATAAAATTGCATATTAATTCTTTGCAAACTTCTTTTGTTGTTTGAGTCAACATATTTAAAAATACTAGTAATGTACCTTCAATGTGTACACAAGAAACCTTGGAATTTAAAATAAGCCAAATTAATTTTTAAAACATTCAGTTTTTCTATATAAAAAACTTCAGCTTTACAGTGTTGGGTAACTGTAAAGTTAGCAGTGACAGGTGAATTACACCATGACTTTTGCTATAGTTTGCTCAATATAACTATAAACTTTAAAAGAGCTTCTGACGTTTCCCCACTAGATCTGTATCTTATCACTGTTGTGTCTCATTATGGCCCTTATGGTAGAATATAAATGGCAATAAACATTTTTGCAAGTTATATGTTCCTTATTAACTTTCTTTTAAAATGTAATTTCAGTTAATTAGTTAATTTTTTTTTTTTTTTTTTTTTTGGAGACAGAGTTTCACTCTTGTTGCTCAGGCTGGAGTGCAATTGTGCCATCTCAGCTCACCGCAACCTCCGCCTCCCAGGTTGAAGCGATTCTCCTGCCTCAGCCTCCCGAGTAGCTGGAATTACAGGCATGTGCCTCCACACCCAGCTAATTTTTTGTATTTTTAGTAGAAAGAGGGTTTCTCCATGTTGGTCAGGCTGGTCTTGAACTCCCAATCTCAGGTGATCCGCCTGCCTCAGCCTCTCAGAGTGCTGGGACTACAGGCGTGAGCCACCATCCCCGGCTGGTTAATTTTTTATTGTGAATTTTCGGGAGGAAGACCACAGAAGTGAAGTGCTGTTCTCATTGTATCATAGCAAGTATAAATACAATCAATATTAATTATCACTGTTGATATTATCCTTGCTCACCTGGCAGAGATAGTGCTTATCCGATTTCTTCAATATAAACTTACTCTTTACCCTAGCCCTGCCCCTGCCTTTCCATATGGTAATTCTTGGAAAGAGGTCGCTATGTGCAACCCATACTTAAGGAATGAGGAGTTATGATCCATTTATTTAAGGGCTGAGTATTCCCATGAATTATTTTTCATGGTTTTACAAGAGAGATTTGCGTATTTTCCATAATTTATTTATTCAATAATTTATATTATCATGAACTCATAAGTATTTATTTTATACTTTGTGTTACAGTCCAGTACTGATTTATTTCATTTGTCACATCATCCCAGCTTTAGCCATTGAGAACTCTTTCAGTTGGCCCTGTTTCCCTTTGTCTTTCCCTCATTATTGTGCATTTCGTTCTGTTATTTTTTTCTTTATTTTTTCCAAGAAGGCCATTTTATTCTGGCACTAAAATATTTTTCAGTCCCATCTTATATATCCTTTACCCTGTCCTAGAATCAGTCATTTCTCCAAAAAGCTCTGCACCCTTTAGTTGGAGAGTGACATTAGAAACTAAGATCCGGGCACTAGATATGCTGTTCTGATGTGGCATTGCTCCAAGGTCCTCTTGGCTGACAGAGCAAGACAATGTGTTGATTCCAGTCTTTACATTTACACATTCTTATCAATGTAACTATTAGTATCTACATTAATAATCATGTTTCTCACACTTGAAGTGTGAAGTTATAAGCAAGCACGGGAGGATGCTGGAATGATCTAGGTGGTAATGGATTAGAGTTGAAGTCATTACTGGGAACGCATCCTCCCTTGCTTGTTTACAACTTCACATTTCAAGTGTGAGAAACATGATTCTCTAGATTGCCTCCATTTGCCTAATTGTTAAATTTTGGTGTATATGTGTAGTGGTTTCATAATCCTTAGCCTGTACCCATGTGGGGAACATTTCCCACTAGAGTTTAGTGCGTACGTGCAGTTCTTTTGCATTTAGATTTACAGACTCCATTCATTTCCAGGTTACCTAAGTCAGTATCTTTTCCCTAATCTTTGATGAGATACTTTATACATTCTTAATAGAGTAATAATCTTTTGTCACAATGATACATTTTAGAAGACAATTGGGTGGTCTTTTTTTTTCTTCTTACAAATATAAACACAGTCTTAGCGTGCTCTCTAGGAACTATGCTCCTAGGTATCGCACAGCTGATTTGAATGATTGTGTGTACACACACACAAAACCTCGACACAAATATTTATAGCAGATTTATTCAAAACCAACAAAGAGTGAGAAACAACCAACTTCTGTCCACAGTGCTGACACATGACAATGTGTTCTTAAAGAGGCCAAACTTGAAAATATTTACTTTCTTTTCCATAGTTGAAATTTTCTTCTGTATTTTGTCTGTATGCTGATTTCCTGTTCTGAAAGTCAAGAAGCAGTATTTAACGTGAAAAACTGCCACAGAACAGTGAAACATAGGAAATACAGATGTACACCACAGAATGACAATCCTACTACAGGAAACGCATTCCCACAACTTCTGTGCTCAACAGTACGCTGCTCAGACTGTTTACAAGGAGAGTTTTTGTATTTTCTTGTTTTTGTTCTGCATAGCTCATCTATAATTTTCTGGGCTTTTTTTTTTTTCCCCCTGCTGATCCTTGGACTGCTGGCATGGACGTTCCCTTCTTCCCAGTATCATGCTGTCAACAGCGTGGGCTGCGGAGCCCTGGATGGCACATCAAATGACTGGCAGAGGGAGCAGCAGGTGACGGTAGGAATATTTTTTCTACCATCACCTGAGATAGTAGGAAGTCAGCAGTCCCTGACAGCTGGATTCTGGGTATAACTCTTTTCATCAGTAGGCACCTCTATGCCATCCTTGAAAACGAGGTGTAGTTATTCAGTGATGATAATGTTGTCAAGAGTGATTGTCTTTCAGATTTAACCAAGTGAAAGTAAGAACTCATTCACTGCACACGAGTCTCACATGCAATTATATGATATCATGCCACAAGCTTGAAGCACTAAGTAAATGATACCAAATCCTAGGCAGAAGCTGAAAGCACTAAGTAAATGGTATCAGTCCCAAAATGATATGTTCTTATGCAATCACTAAAAATATTTTGTTAGAAATTTAAAACACACACGAACAAATACCAAGTGACACTCCCTGGACAAGAAGTGTACACACAATTGTCACATTAAACAATGCGCACATCTGAGCACCTTACATAAATACAATGGCTGTCTAAGGAAAGAAGTTCATGCTGGAGTGAAATCACTTTTATCTCCTGATCACTTTGTAGGGTTACGCTGGTCACTTTTAGGAAGAGGTGTTTTGTTCTTAGCACAGATATACAAAGTTGGATATCACAAGACAGAGTAAAGAGCAGATAGAAGAGGGAAATGAGGGAGGAACAGAACTCTTAGGTGTGTCTGGAATGAGGTGTGGCCAAAACCATGTTGATTCCAACCTACATGGTCTTCCTGACCAGAGAACATTATTAAAGAACAAAAGCTTCTTAAATATATTTCTTCGTGACCAGAAAACATTATTAAAGAACGTTATTAAAAAACAAAAACGTCTTAAATATATTCCTAAGATGTTTGTGTTGCCATACCATACAATTTCACTTTTCATTGCCTCCTCCACACAAAACTGGTAATTTTCTTACTTTAAAGGAAGTTTTATGAGGGCATTTCTCCCACGTTATGTGTGCTTATCTTTTGTGAAACCAAAACGTCTTGAGTTTTATGTATGACACACAGAGCAGTATTGCCACCGCTGTAACAGAGGTCTAGGAGACAGAAGAAGCCATAGGAATAAAGAATGCTATATCACTTAAGAAACAGCTCTAGCTCTGTGGGTTTCACAATGGTAAAAGTATGTACGTACCAACTGTGAGGCTTTAGAAAAGGAAAGTGGGGGCCGGGCACGGTGGCTCACGCCTGTAACCCCAGCACTGTGGGAGGCCGAGGCGGGCGATCACGAAGTCAGAAGATAGAGACCATCTTGGCTAACACGGTGAAACCCTGTGTCTACTAAAAATACAAAAAATTAGCCGGGCGTGGTGGCGGCGCCTGTAGTCCCAGCTACTCGGGAGGCTGAGGCAGGAGAATGGCGGGAACCCGGGAGGCGGAGCTTGCAGTGAGCCGAGATCGGGCCACTGCACTCCAGCCTGGGCGACAGAGCGAGACTCTGTTTCAAAAAAAAAAAAAAAAAAAAAAAAAAAAAGAGAGAAAAGAAAGAAAGAAAAAGAGAAAAGTGGGGGACAGGGATTGGAAGGAGACGAACAGGCTTCCTGGTTAAAAGGTAATCTGAGCATATTGGTATGAGAGCCCACTTTCCAGCTTCCCAAAACAACAGTGGGACTTAATTAATTCCAAGAGAACTTCTTGCTTTGACAAATGAATACATCACTAAAAGCCAAAGGTAAAAGAATACTAGAAACCATTTTTAATGTGTCTAGCTGAATGCTTCTATTAGTCTATAGAAGAACAATACCAGCACTATATTACTGTAAGACTTCCAAAAAGAAAGTGATTTTGTGTTTGAGAAAGTTTAATGTCTTAGTCCATTGTGAGTTGCTATTAAGGAATATTTGAGGCTGGGTAGTTTATACAGAAATTAGGTTTCTTTGGCTCAGGTTCTGCAGAGAAGATGCTGAAGCAGGGCGCCAGCAACTACTCGGCTTCCGGGAAGGACGTTTGTTCCGCATCAAACTTTGATGGAGAAGGTCAAAGGGAAGCAGGCATATGGGAAGAGGGATGACACGGGGGAAGATCCTCATTTTATAATAACCCTCTCTTGGTGAAGCTAATCCATTCCCCTGAGAATCCAGTCCCACAAGGGCAAGAACTCAGTCACTACCACGAGAACGGCATCAAGACACTCATGAGAGATCTGCTTCCCTAACCCACATACTTGCTATTAGGCTCCACCTCCCAACACCACCAGACTGAGGATCAAATTTCAGTGAGACTTGGTGGGGACCAACGAACCACACCCGAACCATAATAATGGCTAATTTCAATTCTTTATTAAATGTGTTGTAAGTTACTCTGCTACATGACTTACACATCTGTCCTGTCCCCATTGCCCTGGTCGTTAAATGAGTCCTTATCTTTATAAAATAGTTCAGTCTTCACAGCAGATGGAGTTATTATGAAGATTAGTGATTCTCACTCTTGACAGCAAATGACTATCACTTTGGAAGGTTATAAAACACATTATGACTAGCACCTTTCCATCCTCATACCCACGGTTCTCATTTACTTCATTTGAGCACAAGACCTAGACATTAATATGCTAGTAAAACAAAATCCTCCAAATGACTTAATGTAAACCCACTGTTAAATGGTGATCCTCAAATTTTGCTTCCATCATTATTATTTGGAAGAGCTTTATAAATACTGATAACTAGATCCCACTTTTAGGATTTCTGACTCAGTATGTCTGGGGTAGGGTCTAAGAATTTGCATTTGGCAAATTTCTAGGTAATGTTAATGGTGTTAGTCTAGAGATCATATTTTGAGAACAACTGATCTAAATTAATGCTTCAAACTCTAATATGATTATAGATCACCTGGCATCTTGTTAATATGCAAATTTTAAATCATAAATCTGGGCTGAGACCTAATGTTTTGCATTTTCAACAAATCCAATGGAATTAAATAGCTTGTATGAATGTTAATGGTCTATTTTTAATAAACATTGAGGCATATAACATCACAAAAGCCAAAGGTAAAAGAATACTTGAAACCATTTTTAATGTGTCTAGCTGAATGCTTCTATTAGTCTATATAAGAACAATACCTGCACTATGTTACTGTAAGACTTCCAAAAAGAAAGTGATTTTGTGTTTGAGAAAGTTTAATAATAATAAAGTCAAACTACATTATTTACTGCAGTATTTCTCAGAAGTTTTAATGCATATTGCAAAAATCTTATAAGAAAATATAATATCAAAAGTTGTAAAACTTTTTTCACCTACAAAATGTTTTGACCAAAACTCTGATTAATACTGCACCATACTCTAAATTACATGGAACCCAATTTGAGAAACATTAATATAGTGTTTTTACCTCCCTCAATCATCAGAGAGCTTGACTCATGCAGAGCCGGTTTCTACAACTAAACAGGAAGGTGTGTTTTTATTTTCTTTTCTGCACATTTAAAGAAGATGATTAGTTTTTGATTCTTGATAGGACTAAGGAAGTAAGAATAACACAACTTTCCAGGGAAAAGAACCCTTGCTGACATGCTCATTAGGGTTTTGGCTTTTTCTCTTTATGTTTATATTCCAGGCATTTATTACACTTCCATAAAATAGCTAAAATAATGTTAAGTGAATGATTAAATCACTATATATATAAATTACAGGGTTTGAAGGCTAGTTAATGAGATAATTAATGTGGCAGCAACTTCTAACTTCAAAACCTCTAAAATACTCGTTGTTAATTAGTGTCACTATTGTTTTAATAATGTGATTGATATTACCAGTAAAAAAGTAAAAATGTTTTACTTATACTGGTAGATAGAATTAACACACGGATATGGAATTACACAAGTAGAGCTTTAGGCTTACACAGACAAGGTACAATCCATTGGCATTTAAAAGAGTTCATAGAAGTTGTCAAGCTCTTTCCATCATTGGAACTACCTCTTATTAATTAACATGAATGAAACAGAAACATAGCATAGAATGGAACCCAAATGTCAAACATTTTATCTATAATTATTTAGAAACAATATAAGATATTAAATAAAATGTAAAAATATGATTTCATCAAGTTCTGTAAATTTACTAGTATTTCATCTTTTCCTCTGATGAATGAGTTATATAGTGTCATATAGATCACAGAGCATGCAATTTTTGGTGTAGCATATTATATATTCATGTCTTTGCTAATAAAAGTCAACTGTCCTTTTACTTACAATTTGCATTAACAGCTCATCAATATAAATGAAATGATTTATTAAAATATTACTGAGTAGAGACTGAATGGCTCAGGGAATTGATTGGTAATGGGGTATGTAGTCTTTTATTTCTAGGTCACTGATTTGAATTACATCTTGGCAGAGAGTAGAGGCTATTCAGGACATATGGTGTGTGGAACAGGGTGGTGCAGCCAGTCTCATTTTCATTAAGTGCTGTCCATTTAGATTTCACTATTTCAAGGAAACTGAACTTGACTCTAAAACCTCTATCCGTGGATTCAAAACATCATTATACATACATGTGTAAAAAAATTTATAAGAGAGGTTAATATCACTAAGAACAGGAAAAATATTATCCACTGAAACATTCTTAATATAAAATATTTTGTCTGACCTATGTGAATAGGTTTAACATGCATACAAATAAATATTTCAGGATGATTTAGTTGAACATGCCCTTTTTTAGGTTATTTTCTTCCTCATGTCTTCAGGAGATACATAGCTCCCTTGAAGTTAAATTTTCAGTATACAGTTCTTCTAAGATAACATTAAGATATTTTATAGAGTAAAATTTAAAATCCTATATGAACCAGTTATAGATTAAAAGAATAGAATATTATCGCTAAGAAAAGCTAAGGAATCTTTTTAACTTTGTTTTATATGTAAAAGAAAGATGACAAGTATGAAGCTGAAACTACTTCCCCAATATAGTACAGCTGACCTGTGATATAGTACAGATGATCTGTGCTATAGCTGAACCATAATTTCCAGGCCAAAGCTCTTCTCACTACTTGTACTACCCCTTTTTAAAGATGGACTCCTAATTCAAATGGACAGCATTATTTCTCATTCTTCTCGGGTCAAGACGAAGCAATGAGAAAACAAGTAAAAAATGTTTACAAGAAAAATTTGAAGATCTCATGATTATAACATGGAATAAATATAAAAGTTGTAGTTACTGTTTGTTAGAATAAGTGAATTTATCAAGGTTCTCAAATACAAGCTCAATAACAATTTCATGTTTATATATGAGAAACAGAAATTGAGAAAATGCTATTTAAAAAAAAAAACCATTCACCAGCAACAAATTTAACTACTTAGTAATAAATCTACCAAAGTATATGCAAGACCATACAGAAAATAGATAAATCATTACTGAGATACATTATAAGATACCTAGATAAATGATGTCATGTACCCGGATTGAAAGGCTAAGTATTGTACAGTTGACATTTCTCCTCAAACGGATTTTTTTATTCAGGGCAATTTCAATCAAACCACAGTTAATTTAGGGAAAAAGGAAAATAACATTCGTTTTAACATTTTACGGCAATTCATTAAGCCAAATTAGGAGGCACAAAAAAAATCAAATATTGACTTTTTAAAGCATGTACTTTAAAGTGAGTCCTGACTTAGAAATTTGCTTTAACTAATAAAATGTGAGCAGAAGTATACTCTCTGCTTGTCCTGAAGGGTAACAATTAAAGAGTAACAATGTCTGCCACAAACAATTGTATAATTTAGTTTGGATGACTGGAAGAGGGATGAAAGTATATTCATATCATCACCATCTATAGATAGATGTACACAATGATATATGATTTTTCTATTCTTTTAGCAGAACAAATTTTTTAAGACACCCATTGAGACATACCAGGTTAGCAGGTAGATGAGGGTAAATGCCAATTTAACAGACACAAAATAATCTTTAGGAAAAAAAACATAAATCTTTATAATGAAGAGTGAGAAGACTTGAAATACAGTAATATAAAAGTCATGAAAGACTTTTATATTATTACTGTATTATTCTCAAGAATTTGTTAATAATTTGATAAAGAATTCCTTTAAAGTCAGTTACTACATAAAAACTCAAAACTCTGTGATTTCATTCATTCTAAATGGTAGAGAGTTTCATTTTTTCTACAAAATGTTATATTAAACTTAGTTTCCTTTTAATATCTCTATAAGCAAAACTAGTCCCTTTTATTATAGTACAAAAATGCCTAATGAATACACCCTTCAATCTTTGTATTAATTATACACTCTGTGTGTACTTACAGTTTCTAATTTTCAGAAAGAATTTTCTCCTTTATTTAGATTTCTGAAGGGTGTACATATTAGTATAACAGGCAACATACTGAGATGCTAATACCCTATATTCAGGGCATTCTCCATCCCCCACATCATGGCTGAACTATTTTTTAGACATATTTTTAATCATTCAAATTCTGTTAAAACAACTTCTATCCATTGAAGATAGTATTCACATTGAGAAAAAACTTCTAAATATATACTCATTAAAAGTATATGCAAATGTATTTCATGTACACTGATGAATATATCTTTTTCTAGAGTTTGTATTAGTTATCCAATGGCAAAGACTTAGATAATACGTCATCTCCAAAGGCAGAATCACTGTTAGTATATTAATGCCATCTTACCTATAATTATATAGATGTATTTTTGTCTATCCATTCTAATATAAGCTATAGAGTGACAATTTAAATATATTTTGTGCAAGACAACAAAATTCATAATTTTAGGAGATACAAGGACATATTAATTTTTCAATTCACAAATCTGAAAGAATAATTTATTTCATTCATTATGTACATTATCCAATCTCTATGTTATTTTTACAATTGTGCTTTGTACATACGCTGAATTCCAAACTTTTATCATTATTAAATAAAAGTAACACAGTTTTTATTAAGTCTCTTATTTAATCTCCTCCTATACTTAATTTACCTTTATATCAAATGTGACAGTACAAAATATATTTTTTGGTTAACCATTTTATGATTAATTTTTAAATTTTATTTCTTTTTATTTATAACAATGATTATACACAATTAAGAAAAGTCAAACGTAGTAAAGTTAATGAATGAAAAATACAATTTCCTCAATTAAACCTCCAGAATGTAACAATGAATATTACAGATTTCCTGACAGCAGGCCCTCATTAAAAAGATTCTGGAATCTTTCTTCTTTGGATTTTTAGAAAAAACTATAGTGGTTCCTAAACATTTATGATTTTTCTTAAAAAATGAGTTTTATTACCCATCAATAATAGAATTTTTGTTTGAGTTTGTTGTGACTTAGTTGCTATATCCTAGTACGATTTTCAAAGGGAGAATAAAATTCTGACAGAACATCTTCATGTATATCAATAGTTTTATATCACTTATGCCAACATTCAGACAACCTTTTAAAGTTTACAATAACTAATTGGCAGTTGGAGCGTGAGAAATAATTAGAGACGACAAGAAAAATTTTTACTCTTTGCACAGCATTTTAAAACATAGATTTTTCTTTGAAAAAACATTCTAGATAAATACATTTCCTGGGTTGTTTTCTGTCTCCTCTTCCATACATAAGACCAACAAGAGCCTCTGACCTTTATCACATGATAGGCTATCAAATTGGAAGAGACGTGAACTAAAGCTTGCTTTACGTTAACTGGGTATAATTAAAGAAACAATTAAACTACTCAAAATTTCTGTCTTTAAATGTCCACCAATGTGCATATACAATGAGAAAAATATGCACAAACACATGAAATGGCACCAGAAAGCATGTGTTAGAATTGAAAGAATTACTAAACTTGGAAGGAGTTTGTAAAAATCAGGATATCAGTAAGATTGGCAAAATAAACATATTCAGGGCTAATGAGAGCTGCCTCACATAAAATACCATATTTCTTTCGGTCTAAGATGTTATTAATTGCAAAACATCTTATTGTTTAACATTTGATTTATTGATTTTTATGATCATCGGGAAAGAAAAAATATTTGCTGTTTAAATCAATAAAATCAAAAGCATTGAAAATCAATAAAATCAATGCTTTTGATTTTATTGACCCAATCCAATTTCAAACATGGCAATATATGAAAATACACATGGCTTAAAACTAATGAAGTATGGTAATATGTAAACATATGAAGAACAAGAACAAAAAGCTTATTATCGCCCACAACTAGAAGAGAGGAAAGTCGCATTAGTATAAAAAAAGGGCACTGGAAAGAAACTCAAATAAAAATACTTTTTTAAATGTGTAATACTTACAAATGATTACCTAACATTAGATCCCAGCTGATGCTTTTAGATAAACCTTTGAACTCAGCTTAATACAGTAGTCAGTGAGCCAAACATAGAAAATATAAAATAAAACTATTTGTCAACAGATGGAGCCCATCAGGCTGGTCCATTACAAGAAAAGAACAAGAAACTGATCAGGAAGTCCTTGTCCTAAACTATTCTAGCCCAATAAATTTCCATTTGCCTCTGTGCACTAACATAATTATAATTCTTCCAGTATATATTGTCTTCATTAAGGACATTGTAGAAAGGTTTTTGTTATCTTCTTTGCAAAGCCTCACTTCAACAGATATGTCCTCAAACCATTGGTCTAGGCAACAAGCAGCACAATATTTAGGGGTTTCACACCCTGCACAGAAATGTTTGTTGAGTTCTGAAAATATAAAAGCATCAAGTATTATATATGTCAACCTGGCCTCTGATTATTTATATGATACATAATTCTGCTAGCACACTCACCTCTGCAGGGAATTTTCAAGGCTGCCAGCCTTTCTACAGTTATTCACAACTGCCACCGGCAAGGGGAACAGGGAGGCTACCTGCTTAGCCCGCCATGGAGTGCTAAGTTAGCTGTATGGATGCAGCTGTCTTCAGTACAACAGAGAGAAAAATGGAAAACCTCATTTGACCTTACGCTTATCCAACATCTGATTCAGTTTAGCAGAAACACTTCATAGGAAATAAATGCACATAGGTAATTTACAAACCTAATACTTGTATCCCAGTGGAGTCATTCTCAACTGGTTAGAACCCAAGGAAAGGGAGAGTAATTAGCACCATTATAACACTCATAGAAACCAATTAGCACTTAAGTTAAGTAACCATAATATGATTCTCTAATTGTCGTGATGGTTCTAAGTCAAATTAAATCACTAAACCAAGCAATTCAATATTTGCTAGTGGACAAATATATTTTTTAGAAACAATTTTACTAACAGATGATGAATGAAGGGTTTTCACTCTTTTCTCTAAAAGATGAAGTAAATGTTAAGAATTAAATAACATGAATGTTAAAAACTAAATAACATTTAAGTTAGTCTTCTTTACCCCAAACAGGTTTTTTTCAGTTCAATATTGCAAAAGTATTTTAATTGTTCCTTTAGTCATTCATTTCCAGTGGAAAAAAAAAAAGATAAAATTACCCTAATGCATTATTACTTGAATCTTGAAAAATAAGAACAATCTGAACATTTTCAAGTAAATACTTTAGCACAGAGAGTGATATATTTCTTTCTACTCTTTGCCAGTGGCTTCATTTAAAAGTCCTATTAAATATTGTTCTTGTCTGCTATCTTTCTCCAAGCTCTATATTCTTTCCAGATCTTGAATATTTACCGAAAAGCAAAAATGTGGTTTTATTTCTGTAGATGAATGTGGGGGAGAATAGATAAAATGTGTTTGCAAAATGGATACAAAGATGACAGAAAAGACAGAGTTGCCAGATAAAACATAGGATGGCCAGTTAAGTTTGAATTTCAGATAAACAACAAAACATATGTTCGTATAATTATGTCTCAAATTTTGCATAGGATGTACTTATGATAACAATATTTTTTCACCAAAATTCAAATTTAACTGAGTATCTGTATTTTTATTTCTTTTTCTTTCTTTCTTTTTTTAAGGTAGAGTTTTACTCTTGTCACCTAGGCCGAAGTGTAATGGTGCAATCTTGACTCACTGCAACCTCCGCCTCCTGGGTTCAAGTGATTCTCCTGCCTCAGCCTCCAAATTAGCTGGGATTACAGGCACATACCACCACACCCAGCTAATTTTGTATTTTTTGTAGAGACGGAATTTCACCGTGTTGGCCAGGCTGGTCTTGAACTCCTGACCTCAGGTGATCTTTCCACCTCAGCCTCCCAAAGCGATTATAGGCGTGAGCCCTGCACCTAGCCTTTTTTGCTAATTTTTTTTAACTGCATATAGCAGTAAACTGAAAGATTATTTACAGTGGAATTCCTAAGGTCAGGTTTCCTTCAAGGTGCTTATATGTTCTTTTCATTTTCAATCCTCTTATTCTTGGATTTATAGTATTAGAGATAATTCATTTTACCAGAGTAATTTTTGTTCACATCTGCAAAATTATAAGATTGAGAAATAAATCAAGTAGGATATTAATTTTACTTTGAAATAGTTAAATCCACATGTCTCCTGAATATCATAGGCTTTCTGTCTATAAATCAATAAGTTATCCCAGTGTGAACTGGGATGATTAAAGACTCTCCAAACATCCTCTGGATATTCCCAAACTTTTGTGATTGTGCTTCAGGTCTTCAAAACAATTTACCTATTTTGGTTCTATCTCACGTGGTTTTTTACAAGGAAAATCATAACAGCAATGGATATTATACATTTTATAAATTTAACTGAAAATGCATAGTGTCCCAATGGATTCAATATATTACACAATGCGTAACGTTTGACCAGCTAGCCCGCTCACTTCTGGCCCGGTATCGAATTTCTTTTCAACAGATGTCATCCGATTTTCTTTCTAGGGTTTTTTATGTTTGTTTTGTTTTGTTTTGTTTGAACTGCACTGGTCTATTCCTCTTTCCCTACATTTCCCTCAGTAATTATGGGATTTTTTTGAATAAAACTTTGTCTATAATTATTTTCCAGGAGGAAAAGCAATCAACAGTTTTCTAAATTTGATACACAAAGTTTTTACTCAAGTGATGTGTGAGAAAATAATGCACAACATTTATTTGTAACACCTGGCATTCCACTAACTCATGGCTCAAACACATTTTATTACTTTTCCCTCCTATGGAATTGAGAGGAAGAGGAATATGAGGAATGGGAGGAAGAAAAAGAGATGCCATCTTTGTGATTATCAAATGGAAAGAAACATGTAATCTTTGGGAACCTTTCACATTAGCGTATTTTCAATGGAATGGTAACAGGAACTCCATGGCAAAATTTAAAAATTTGAGGCTGTATGTAGTTTATAAAGCCAAATCCTGATGATATTTTTGTCTTTTCCTCACTTCTGATGTTTTTTCTTGCAGCATTTCAGTGGCAAGTCTAAACATGGCTCAAAATCTGCTCACCAACTGCTGGCACTGCACTCTCTATGATTATCTCTAGCATGTTAAGTTTGTTACCCTGAAACCTCACATGCCTCAGTGTTAACATTTGGAAGAGGGCTGCCAGGCCCAACAAGAACAGAGATGCACAGACAAGCAGCTAGCTGGGCATATAGGACATTCTGTGGTGGTATATGCAGGCATATGAATCAAACCTGATAAGCCTAAAAGCTTGATTGGTAGTTGGGTTACTTTGAGGTTAAACCTCTGCATATGCATGATGAACCTGGCAATATCATTTTTCATGAATTTTATATAGATTCAAATTCTAATGCACTACATGCAATTTGTCATTTATAATGACGTGTTAACATGACATCTCAAATGAAAGTATTGGCACATGCTTCCATGGAGAATTAGTAGACTTGAGAGATTCCAGGGTTTTCAAGGTTATCAAGCAAATGTTTGCTTACTTCGGGATATGGACTGGACAAGAAAAATCTACTTTGCATGCTCTAGGGCAGTGTTTCTCACCCTGGCACTGTTGACAGTTGGGGTTGATTAACACTTGTTATGGCAGCCTGTCCTGCACATCATAGGATGTTTAGAAATATCTCATTTCTACCCACTGAATGCCAGCAGCAACACTCCCATAGTCTCATGAAAGTGTGACAACCAAAAATATCTCCAGTCTCTGCTAAATGTCCCTGACAGTGGGGAAAAAAATTGCCCCAGGCTAACAATCTCTGGTCTAGAAAATGAACAAAATAAATTATTTTATTTAAAACTTTTTAATAGACTTCATTTTTTAGAGAAGTTTTGATTCACAACAGTATTTAGCTGAAGTTACTTACAGAGATTTTCCCTGCACTCACATTTGCGCATCTTTGCTTGCTATCACTGGAGAGGTATCTCATATATTGTTATGGTTGATAAGCCTACGTTGATATTATCATGTGAGCAAAGTCCACAGTTTAAATTAAGGTTCGCACTCGGTGTTGTATAATTCTATGAATTTTAACAAATGTATAATGACAGTATCCATCAATATGGTATGATACAGAGTAGTGTCACTTCCCTGACCATACATTTGTGTTCCTCCTATTCATCTGTTCCTTCCCCTAACACTTGGAAACTACTGATCCTTTCACTGTCTCCATAACTTTGTCTTTTCTAGAATGTCATATAGTTGGAATCATACAGTGTGTTGCTTTTTCAGATTGACTTCTTTTACTTAGTAATATGCATTTGAGTTTCCTCCATGTCTTCTCATAATTTGACAGCTCATTTCTTTTTAGCACTGAATAAAGCTCCGTTGAATGGTTGAACTCCAATTTATCTGCTCACTGATGAAGGACATCTTTGTTGCTTCCAAGTTTTACAATTATGAATGAAGCTGCTGTAAACATTTGTGAGGTTTCTGTATGGACATGCTTTCAACTCATTTGGGTAAATAACAAGTGGTGTAATTGCTGGAACATACGGTAAGAGTGTGTTTAATTTTATAATAAACTGCTAATCTGCCTTTCAAAGTGTCCGCACCATTTTGCATTTGCAACAGCAGTGAAGAGTTTCTGTTGCTCCACATTCTTACCAACATTTGGTATTGTCAATGTTTTGTATTTTCAACATTTTAACAGCTGTATAGGGGTATCTTATTGTTGTTTCAGTTTGCAGCTCCCAAATGGCATATGATGTGGACTATCTTTTCATGTGCTTATTTGCAATTTGTATGTCTTCTTTGGCAAGGTGCCTGTCCAAATCTTCTGTCCACTTTTTTTAGTTGTGTTGTTCATTTTCTTATTGAATTTATGAGTTCCTTGTATATTTTAGATAACAATACTTTACCAAATACATTTTTGCAAATATTTTTCCTTAGTTTGTGGCTTGTCTTCTCATTTTCTTGACAATGTCTTTAGCAGAGCAGGTTTTTAATTTTAATGAAGTTCAGCTTCTCAATTTTTTTCCTACATGATTTGTATCTTCGGTGTTGTATTAAAAAGTCATCAGTATACTCAAGTATATCTCGGCTTTCTCATATATTATCTTCTGGGAGTTCTGCAGTTTTGCATTTGACTTTTAGATCTGTGGTCCATTTGACTTAATTTTTGTGGAGGGTGTGAGGCCTGTGTGTAGCTTTTTGTTTTTTGGGGGTATTTTTGGCATGTGGATGTCTAGTTATTTCAGCGCTATTTGTTAAGAAGACCACGTTTACTGCACTGTGTTGTCCTTGGTCTTTTGTCAAACATAAATCAACTATATTTACATGGGTCTTTTTGCAGGCTTTCTATTCTTTTTGATTGAACCATTTGTCTGTTCTTTCACCAATACCATATTGTCTTGATTACTGTAGCTTTATAGTCAGTCTTAAAGTTGGGTAGTGTTTATTCTCCTTCATATTGTGCTGGCTGCTTGGAGTTTCTTGACTGTCCATATAAACTTTAAAATAGTTTGTTGATATTCACAAAACCACTTACTAGGATTTTGATTGAGATTACATAGAATCTGTAGATTAAGTTTGGAAGAATTCACATCTTGACAATATTGAAACCTCCTATTCCTAAACAGATAATATCTTTTCATTGATTTAGTTCCTTGATTTTTCTCCATCAGTTTTGTAATTACCTAAATTGTATTAGATTTATACCTAAGTATACATTTACAACTAATCTGAGTCTATTCTGACATAACACCATACCTCTTCATAAATAATACGAGTAGTTTTTAGTAAAAAATATTCCTAATTCCACCATTCCTTGTGTCAGAACTTAGCAATTCCTAACTATTCCTTGGATCACTCCTTTTTCACTGTCCTTCACTTTACTTACACATAAGCATATATAATTGATCACATTGTTGCTATTATTATTTTGAATAAACTGTTATCTGTTAGATCAATTAAGAATAAGAAAATAAAGGTAATTATTTTACCTTCACTTCTCCCTTCTCTGGTGATTTTCTTTTCTTTACATAGATCCACTTTAATAATTTATATTCCATCCTTCTGTTTGAAGAACATTTAAGATTTCTTGCAAGGCATGTCTACTAGTCACAAATTCCCTCAATTTTTGTTTGTCTAAGAAAGTTTTTATTTTCAAACTATAATTTTGCCGGGTACAGATCTTGAGATTGGTGGTTTTCTACTCTCAATACTTTAAATATTTCTATCAATTCTCATTTTGTTTGCATAGATTCTGAGGAAAAGTCAGATGTAATTTATAATTTTGCTACTCTATAGGTAGCATGCACTCCCCAATCCCCTTTCTAGCCTTCTTCAATTATTTAAATTCTTTTATTTTCTGCAATTTGAATAAAATACACTTAGGCGTATTTTTCTTTTTCTTTTTTGCATTAAACTACTTGATGTTCTCTGAGTTTCTTGGATCTGTGGTTTTATGTCTGACATTAATTTAGGGAAATTCTTAGTCATTATTACTTCAAATATTGTTTCTGTTTCTCTCTTTTCCTTCTGGTATTCACTTTACATATATGTTATATCACTTGTACTTGCCCCACAGTTCTTAGATATACTTTATTATTTATCCAGTCTTTTTTCTCCTCGCTTTTCCATATTTGAAGTTTCCATTGACATCTCAAGCTCAGAGATTTCAGTCTACTCATAAGCCTATCAAAGGCATTCTTCATTTTTTGTTACAATTTTTTGATCTCTAGCATTTAATTTGGATTCTTTTTTAGAATTCCCATCTCTCAGCTAACATTGCACATCTATTCTTGCATGTTGTCTATTTTGTCCAGTAAAGTCTTTAGCATATTAAAAATAACTGCTTTAAATTACTAGGCTGATAATTCCAGCATTCCTGCCATGTCTGAATCTAGTTCCAATGCTTACTCTATCTCTTTCAACTGTGATTTCACCTTTTAATATACCTTGTGATATTTTTCTTGATAGCCAGATATGATGCACTGGGTAAAAAGAACTGTAGTAAATAGGCCTTTAGTAATGTTGTGGTAATGTTAAGGGGGAATGGGAAGTATTCTGTAGTCCTATAATTTGGTTTCAATTTTTTTAATAAGCCTGTGCCTTTGGACTATGAACTTTACATACAATTCTCAGCATCCTCCTCCACTCCCTGTTAGTGAGGCAGGGTGACTGCAGAGAGCTGGAGTTGGGTATTTCCCTTCTGATCAGTTAGGCTCTTTAAAAAATCTCATACTTTAGGCTGAGGTAAAAGAGTGTCTTGAGGGCGGATCTTGTTAGGAAGAAAATAGTGCTCTGGCATATTTTAGTGTTTTTATTACCCCTCCTCCTGCAGGAAGGAAGTTTTCTCTGACACTTACTGTGACAACATGAGCACCTTGAGGTAACACTCACACAAGTTTGCAGGCCCCTGTATGAATGGTTCTCCCTGGAGTGTTTAAGTCTCTAACTTGTTCATACTGAGCCTCCAGCAATTTGTCAATTACAGTTTAGGATTTTCCATCCTGGTACTGTTTCCCATGGAGGTTTCCGCTTCAGTAAGTTGTGATTCTGCTCCAGTAGGTCATGATTCTCTGTATTCACTTGTTGGTCTCTGCAATTTTGATGGCAGTGGTTTGCTATATTACCTCACTTCTCTGACAGATGCAAGAAGAGTTGTCAGTTTTTCACTGTGTTCAGCTTTTTACTTATTAGGACAGATTGGCAGCTTCCAAGCTGGAAACCAGAAGTTCCATGCCAGACTGGAAACCAGAAGCTAAAGTTACAATTTTGTGTGTGTGTGTTCATTTATATGTTTTATAACACAAATTTCTCCTTCCTTCGTTCCCATAATATAATCTATATAAACATTAATTAAAGTCATTATAATGTCTTTCAGTTTAGGCAGGAAATACATTTTTCTTCACTATTTCATGAAAAACCACTTTTTTCCTGGTGAAGAGAATTAAGCTTTGTTTACCGATGTCCTAAATAATTAAAATTACTATATTTTACAAACAGTTAATTTATACTCATACTGTGAAGAAAATATATGTTATTAAAGCATTTTTAGGAACATAAAATGCTATAAGATTAGGTGCATTGTTCAGTATGGAATCTATGTATGCCATTTTATTTTTAAAAAGTTATAAAATTACTCAGTGCTTTCTAGAGTTGAATTTAATAGTATCACAGAATTTTAGTAACAACCAGAAAATAGGATAGGACATATTCAGTAAGTATGAATGAATATAAAAATTATTTTAAATGATATTTAACAATTAAAATGCTGACTGAAGTAACCTAAATATTTTAATTATATAAAAGAGTATAATTAGAATTTGACCTAATGCTTATTTGCTTATTCTTTTTTTTCCCCAATTATATCCATGATTTTAGGTTCCCAAGTTCATTTATAGGTTTTCACAAGCAACAAAATGTATAGGCCATTATCTATGCTGAGAAAATTATAATTGCTTTTAACTAAATTTTGTGTCACCTTTGTTTTTCACAAACTTATGAAAAAAAGAACATTTTTCTTGTAAAGACATGTCAGCCAATAAATTTGTTTTATCTAGATTGAAACTTTATAAGGTTGGTATTTCTGGTGTTTAAAGTTTTTCTCCAAAAAGTTTTAAAAAGAAATTTATTGAAAATTATTGAAAAGCCTCTGTTTAAAATGATTTTTCTATATTTTTCTATAAAGAATATCAGAGAAACTTATGCCGCACAACAGTTCAAATTACAACAGAAAATTAAAAGAATATAAGAAGAAAACATTGATTAGAGCTCACTTAAGAAGTTCCTGACACACCAACACTAAAATATAATGAGAGTTTAAAATGATGAATCTTTTTATTTTTACAAGAGCATTTAGAGTGTCATTTAAATCTGCTCCAGGCTAAATGATGAGAACACATGGACACATAGAGGTGGAAAACACACTGGGGCCTAGCAGAAGGTGGAGGATGGGAAGAGGGAGAGACTCAGGGAAACAAAGTAATGGGTGCTAGGTTTAGTACCTGGATAATGACATCAGCTGTACAACCAACCCACATGACACAAGTTCACCTATATAATAAACTTGGAACATCTACCCCTGACCCACAAATAAAAGTTAAATTAAAAAATAAATAAAAATTTAAAAAATGCAAAAAATATTTTTAAAAACCTGCTCCAGAATAAAATGGTTGATGCTGCTGTTTGACAGTTATTTATTTAGCCAAATATATACTGCTCTAAAGATTTAAATAATAGTTGATTAAAACATAAGTAAATGTATTTTTATAAAGTAAGATTGTGAAAATGTCTGTGATTCCATATGTTCGACTAATAACTGCATATCTATTTCCAACATGTCTTTAGTGTAGCTTATAAATATATATGTAGCAGTTTTCACTGTCCTTACTTTATGAACCCTTTCTTATAAAATGTCACAACCATTTTTAAGTCATCTAAAAATGGTGACATATGTTCTCTATGGAGCTTTAACATACAAGATGTTAATTTTTTATGTAAGGCACTAATATTTAGGCACAAAAGCAAAATAACCGTTGTTCACTTTTGCCTAACACAGCTATATGAGGGAGTGTGTCTAAATTGTCTATGCAAAATTCTCATTAATGTGGTTATGATAATTAAAAAATGTGATTCTGAAAAACAGGAAAGAGCAACATCTATTCACTAGAATATTTAACAACATGATCATCTTCTTAGCGTGCCCAATAAGCATATAATAAAATTTGAAATTAATTTCAGGTTAAGAAGATCCAGTGTGAAAATACTAATTGTCTTAATTTTCCATTGTTTTCTAACAAATTTCCACAACCATGGAGGGTTAAATGGCTTAAAACAACATCCATTTATTAGGATGAGTTCTGTAAACCGGATATCTAAAGAAGAGCACAGCTGAGTTCTTTGCTGACAGTCTTACAAGGCTAAAATCAAGTTGTCTGTGAGATATTATATATTTTTGAAGACTCAAGGGAATCATTTTTTTCCCCAACTCATTCAGATCATTGGCTAAATTCAGTTCCTTGCAGTTGTAGAATTGAGGTTTCCAATTACTTGCAGGCTAGCAGCTGAGGGTCATTACTGAATTCTATAGACTGGTCTCATTCATTGTCATGTGGCCCCTCCATCTTCAAAGCCTGCCAATGGAGAATCTTCTTCATGTAATCTCTCTTATGCTTTGAGGTTCTTCTCCAGGAAGAGTCTTTTGAAGGTTCACCTGACAGTTCCGGTATACCCAAAATAACCTCTGTTTCTTAAAGTCCCTATACCATATAACATAACTTAATGACTGGTGTGACCAGCCCATTGTATTGTCAAATTCCATTAATTACACAGGGACCATGCACCAGGAAGTGGGATCTTTGAAGCAATCATAGAATTATGTCTACTGCACTGGTTGAGAGCAAATAAAATGGAGAACGAGTATAATAAAATATTACACCAAAAATCCTATTATGAACACACATACACACAAACACACAATCGCTGAAAATAATTAGTTCAAAAAGTTCACAGTATGCCCGTAGTCCCAGCTACTTAGGAGACTGAGGCAGGGGGATCATTTGAGCCCAGGAGTTTGGGACCAGCATGGGAAATATAGGGAGAATTGATCTCTAAAAAGATTAAATTAAAAATGTTAAAAATGGCCTGAGAGTCAAAAAGAAAAGTTCGCAGTTCTTATTTGCAACTGACAGAATTTTTTTGTTTTCCTATTTCATTACAAAGATTTTATACTTTAACTGTATAAATTAAATAAGCATTACTTTATTAAAACCTTTCTTCCAACATTATTGTGGACATTTTTGGTCTTATCATATCATTGCACTTACACAAGTTGGCTTTTATTTACGAAAAATAAAATACTCTTAATTCCATTAGTAGAGAAAAGCCCAATTGAGGAGTTTAATATATTAATGCAGACGATCCATATTTATATTTTTTTAAAAAGTTATAGTTTCATTTTGATTTAATGAAAGAGAAGGCATTAATGTTATATAACTACCATGATAATGTAGTTATCATTATCTACATGTAATTATTGACTTCTAAAGTCATACATGTAATATTGACTTCTAAAGCATACATTTAAAAATTACATATAATAGAAAAGAAAATATTACTTCCAAAATTGCCTTTTTAGTGAATCTTAATTTTCATATTTAGTTTTAGTGGTTTTAGTGTATTTCTGTCTATCTACCTCTCTGTTACGTCTATCATTCATTCTGATTTTTATGAAACCCAAGGTTGACTTCATTCTGCCACCCACATTGCTTCTGTTGGCTTCCTCCACCTATTAGATTGCATATGTTCAGGAAATTAAATCTCATCGTCCATTTAACTATAGGGAAACTATTAGAAAGACAGAAACGTGTTGAAATCATATTGCTATGTAAAGCCAAATACAAGTGACTTTTGTTTATACATTATAATTAATTATGTGTACTAGTGCCACTAAACAGATTTTAAACGGCGTTTCTATGTCATAATATATTCATTAAAATTCAAAGATTGTTACTTTTTCTTTTCATTTTCACCCTATAATTTTTTTTCAGAATTCTCTACCATTACAAATAAACAAGCAAACAAACAAACCTCACTCAGTAATGAGCTAGAAAAGCAAATAAGTTTTAAATGTCATTAGTGAGTAATATTATTTGAACTGTTTTGAGGAAGAATTTTTTTCCTAAAACTGTGAGCATAACAAAGCATGGATATCAAAAGATACTTGGGATAAAGAAGAAATTGTTAGTAAAGCCAGTTTTACTGATCATTTTATGAGGGATGAGAGACTATCTATTCTATAAATAAAGGAATAATCAATTTTTTTCCTAGCAAGATAATTACTAGTCCTTGCTTGTTAAAATATAAAAACACTACAAAAAGGTAATTAATTGTTTTCATTACCAAAGATTGCTTCCTAATTACCTAGTTATTCCTAATTGAGGAGGAACCAAACAGGAGAAAAAAATGGATAACACCCTTATACATTAACAAGAGTGTGCTATAACAAAGTTTTTTTTCTTTAATGTGCATTTCTATTTCCATTTTCAATTAACTGCTATTTTTAACACAGAGCTTTTATTTCAAAGTAATATTTTTCAGAGACAAGAGAGGAAAAAATAAGAAATGAGGCAATATACAATTCAAAAAAGGGCAACTGGGAAAAAACCAATGGTGTTTGAGTATTTATTATTAAAACCAAACCTGAGGTTTTAACATTGAAGTATTTTATATAAATATGTAGATTGTTTACTGTATCAGATTTTACTAAACATATGCTTAAAGCTTTAATTCCCAAGATATGATACCTATTAGATATAACTAAATTTGTTATATATAACAAATGTTATATACCTTTTTAAAACTTTGATTATACCAGGTCTCAGTAATATCATATGAGTGAAAATGTCCACTATAAAATATGTTCATAGAAAGCTTTCAAATAGTTAAAATGAATAACTACAAATCTGCTTTATACAAATTACATGCATGTACAAAATATCAACTATTATCTAATGTAAATAGATGAGTGGTAAGCAGATTTATTCATGTATTTAGTAATAAGATTTTATTTTGTTAAATTTGCTATTCTTTTATTCTTTTATAGCTCACCTGCTATGTCATTGGCACAATTTTTAATTGTCTTACCCTTTAAAATTTGTTTTAAATTTAAATCTGTTATGAAATATTTATCTCTACTCCCATTGGTAAATGGATGTCAATCTTACAGTAGTTCTAACTATTCAGGGTACAGATAGGATTTGATAATTGTAATATCTATGTTTCCAGCAAATGTTTCAGAAATTTCATTTGTGTATTTATAAAATGGCTTCTCAGATTATCTCAAATCAAATACTGAGATTTCAAATTCTGCTTTGGTAAATTAAACATTATTATTTTAATTTGAAAAGAAATATTTTTCTTTGTTCTCATTATTTTAATTAGTTTAATTTGCAAACAATTATTCCACTGCATTATATTTATCTGTGAATACAATTACTACCTTATTACTTTGAGTGGTTTTTTTTTTTTAGTTATGACAGTAAATAATAATTTTAAATCTGAAACATGCATAAAAAATGAGAGCCATATTTCTGGTCTTACACATCTGTCTTCCATCTTAGATCTGACAGGCTGAATGGCCATGCTTAGAAAATGGTTTGATATTCTTTTGTCTTACTCATTTCTCTTCTCTCTCTGCCTGCCTCCTGCAAGCATCAAGACCTACTTGCAACCTGTAGCACTTTTTTCACTTCCTCTACTCCAAAATCGTTATGACAGTGAATAAAACGGTTCTACCAGTCTAATGTCTCTCAAACATTTCTATTTCTTATTCTCTGCTTTCACCCAGAAACAACCTCTTGAGGTCCACTCTTGCAGATTCAAGTCAACTTCCAACTTCAGATTTTGCCACTGCAGTATCTTTCATATGCTACCTTACAATTCTAAAAGATAACTTTAGCACTGGTCTTCAGCCTATTAGCACAAGTATGCTTACAGAGCATGAGCTAGTGCCTTGACCCTATTTCAAAATTATCATGATGTGTACTGCCATCTAAGTTGATGAAAAAAAATATTGTTCTGTTGGTAATAATCTTTGACATATTCATCCTCATCATTTCAAATTTTTAAGTAATTATATGGCGAACTCACTACTTAGGAAATTAAATATAGTATTATTTAACATACTTGCAACTTTTCACACATTTTATAAGGAAGTGAGGCTTTTTATCTATCTATATGTATTAATTGGTATAATTTTAGAAGCACTTATAGAGTTTGCAGGGAAATCACTCTTCTGAATATTCAATACTTGTTGCTAGGTTTTATTAAGTTTGCAACAAATTTTAAATTTCATAAGAGATTCTGATAATAAAATACACAAAATTATTATAGGTAGGAAAAGGAAAAAATAGTACTTTAAACTGAATACATGTAGTAACAGAGAAGAACATTATTCATTGAAAATATTTAGAATCTAAGATTTTTGTAGTGGTAAAGAAGCACTGACTTATGAGTCTGAAGAAATGATTTGTAATGCTGGTTGTTTTACTAATTAGGCCTAGTGCTGAGTAATTTACTTAGTCTGTTTTCAGGAAAACAATATCTAAATTGAGGGTAAATTGGACAAGATAATCTCCGTTTTGGTCTGATATCACACACACACATACGTGTGTGCACATGTGACAGACACACACACACTCCACCCACATTTCTGAGAGGAGTATCAGGTTGTCTGTTGTATCCTTGAAAAGACAAGGTACAGTCACAGAGTAGCTAGAGCAGACACTTGCTTTCCTGATTTGACTTCGAATGTGAGGTTTTGATTTTTGCCCTATGCCTCAATCACAGTGAGAAACAGAATGGAAGTAAGGAAACTGAATCTACACTGCTGTAAATGTTAGCCGGGCGTGGTGGCTCACGCCTGTAATCCCAGTACTCTGGCAGGCCGAGGCGGGCGGATCACGAGGTCAGAAGATCGAGACCATCCTGGCTAAGACGGTGAAACCCCGTCTCTACTAAAAATATAAAAAACTAGCCGGGCGAGGTGGCGACGCCTGCAGTCCCAGCTACTGGAGAGGCTGAGGCAGGAGAATGGCGGGAACCTGGGGGACGGAGCTTGCAGTGAGCTGAGATCGCGCCACTGCACTCCAGCCTGGGCGACAGAGCAAGATTCTGTCTAAAAAAAAAAAAAAAAGGAAGGGATGTTGCATTTTATAACACTCTAAAATTATGAAATTTAGCTTTTATATAAACAAGTATTAATAGCCATTTGCTAGTGTTAACATTGCTATGACACTTTGGGAAATTATTGTATGCAGAGGGATGAAAGTACAGAATAGGTACTCAGTGTTCACCATTAAAATAGCGTGTAAATAATATTTAGAATTACTAGCAGCCTGTAAAAGTTAATTCCAAAAGATTTTTATATAGCTAGTTTTGTTCTTTTATTTTAATGTATAATTAATAAATGTCTTTTTATTCCCAAATACCTATTGTCATAATTTTTATGACAATAATTTTTTGACCAATTATATCCCAATATATTTCTTCCATTATAATAAATCCTTGTCAGTTAACTTAATTTAGAATATTTTTGTTTAAAGTTTCACTGAAAAGTTCATATGCTTCCAGATTATTTTTACTTACCCATATAATATGAAGCAAAATTGAAGGAGAAGTTATATTTGAAATTACAATATAATTCAGGGACTAAGTGTAAAATCAGCTTATTCATTTATTCGTTTACTCACTTATTTATTTACAAAATTCTTCCATAAAACTTACTTTCTAGAGAGATAACCAATCAATACCATTTTTACAAATAAATAAGTACATTTTATATGTAGCATTTTAGAAGACATATTGTCTTCGTTGATTTAGGCTGAAATATAAAGTACCATAGAAATTTATTACTCGTGGTTGTGGAGACTGGCAAACACAAAATTTAGATGCCAGCAAATATGGTTTCTAGTGACAGCCGATTTCCTAATTCATAGATTATGCTTTCTCTCACTATGTCCTCACATGATAGAAAGGGTAAGTGGGTCTATTGGGTCTATTTATTTATTCATTCATTCATTCATTCACTCATTAATTCATTTATTCATTATGAGATATGGTCTCACTCTGTTGTCCCAGCTGGTCTACTCCTGGTCTCAAGCAATCCTTGCATATTAGCTTCCTGAGTAGTGGGGATTACAGGTCCACGCTGTGCCACTGTGTCCACATGGGCCATTTTATAAGGGCAATGATTCCACTCATGAAGGCTCTGCATTCATGACTTAATCATCTCCCAAAAGACCAACCTCCTAATATTATTGGTTTGGATATTAGGATTTCAAGATATAAATTATATGGGGATAAAAGCATTCTGACTATAGCATATACATTTTGGAACAATCAGAGCAGAGTAAAGAGTACCAGGAGTGCTAGCACCTGGGAAGTTATTATTTACATTTTGTTTTTAAAATGTAATTAAAATAACAAGTATTTTCTATGGAAATATCAGTTTTTTGGGAACAAATATTTTTATTGAGTTGTCTTTAATTTATTCCTGTTTTATTTATAATGCTATATACTGAGAAATCCAAGAAAATAGGACAGAGAGCAAGAGGGTGAACAGAATGAAATAGTGTCTCAAAACCCCTTTCCAACACAGGCAAACACTGATTAAATTAAATATAGCAATTCTTTATTTAACACCATTGATAACTTCTTGGAAACTGAAACTTTAAAAGAAACAATATGCAACATGTCCTCAAATGATATCTTTTTCTTCAACTTCATTTTCTATAACACTTATGAAAAACGAGTACTTATGTTATACATTGTTTCACTTAAAGTCACAATGTCTAAGAACCTACTGATAATATTAAGTGAGGATTTATTTTCTATTATGCAGTTAGTATGTAATTCACTAAAATGGAGAGGTGTAAAATAAGTTCATTATTTAGGTATGCATGTTTGAGTTTAGAGAACTAATTTTAAACAAAATAATTTTTTGGTGAAAAATACTTTCCACGAGAATTATTTATGATTATTAGTTTCTTGATAGAATGGATCACCAAAGGTAAAAGTTTTAAATTTTATATTCCAATATATCTAGAATCCTTTAGCTAGCATATGATCAAATATATGCTTTTTAGCAAATATAACAATACTACTCTGAATTATGGAGCCTAATAATAATACTAGATAATGGGAGAAAAATAAAGGAAAGAATAAAAAACAAAAACAATTTAGTAATGTCTTTATCTGTTTTGTATTACTATAACAGCATCTGAGATTGGGTAGTTTATAAACAATAGAATTTTATTTGGCTCATGGTTCTGGAGGCTGAGAAGTCCAAGAGCATGGCCCCAGCACCTGGATGGCTTTCGTGCTGCATCATTCTGTGGTGAAAGATAAAAGAGCAACAGAGTGAGAGGTCAAACTTTTATAACAAGCCACTTACATGATAACTAATTCACTCTCATGACAACATTAATCTATTTGTGAGGGTAGAGCCCTCATAAATTAATCACCTCTTATTAGGTCCTAGCTCCCAGGACTGTTACACTGAGGATTAAGTTTCCAATACATGAACTTTGAGGGACACATTTAAACCACAGTAAGAAATCTACAAAATCTACAAGAAATTTTAATTATTTAAATGAATTTACTTCCTTTTGGTATCTATTAAAGAGGAATAAATATGTAAGGCTTTATAATGCATAAAACATTAACATTCTAGCCAAAGAACTTCAAATATCAAATTAATTTTTGCTCCAAAAGGCAGCACATTGGCGGAAAAAAAAAACACTATCTTCCCGTAACTCTGATGAAACAATGGTTGGCCTCCTCAGACATCTGTACCTAGCTTTGTTTAGAAATTTTGATGCTTTTACAAAAGATAGAACTCAAGATCATTAAAAGAAGATTTAATGGAAGTTAAAGTATTTTCTATAAATCAAGTGAGGCTTTTGCAGAATCATAAGTCATGTTAGTGAAGGCAGCTATAACATCAATATTTTGGTTGTCAACTTAAAAATGTTGAACAGATTACTATTGGAAAAAAGTTATTTAAGGAACTGTGTTAAGCCAAGTGCTTTCTTTCAGAAGAACGGGTGGAAGAATAACAAGTTATAATTTGGGAGTTGAAAGATAAAATTTTAGCTAATAAAAAGTATATATGTAAGATATAATGAGGATTTAATTATCAAAGGTTTCAATAGCTTAAATATTAATTTTATAGGAAAATCAATTTGTCTCTGGAATAATTTCTGATACATTTGGCATTCAATAAATAAACTTCACAAGTGAAAATTTTACTGTTCAAAAGCTGAATTCCTTAGAGTACCAATTAAATAAATACCATAAAACAGCCTTTCAGAATGATACTGGGGCTTATTCTTCAGCTCTATAGGAAAGATGACTTAAATATTTTAAAAATCATTGAGAACATAATGTTCTTCAGGGCTTAAATATTTGTGCAAAAGTATCCAATTTCATGTTACCAACTTTGTAAAAAAATGTGACAGTTTATGGCTTTTAATGGTTACTCTGGTATCTTTAAGAAGACAGAATTTATATGTAAGGCTTCCTATTAAACACACAATATAAATATACTTATTGACCAATAGTATGCTATATTCCTCTTCATTTAATCTATTATCTTGTTACACACACATGCATATACACAGATATATAACTGTATATGTGTCTATGTGTATATATGTACACAAAAGCTAAATGAATACATGCACACACTCACTTGGTTTCTATTTTCATGTATGGAGAAATGTGATCTGTTTTAAAATACAATAATTAAGAATATGAAATTTTAAAAATATATAAACTACCAGAAAATTGCAAAAGCAGTTTTTACAATATTTAGTTTAGATCAAGCTACTTTCATATCTATTTTAATTTTTTACAAAATATTTAATTGAAAATTTATTATAAACTGAACCATCAGAAAAGTCAAAGAGGTATTTTATTCTGGGTATCTTGGTAATTTGTGTATGTTTAGCAGTTTGAATACAAATAAACTACGTTTGCCCTTGTCTTAATACACCAACATGCATAACAAGTATGTTCAAGTATATATGCAAACATTTTACCCATGCTTAGGCTTTTGTATTTGGATTCTCAGCAAATCATTTTGATACTTCAAAATCAGATAGCTTCTGGAAAAATAAATGATGCATTGTGATCTTTACAGGCAAATGTAAAATTAGAATCAGAGTGACATTAGATAAAATTTTTTAATGTAAAAATAGATTATGTTTAAAAATTATTTTCATGAAAAGTAACTAGATAATATTTTCACTATATTTTGTTTTGTTTTGTTTAATTATTAGAGCTTAATGCAGTGTTTTCTTAATTTGAAGTAGGGAATGTGAGACAGCATTTCAACTATATACATTTATCCAAAGATATTTTGAAAAGTAAGAACTGTTCTTTCCCTTTTGTTTAGAAAAATATATATTGATTTCAATGGTCCTCCCCAGAAGAAGCATACAGGAAGATTCAGAAGAGTTTCAACAGGTTTTTTTAGCTCAAGCCTTGAAACTGACCCGACAGTCCCATACACAACTCTTTTGGATAAACACAGAAATTGACTCCTCCAGTCTTAAAGCTTGAAACTTACATTTATTTTATCTGAGTTTCATCCTCAAGAAAGGACCCCCTAGACCTCTCAAAAAGTATCAAGGTCTGAAACTCACCAGATCACTGCATCCAGACAATGAGATGCTGAGATCCCACATTTTGTGTCCTTATCACACCCTAGTTCCTGTTTTCTAACAAATTATGACATTTTTTTCCATGCTGTGTGAACTCCTAATTTTAGTCCTTCAAGGAGACAGATTTGAGACTGAACTCCTATCTCCTTGGCTGCAGCACCCAGTTAAAGCCTTCTTCCTTAGCAGTGATTTTTGTCTCAGTGATTGGCTTTCTATGCAGCAAGTGGCAGGAAGGACCTCGACTGAACCCCTGGTGCTTCAGTAACACCATAACAGAAAATTTCTGCCTTAGAAACATGAATTGGTGTTCACCCCCGCCCCCTTCTAGGTACAAGCCTAGATATAGAGTGATCTGCCACCAAGGCAACTTGCATTTAGAAGAGACAATGCACTTCAAACATAGTAAGCTGCAGTGGTCACTTTTAATTTCTTGTACTATCTGATAAAATACTGTATATCCACCTGACAGACAGCACATTTGTCCATTCTTTTGGCATGAATTAATGTCAGGAGTTCAATACCAGCCCGGCTAACATGGTGAAACCCCGTCTCTACTAAAAATACAAAAAATTAACCAGGCGTGGTGGCGGACACTGTAATCCCATATAGTAGGCAGGCTGAGGCAGGAGACTCGCTTGAACCCAGGAGGCGTAGGTTGCAATGAGCTGAGATCATGCCACTGCACTCCAGCCTGGGCAACAAGAGCGAAATTCCATCTCAAAACAAAAACAAAAACAAAACGAAACAAAACAAAATAATTCCAGAGCTGAACAAAATCTTGACTTGCTGTGCAATTCTTTCTCCTCCTTCCTCCTCCTCCTGCTCCCCTTCCTTCCTTCCTTCCTTCCTTCCTTCCTTCCTTCCTTCCTTCCTTCCTTCCTTCCTTCCTTCCTTCCTTCCTTCCTTCCTTCCTTCCTTCTTCCTTCCTTCCTTCCTTCCTTCTTTTGTTCTTTCTTTCATTCTTTCTTTTTCTTTATCACAGGGTCTTGCTCTGTCACTCAGGCTGCAGCGCCCGGTTGTGATCATGGGTCACTACGGCCTGGACTTCCCAGACTTAAGCAATCCTCCCACTTCTGCATCCCAGTTAGCTAGGATCACAGGTGCACACCACTACACCTGGCAAGTTTTTATTTTTATTTTTTGTGGACAGGAAATCTCTCTATATTGCCCAGGCTGGTCTTAAACTCCTGGTCTCAAGTAATCCTCCCAACGTGACCTCCCAAAATGCTGGGATTACAGGCCTGAGCCATCATACCTGGCCCAATTCTTTTTCTGTTATCCCACTAGTTGATTGTGTAGCTTTGGTATAAACACCTTTTTAAATGGTTGAAAATCATTTAAATGTTGTGATTATAATATTATAATCGTGTAGCTTTTGTACAAACACCCTTTTAAATGATTGAAAACCATTTGAATGTTGTGATTATAATATTATAATATTGATATCTTAATAATGCATTTCAAAATGCACTCATCAACTTGTGAGATGTGAATGGTTTTATTACCATTTTACAGACATAACATTGAAATTCCAATGTTAAATAACTTGTCCAAGGTTCCAAACCTTGCCAATTGTAGTGCTTTTTTGGGGTTCAGAAATTAAGTACTACCTTGCCTATGTTTTTGTATCTCCTCAGTCTCAGAGCCTCTGTGGTTAAAGGCATTTTTCTTTCCAGTTAAGGAAGTTGCCCTTCAAGGTATTTCAATACACAATTATCATTCAACGAAGGTCAGATTTTCTCCTTGTACTTGTAATCACTCATCATAATTAATTCAACATCGAAATACTATATTAATATAATATTAATTAATAATTACAAATTAACTGTATATTCATTAATAATTATTAAGGCTTTAATATTTATTTCATTTTTATTAAATCTTCATTATCTAATAGCTACCATAACAACCTACTGCAATTCCAAGTATAGTTTTGCCCACCACAGTCACTTAGCAGTCAGAACTTACTCGCTCCCCAAAACTTTACTAGCGCCAATGAACTTTCTTGATGAATAATACATAACATTTATCTTTTTATATAAAACCTCTGACTTTCTCTTTGTTCTTCAGACATACAAAAAACTACCTGGTCTATGTGTATGGCCTGAATTGCAATTCTTGCTTCCCAAAGCAAAGCATTTTAAATTTAGATGTTCTTTTCTATATTTTATTTAACTTTTACTTTCTTGTGCCTTTATTCAAAAACATTTAATAATACTTAAAAAAACCAAAAACTCATGTTATGTTCTGGGAAATAACCATAAGCAAGACAGATGTGGTTCTTCACCTAATGAATGTACATTCTTCTGATGGTGATGGATCACAAAGAAACAAAGAAATACTGTTGCTGAAAATGCTCGTAAGTTCTCTGAAGCACATAACCAAGACTCTGCATAGAGAACAATGAAGCCAGAGCAGGACAAGGGATGCTTTGGATCACAAGTGCTTTAGATCAGGAGAGCATGTCTAAAAATGTGAAAGATGGCCAGGGGCGGTGGCTCACACTTGTAATCCCAGCACTTTGGGAGGCTGAGGTGGGCAGATCACCTGAGGTCAGGAGTTCGAGACCAGCCTGGTCAAAATGGTGAAACCCCGTCTCTACTAAAAATACAAAAAATTTAGCCAGGTCCAGTGGTGACACTTGTAATCCCAGCTACTCAGGAGGCTGAGGCAGGGGAATCACCTGAACCCAGGAGGCAGAGGTTGCAGTGAGCAGAGATCGTGCCATTGCACTCCAGCCTGGATGACAAGAGTGAGACTCAGTGTCAAAATAAAATAAAATAATAAAAAATAATAAAAGAAAATAAAAAAGCATGGAGGGAGCCAGGCATTGAGTTGGCTGTGGGAAAATATTCCAGGCAGAGAAACTAGTAAATACAAAGAAAGTCCTCTCAATCCTGATTACCCAGCTTTCAATACATTTCTCAGGGTCAGAGATTTGAGACTTGATTTCAGGAAAAATTTGACCAGTATTCTGTTTTCATCTACAGCTTTTCTTCTTGTTAATACATTTTTATCAATGAAGTTCAAAATAATTAGTCTGTGTCAGTATAACCATTTCTTTTCCGTATTTGGGCACAATGAATGTGTGCATGATGTAATATAGAGAGCATATACAAGGGATAACCTACATATGCATGTTTCGAGAGGAACCACAGCAAAATGGTTGAGATGATGGATTCTACTACCAAACAGATAGAGTAGACCCAGTTGGGTCTATTTAGATAAATATAATATATTTAACTAAAATATAAGAAATATAGATTAATACTTTTAAAAACTTGTAATTTTAACACATTTTATTAATTTGATTTAATATAATTATTTAAATTTAGTAACATTATATTTAAAATTTTGATTTAATTTAATTTAAATGTGCTCAAGATACATTTTCCAAGTAGTAGAAGTTTTTATTTTTATTGTTTGTATTTCTTTATTTTCATTTTTACAATTTTCTACAGTGTGACTAACTCTAACTATAGGCTAGGCCAAAGAAGATACTAAAAGAAAAGTAGTAATAGCTGAGAGGCAATGGAGGGACATAACACCCCTGAAAAATAAACAACAACAGAAAAATCTTTAGTCAATAGAAGAAAAAAAGCCAATGAGGTGTAATGAGACCAGAGATTTACAGAGATGGAATCCAGACAATGTAAAAACCAAATATAGAAAGCCTGTCTAGTACACTTTTGTAGTTGATATGGGTGCCATAATAAAAGTAGTAGCTTGGAACCAGGAGGTCAATAGCTGGGTGATGCGTGGAGTTCCAAATCCAAATGTCTGTTTTCTATGATTTCCACATGGGCCCCTAGGAAATAGATAATGTGACTGACTTGACACTTTGAAGAAGAATTTTCAATCCAATGGTCTTAACAACTACATCTCATAGTCATATCACTTTCTTTTGAAATCAGAGTAGTTATGTATTATCTTTCTATGACGAAGCTTAGTATTGTAGACACAAGAATTTTTTAATTCAATTAATTATTATACGACCCCATTTAATCTTTGTTGTTATACTGACTGCCTTTCCAAAACAAATCCTTTATTTTTGCATGGTCTTTTATTTTTAAAGACATAACAAATTTAAAAACACAAACTAGTTATATTTCCCTCTTTCAAATTAATTGTCCTTCTTGTCAATACTAATGAACATTTTTCTGACTTTCACATGTATCTTCCTAAATTTATTTATTTACCAATGAAAAGAAAATCATATTTTCATTCGCCTTATTCTTTTATGATCAGTACTACTCTATGTTGTTTACTCCTAGATAGACACATGAAACTTTATGCTAATCATGCTTTCCTTATTTTAACAAAGCATTTGTTTTTTCTCATTTAGTTACTGAACAAATTCTAAGATTGATACAACACTTTGGGTGTTCACAAATTCAAAATTGGTATCAGTGAATCAGAAGTTGCTAAAATGGCCCTGCCTCACAGAAAACTGTGGCTCGGCAAGAGAAAGGATAAGTGGGTAGGGCAGGAGAAACCTTTGGTACTTCGTGGACTATCTGGCCAGCCATGGTATGGAGCCACAGATGCGCTACAAGAAGTTACTAAAGGTAAAAGTTATCAGTGGAATTTAGTGATGGATCAAACTCCCACAGAGCTGGTTCACTGGGCACACAGGGAAATGCAAACTAATAAGAAAAAAGTGAAATATTCAGTCTCTTGGTTATTGTTTTCTGCAATAGCTAAAATGAAGTTAAAAGAGAGTGCTGGGTCAAAACTTAATGCTATACTGAGCTCATATTTCAGTCAGTCTGAACTTTGGCAAAATTCCCCAAGGGCAAATTTTTGCAAGGACAACAGCAAATACTTCTAAAACCTTTGGTTATCAAGAAAATAGTCAATGTGAGGAAAGGACAAAACCAAGAAACATTTTTTTAAGCAGACAGGGAGGGTCTCCATGGTATAGGAATTTAATCACCTTGAGCAATCAGCCTGTTCTACAGCCTCCTGCTTTGCAGCCTAGTTTTTTCAAAACCCTGCGTGGAATCTGGTCACCTAGTCGGTTCAAACCAGCTCCTGACAGATTCCAGCAATTTATAGATTAACCCACATAAACTTTCCTCATTACCATGCTAAAATCTCCACCCTGGGAGGGACCGTGGCTTCATTATTATAACATCTGACCTATGTGCCGGCATAATGACTCACCACGTCTTCACCACTGGGACCTCTTCTCTCCATGCAGTGATTTGCCCTATCTGCTCTCCATCACCCCATAAAACCATTCTGTCACTTTCTCTCAGAGAGACAGTGCTTTGAATTGAATAAACTTTCAGTGTCTTCCTTACCTGTTCCAAGTAATAAAATTCCTATTGATCAAAACCTGTCTTCTCACGGAAGAAAGAAGTGTTACTAAGTGAAGGAACCCTGTTTTTTTAAGGGGAGTAATATATTGAAACCAGAGGGTATAGCGTGAAGAAGTTGTTTTATTTTGTAGGTATATCTCATCAGCTTCCTCAGGAACATTTACTAAAATGGATTGTGAGACAATCAAATTTAGGAGCAGTGCTTTAGGTTTTACATGCTGCAGAGTTGAAAGAGCATGTTTGGGTTGATGCAAGACGCACAGCTCACCATGGAACAATCAAATATAGTTATACACAATCCTGACGCATAGGAGGTTATTCTTGAGGGAGTTACCAGCCTGGTGGACTGAAAAAAAAAGTCACTATAGCATCTGTTTATCAGGAGAAGGGAGATTTTTTTGACTCCCTCTGTAAATGCCAAGTGGAACGCCTTAGATGAAGCAGCTGATACTTTTCATATGCAAGCCATGTGGGATTGAATTTATGAGGAACAAAATATTCACCTGCTGAATATACCTTTTATGGCAAATGCTGTGATTAAGGGTGCCCATTTTATATGGATGCCTCGTGTAATCTTGCTGTTGCAAAACAGAAGGACAGTTTAGGAAGCCTGGTCAGATTTGTTGGTTCAGCTTTCCCTCATGGATCTTACAGATGCTGCTGAAAACATTAGAGTGATTTACAAGAGAGTGGAGAAAGGTCAAAGGGAAAGTCAAAGGATGTATTATAGAAGGTGGAAATTATTAAACAATTATTAAGACATAAGGTGTACAAAGAAGAAATTAATAAAAGTAAAAAAAAAAAAAAAAAAGACAAAACATGAATTCATGTCCTTTGCAGGGATGTGGATGAAGCCAGAAACCATCATCCTCAGCAAACTGACACAGGAACAGAAAACCAAACACTGCATGTTCTCACTCATAAGTGGGAGTTGAACAATGAGAACACATGGACACAGGGAGGGGAACATCACACACCGGGCCCTGTCAGGGTGTGAGGGGCAAGTGGAGGGATAGCATTAGGAGAAATACCTAATGTAGATGAGGGGTTGATGGGTGCAGCAAACCACCATGGCACGTGTATACCTATGTAACAAACCTGCACGTTCTGCACATGTATCCCAGAACTTAAAGTATAATTAAAACAAATAAATAAAATGTTGATTAGATATCAAAAAAAATTTGTTATATGGATGCTAGCATGCATTTGTACAAAAATTACATAACACACTTGAATTCCACATACGAATCTGAATAAATTTGGAGATCTGAACAACAACAACAAAAAGACTAAATGGAAAAAAAGGGAAAGTCATGGGACTGGAAATCTTTAGATTCCTATTTTAAAATGAGATAAGTAAAATAAAATTGCATTTATGGTGTTAAAACAAAAGTCTTAACACAATACTATCAAAGGTTTGGTGGACCAAAGGGAGTCCCTGATGGTTCCCCAACATTAAGGGGTTCCAAAAAGCTTTGCTCTGTTGTTTGGAGAAATTTAAAGAGTCAGAAGGCAGAGATTATGATGAGAAATCCGATCTGAAATTGCCTGGGGCAATAGTCAGGGAAGTTAATTAAGATAAAGATTGATAAACAGGTCAGTGTCCCTTGTCTCAACCAAAGCCTTTTTCACAAGAATGGGTAAAATGGCCTGAGGATGAAGAAGTCCCTGGGACTAAAATATAAAAACATGTAAGGGTTGGTAGTGAATCAGTATATTTCCCAGACTCCTAGACAGGACTCTACTCAGCCGGCCGCCCTCAACAACTCCCCGGAGGAAGCTTGCTAGCAAACAAGTGCGGGAACCGGAGTAAACCTGCAGTGAATCAGCCAGCTGCCTCAGCACCAGCGGCATCAAACTCCATTCACTTGGACCCGCTGCATTCCACCCCTCCACTGAGGGAGCGCGCAGGTGTGGATGCAGGAATTGGAGCTGTTGCTTTGGGGCACTGACAGGAGCAAACGACATGCAGGCTCTACTGTAGCGTCCAGGTAGGGGTGCCTGCAACTCCCGAAGCCCCAGAGCGCATGTTACAGTGCTGCTGTAGCTCTGCCATCTGCAGATGGCTTACGTGTTAACAGCTCAGTGGACCCTCTGCCTCTTTGTGTGAGGCGGCTGCCCTCCGCCAGCAAGGGCAAAGGGCCAAAGTGACAGCTTTTTGTATCTCCACTTGTGGCTCCCGAGCTCTTGTCCAGCATCCAGGAAAAATGAGGTTGCATGAATAAACTGAAGGATGGTGAATGTGGGGGATTTTATTGTTAATGAAAGTGGCTCTCGGCAGGAAGGGGAGCTAAGGGGACAGGGTCGGTAGGTAATCCTCCCCGGAAGTCTGGTTGTCTCTGGCTGGATTCTTCTTAAGTGTTAAGCCATCAAGCTGCTTCTCTCCAATGTCCAACCATAGTCCTGTCTACTGGCTGAGTCTGGGGTTTTTATAGGTACAGGATGGTGTAAGGCGGGACCATGGGTGGTTTGGGAAAAGGCAACATTGCAGCAGGAAAACAGGGATATAAATTCCCACTTTGGGCCAGTTTCAGACTTTTTGGCTTGAGGGTGGGTTTTCACTGGGTACCTGCCCTTTTTTGCCTGCAATTTCCCTGCCCCTGTCCCTATCAATAGGATTATGAAAGTTAAAATGTTAAACAGGCTTTATGTAAAGAAGTTGGACCTCACTTACCTTAATGCTTTATGGGAATGAATATTATGTCTGACTGGGGAAAATTTTCCCTACCTAGCTAAAACTATAAAATAAAAGGCATGTAAATCCACCCTTCAAGCTATATTAATTAAATGTGCTAAATGGGAACCAGTAAGATTGCCCAAGCTCAGAGAGCGTAAAATAGAAACTGGAGCGCTGGTATAAACAAATTTTCTGTTTGGTAGCCCTATGTGAAATGTAAATTGCATCCTATGGCAAAAGCCTGTGAATTCCTCCTAGTGATGACTACTGGGATTTTGAACTAGAGAATTTCCACCTGGGGGAAATTTACTACCTTGCTATTATAAAATAAAACTCTAGATTAAGACCCCAAACTTTCCAGTTAAGATGGACTCCCTGTGGCTAATAGAGATGCTCTAAATTTAGAAGTAGAACCAGACACCACAGCACAGTCAGAAAGAGTGACCAGGCACTGTAGGTTCTCAGGCAAACATCCTGTTTTACACCTCTGAGCTGAAACAGTTCCTGCAACCAGAGCCAAAATAAATTGCTACCAAGCTCCCCAACAGCCATTTAAAAGAAAACATCTGATGAAGGTTTTGGACTTGGAAACCACCTAATCAGAGTTTGACTATTTCAACAACTGAGAATAGACCAAGTTGAATACTTCATTTCCATTAATAAAACTGATTGAGAACCTAAACAGAATTTTTTTCATTTTAAGCCAAACTCTCTATTTGTTCTTAGGAGCATATTTTTCTTTTTACCAGAGGCTGCATTTCCCAATCTACAGGTAATTTTTTAAAGAAAGTAAAGCTCTCTCTTTTTCTTGTAGATCTCATGGTCTTTTCTTAACATCGCTGAAGTTACCCCTATGACTGAAACATATTAAATAATGAAACCTGAAATTTTTATGATGTCTTGGGTAACATTAGAGAAATGCTCTAATGAGGTTAGAAATGCCCAAGGAGTTTTAGAGTAAAATAAAAAAATGGTTTACACAGGAGCATGCTACCTGGTGAATGCAAAGGGGAGATTTTAAGTAACAGAAAGCTTCTTTTTCTTCCAGAGCAAATTTTGGACGTACATGAGGAGTTGCTGAATTCTATCGTCACTTGCACAGTATCCTACAAACACCTCTGACCTGACTGGCAAATAACTGCTTGGTGTGTGGAAGACAGTTCCAAAGTAAATAAACAACATTCTGTTTCAAAGGATGACACACTGATGAAAAAAAGAATAAAGGTAAAAACAAATCAGCTTTCTGGGCTGAATAGTATGCTAAAGAATTCAACAGAGACAAATGCCCCGTTTGGGTTTTTACTGACTTACGAGTGGTGATCAATGGCTTATCAATACAGTCAGAGGGGAAGACAATGGAAACCTGGCCTATTAAACATATGGGGCATGGCTTTATGGAACTTGGAGTGGAAATTTGAGTAGAACATTTCCATGCCATCAGAACAGCCTCCTTCCAGGTTTGGAAGGTAATTCAAATTGATAAGCAGATATCCTCATGTGTTTCTTTGAGGTGACTACCTAGATCCATGAAATAAGTGCATATGGGGGTACTGCAGCAATGCAGAGATGGGCTGAATCTAGATGTGTTTTTCTTTTACCCTCTAAGGCACCAAATGCCAGTAAGAACTGTTCTGTTCATCAGCAAGAGTCAGAGACTGCACATAACTGTGAAATAGATTTCCTAGCAGGGATGCCCTGAACATAGCTGGCAAGTAAGACTAATGCTGGCAAGTAACAGAGCTGGCAAGTAAGACTAATGCTGGTGTCCCAGGGAGGTTACATATGGGTCTTGACAGGAATAGACATTGATTCTGCCCTGGACTTTGCTTACCTCCTGGATGATGAAAATGCTCAGAGTGCCATTAAAAAAAAAAAAAAAAAGAGAGAGAGAGAGAGAGAGAGAGAGACAGAACACTAAACATTACATGAACTTGGAAAGCCAGAGGCCAATGATAATTTCTTCAGACCAAGCAACATACGGTTCAGCCAATAATGTCCAGTAATAGACAAAGTGACATTTTTCGCAGAGTAATAGTTTGACAAAGAAGTAAAATGTGCAATTAGAACATTGATTGTCTAAAACAAGGGAATGTAAAAGCATAAAGGGCCGGTTTACACACCTTCACAAGTGCGTGTTCAGACTCAATGTGCATTGATAAGGGGAAGAGGGAGTAGTGAAGAGGAGAGAAGAACGCTGGTATAACTATGCCATTCCTGCCAAAGGAAGAGTATGATGATATAATGATTGTACTTTTTTCTTTCTTTTCCATATTACCTCACCATGGCGTTGCAGTACAGAAGGAGTTTAATTCACTTAAGTCCTGGTTTATGTCCAAGAACTGGAGTTATCACTCAAATGATTTTCTCAGACTGCTTGGAAGTTAGAGTTTTATGGACCATTTGGTGGGCAGGGGACTAGGGAATGTGTACTGCTGATTGATTGGGGGTGAAATCACAGGGGTGTAGAAAATGGTCCTTGTGTCCTGGGTCCACTTCTGAGTGGGATCACAGGATCAGTTGAGTCACGAGTCACAAGTCATGCTGAGGTTAGCCTGAAAATCATCTCCAAAAACACTCATGTTAGGTTCCTCAAAAGTGATGTTATCTACAGGAGCAATTGGGGAAGGGACACATCTGGTGACCTCTGGTCACATACCCCAGGAGAAGTAAGAAATTACAAAATCTATGCCCATCTCTGACCTCTGGCCACATAACTCCTGAGCAGAAAAACTGTATAGAAACTATGTCTTGGTAGAGTTCAAACCACTCCCATCGTCCTGTTCTTGTGGACTTTCATTGATCTTACAAAGGCAGTTTCAGTCCCCAAACAAGGAAAGGATCGGTTATAGAGATGGATTATTATCATCCTTGCTTTCAAATTAAACTATAAACTAAATTCCTCTCAAAGATAAATTTGCCTGTGCTCGAGAGTCACCAAGAAGAGCTTGGAGGTTGGAAGCAAGATAGAGTTAACTATGTGAAAGGAAAATACATCTTGGGACCCTAAAATCACTAAGCTAAAGGGAAAAGTTAAGCTGGGAACTGTGTAGGGCAAACCTGCCTCCCATTCTATTCCAAGTCACCCCTCTGCTCACTGAGATGAATGCACATCTCACTGCCTCCTTTGGAGGGGCTAATCCAAAACTCAGAAGAACGCAATCATTTGTCTCTTACATACCAATGACTTGGGAGCCCCCTCCCCACTTTGAGTTGTCCTGCCTTTGCCTCAAGTTGTCCCACCTTTCTGGACCTAACCAATGTCCATCTAACATATGTTGATTGATGTCTCCTGTCTCCCTAAAATGTATAAAACCAAACCATCTTCTGACCACCTTGGTCACATGTCGTCAGGAGCTCCTGAGGCTGTGTCTCAGGTGTGCGTCCTCAACCTTGGTAAAATAGACTTCCTAAATTAACTGAGAACTGTCTCAGATGCTCGGGGTTCACGACTATGTCCGATTTTGTACTGTAATGAATTTGCAAAGGCAGCTTCAATTGCTGATTCAGTGTAACAGTTTAAGAGTTTAAGACTCATTTCCAGAGCGGTTGAACCATTTTAAAATCTGCCCAGCCATGTATGAAGCATGCAGTTTTTCCACATCCTCAACAACAATTGCTACCTTTTATATGGGTGCTAATTTCATTTATGAGGGCAGAATCCTTACACCTTAATCATTTCCCAAAGGCCATATTTTTAATAGTTACATCAGAGTTAAAAGTTCAACAGGACTTTTGGGGGGAACCTACCATTATTTGAATCATAGAACTATCCCTATATCTATTTTGATGAAGTGTTTGTTTAAATCCTTTGTCTGATTTCTAACTGGATTGTTTTCCGATAATAGACAAAGAGGACATAAGTTTGTTTGCCATCAGAGATTTTGTGTCTGCTTCAAGGAATAGATATTCTGGATTATTATAATGAAGACTGAATTTGTTAAGATGAAACATTGTTGTAAGAGAGAAAAATTCAATCTCATTGGCTTCACATAGGATCTGTTTTTCTAATTTATTTAAAATGAGCGTTTCTAATCATATGTAACTTTCCTATAAGCTATGATGTAAGGAACTGGGCACCTTTGAACTTAGCTATTTTGCAAATTTCTATAGATACCCTCCAAATTTGGCATGTTTTTCTGCATTAATTGTTCAGAAAGGAGAAAACATAGAGAACGATTTACAGAAACGTTAATGGTCTAGGCCTGAAGATGACATACACCCTCTGCACATATACCACTGGCAAAAACTGTCACATATCCAACTACAAAATAACTAAAAGATGTAGTCCAGATCTGTGTCCAAGAAAAAAATATTTTGTGAACTCAAAGAAATCTCTGCCACATTCCCTCTTTTCCAATTATTTATGCCAACCTTCTTCTCATACACAGAGCCATTCAGCAATTGTCACTAACACAGAGGACCCAACATCTTATCAAGCGGAGTCTATTATCCTAGATAAACCTCAGTTCTCTCCATTAAGATGTAATATTCATGAACCATTGTCCTTTGAACTCTGTCAAGTTTTATCTTCTCTCAATAAATATACAAAATGAATTTGAGGACAGGATACCTATCCACAAAGAATGGAAGAGAATAAGGGATACAGTAATCAGTGATTCAGAGAAACCATAATATCCTGGTAAGCCAACATGGAAAGTTTTCTCAGCCCTGCAAATGGACAAAGTCCTGTAATTAACCCTATTATTACAACAGTACCTGGTCTCTTGTTTTCAGACACCCCTGGACAGTTTCCTCTTTGGCTAGTAATCTCATATTTATACACGTGTTTAGAGTTGCAGAGATACCCCATTTGGATAGTATAACATTCGCATCCTCTTTTATTTTTTGTGGCAAATTTAGAAGGAAAAAGAGATATTTTAAGCCTTAAAGAGTGAAATGTTTATTATCTCGGGTACGTTGTTTTGATGAGAATGTTATTCCTCATAAATTTATCCTTCTTCTGATCGTATTATTTTATTTAATTTAATGTGCCAATAACTATACCTAAAGTTCTTCCCAGTATTTAATGCATCCTTAGAATAAAAAAATCATCTGCTTTAAGACACTATTATTATATGTACTAAGGAAAAAATGCCTGACTTATGCTTTCTTATAACTTATTTTATTTTATGTTTCTCAAAATAATTATGTTTGACTTATTTAGATACAAATTTACATAAAACATAATACTCGGTGCATAATACAAAGAATATATGAGTAAATTGGTTAAATTATTCCCGAGACTCATTCCAAATTAGAAACTGACTCTTCTGAATTTCAACTCAGAGTTTTTCATCTCCATGTTCTTTCATACAATATTGGGATCTGCATCATCAAAAGTGTTGGTGACATAGCATGTTTTAAGAATATTCAAATCATGTCTTCTGCAGATTCAAGCCACAGAATCTAATCTGCAAGTTTATATGTGTATAAATGGGTAGCAATAGCCATTTCACTGTTGCCATATGGCCGGTAGAAATTCATAGGTGCTTTCTAATTCCAGAAATAATAAAATGAGTGAATCTGCATTTTGCCATTGGTGAAAATGGAAATCCTCCTCCATTTTATTACTTTCATTTTCCCATGTTCCTTTTCTCTGAAGAGAAGATTTTCTGTGTTTTTCTGAAACCAGAGGATCAGGTAAATCTCCGTAGATCTGGTATTCTCTTTTTCTTGTAATAGCTTTCTAATAATAATAAAAAAATAAACACCAGCCCACACATTGCACATCAACCCTTTTCATCCACTCGCCCCAGAGGTATAGGCTCAGCAGTTATGTGGCATTTTACTGCTGCATAATAAGGTTTTCAACATTTTTTAGCATCTAATATGAGTTTGCACTCACTCACTAGCTGGATGGGTTATTTATGCTCTTATCATTTAGGTAGGTACCTGCACACTTTTAATAGCAGGATCTTACTTCAAGGAACATATTTCTAACTTAGTTAAGGATTAACATACTCTAGCTGCCACTCAGTGGTTTTATGCTGATTTATACAAGTCTTCTGCAAGTGATGATTTGGGGCCATTTTGGGTCTTCATCTTTACCATTCATCTTTCAAATACAGTATTTGTTAATGCGTTAACATGGTAAAATAAAGAAGATATTAGCAATCAAATGAGAAATATTTCAAAGATACATGTAGGCCTCAGAAAAGTGTTCTCTTTATTCGCTGAACTAGAACTCAAACCGAAAGTCAGCCACATTTAACTGCATAGAAGGCAAGAAAATATAGTGTAAACACATGTTGAAAATAAAGAAGAAATGTGTTTGAAACATAGTACTATCTAATCTAAAGATCAACTGACATTAGGATACACAGAAAAAAGAAACTACCAAAAGAATAAAAAGAAAGTTCTTTAGCCACACATGGCTCTGGTATTTTGCTCATTTCTACCGAAAATAAGTAGGAAGTTTTTAATTAAAAATTATTTGTATTGAAAGTTATACATTATAATTAAGAAGTAATTTCACTCTCAGGTCAAATTTTGGATTTCCTAATTTTATAAAATCATTTTATATTCATAAAATAGAATAGTATAGATATATTTATCATTTGGCATCCTTAGATACAAAATAATTAGACAATGAGTTTAGAAATATGCTGTACCACCTAGTAACATATACCATTTAATTTTTATGATGTTAAAACCTGAACTTTAGCTTTCTTAGCTTTCTGAACTACTTTTTCTTTGGCAGTAAGATTCCTTTAACAAGCATGGTCTTCTACAGTATCTTCTGCAATATGGAGCAGACTTCAATTCCAGTCCGGTTCAGTACATAACTATAAGAACAGGAAAGTTGGAGCCCCACTTATCTGAAATGCCTCTTTTACCCCAAATGGCTTTATCTGAAGCTCCTAAGATCTTGCAAACCTCTGCAAAACAGTAATGTATAATATGGTTCCAGAGAATTTGGGGCCCTACCTGAGTACAGAAAAAGACAGAAAGCTTGGAACATGGCAAGCCTACAGGAACACCATATATTTTTATTTTGTAGATGCTATTTTTAGTAGTAACAATGATAGTAATGTAACAATAATGAAAATAATGTTTTCATTACTTTTCCATACCATTGAAACTCTAACCAGTTTGAAGGATTTTGGGGGGGGGGGGGAATGTTAATGTTACATTGAATAAAACACACATAACAAAACACCCAAAGATACATAATTTTCACTGGGAAAATTTACACTGTATATTATAAATATGTGGATTTAAATGTATATGTTTCTTCTATTAAAGTGTCATTTATTTTCCCCTTTAACTATTATTCGTTCTTATAAATTCCTTCTATGAATAATGGTTAACATATTCGGAGGAAGTATATAATGCAACTTATTACAACAATTAGTACTAAAAAGTCTTTAGCAAGTGTATGTTTTCTATTTAGGCATTTAGTTTTCTAAAAAAGCATGAATAGCCTTTTACTAGCCACTACTGGAAATAAACATTATGCCATTATGAGGTAACCAATATATTTTCAGTATTATGGAATATAATACTGGCTTAAATTCATACTTTAATTGTTATACTTTAAACTTATACTTTAATTATTTCATCAAATGACATGAACGTCTCTTATTCATGACTATCAGAATTCCAAAAATTGGTGATGTTAAGATGTCTGTAAGTCTCATTTTGCATATATTATCTTTCTTTTTTCAAAAAAGTTAAATTAGAATGTGGTTCAACTTATAATAATATTTTGGCATCAGTGTGTTCTTGGCAAGAAAAAGATAAAAGTAGGTTACAGAACAAAGTGATATCAAAATATAGCTAAAAATATTTCTTATACTGTCAGGAATATGTTATTCTTCCCGTCCTCATTCCCCAATCACTTCTTCAGAAATGTCTAAGGTTTTCTTTGACAAGAACATAGGAACGTAATAGATTTTGTTTCGGGAATAGAAGTAACTAGTCAAAAGAGGGTAGTTATTAAAAAGATTAATTTTGTAGAGGAGGAAATAAAATATTAAATAACGAATTGTACTGTCCAACCACAGGGGCTTAACAAAAATAATTAAAACAGTTAACAAATTTCTTAAAAGGAATGATGAGTTGATTTTTCTAGTCTTTTCTCATTCTGCTCACCATTGAGTTCTGGGATTAATGTAAATGGTAACAGACTCCATGACTTCTTCATTTCTTTCATTTTTAATTTTAAAAAATTAAGGCCCAAGTATTCAGAGAGGTAACAAAACATAAGTGGCAAGAGTACACACCCTAGATGCCAACACTGCACTCATTGAAATCTTAGAATAATCTCAACATGCTAAGTTTTCTCATGTAAAAAAAATGTGTTTTCATAGGTTTGTCATGAAAATAAAATAAAATGATAAATGGAGCTTAGGTCTGTGCCTGCCAAATGCCAGTTAACACATGGTCACTATAGTAAACAAACACAATCCCCCAAATCACGTCCGCATGCCTTGAGAAACAAACCTTCACAATTCATTCATGTGAAATACATTGTGAACCATTTAGAATTCTGTGAATCTACAATGATAGCTTTGATTATAGAACAATAAAATCACTTTGGTGCAGTGGAATAGCTCCCAAAACTATTTTGATGTTGAATAAACAATAAAAATAGATTTAGACAAAACTCCATCATGAATATGTTTACCTCTGTCCCACATAATGTTATCTAATTTTGAATACTAATGGGAGAAATCTTCAATAGTATTGAAATATAGGATTGACCCTCTAATTTGTAGGATCTATTATTGCACAAATGGTAAAATACTGAGTAAATAGCAGCTTAGTAACATATTTGTAGTCTCACCTAAAATTCTTATATTAGAACATTTTGAAACATGCGTATCAGTCATTCTCATGATGATTATTTTGTTTGTAACCATGATTGTAATTATAAACATAATAATTTAAATAATAAATAAATAATAATTTAAAAACTTATCAAAGACCAAGTACTTTGCTAATTGCTTACATATTGCCAATTATATGTAATATTATTCATATGTGAATAACTTAATAAATTATTTAATTTTATTATTAATTATTGAATTTGTTACAATGACATGATTTCACTATTGCTATTGGCACTTTACACATGTAGACACAGAAGTATTTTCACCAGTTTCATAGCACTATTAAATGACAGAGGATTAAAAGCCACATCTATTGGAGTTCAAAGCTGTTACTATTATTAGAGTTCAAAGCTGTTATTATTATTATTATTTTTTAGACAGGGTCTCCCTCTGTCACCCAGGCAGGAGTGCAGTGGTGCGATCACAGCTTACAGCAGCCTTGAGCTCCTGGGCTCAAGCATCCTGCTACTTTGGACTTCCAAATAGCTGGGACTACAGGCATGTGCCACTACACCCAGCTAATTTTTGTATTTTTTGTAGAGACTATGTTGCCCAGGCTGGTTTAGAATTCTTGGGTTCAAGTGGTCCATCTGCCTCTCAGTCCCCCATAGTGCTGAGATTACAAGTGTGAGCCACTGTGCATGGTCCAAAACTGTTTGATATGAAAGTATGATTACTTGTTTGTTTGATTCTAGTCAAGGTGATGAAAGTGAAGATAACCTCTTATTCTTCTGTTTTTAAAAAGAAGCTTACGTGAATAAAGAAATAGCTGTATAAGTATAGTATATATCTTGCTATTAATATAACAGACAATAAAATTGTAACTAAAAGTAATTTGAGCCATTTTTTAAAAACAGACCCCTGTCATAATCCAGTTCTCCTATGCCTAGAAATGACCTACAAGAATGAACAGATCAGCCCACAAAATCTGGAATTCAGACTTCCCGTGCACTCGTCAATCACTGCCCGTGTGAATTTTTTCTACATTACTCAATTTCAGCTTCATTTTATAACATTATTAGTTATTATTTGTTGATTGCCATGTGCAGTGGATATATTGTGATTATTATCTTAATATACATTTAACCGAATTTGACATTATAGATGACCTTTCTGCAGGAAATTCTTCTCCAAAGTGATTTACAGAATATTTCTTGCTTTATTTAGGATAGGCTAAGTTTCTTTAATGTAGAAATACAAAAAATAGGCTTATAAAAGATAAACATTTCTCTCCCTCATGTAAGTTCAGAGGTAGTCAATGTTCCAGGGTCAGCTTTATGAAATTTCCATAAAGCTAGATTTCTCCTTATTTATTATCCTACCGTTTCCTTGCTGTTGTCTTCATTCAGATGATCAAATCCGGATCACCTCTCTGTGTTCATGTTCCAGCCTGTGAGATGGTGAAGAAAAGCCTCCTTGCAATAACATATTCTATCCCTCTACTATTGACCAAAATACAGTCACATGGTCTCCTTGTCCTTTCGGGCAATTCAAAAAATACAGTATCCCAAAAGGTGGTCACGAGTTCATCTAAAATTCAGAGTTTCACTTGTAAAAAATGAATGGATATTAGGTTAAAACTAGCAGTCTCTGCTACACTCATGTTTTCATCTTTTCTTCTTAAAACTTTATGATTTGAACAACTTTTGAAATTTTGTTTTTCTTTACTCATTCAGCATAGAAGACTTGGTTTGTCCTCCTAATTCTGATTCCTTGTTCAACTTTTTTCCAACCCTCTGTGGTGTGTCTACTCCATATTTTCTGGAGGAAGTGCTAGAAATGGCATTTTTTAGTCTTCATTACTGCTTGGTTTCTTTAATATTATACCATGCATTCATATATGCATGGGGTTTGAAAAGTGACATTAAACAAATTTAGTTGGAGACTATGATTCTTCTACTCCACTGCTTCTCTTTTCTCTTCAACTTTTATTTTAAGTTCAGGGATACCTGTGCAGGATGTGCAGGTTTGTTATATAGGTAAATGTGTTCCATGTTGGTTTGCTGTACAAATTATCCCATCACCTAGGTATTAAGCCCAGAGTCCATTAGCTATTCTCCCTGATGCTCTTCCTTCCCCCATGTCCCCCCTTCAGCAAGCCCCATTGTGTGTTGTTCCCCTCTGTGTGTCCAAGCATTCTCATCGTTTAGCTAAAACTTATAAGTGAGAACATGTGGTGTTTGGTTTTCTGTTCCTGCATTAGTTTGCTGAAGATAATGGTCTACAACTCCATCCATGTTCCTGCAAAGGACATGATCTTATTCCTTTTAATGGCTGCATTATGTTCCATGGTGTATTTATACCACATTTTCTTTATCCAGTCTATCATTAATGGGCATTTAGGTTGATTCCGTATCTTTTGTATTGTGAATAGTGCTGCAATAAGTATACATGTGCATGTATCTTTATAATATAAATATAATGTAATACAATGATCTATGTTCCTTTGGGTATACACCCAGTTATTGGATCTCTGCATCAAATGGTATTTCTGTTCGAGGTCTTCGAGGAATTGCCACACTGTCTTCCACAGTGATTGCACTAACTTGTATTCCCACCAACAGTGTAAAAGTGTTCCTATCTCTCCACAGCCTCACCAGCATCTGTTGTTTCTTGACTTTTTCATACTTACCATTTGGACTGGCATGAGATGGTACTTCATTGTGGTTTTGATTTGCATTTCTCTTATGATCAGTGATGTTAAGCTTTTTATATATGTTTCTTGGCCACACGTATGTCTTCTTTTGAGAAGTGTCTGTTCACGTCCTTTGCCCACTTTTTAATGAAGTTTTCTTTTTCTTTAAATTTGCTTAAGTTCCTTGTAGACTCTGGATATTAGATCTTTGTCAGATGGATAGATTGCAAAAATTTTCTCCCATTCTGTAGGATGTCGTTCACTCTGATGATAGTTTCTTATGCTGTGCAGAAGTTCTTTAGTTTCATTAGATCTCATTAATCAATATTTGCTTTTGCTGCAATTGCTTTTGACATTTTTATCACAAAATTTTTGCCCATGCCTATGTCCTGAATAGTATTGCTTAGATTTCCTTCTAGGGTTTTCATAGTTTTAGGTATTACATTTAAGTCTTTAATCCATCTTCAGTTAATTTTTGTCTGTGCTATAAGGAAAGGGTCCAGTTTCATTTTTCTGCATATGACTAACCAGTTCTCCCAACACCATTTATTAAGTAGGGAATCCATTCCCCGTAGCTTGTTTAGGCCAGGTCTGCCAAAGATCAGATGGTTGTAGGTGTGCAGTCTTATTTCTGAATTCTCTATGCTGTTCCATTGGTCTATATGCCTGCTTTTGTACCAGTATCATGCTGTTTTGGTGACTGCAGCCTTGTAGTATACTTTGAAGTTGGGCAGCATGATGCCTCTAGCTTTGTTCTTTTTGCTTAGGATTTTCTTTACTAGTCAGGCTCTTTTATGATGCAAATCCACTTAGAAGGTTAAATATATTTTCCAGAGTCTCTCAAACCTTTCCTGTGACATAATTTCTGCTACGCATATATTTATGCCTAAGAATTGAAAGGTGAAAATGAGCACAGTTGATGCAGGCTGCTTCTGCTTTTTCTCTTGAAATCAATGATGCTGGTGACATTTGTGTTTGTCAGTGTAAGCTTTAACTTAGGTCTCATTAAATTTTACCTTCAAAGACTAGATTTTATCTTCAAAGGTGTTAATTGCTAGGGTTTCTGCATCTATTTTGCTGATGTGAATACTAAGGATCCTCTGTGAGGCCACAGTTGTGATTGAAGCTTCCTGGTCATGTCAGATGCAGAAGATTTCATGGCAGACTCGGTCTGTGAGTTTTGTGTTTGGGGAATTCTGAAAGCTTCTTTTGGAGGCTGTTTGTTCTGACATTATAACAATTGTGTGCATCATAACATCTAATTGGCTTAAATTTATTTCTGAGTTAACTCTCTAGCTCTGTTGCTCTACCATCTTTAATTTTTCATTATTAATTCTTAAAGTTGTAACCTGCAGAATATTCTAGTCTCCTTTTCAGCATTCTATGGAACACTTGTTTTGTATTTCAAACCATGCATCAGGTAAACATCATGCAGGTATCTTTAACTTGTCAGTGTTTCCTGATGTTAACTAGAATATAATCAACAGTAGTGTACATGAAGGTCAATTATTTTAAAATAAAACAAAAACCCAATGGTTTAAGTTAAATCTTCTTATATGAAAAGTCTTTGTAAATGGTGTTAAATGTAAAAATTAGAAAAAGGGAGTTAGCAATTTTCCAGATATCATGCACAGAATTTAAAAAATAAATACCTATCTAATTTAGGAAAAGTATACACCAAAATATATTGTTTACAAAAAATAACATATTGTTTAAAATAAAAAATAATAAATTGTGGATGCCAAGGTGTTTTAGTAATAGAGTTATTTAATAAATGACTCAGGTCTGAATAATGAGTTATTGCAACTAATTTCTTAAAGAAATGAATGCTTGCTGATCCAATCTTGATATGAAAGCTTCTATTTGATAGACATGTATTTGATTTATTTTCACCAGCTTCTGTTATTTTTAGACCTGACTGGTAAGTAACACATCGAACATGTGCTTGGGTATGTTGTCAGAAAACAGATTTTACCACATTTACAAGGTAGTTTTCATGTTAATTTCCATTCTGAAACTGAGGAATTAATTTATTTGATATGTTTTGATTACTTTTTGACAACTGAGCAATTTTTTTTAGCTTTTTTGGGATATTCATCTGGATGTTTGGTTATATAGCAAAATAATTAAAACTTTTTTCCTGAATAACTGTCAAACAGTACTAACTTTTAAATATTGATTTAATGTCAACAGTTTCAAAGTAATGCGGTAGAATGCATGCTAAACTTGCCTTATTCATGAAATGGTATTCCTTCAGTTTCACCTATAAAACCTACACAATTTTTACAAGCTAAATCCACTTTTATCACATTCCCAAGGTCTTGGTCATACATTCACAGATAGCCATTTAACTACTAATATGTTTCTGGATATGTGCTAGGAGCAAAATATAAATTAATTGTAAATATATGTAATGCTACATTTTAAAATGTGACATTTTCATAAATATTTGCATGAAGTCTAATATTAAACTAAACATAACTTCAAAATTAGAACACCAAAATAAGCAGAAGAAAAATAGAAAAAATTAAATAATAAAAGAAAGACAGAAATAATTCAAACAGAAAATGGAGATTTAAAACAAGTTCTAAATCAAACACTGGTTTACCTATTACCTTCCTCCTTCCAAAAAACAAAACCAATGAAACAAAATAAAAACAAAAATACCTGAAAAACAAAACTACCTCTAGACTAATAAATAAGAAAAAAGTCAGCAATAATATTAAGAATAAAAACAGGGTCTTAATTAGAGGAAAGCATAATTTATAAAGTAAGTAAATGTTCTTTTAAAGTGTATGTGAGTAAAAATCATGAAATTGATTATTTCTCTGAAAAATTAAATTTATACTGATTCATAATTGTAAATGACATTATAGAATGATTTAGAGAAGAAAAAGTACAGGCTGACTTCACTCATAGACAGAGACACAAAAGTCCAAACTAAACAGCATACAGTAATTGCTTTTTAAAATACAATTAAAATCAACTTTATTCACTTCCAGAAAAAACCCTGTTAATATTTTAATTTCATGTTAGGACTCTCTATTTGTTTAGCTATTATTTCTTTAAACAAGATTGTATGGTTCTTTCCCTTAAAAAAATATGAATTTTATTTATTCTTACAAATTGTAGATTTGTAAACATTTATTTTTATGACTTGCAGATTTTCCCTTTTCATTGTCAAGGGAATAGCTGTATCACCTAGAAAATCTTATTATTACAGTAAAGCTATAGCTCTTTGTACAATGTGATTATAATAATTATAAATCAGTCACTTTATACTGGTTTTTATTATGTCTTATTGATACATCTACAATTTTACAGTTTGCAGATTTTCCAGATATATAATTATATTATTAGAAATAAAAGTTATTTTTTATTTTTCAATACTAACTATACCCTTTTTCCATTTTTTTCTTATTCTATTTATTAGAAACTCATGTCAACATTGCATAATAGTGCTGACTATCCATCCTTCATTCCTTAAATATTTTTTACAATTTAAGATATTTACTCTATCTTTTGGAAAATTATGTTCATTATATTTAACTAGATTTTGTTTATCTCTGTGCTATTTAGTGTTTTGGTTGAAACGGCTGCTGTATGACATAAGCTTTCTTCACTATCTATTGGCAATATTTTAAGATTTTTTTCTGTAATTGTTATCAATTATACTATTTTCTCTTTGTGAGACGTATTGGCACTATTAGAATAAACAATCCTAGTATTTCTGGGTATTGCTCTTTTTAAAGACTATTGATTCCTATTTTTGACAATGTATTTATAATTTTTTCTCTAATTTTATAAATGATATTATTTCACAGCATTTAAAGTTATGTTTAAAATGTTATGGTGTTAAATGAAAAGACGAGTTGAGATGATTTCCATATTTTCTCATTGGAGTACAGATATATACAAATATAGAGATCTTTATATGAAATAACAATATAGATAATAAAATTGGGCTCTGAATCCATCTATTCCAAGTACCCCTTTAGAAGTTAGATCTTTATTTATGAATAGAGATTATGCCGAATTCTCAAAGTTATTTATGGAAAATGTGAGCGGGAAAGGCATTAAGTATCTCTTTGGAATCCTCATATTCTTGCCTTTTTCCTCTGTTTCCAGGTGTCCTGTCCGTGGCTGCAGTCATTGGCCCCGTCTCCCACTGATGCTGTCTGAAGCCATGTGGGAGCAGTGGGACTGCAAATATCCCAGCGCTGTTTTTAGTAATCTAATGTACGAGTATATTTGCTGTATTCTCTGTTGACGTGAAGGACAATACCTTTTCTCCATACTGTGTGATACAAAGTCCCCTACCATCCCCTAGGGGATACCTTGCACTGGCAATCTCTTAAATCAGTTTCATTCAAAGAACTCTTTAAGAATAGACATTAGGGCCGGGTGCCGTGGCTCACGCCTGTAATCCCAGCACTTTGGGAGGCCGAGGCGGATGGATCACTAGGTCAGGAGTTCAAGACCAGCCTGGCCAAAATGGTGAAACCCCATCTCTACTAAAAATACAAAAATTAGCTGGGCGTGGTGGCGTGTGCCTGTAGTCTCAGCTACTCAGAAGGTTGAGACAGGAGAATCGCTTGAACCCGGGAGGCGGATGCTGCAGTGAGCTGAGATCACGCCACTGTACTCCAGCATGGGCGACACAGCCAGACTCAGCCTCAAAAAAAAAAAAAAAAAAAAAAAAGATATTAGGAGAAATCCGCAGATTCTTGATTTCTGCATTATTATTGAACTAAGAGAAACTTGGCTAGCTCTACCTTTCTTTGTAACATTCCCAGAAGACTTCACATATACATCCAAGACTCCACCATTTTTCCACCAATGTCCAAATCCTAGGACAGTGATTTAGCTTTAAAGTATTTTATTTTTCCTGCAGATGTATCTAGAAAGGCCTACAATATTGAAAGGAAAAAAAAACTTAAGACTGAAATATAGTGAAAATATAAGTTAGAAGAGTTTTAGTTATAGCGGCAAAATAAAATAAACGGCTATCCAATCCCTTATTCCACATGGGGAATACAGTCTGTAATCAATTTTATTCTCTTACTGCCTTTGGCTTGATTGTTCTGGTCTAGTAATGAAGAAATGCAGTAACTTCTTCATTTCACCAAGGGGGCATTTATTTCTTTGCTGCTTCTCTCTTGTAACCCAGAATGGCCTCTTCCTGATTAGAAATGGTTCTGTAAACAGGTAATTTCATTCAAAGGAGAAACTTGTGTACTTGACAGAAATTACCAATTATTTCTTTCATTTCAGAACTCTGAATGATATTTACTGTTTAAAACAACTCCAGTGCTGTTTTATAGAAGCTAACTTTAGACATTTACCTGAGTTTTCTCAGGTGCATAAACTCTTATAATTTTGTAGTTCTAAATAATTTTCTTACCAGTCTCCATTTATTAAAATACAATAATGGTCTACCATTTAATGAGGTATAAACATAATATTCCATTTATGTATACAGCAAAGTATGCCTTATTGCACAAATAATGAAAAATATCTGATTTTTTATTATATGAAATTGTCCAGATGGAAAGAAGGTAGATGAGTCATGAAGGAGAAATCCTGGCTAAATCCAGAAATAATAGTTTTATTGAAAAAAAAACAAGATAAGCAAGATAAGCAAGAATATGTTACATGTGTGGGTTGTGCTAAGTTCACAAATAATCATAAGTCTTGAATAATTCTTCAAAAGCATCAAATATAAGAAGGGACAATTTGTCTTGCAACTCTGAACTTAGTGATCCTGAAAACATGTCTTAATCATTTGAATTCTATTTCTCCAGCTTTTATGAGGTATAACTGACAAAAGGTCTACCTATATTTGAGGTACACAATGTGTAGTGATATACTTATATATTATAAAATGATACCATGATTGTAATGGTTAATATTGAGTGTCAACTTGGTTGGATTGAAGGATGCAAGCTATTGTTCTGGGTGTGTCTGTGAGGGTGTTGCCAAAGGAGATTAACATTTGAGTCAGTGGACTGGGAGAGGCAGACCCACCCCTAACATGGGTGGGTACTGTCTAATCAGCTGCCCGGTGGCTAGAATAAAGCAAGCAGAAGAACGCAGGACTAGACTAGATGAGTCTTCCAGCCTTCATCTTTCTCCAGTGCCAAATGCTTTCTGCCTTCGAACATCAGACTTTCAAGTTCTTTAGGCTTTGCACTCCGGCGCTTACACCAGTGATTTGCCAGAAGCTCTGGGTCTTTCAGCCGCAAACTGAAGGCTGCACTTTCAGTTTTCTACTTTTGAGGTTTTGAGAGTCGGACTGGCTTCCTTGCTCCTCAGCTTGCAGATGGTCTATTGTGGTACTTCACCTTGTGACTGTGGGAGTCAATACTCTTTAATAAACTCCCTTTCATATATAAACCTATCCTATTAGTCCTGTCCCTCTAGAGATCCCTGACTAATACAGTGATCAAGCTAGTTAACATTTCCATCACCTCATGCGGTTACCATTTGTGTGTGTGTGTGTGTGTGTGTGTGTGTGTGTGTGGTGAGACCATTTAATATCTACCACTTTAACAACTTGTAAGTATACAGTACAGTATCACTAATTATAGTCAAGCTTAGCTATGCCCATATGCAACATTGGAATACTAACTCTAAGGGTTTCATAAGTATTACATAAAATAATGTGTTTTAAAGCATTTAATATAATAACAAGGGAACAATTAAAATCCATTGGCCTGCTTTGCTATTTAATATTTTGGTGTCTCTAAGAATTATTGTTTTTTAAACATTTGTTTGATAGTTAATTAGAAACTAGGGTGAGGGTTGCGTAGGAGAGGAAAAGCAAGGTTACTGATGACACACTTTAGCTTTTATACTTATCAAGCGCTCATAAAATTATCTGTGCACTGTACACCTTTTGAAAAAGGTTCTGAGAAAACAGTTTTCTCCACTGAGTTAGTTTCTTAAATATGTTAGCATCCACTGATATCTTAGAAGCATCTAGATTATAATTTTTTCCCTATAAAAATGCCCAGCTTTCCATAGGGAAAAAAAAATTGCTCAAATGCTCATTCTTTAACCCACTTCTGAGTGCTTGATAAATAGAAAGTGATCATACATGTTAACAACCTTTCTCTCTTTCTTCCCTTCCTCCCTTGGGTCTTTATTCTTTTCCCTTTCCCTCTACCTCCTCTTCACTCCCTTCTCCTTTCAGAGAAAAACATGTGAGCAAAGCAATTACAATGAAAAACTCATCACATTCAAGAAAGCACGAATGGAAATGGTTGAGCTAAGTTGAATGTTTTTTAGTAAAGTTATAATGAGTAGTAAAAAAAATTTTAAATACATAGCCATGGCCAGTTAATGAAAACATTTTGAAGGCCAAATTGATGAGACTAAATTTTATCTTATAAGAAACAAGAAATCATTGAAAGTATCTGAGGGTGAATGTTGGAGGGAAGTTGGAATGGAATCGTAAGGTATTTCAGAAAGATTACTTCGAAAGACAGGATGACAGATGGAAACCAGTGTAAACAATTAAGAGACAACCATGGCATTACTTTCTTATTATAGTCATTTTAAAAATACAATCACATGATACCAGCACAGTGTAGAGTTACAACTTTACACTAGAAGAAAAATGAGAAGTTAAAGGTTCTAGATGGTGGCAAAGCAAAAGGAGATGAAAAGATGTGTGGGTCAGGCGCGATGGCTCAAGATTGTAATCCCAGCAATTTTGGGAGGCCAAGATGGGAGGATCATTTAGACCCAAGAGTTCTAGACCAGCCTGAACAACATAGTGACACCTCATCTTTACTTTAAAAAAAGGGACGGGGAAGAAAAGATGGGTGTAGGAGTCTGTATGGGGAAGAATACTTTTTAACTGCCCCCTTTTGGGAGAAAAGTGGAAGGAATCAAGGAAAACAATGTAAAAATTTTACCAGTATTTTGATAGAATTAATGTGTAATTTCTTACAAAGAAGAAATCTAAACAAAAGCTTGTTTAAGGCATAACATGATGAGCACAGTTTCCAATGTTAGAAAATGAATGTCAAAAATATAAAGGCTGAAAATGATATAATTAGTCTAAATAAGAAGAGAACAAAAGAGTAAAATAAACAGCAACTAAGCAAAGACATGGAATTGACAAAGAGGAGTAATAGAGATTCAGAAAGAATATTTGTGTAAGCTGAAATCAAGGTAGGGTATTATTATTGAATATTAAAACAAGTAAATTTGAGATATAAAGACATTAAAACCTCACACAATACATGAAAGGAAAAAACTAATTGTCTGTGTATAAACATTTATTTCAAAAAGAGTAATATTACTTTTTCATGTATTATGTGGATTGTTATTGGGTAGATGATGCATAACTAGAAGTTATATGAACTATTTATGCTGTTTATTACCTCATTGTGTAGCAGCAGTGAGCTCTTATTTCCCTATTGGCTGTAAATGAAGAGATGCATCCATCCAAATATAGCAGAACCACAATGCAATGTATCCCTGGTGAACTAAGTTCCGTAATATATATTCAGCCTGAGAGCACACTTAAATTTTTTTGTATGCTACACAAATGTGTACATTTTTTAGCTTACAAGACTCTTCCAGAGCATAGCAATATTAAACAACTTAAAAGTTGAACACTTTTATTAATTCCATATCACATAGAAATACTATTGAATATGGGGGGGCTGTTTGATTTCTAATAAGTTATATAATGAAATTTATTTTCTTTAGGTAAGTGCAAAAAAATTTTTTTAAAGGTGCATTTTGAAAACCATAGTACAATGTGCATTTGTCAAAAAAGAAATTTCTGTAAATAGTGCTATTTTAAAAGTTAACTTATCCTTTATGTCTACAGTAGAAATTACATCAATTGAAAAAGAGCTACAGAGTGTTGTCAGTTAAATATTCAATATGTGCTATTATTTTATTGTATCATAATATTATGAGCCTTATTTTTACATCATTTTGATTAATGCAATATATACAAGCCAGCTCTCCACTCTGTTTGATGACTAAAATTGGCTCATTTAATATTCATTTAATAAATGACAAATACGTTATTTTGGGTAGTATTAGCCACAAACAGAATGTCTGTGTCTAACATGAAGGATATGTAAAGCAAGGTATTAAACTATAAAGATGGCTGAGCTGACAAATAAAGGAAGGTAACGCAACCCAGGAACTGGCAACTGCTGGAAGTCTCCACTTCCACAAACTGCAAGGACATACTGGGGCCTGGAGCCCAGGATCACCAGGTAGAGGCTGCAGTCATAGACTTTGTCTGTCTGCCAGACATGCCTCCTAGGACAGAACAGAAGAGGAAGAAGTAACCGGACTTCTTGGAATCACCTGCTCGCCAGTCCTGAGCCAGTGCTTGCCATAGGCATAACCCAGAGAAAAGTAAGGTGACATGGGAGACAGATACAGAAAACCTCTAGCGTTCAGGCCCCTGAGACACTGAGCAGAGATGAGGAAGGGCAAGGAATAAATAGGAGGCAAACTGACCCCCATGTTAACTGAAATTACAGATAAATCTACTAAGATGAATGCTGAAAAACATTCCATGTACATTACTAGGTATCATAAAAAATAAAAATACTTGAAAATTTGACCAGCAACTGAAAGTCTTAACCTTGATTAGCGAGTAGAACTGCAGAAGAATGACAAACTAAATGCACATTATAACAACGTGATATGGCTTCAACTATTTAGCTACTACTTATGCGTTGTAGTATGTGGTTAATAGGACAAAATGTGTTACGTTAAAAATTATAAAATATCAATTATCCTTCTTTCTATATAATACAGTATATTAATTTATTCTCTTTAATTCCATTTTAACTTGAACTTTTCAAGAAGAATCCTGAAGTAGGGGAAAGACTATTTGTCCTCTACCAGAACCTTCAGAGCAGATTTAGTGGCTAGTTTTTGTCATTTGCTAGTTTTGTGACTTTCAGCAAATCAATTATGCCTCTGAGCTTTATTTTCCCTGCAATAACAGTTACTGCACTGTGTATCTCACAAAAGTATTGAGAGTTCAAAAATGAGCTGGAATTCACTTTAGAAACTACAATATCTCTTTCCATATGAAACATAATTTTTATTATTTTAATTCTCATCAAATTACAGGTGTAAAATTTAGACTTCTTTTAGATTTTTATTACAATTTTAACAGACCTATTTTTTCTGGTTGTTATTGTAAGACATTTCGCATTAATGTGAAACTAAAAATTGGATTCAAGTTATAACTGCCTAAAGCAAAATAATTATTTATGAAAGTGGGGTGTGAATTTGTCTTTGAGGAGGGATCATCGGGTTTAAGTATATGAGTATACCTGTATCAGAGTGTGTGTGTGTGTATGTGTGTGTGTGTGTCAGTGTGCACTTCTGTGTGTGAGAGAAATTTGGTTTAGCCTTGATCGAGGATATAAGACACTTTAAATTCATCCAGTGCTATTAAAGAATTGTACATTAAATCAGTTTGATTTTATCAAGGCAATTTATTTTGCCCTCATACAAATGTAGGAATGATTTACAATGAGTGTCTTTATCTCGTAAAATAACTAAATGAGTTTTCTGCTTCAAAAGTACTTAAATCATACCAGTCTTTCCATTTATGCAACAATTTATGCTTTCGGTAATACGAGCACAAGCATAATATCAAAATCTGTTATTTTTGGTATCTTTTTTACATGCTCATTGTTTATAACTCAGTTTAATCTAATTACTCTTTGTTGTATTTTCTAAACTCAGTTGTGTATTTATTACCAAAGGTCTTTTCTATATTACCATTATCATTAATCATTTGTGAATTACTTGGCTTCCTATGCATTTTTATAGCCTCCATTACAGTTGCTGTCTGGCCTTTCCTCAGAAGTAGCTAAGGCAAGTGATTTCAATTTAGTGTAGCTTTCTCAACAAAAGATTTCAAAACAGTATCAGTCTTTTTTCTTGAGAAAAATAATCTTGTGTATTTTTCACTGGTTACAATCATAGAACATTTTTTGACTAATAGTGAAAGATGAAATTCAACAAAAATCACAAAAAAATTAAAATGAAGCAGAAGTTTGATATTTTTGCAATATTTAGAAATACCCCTCTTGATCACAGTTACTTGTGGCTCTTAGGCATGGTGGCGCCAGGGTTGTCACATTTACCTTTTTATTTTTAGCTTCTGACAGTGACATGTCTTACAAAACGTGAGTAGACCTCACGTGTCAGAACGCAACAACGGATACATCCCGTCAGCTATGAGCAGTTGCTGCTGACAGGTGTTAAAAAGGAACAGTGGCGATTTTCTTGAGTTTAAATAGAATATTTTTGGAAAATGACACTGCAGCAATGTAACAGGCATGATGAGGCATCTTTGTAACTCATGCTATTTCCATACATTTTGATCTTTAATCGCAATAAACTACAACATTTTACAAAGTTGTAAAATCTTAGGGTTATAGGGCAGGTTTTTTAAACAAAGTCTCGTCCAGGTCCCTTGAAATAGTGATAAAAAAATTTAGGGATACTGGTTCTGAAGCAAATGAGCTCTAGGTATAAAGTTGACTTGCCCAAACGCTGAGCAAGCATCAGCAGAGAGTAATGGGCATTTTCCAGAAGCTTCCGCTTGTTCTCCTGAGAATCAACCACTTTGCCTACAGGGAGCTGGTCGTCAAGGGTTATCAGAGCAGTTTTCTTTCAGCTTTCCTGAAAGCCAATAGATATTTCTTCAACCACTCCTTCTCCAGTCCACTTTTTGGTTGCATAATGTTAAGTCCCAACTATAATAACTTAATTTCTCTTGAAGTAACTAGAGCTATTTGTTTTTCTGAAATAAACATAAGGTACAACGTCTTCTTTCTGTTTGAATGTGTGGACCACAAATTCCTGAGAGCTGAGTATTGATTTAGATGTACTGAATTTGTAATTGGAATAATTTAAATGGAAAATATGTATTCAGTTTGGGGCCAAAATGTTGGATTTATATTTATATATATGAAATCTGAAATGAAATCTTTATACAACAAATACAATATAAATATGAATATCCTATAGCATATGCTGATATTTTCTGGCTCAATTAAATGTTTATAATATGCCATTGAACTTACATATGTATGTACAAACTCCCAAGCACACTAGATTTTATTAAATACTGAACACGAGTCAATGCAGTTACAATTTTTTCACTTATTTACTCGTTTAGTTATCAAAATAGTTCTTTTTATATATTATTTGTTTCTTTTTCATCTAAAGAAAGAGACATAGACAGGTTAAATGACTTATGTAAGTTAACACATCATTTGAAGGATCAGAGGCAGAAATTAAGCCTACTTAACCTTATTGAAAAATGCTCTTACCTACTATATGTTATGACTCCTCATAATCAGTTTAATGATGAAGAGTTTGTTCCAAAAATCTAGTGATTGAGAAATAGAGTCTATGTCTGATATTTACATTATCACATTTTATACTAACAAAAATCTTGAGATAAAAAAATGTGGCATTTACTTTATATTTGTCGGAAATTAAAAGAGTGAGGTTAACCATGTTTTTCATATACTTGACAATTTGTGTGACTTCTTTAGAAAAATGGCTATTTTGATCCTTCACCCATTTTTAAATCAGATTATTATTTTTTGGTCATCAAGTTGAGTTTCTTGTATATTCTGGATATTAATATCCTGCTGAATAAATAATTTACAAATATTTTATTTAATTCTGCGGTTGTCTCTTCACCCCATTGTTTTTCTATATATAGAAGATTTTTAGGTTGAAATAATCCCATTTTTCTATTTTTGTTTGTGTTGCTTGTATTTTTGAGGTCTTCCTCATAAAATCTTTCGGCAAAACAATGTCTGAACTCTTTCTCCTGTTTTCTTCTAATAATTTCATAGTTTCTGATTTTACATTTATGTTCTTCATCTATTTTTAGTTGATTTTTTTTGTATATGGTGAGAGATAGGGGTCTAGGTTCATTCTTTTGCACATGGATATCCACTTTTCCCAGCAGCATTTATTGAAGAGGGTGCCCTTTCTAAAATGTATGTTCTTGGAGATTTTGTTGACAATCAATTGGCTGTAAATACATGGATTTATTTCTGGGTTCTCTATCCTGTTCCATTGGTCTGTGTGTCTGTTTTTATGCCAGTACCATGCTATCTTGGTTATTGTAGGTTTGTAGTGTATTTTGGAGTCAGATAGTGTGATGCCTCCAGCTTTGCTCTTTTTGCTCAGGATTGTTTTTTGGCTCTTTGGCTTTTTTTTTCTGTGTGTGTGGTTCTATACAAATTTTAGAATTGTTTTTAATATTTATGTAAAGAATGTCATTGGAAATGCAAACCAAAACCAACTGAGATATCTTCTCACCCCATTTAGTATGGCAATTATCAAAAAAACATAGTTTATTATACAATTGCTGCCAAGGATGCAGAGAAAGGGACACTTTTATATGCTGTTGGTGGAAATATAAATTAGTAAGCCATTATGAAAAACAGTGTGGATGTTTCTCAGAAAACTAAAAATAGAACTACTATATATCCAAAAGAAAGGATATAAATATGTTGAAGATACATCTGCATTTCTGTGTTTACTGCAGCACTATTCATAATAGCCAAGACATGTAACAAATCTGTGTCCATCAGAAGATGCTTGGATAAAGAAAATGTGCTATATACACATTGAAATACTATTCAGCCACAAAAGGATGAAATCCTGTCATTAGTAGCAACGTGGATGGAACTGCAGGACATTAAGTAAAATAACCAGGCTCAGAAAGATAAATATGTGTTCTCATTCATATGGGAAAGCTAAAATAGTTGATTTCTTAGAAGTAGTAAGTAGAATAGTGGTTACTAGAGGCTGAGAAGGGTAGAGGTTTGGGGGAGATAGAGAAAAGTTGTTTAACAGATATGAAATTATAACTAGATAGGAGGAATAAATTCCAGTGTTCTATAGCACTATAGTTAGCAATCATTTATTATATATTTCCTGATTCCTAGAAGACAGGATTTTGAATGTTCCCAGCACAAAGAAATAATACGTTTGAGGTGATGGATATGCTAATTACTCTGATTTGATTATTACACACTGTATACATTCTATATTGTGTTGAAATATCATACTGTATCCTATAAATACATAAAATTATTACGCATCAATTAAAAATAATAATTTTAAAATCAGTAAGGCAAAACATTAAATAGAAAGATGTTTTTATCAATTGGTGAAGAAAAGAAGCATCAGCAAAGAAAATAGTCAAGAAAACCCCTCAACCTCAACAAGAAGAGCAAGAACGGAATTCTGATTGACGTTGTTGTGTATGAGAAGCTGAATTAAAATTCTGTTTTGGAAAATAGATAAATATACTATTCTTTGGAAATGTGTATTTTAACATTTTCTATTATATATGTTGAAAAGAGGAAGACTGACCTTAAAAAATGTAGGGGGTTAGGATGCATAGATTTTTGGTTAAATTGAAAGTCCATAGCAAATTTTGCTGCTTATATTCCTTTTATCCACGGTATTCAGAGGTGTGAAACAATGTGAGGAAGGAAGTTTTAGGGATAAGAACAAGTGGAACTATTTTGGAAGGAAAAACATTATCACAGTATCACAGATGGGATTTTTTGAAAGGATTTCAGGTTGTCTTTGATAAGGCCATGGCTTGATGAATAGTTTCAGCTACTATTAGACTAATCCTGGTGGAAATGGGAGGTGGAAGCGTCATCTGTTAGCTATTTATGAGCTTTCTTTAAAGATTACTTAGTGCTGTCTCCATAACCTTATTTGATTCTTTGAATAATGAGATAATTCTAGACACCTGCTCCTTGTAACAGCAAATCTATGTTCCACAATATATGTGGGGCAGTATATGTGGAGATATTCCCAGACAAATTCAACTGCTGTCATTTTTTATTGTGATTAGTGTAATGACACATTCTTCAATGGTATGTGTCCTTAAGATTTAAACTTATAGAACATGTAGATTAAAGTAGTTTTTCTCTATTTTGTTTTTCTAATCTCTTAAAAGACAGTAAGAGTGACATTCTCCTGTACAGCATTCCCATGCGTTTCCCTGGGAACGGGTGCTGCCTCATTCTAGTTTATTCCAGAAAATATGGCTGACAACAAGTCAGTAAAAACGACATTATTATCTGGAAAATAGTGCCTTTGCTCTAAGTTATATATAGATATAACTGTTATACATGTGTGTGTGTATATATATATATATATATATTAAAGTTTTGAAGCTATATATATATCTCAAAAATCAGTACAAATTATTTGCTACATAATTCGCAACTAAATATGGCATTGAAATTTTTCCCAATTCCATGTTTGAGTATCTCTGCATTAAAAATTAATAATTAGTAAATGTTATGTTTTGAGAGCTAAAATTCAATGGAGGGAAGAAAATGGTGCTATTAGTAAAAATAAAGCACAAACAATTATTTAAAACAATTGAATAAAAATTATTTTAAGTAACTTAACATGTATTTTTCTGGTGTAATAAACGCTATGCCAAAAATAAAATCTAAAGACACCTAGATTTTTATTTTATCTGGAAAAAAAATAATCCGAAAGATAATGTTTTATAATATTTGGAAGATTTGATTTTTTACACTGTCACATTTTTTATAATGGACTTAAACTTTTATTATATTTTTAGGATAATTCAAGCACACAGTAACATTAATTTTTCCCCATACATGTATATATGTTATAAATGCATGATGTATATATTTATATATGATTGTATATTATAACTGCATATAAATTATACATGTACTTATATATAAATATATGATCTATAGATGCACACATATATTTTATATAACATATACAGATCACACATAGCTATATCTACCTATCTATCTGGTTGTTTTAATTCAAATAATCTTTAGTACAAATATTTGAAAGAGAAAATTAACATGATCATGTCCTATTTCAATTACATTAGAATTTGAGTTAAATTGTTTTAATCTCAAGGAAAAAAAAAATGACTCTGGAAAAATATTTAAAGAATTTAAAAAAAAAAAAACAAGAAACTTATCCAAGGTGTACTTTATACTATTCTGAAGTTCAATTTGTTTGTTTTCAAGGTTCAAGGTCTTAATTTCAGATTAGTAGAGAAAACCACCACCACAGCCAGAGAAACTAATCTTTGCAGAAATAAATTTAGTTTTAAAATTACCACTCAGAAAAACACAATTAGGATGGCGTTCTTGCTGTTAAACAATAAGCTAAAAACTCAATTGCTGTATTATTCAGATGAAGTATAATCAACAGGTCCAAAGGTTAGTAGATTGCAAACACAGCCTCAAAGGTTCCCTGCTGTACTCATATTCCTTGCGTTGTGACTTGCAGCTTCTGTCATCAAGAGTGCAGTCTATTTTCCCACTGACTTTCAGTGTGACCATGTGATTTATCTTGCACAATTGAAAAGTAGCAAATGTAGCACAGCTAGAGGCTTGAGAAGTGCTTACATCTAATGTTCACTGTCTTATTGCATTTGTAACCCTGTAATCATGTGAATAGATGCATGCTAGCCTGCCTGATGATAAGCCATTACATGGAGAGAAGCCTAGTCAATAGCATTCTCAGACAAGGCCTTCATAAGCCAACTTGCCTCGGCCACTAATCATATAGCTTACCACAGACGCAGGAGCCAAAAGAACCAATAACTGAGCCCAACTCAAACTGCCAGTCTGCAGAATCATGGGCTGAATCACTGGCTGTTGTTAAAAGACAAAATTCTGGAGTTGTTAATGTAGGAAATTTAACTGACAGAAAGGCTAAAGATAAATCATAGCTCAACGTAAATCACATTCAAGTTACTTGGATAATATATTACAGTGCATCCTCATAAGACATTTTGTAAAGGCTGAAGCTGCTGTGGTATTATATATAGGCAAATTTTGCAGATAAAAATACACACACATCACTGAAAGCTACCAGGATAGTATCTCATAGTGGGTCCTCACAAGAACTTTTATAGAAGCTGAATTCACTACAGAATCATATATTAGCAAAATTTGCAGATATAAATTTAGATATAGATACATGAGTACACATGTGTGCATACACAAATAAAACAAATAAACAAAACGGAAAGCTACCAGAATAATACCTTTCAGTGGGTCTTCACAAGAATTTTCATACAAGCTGAAGTCACTGTAGTAGCCCATACAGGCAAGTTTATATTTTGTTGACCTATGTTTCCAAACCTAGGTTTTGATTTGCTTTTGCTATAGTCTATTTTCTAGGTAACAGTGAATAAAAGATGCATGAAAAATAAGTGACCCTATAAATTTCAATAGAGTTAAACATTAATTATATGTCAATTTACATTACTCAGGGAAACCTTTTCAGTATATAGTTCGTATGTACATATATGTATATATGTGTGTATATAATTATGTCTCTATCTGCAAAATTTCATGTGATAACAAACTCATAAGTATCAATGCTTCTAATATAAAGATAAGAGATAAAAAAGCTCCCAATAAAAATCTAAGAAATGTGTTCTCAAACTTTTTTTTACAACTCTTGCTTTTTATATTTCCTTCTAGGTTTGCCTATCCTCATTTCATCTTTATCTCACCTCTCAGCTGAGCTTTCCAGATAATAATTTTATTTCAGAGAGAGATTGAAGTCCATTCTCTACAAACTTTGAAACAAAATTATATTGTTAGGTTTAAGAAATATGATATACAATAAAGAGGAAGATGATAGAATTGTTTTAGAGGATTTTGCCTAGGCTACTCTGATATTAATGTGGCTCATATATTAAATTGATAAGAACTGACAACAAAAGTAATGTTCAACAAATAAACTTGGCTAAGCTTAAAGTCAAAAAAATTGATAAAGCAATTCTATAAAAGGTAATATTTTTAATAGATAATACTTGATGGACAATATATTTAAATAGATAATCGCAACAAATGAATATTGCTATGTAAGTACTATTATCAAGTAAATTGGGTTGCATTTCTTTTAAATTAACATTAGCAATCTATCAATTATAAAGCAATCTCTTGACTTGGGACCAAACTTTTATCCTGCATACACACAGAAATTTGCTTCTGGAGTCCTATGTAATTGCCACTAATTAAGTGTATTAGTGAATAAAATTAGGCTGTGTAAATAAACTAAGCATTTAACTATAACCAAATACAGCACATAACTTACTTAAGAAAATACTAGATTCTTTAATATTAAGATCTATCCTTTTATTAATATTCGTAGGCTTATATTTGATTTCTAAGAGTGTTGTATTTCTGAATCAGTTTGTAGAACATTGAAGATAAGGTTTTGCTATATTTTGTAACAATCAAGATTTCAAAAATACTTCAAGTGTAGTGTAGGCAGGACTTATAGAATGGTTGAATAAGGAGAGCAGTGGCCCTTTTTTCCAGCCTTTTAACTAGTGAACATTTTAAAACACAATCATTTAAAGTCTGGAAATTGTCCAAAGGGCATATAGCAAATGGTAAAACATTTAATCAAGAAAATCTACTAAATCTCAGTAAGAGCAGCAGCCAGGTGGGGCATTTGAGTCATAACCCACTGAGTTACTGTACTGCCCTCTCCCCGCAGCTTCATGTTTCATCCCTGGAGGGGCAGGTTGCCTGCTTTTCTCACCCTCCATTACCAACCGCACATTGCAGAAGCTCCATTCTAGGCAGGTGTGGTATAGAAGACCAGTTATGCCTGTTTCCATCCAGTTTCCACTCTTGGAGCCAAAGGTGGTCCCAGGTGTGGCAAGCTGAGAATACTGGGGCCCTAATCAACCCCATCCCATCTTTTTCAAAGGATGTCAATTTCATATAATGAGGGGCAAGCCAAGAAGACCAGGGTCTGCTACTTTCCACAAACACATGCACAGTTTCTGTCTAGTTTGTGCTGTTACAACAAAGTACATGAGACTGAGTCATTTATAAACAACAGAAATTTATTTTTCACTGGTCTTGAGGCTGGGAAGCCCAACATCAGAGTGCCAGCAGTTTTGGTGTCTGGTGAGGGCTGCTCTCTGCTTCCAAGATGATGCTTTGAACATTGCATCCTCCAAAGGACACACACTGTGCCCCTATGTGGCAGAAGGAAGGGAAGAGAGAAACTTGTCCCTTCAAGCCCTTTTATAAAGCCCCAATCCGTTCATGAAGATGGAGTCATCATGGCTTCAACCCTCCTAGAAGTTCTACCTCTTAACACTGTTGCATTGGGGATTAAGTTTCAACATGAATTTTGGAAAGGAGCATTCCTCACTCAAACATTCAAACATAACGCAAACATTGCCTTCTAATGGAGTAGGGATGTGACTCTGGAAAAGGCGGGTGTCTACCCTCACCTCGGGTACAAGCACAAGGAGAGTCTCAACATAACTTGTCATTAAAGAAATGCAAATCAAAACCGCCAGGGGATACTACTTCAAAACCACCAGGAGGGTGTATTAGGGTTCTCCAGAGGGACAGAACTAACAGGATAGATGTATATATGAAAGGGAGTTTATTAAGGACGGTTGACCCTCACGATCGCAAGGTGAAGTCCCACCATAGGACAACAGCAAGCTGAGGAGGTAGGAAGCGAGTAGTGGCTCAGTCCCAGTCCAAAAGCCTCAAAAGTAGGGAAGCCAACAGTGCAGCCTCAGTCTGTGGCCAAAGGCCCGAGAGCCCCCGACAAACCATTGGTGTAAGTCCAAGAATCCAAATGCCAAGGAACCTGGAGTCTGATGTCCCGGGACAGGAAACACCCAGCATGCGAGGAAGATGAGAGCGGAAACGCTCAGCAAGTCAGCTTATCTATTCTGTCTTCTTCCGCTTGCTTTTTTTAGCTGCGCTGGCAGCTGATTGGATGGTGCCCACCCACATTAAGGGTGGGTCTTCCTCTCTCAGTTCACCTACTCAATGTTAGTCTCTGCAACACACTCACAGGCACACCCAGAAACAATACTTTACCAGCTATCTATGCATCCTTCAATCCAATCAAGTTGACACCCAGTATTCACCATCACAGACGGCTATGATAAAATGACAGAAAGCAAGCATGGCCAAGATTGTGGAGAAATTGGGGAACTCTCACACATTGCTAGTAGGAATGAAAATAGTTCCGCCACTTTGGAAAACAGCTTGTCAATTCCATTTCTGGGTATACACGCCAGAGAAATGAAAATTCACATCCACACAAAAAATTCTACATGAATGTTCATAGCAGCCTGCCTCATAATAAATACAAAGTAGAAACAATCCAAGTTGCCATCAGCCGGTGAATGGGTACTTTAAATGTGGTATAGCTATACAATGGAAGAGTATTTCACAACAAAAAGGAAAAGTACTGACATATGACACAGCATGGATGAATCGTGAAAACAATATACTAAGTGAGAAAAGCAATTCAGAGAAGATGGCATACTACTGTATGCTTCTATTTATACGACATTTCCAAATAGGTAAATCTATAGAGATAGAAGGTAAATTACTGACCATGAGGATGAAGTTTCTTTTGGAGGAATGAATATCTACTAAAATTAGACTGAGATATAGTTGTACAACTCTGGGAATATGCCAAAAAAATGAATTTTATGTTTTGTGTGTCAGTTGTATGGTATATAAAGTATATCTCAATAATGCTGTGAAAAAAACCTCTAGCTATTATTATTAATATTTTAATGAGGAAGTGAGCACTGCTTTAATTATCTGAAGCCAGAAATAGAGTATCTTGTTTTCCCATTTTGGTAAATTAAATTTCTTCTATCAAGACAATTTCCAAAATAAACTACACCTAATCTAGCAGCTCTCAAATCGGTTTCTTAATACTAAAATATTCATGAAGATACAGACTAAATAAAAGCTCAATGTATAAAAATCACAAAGAAACAAAGAAAAAAACAAGACTAAGAAACACATGCTGTCAAGAACTTTAAGGAAACTCCATTTTTCTTACGGCATGGGGTTTGCACTGGAATAAAATATAATGTAGAATTGACCTTATAAAACATAGTCTAACTAAATAAAAACAGGAAGATACACTATATCTCTTCCATCAGTGATGACAACTTCCACAAAACAGATCATTGGGAGGTCTGTGTATGGTTTGATGTGGGGATCAGGATGGAAGCAGCACAGGCTGAACAGACTGGCAATTGCACTGTTTTCTAGGACATTGCCTCCCTACAGGGGATCCATTCTATGAAGGAGTAGGGATAAGAAATATATTGTTGCCAAGACATTGTAGGAAATACAGTTTTTAAAATGTTCTGATAATGTAGAGCATTGAAGAATCTGGACATGCTCTGTGGTTCACACCTGTAATCCTAGGAAACTGGGAGGCTGAGGCAGGAGGATCGCTTGAGGCCGGGAGCTCAAGACTAGCCTGCACAAGATCCTGTCTCTACGAAAAAAGTAAATAAAAATAAAATAAAAATAGCCAGGCATGGTGATGCACACCTACCATCTTAGTTACTTAGGAGGCTGAGGTGAGGAGTTCAAGGTTATAGAGAGCTATGATCATGCAACTGCACTCCAAAGAAATACTGTCTTAAAAATAAAAATAACTAGTTTGGTCTTAATGACAAAAAGACCAAACAGACTCATCAAATAACGGAAGCCTACTAAAAACTGAACATTGAATGAGAGATTTTCATTAGTGCTTTCTCATAAGCTGTGTACCAGAACTGCAAATGCAGTACTACATGGATAGGGACAGTGACAACCTGTGTATGTTCAGAAAGAATCCATTTTTTATAGTATGCTTAAAAAAGCAGGAACAGGGGAGAATGACACAGCAAAAGTAAAACATTTCAGAAAAAGGAAGAAGAAAACAGTAATACCAGAGGGTTCAACGAAGGATCAAAATAAATGGCGCTGTAAAATATTAAAAAGTTTCAGTAAATGTAAATAATACACAACTGGATTCTTTAGCCAGAAACCTGAGCTTTATTGTGTCTCTTCTCCCTTTCTTCTCTTCAATGTTGAATCATCACAGAGTACTGTTGTAGCCAATAGAGGATACTTTTTAAAACAGCCCTCAAATCTACTTATTTTTTTCCATCTCCCGTTCACTGGCTCAAATTGTTATTGGTGGAACGCATCTGTACAGGTCTGCAGCAACTTCAATTCTTGCTTCCTCAGTAGAAAGAATTAGACTAAAGGACATAAGGCAGAAAAAGAAGACGGAGGCAAGTTTTAGAGCAGGAGTGAACGTTTATTAACAAGCTTTCAAGCAGGAATAAAAAGAAAGGTACACTTAGAAAAGCGCCAAGCTGACCTATTCTTGCAGGACAAGCACCGCATGTGACTTTGGACTTAGGGTTTTATATGTTGGCCTACTTCCGGAATCTTTGTATCCCTTTTCCCTTGATTCTTCCCTTAGGGGTGACCTTCCCGCATGCGCGGTGGCCTGCTGGTGCTTGGGAAGTGAGTCTGCTCAGTGTATTTCCTGGAGTTTATGCATGCTCACCTGAAGCTTTCCCTGGCAGCTTCTTCCCTTTACCTGCAGCATGTCCCGGGAGGGTCATACATCAGTTAAACTCCACCATTTTGCCTTTTAATGAGCGTGCTTGAGCCCATTGAGCCAGCTCATGAGATCTTACCAGGAAGATGCTGATCACAAACTTCAGGTGTTTCCTACGTATAGGGAGCCTGCCTTTTCCTAGTCCTGGCTGTGACCAATTATTATTTTAGAGAGACAGTTAACAATGGCCTGACCATCACCTGATGGTCAGCTGACTTTCCTGGTAGGGTGTTGGTGGAGTCCTCTTCTGCCCTGCTCATGCCTGACTAGCTACCACCTGTAACAAACTGAAGTTCTGCCAATTTCTAGAATTGCAAATGTGCAAATTTCTTAGTCTCGCTGAGTCTTAGTTCACTCATCTGTAAATGATGATAACAAGTATCTCGTTATAGAAATAACTTGTCCCCATGAAGTTTGGGGAAGGATTAGGTGGAACACTAATGATAAATCAATTAACAGAGTATATGGCATATAAGTAAGAATTTTATTAAGATTCAAATATCATTATCCATAAAATACATTAAAAATGTCCATGCCTTTTTACACAATTCAGAAAGAGATTCCAGAAATACCATTTGACCCAGCAATCCCATTACTGGGGATATACCCAAAGGAATATAAATCATTCTACTATAAATACACATACAAACGTATGTTTATTGAAGCACTATTTACAATAGCAAAGACATGAAATCAACTCAAATGCCCATCAATGATAGACTGGATAAAGAAAATGTGTCACATATACACCATGGAAATCTATGCAGCCATAAAAAGGAGTGAGATCATGTCCTTTGCAGGGACATGGATGAAGCTGGAAGCCATCATTCTCAGCAAACTAACGCAGGAACAGAAAACCAAACACCACATGTTCTCACTCATAAGTAGGAGTTGAACAATGAGAACACATGGACACAGAGAGGGGAACATCACTCACCAGGGTCTGTTGGGGGCTGGGAGGTGAGGGGAGGGAACTTAGAGGACAGGTCAGTAGGTGCAGCAAACCACCATGGCACATGTATACCTATGTAACAAATCTGCACATTCTGCACATGGATCCCATTTTCTTTAGAAGAAATTTAAAAAAACAAAAATTTAAAAAAACATTTTTGCTCCATCCAAGCACTGAGATATATATATATATATATATAATCTCCACAGTAAAGTATACTGATCTGAGATTACTCTTGCTTTCAGCAACATTAAAGCCAAGTGTAATGCAAAGCAAGAAACTATACACTGTAAAAATATTAAAATTAATTGTGATTCAGCACTTCAATTTTATTGAAAGTTACCAATGCTTTGAATGATGCAAAATTGTTGGCAAAAATATTTTAAACTACTTAAATATACTATGAAAACACAGAAGGCATAACATCATTTAGTATTTTAACAATTAGTAATATATTGCTTAAAGAATTAAATGTAAATAATTGTATTTACATTTTAAAAACAGTATGTATTGCTTATATCATACTGAAAAAACAAAAATGTTATTAAAATTTAAAAAAAACATAAACAATGGAAAGAGAAGGTGGAAAAACCCAAAGCTACAAAGATAGCAATAACAAAATAAACACATTAAAACAATACATATCAGCATTTTAACCTCCCCAATAAAGGCCTTAACTTCAATAGGGGTTAAAATAATATTAATCTCTAAATTTTATGACAGATGCACCTAAATCAAATTATTAACAAACAAACCCAAGGGAATAAATATTAAATTAGTCATTCTAATTAAGAAGAAATACCAAATAAACCTTTCTTTCAAATTTCAAAATCTGTAAACTAAAAACATGCAAATAAAATATAATTTGAATCTTTGAATTCTTGAGGTATACTCGAGGGACAGCTATAGAGTTTTCCTTTTTAAAATAAAAGCAAAATTATATTAAATTCTCATCTTTTATAATGAGAAATTGGAGTTGGAAGTATGTCTCTAGTTATATTTCCATATTGTTATATAAAAATGCAATACAACAAATAATAAAAATAAACCAAAAATTCATATTAGGATTGATAGACTTAGTAAGCTTTACCTATGAAGGACATTTTGGTAATTACTACTTGGTTCTCTCTCATACACACACACATACACAGTGTTATAATTTATGATGCAAATCAAATTAATTAGAGCAGGACAGGACAAAAGTAGAAATGGGGTGTTTGTAGGCACAGACATATTTGTTACCGAGAAAAAAAGAAAATAGAAAGAAATAGACAAAAGGAGGAAAGAAGAGGGCCACGTGGCCAGGTCCTGTGAGTGACGCTGAGCGAGGGGAAGTGTGTTAGAGGCAGAGAGAGATTGAAGGCCACCTCATGGATGAGAGATGTGGAGAACAAGAGGAAGAGTAACACAGCATTTATGAAGTACTGTACTTTGAGTTTCAAGAGAACCAAGAATATTAGAATTATTTTAAATTACTTTTGATTAATGGATGGTTCTTTTTGAATGTTGAAATAGGGCCAGTGGGGCTGGGAATTTCGTTGGGCTATGCTTTTTGAGGTTGTTCAGATTTCTGTGCTCACCTGGACTAGTTAAAACTCTATGTTTCTGCCTGGACCTCAGCAGAGGGCACACTTTTAACAGAACTGTCATCCCATTGGAATTAAGTGGGAAAGGGGAAGAGCATCCTGACCCAGGTTGACAGGTTTGAGAAGAACTCACAAGCTGGACAGGTATGGCAGTGACATTGCCAAGCTTGGGACTGCAATTTTTGAGAAAATGAACATTTCAGGAATGGGTGATACATGTGTTAGAAAAAAATAAAGTTGAGGAGTAAATGTGGTTTCAGTAAAGATTTTGAGGAGCCAAAAAAAAAAGTCTCCTATGGATGAATTTACTAACTGAAAAATTACCTCTCATTTTGCCTCAAAGAAATTGCAGTTCCTTATAAAATTAAAATCATTTCTGAAAGTACAGTAGAAGCTGGTGATAGATATTATGAGATTTGTTCAAAAATAAACGTTAAGATATATTTTATTGGGAAAAGTAGCTCTTCATTTGTTATCAAAGCATTCTAGAAAAATTAAATATAAAATATTTCTAACATATAAATAGAAATCAATATATTTAATTGTGAATATAAGCATAGGATAAGAAAGAACTTCATAAATATGACAAGAATGCCAGAACCCAAGAGGGAAAAATATGTACATTTGATAAGTTAATGGAAAATAGACAGGAAATCTTAATGAAAAAATAATACATAAATAAACATGTAAGATGGTGAAATATAAAAATAAATACAAACTTAGACTGCATGTAAATATAGCTACAGATACAGATGCAGATACAAGTATTTTCTATAAAACTGCCAAATATAAATAAAATATATATTTAATTTACATGTACATGTCTGCATATTTGTTTATCTATTATCTGTCTGTGTATTGATCATCTATTCTGGAGTGAAATTTAGTAATTTGGAATGTGTCTAGGAGATTACACCATGTTTTTTAAATTACATAATGCAAGACATTTTAGAAATTTGTTTCTTTTTTTTTTTTTTTTGAGACAGAGTCTCGCTCTGTCGCCCAGGCTGGAGTGCAGTGGCAAGAGCTTGGCTCACTGCAGGCTCCTCCTCTTGGGCTCTCACCTCAGCCTCCCGAGTAGCTGGGACTACAGGCGCCTGCCACCACGTCCGGCTAATTTTTTGTATTTTTAGTAGAGACGGAGTTTCACTGTGTTAGCCAGGATGGTCTTGATCTCCTGACCTCGTGATCAGCCCGCCTCGGCCTCCCAAAGTGTTGGGATTACAGGCATGAGCCACCGTGCCCGGCCTAGAAATTTCTGTTTCTATTTCATCTTTGCAGCTGTGTGTGTGTGTGCCTGTGTGTGTGTGTGTGTGTGTGTGTGAAATAAAAATGGATATCTTCTGAAGAACCTGTATAAAATTGTAATATAATCCCAGAGACTTTTGAATATTCTCTGCTGACGTTATTCATAAAATATTTTCCTAACTTCTTAAATTCTGTAATAAAATGAATAAGAATGGGAAGGGTATTGACTAGGGGATTAGCTGCATGTGCAATGGTGCAGGGGAATGGCACGCTGAGGATCACAGAAGATTGATCCTACAGAAAGTGCTACAGATTACATAAGGAAAAAATTACAAGTGAGTAATGAAGGTTCAAAATATGAGTAATTGGAATAATTCTTCCAATACAATGCCCACTGCTATGCCTGGGTAGATGATAAAAAATATAGCACTCAGAAATCTGAATATTTAATCTTCTTCTTTAATTTTAAGGAGTCCAAAAATGTAACATTCAGGCTCTCACAATAGAAATATATGTGTAGTCTACTACTATGAAACTAAAAAAAAAAAGCATATTAATCTATGAATTCAATGATGCAGGCAATTAAACTACTCTTAGCACTCTTGACACAACTCTGGTTACTAACGAGGTATTCCTTTGTCCTGTGTGTCATAGCTTCTTCAGCTACAGTGGCTCTGCCACTTTCTTGCCAACTGGGAGATGGGCATCTCATATGAAGTCCCCCAGCGAATTAGGAGGTATATCATCATCTCACATTCTTGTGGTCTTTTAATCTACAGCTAACAGCTAGATGCTATCATGAAAGCTGAGTTTAGGACTCACTTTTATGTTGTTCTTGTGTTCCTATAGACTAGCTAACAGCAAATGTATGAGAAAAATATATAGCTCAATATAATTCATTTATCACAATATTTTCTCTTTGTATGGAGAAACCCATCTATTCATATTTGCCCTTTTAACTGTACTCACTTCTCCATAATCTTAGCAACCGCTCATTAAAGAAGTCTTTAGGTTTGTCTGTTCACTTAGTATAGAAACATTACTTTGCTGGGCTAAGTTTTTCACTGACATAATAGATTTTTGATCTGTTATGAGGCCTACTTAGATTTAAATTCAATTCCATATAACATATAAATTCAAACTAACATTGGTAAAAATGGCTAAAAGTTTATTTTTTCTTATAAATAGAAATGAAAAGGTAGACATTTTGGAGGTAAACTACCTCAGGGCCCCTTGTCTTATTGTTCTACATTCTTGGATAATGCCTCATAACAGAAAATTAGCAATTTCCAGGAGAAAATAACAGAGACAGATACTTTTTTTTTTTTTCGTAAAGAGCAGTCCACGGACATCTGATAGGCTACTTTACATAAATTTCATTCAGAATCTAATAACATGGCCATACCTATTTGAAATTGAAGTTGAGAAATATAAGCTTTATTCAATTTGGAAATATTGCTGAACAAAAATCTGTGTTTTGTTGCTTATGATGATGAGGAGTATAGACATTAAGAGAAAATTAGTTGTCTCTGACCAGATTTCTATATTATTTATCTTCAACACACATCAAAGGCTAAAATGAGCTCTAAATTAATCCTGTGGGGGATGAACAAAAGGCTATAAAACAATAGCCACAACTGTGTACTTAGGTACAGAACTTAATTTTAAGTTTTGAAGGTGGTCTTGGAATGAATAAGTTGTAAATTCTGTAATCCTATATATGTGTGATATATTTATTCTTTATTCAACAAATCTCAATTATTTTCTTAATATTTAAGTAAAGATCCCTGTGGGCTAGAAAGAATGTTTGGAGTTTTTTAACATACATGTCACATGTGTGATAGGCAGAAAGGGTCTCTCTCAAAGATATCCACAGTCTAATCCTCCAAAACTGTGAATATGGCAGTTTACATGGCAAAAAGAACTTTGGAGATGTGATTAAGGACCTTGAGATGGAAAGATTATTTTAGATTATCCCCCTGGGAACAATGTAATCAAAAGAGTCCTTTTAAAAGGGAAGCAGGAGTGCCAGAGAGAGAGAGAGAGAGAGAGAGAGAGAGATTTGAAGATGCTATATTGCTGGCTTTGAAGATGCAGCAAAAGGTCATGAGCAAGGGAATGCAAGCAGTCTCTGAAGCTGGAGAAGGTAAGGGAACAGTTGCTCCCCGAGAACGATCAGAAGGAATGAAGCCTCACTCTCACCTTTATTTTAGCTAACTGAGGCCTCTGACCTATAGCGGTGGTCCCCAGCCTTTTTGGCATCAGGGACCAGTTTTGTGGAAGACAATTTTTTCATGGACTGGGGTTGGGGGGAATGGTTTTGGGATGATTCAAGCTCATTACATATACTGTGCACTTTATTTCTACTATTATTACATTGTAATAATTATACAACTCACCATCACGTAGAATCAGTAGGAGCCCTGAGCTTGCTTTTTTGCAACTAGATGTCTCATCTGGGGGTGGTGGTGTGTCCGGAATTGGTTCCTTCTGGTGGGTTCTTGGTCTTACTGACTTGCAGTGAGTGTTACAGTTCTTAAAGATGATATGTCCCGAGTTTGTTCCTTCAGATGTTCAGATGTGTCTGGAGTTTGTTCCTTCTGGTGGGTTCATGGTCTTGCTGACTTCAGGAGTGAAGCCACAAACCTTCACAGTGAGTGTTACAGCTCATAAAGGTAGTGTGAACACAAAAAGTGAGCAGCAGCAAGATTTATTGTGAAGAGCGAAAGAACAAAGCTTCCACAGTGTGGAAGGGGACCCAAGTGGGTTGCCACTGCTGGCTTGGGTGGCCAGCTTTTATTCCCTTATTTGGCCCTGCCTATGTCCTGCTGATTGGTCCATTTTAGAGTGCTAATTGGTGCGTTTTTACAGAGTGCTGATTGGTGTGTTACAATCCTTTAGCTAGACACAGAGCGCGGATTGGTGCGTTTTTACAGAGTGCTGATTGGTGCATTTACAATCCTTTAGCTAGACACAGAGTGCTGATTGGTGCATTTACAATCCTCTAGCTAGACAGAAAAATTCTCCAAGTCCCCACTCGACCCAGAAGCTCAGCTGGCTTCACCTCTCAGTGGGAGACAGTGATGGGTCATCAGGCATTAGATTCTCTTAAGGAGAGCACAATCTAGATCCCTCGGATGCACAGTTCACAATAGGGTTCATGCTCCTGTGAGAATCTAATGCCGCTGCTGATCTGACAGGAGACAGAGCTCAGGCAGCATGCAAGCAATGGGGAGAGGCTGAAAATACAGAGAAAGCTTTGCTTGCTTGCCTGGCGCTCACTTCCTGCTGTGCACCCTGGTTCCCAACATGCCACAGACAAGTACCAATGTGTGGCCCAGCAGTTGGTGACCCCTGACCCACAGCACTGTATGCATTTATGTTGTTTTAAGCTACTGAATTTATGGTAATTTGCTATAGAAGCATTAGGAAACTAATATTTAACAAGTAAGAGTTAACAACTTAAATGTTCAAATAAAATTTAGTTTCCTTATTTTCTGAAATGTACTTAATTTGTCTTCTGGATGATCACCTTATTAAGGTAAAGAGGAGAATTCAGCTTGCCAGCTAATTACATCTCAGTTTCTTCTGTGTAAACTGTCTCATGATTATTGCTCATGTTTTCACATCATCCTTCCCCCATCACCTCCTACTTACCTCTAGGATAGTATCTGGTTATATTTGGGATGGAGTCTGATGGCAGTAAAATAGAAGTGCCACAAATCCACTTTTGTCTCACAGTTTGTCTATTTTTATCACTGAATTGGTATCTATGAGATGGGACTGGTCTTAACTGGTTTTTTCTTCATAACACTGCAAATGAAGTGTGTTTGACTCTGATCACAAAGGTTGTGAACTCTATTTTCTTGGCTTCTAAATTTGCTGTTTGTGGCTCCTCTCAGCTCACATATGACCCTGAGCATGCAGGAACTTCTGGATTACCTATGCATCACTCCCGGTGTCTCAAGAGTCATGAGATCTTCCATAGACTCATTCAACAGAACACTTTCCTTGGACAATGATTCAATATTACTATATACAGGGTATTGTGCCAGCCTAAATGTAAGGATGTGAGGCTTTATCATGAAGTATACAAACCTCCAGACTCTTCTAAGCAAAGCAAGCTATCATCTCTGATGCCCTAGGCTTCCTTAAACTATGTCTGTATATTTCTTTCAGACCCCTATTAAGGGTCCTTTCAGAGCAGTAGAAAAAAGCAAGGACACTGATCTCTTAGAGTAAATGTATTACCATTTTTTTCTCTTTTTCTTTCCTCTATCTATGGAACAATAATGAATAGATTTTTCCACTACCTCTGTTGGGATGGATTTCCTTTTATATTAATAAAATACTCTGATTTCTCCCTTTTGTATATGAAGGTTGTTAACTTACACTTCGGATATGGAATGGTCTCTTAATGAACTTGAACCACTATTTTCTTTCAGGGAAGTAGCTATCTCTTAAGATGATACCTCGCTATGTTGTGAAAAATAAAGCCAGCTTGGAAACTCAAGTTACAATGACCCTTTTATTGTTGGTAGTTTTCATTCCCCTTTTGAAGTGATGGATGCCATTTATTTAAGAGTTTAGATATGCAAATTTACTGGCCATGAAAACACAATTTCAAATACACCAAAATTTACTGTTCTTATACTCGTATTTTTGGAATAGACACCACTTATTTCCTGTTTATGGTTCCACTGCTCTTATTTCCTTTATACTGGAATTTCCAATACAGTGAGGAAATAATTTATTATTATCTTCCAGGTTGCTTTTTCTATCTCAAAAAAAAAATTCAGAGTATAAATGTTCAAAGCACAAATATCCAAGAAGGTAAATCCATTTCAAGATAATTTTATTTTGGACTTTATTTTATTAAAAACAGAGTGATTGTAGATTCTTGAAATAGAGAATGGCATTTTGAAAACATCTCTTTACTAAGATTAATCTACTGGTCATAAGCAAAACAATTTGAGGGGGATTTAAAACGTTTTTAGTTTCCATCACTAAATAAACATTTTAGGAGACATTAGGCAAAATTCTGACATGGCTGGAAGAGTATTTCAATCTGAAAAGAGTATGTAACCAACCTTATAAATATACTTAATTTATTCATGCACTTAAATTATAATTAGATGAATTTATAATTTAAAAAATATTTATGTAAATTGTATTTCCTTAAAATTGTTACAAAATGATATCAAATATTCTGATTTGAATGACATGTAGTAAGGCTTAAAGGAAATTTCAATATTCCTAACAACTCTGTTTTTAACTTTGGAGCTTTCTACTAAAAAAAGATTTAGTTCTAGAGTTGCTGCTGATGGTAAGATTTGAACATCTTATTGTTAAAACTCTCTGAACTATAGAATGAATAATATGCTTACATATGTATATGTATGTGTATTATTTATTAACCAATAAAACAAAATAACCTATCCAACAAGAACTTTTTATGCCTCTGGCATTTAAAATGAATGAATTTGCCAACTTTCAGCTGGCCAGTTATTAACAGAAAGATAGATTAGTGACAGAGATTGTGTTTATGGAAGTGCATTAATATTAATAAAAAAATTGCATCCTCAACTTATTTTTAGTTTCATGTATAAAACGTAAAGAAAAATTTACTTTAGGTCTTTTTTCTTACTTCACTTTAAAACAGATGTCAATACAGCAATATGAGCCAGCTCTGAAAATGGACATAAAGAAAATACAATATCTGGAGGAGGAATTATGTATGAAAACACATTCCATAAGATATTCATTATATTTTCATTGTAATTACTGATGCCATGGACTCTTCTACACTTTTCCAAATTCATACAATCTAATCCTCAGTGTAATTACTGATTGCCCAAAGTGAACTCCTTGGCAACAAAGTCCAATATTTTCTGCCTCATTTCTACAACACTCATAAATCAATCATGAATTCAAGTCACCAACTTTGTCTGCAATAACATGCATAACAGTGATGAAGGAATGTAAATTTGCTAAAAAATGTCAATTTTATGGACAATTTCTGACAATAAGTTAGGCCTATTGTAGAGTTCTAGAAGCATAGTTTCTACCCTGTAGTCATTTTAAAAACATCAATCTATGTTTTTCCTCTTTGGAAAGTTTAATTCTGCTAGATGGAACATGGAAGTTAAATAAATTTGGTGTTTTCTATCATGCTTGACTCTTTTGAAACAAGAGGTTTGACTTATGTTCTAACTTATTTGTGCAAAATTCCTTCTGCAAGCCACTGTATACTTCGACTAATACAAACTGAAAGTGAGGGGTTCCTTTGTGCCATGTGAGAAAATCAAGTTTGTGTTTGTTTTCAGTACATAGCTGTTAAAAAAGAAAATTTAAATGATAATATAGATGCAGACATATTAAATGAGGCTAATTTGAAAGGATGTGCCATTTACTTTTACGTAGATTAATAAATAGGTATAGATATAAGAATTCATCTCTCTGTTAAATGTGTAACAATGTGTGTCACACATACAAACACACACACACACACGCATACATAGACCTATTTTCCCTTTTAGAACTGCTATTACTAATTTTCCAGGCTCCAAGATTAATTCAGGTATTATTATGAGTCATATATAAAAATCAAGAAACATTTTAACCATGAATTCAAGCACATTAAAATTGGATTTAATGAAAAAATAACTTTAAAAATAAAATTGGTTTTATGAGAATACAATTTGGATGCCTATATAATCCTGCATAATTTAAAGATACATATAGAAGTATTTACTCTCAGTGCTTTTTAAAAGCACCATGATTAAATTATTTTTTAATTTTAAGGTTTTGATGACAATAACATCAATTTAAATATTCAACAGTTTGCAAATCACTAAATACTATTTAGTTTTAAAAACAGTAACGCTTTCTTACATAGAAGCCAGTGATCTCAGATATTAAAGCCACTGATTACAAAGAAGAGAAAGTAGAGCGAGGGATTCAGAAAAAAAATAATTGACATATAAAGTCAACACTCAGGGAAAAACAGAGGATGAGAACCTCCACACTTATATTTAAATTGGAATAGGCAGTATGCTATGCTATGATACAAAGAACCCTGGAACTGTGGTTGGGAGGCCTAAGTTACAGTTAGAAATCTATCAACTCTTTACGCTACACTGTGTAATGAGATTTAACTTAGGATCCATACTTGTAAAAGGAGGAAGATGCCAGCATCACAGTCTGTGTACTTAGCACAAGTCTATTTAGTGAAAACACATGTTGCTTTGAAGACCAAAGAAGACTCATGTAAATGAGTTTCACAAAACAAATATCCTTATGCATTCACACTCCATAGTCTGACTTCCTGTTTACTGCATTACAGATTTTCTGTCTCTTTTCAAGTTTTAAGCTCATAACTAAGTATGAGATCAGCTACTGAATGATACTTCCTGTTTGAGGAGCATTACTCAATGGCAATGCTGGAGATTCAGTTAAATAACATAATTTTTTTTTTTTCAGCACTAAAGGGCAAAATGAGCCAAAGAAATAAACCAAAACAAACAAAACGAACCAAACCACAAAACAGCTTCCGGGATCTGATGCTGGATTTTGAGATAATTTATTAGAGTAATCATAGAATTGGATAGTAAAGTATGTGAGCTATTTAAGTAACAGGGTATTATATTATTTATCTTACTGCTTAAAAATTAAAACATATTGAATAATATTAATAGTAATTCAATAGGAAGAGGTTTCGTTATGCATGTGGTTCAGAGTGTTTTCAAGTGATCAATATCAATGAACAATAAGGGTTAAGTGTAAATTATTTCCAGCGCTAAAGTGTACATTTATCTACAAATAAATTTTTCTACTAGTTCAGCTAGAAACTCAACTTTTCTATCAATAGCAGGAAGAAAATCAGATTGCTTCCAAAACCAGCTTCCCCTTCTAAAGAAACATTCATCTTCAAAACCTGATTATAAAGTTCCCTTTGTTTAGGGCTTGATTCTATTCTCAGATATGGAGATGAATCCCAGTTCTGTGCCTTGGAAGTCAATTACGGTAACTGCATTTGAAACGCAGCAGAATGATTTTCCAAGGGATTAAGATGTATGTGTTTGTGAGAAAAATAAATTTTGAGTTTCCATGGCTATAAAAGATGTGAAATGGTTAAGCTTTGAGTGCTATCATAGCAAAGTTTTTCAAAAAGACTTGATATTTTGTCAATATTGATTCAAGCTTCTCAGTGTCACTGAAGTAAAAATAATGAAGTTCTGTTGCTGCAGGGACATGAAGGAAAAAAAGTTTGATTGATTCTTCCATTATCCAATGACAGCTCTTATAAAGTAGAGAATAAAAATGGGAATTAGATGGTTGGTCTAAAGAGAAAATATGTGAGACTATATATGGAATTTTTGAGTGGAGACAGTCTAAATATGCAAAAATGAAAGAAAATCCTCAAAACCAGATCTATATCGCTCCAAAGATTAGAATATTACATCTATTTATTTATTTATTTATTTATTATTATTATACTTTAAGTTGTAGGGTACATGTGCATAACGTGCAGGTTTGTTACATATGTATACTTGTGCCATGTTGGTGTGCTGCACCCATCAACTCATCATTTACATCAGGTATAACTCCCAATGCAATCCCTCCCCTCTCCCCCCTCCCCATGATAGGCCCCTGTGTGTGATGTTCCCCTTCCTGAGTCCAAGTGATCTCATTGTTCAGTTCCCACCTATGAGTGAGAACATGCGGTGTTTGGTTTTCTGTTCTTGTGATAGTTTGCTAAGAATGATGGTTTCCAGCTGCATCCATGTCCCTACAAAGGACACAAACTCATCCTTTTTGATGGCTGCATAGTATTCCATGGTGTATATGTGCCACATTTTCTTAATCCAATCTGTCACTGATGGACCTTTGGGTTGATTCCAAGTCTTTTCAAAAGAAGACATTCATACAGCCAACAGACACATGAAAAAATGCTCATCATCACTGGCCATCAGAGAAATGCAAATCAAAACCACAATGAGATACCATCTCACACCAGTTAGAATGGCGATCATTAAAAAGTCAGGAAACAACAGGTGCTGGAGAGGATGTGGAGAAATAGGAACACTTTTACACTGTTGGTGGGATTGTAAACTAGTTCAACCATTATGGAAAACAGTATGGCGATTCCTCAAGGATCTAGAACTAGATGTACCATATGACCCAGCCATCCCATTACTGGGCATATACCCAAAGGATTATAAATTATGCTGCTATAAAGACACATGCACACGTATGTTTATTGCAGCACTATTACATCTATTTTTAAAAGTATAACAAATAATCTGTAACTCTTTTTCTTGTATATTTAAGGGCTACATCTGAGTTTAATATACAATACAGATGTGGAATCATTTTACAAGTTTAATTTAATAATAATTAATGGTAGGATCAATTTGACTAACATTTTAAAATTAACAAAGGAATTTCACATTATTTTATTAGTTCATTAGAAATGCGGAGTAATTATGCTGCGACTGTTCCATTTTTCCATTTCCCATTTTACACAGATAGAAATCAAAAGGCGGCATAGCTGAATGAACTATCAATGATGTTTACCTGGAGTCAATACTAGAATCCTGACTTTCTGAAAATAACTTTATATTTTATCTGTTTTTACACACACACATGTATACAGTAATAATAAGTTACTTTTGACAAACTTTATGGAATAAGTATACCAGTTAGAGTAAAATTAAAATACATATGCAATTGTTTCAATACTTTTTAAAAACAAGATATGTTTGTATATGCATATCTTAACTAGCCAAATGAAATAAATAAAACGTAATTTTTATATGGTTTATAAAATCATATCACAGTATCAATAGAATATTTAATAGGTTAAATATATTAGAACATGTGAACATAGTTTAAATGTGTAATCAGTAATTGTTTATTTTGTAGAGTTAAAAGAAAGAAGAAAATAAAAATAAAGAAAGGTAGCTTCACTTCCACCCAAATTTGGAAACGTCTGTTCATGCATTTTACAGATATATGTGTGACATGCACTATGTAGGAGAAATTTCAAGTTGTTTAAGAGAAAACCAGTGCAATGGCTGCCTGCATGGAGATTATAGTGTAATATAATCTATAATATAATTATAGTGTAATGAGGAAAATAGATGTGAATAAATGAATGCAAGTGTCATCAAGAGGAAACCCAAGGAGCTATGGGAATGTGGAAGCCATGGACTTCAACATGTCTTGAAAATGGAGTGAATGAGAAGAAAAGATTCTTGGGGGGAAATAAAAAGCTGGAGTTAGCTGAAGAAGTGGAAAGAACATTTCAAGAAAAAGAAATGGTAAAGTGAAATGACTGAGATAAGAAACAGAAAAGTCCATTTGAGAAAATAAAAGAAACCAAGCTTTGAATGGATCCTAAATGACAAGTGAGAAAAAGGCACAACACAAGTCTGAAGAGAAACACATAAGAAAATGGAGGCTAGTGCTTCCTATTTCTCTAAAGGGAAAAGGCAAAGACTGAACTATGTGAAGAGCAAATTCCCTAATTCACATGAGCATTTTCAACAAACTATTCTGGCTGGGCTGTACAATATATTAAAAGTGGGCAATACATTCACTGAATTTCTTACTGGTAATGTAATCAGTAAGGGTGTTTACAATACAGCTTGTTTTACATAGGGACAATAAAGGTACATCAAACTAGATTGAAATCAGCAATATCTAGGAGTTGCAATAAGTAAGAGTTAATGACTAATAAAATATATTGGAGATATTTATGAACGGTATTTAGGATATGCAAGAAATGTCAGTCTGGGCTTCTGATATAAATATGTGTCCTGTCTGCATCAGATGGTAAATTAAGTCATAAGAAAACATGAGGCGTCTTAGATGAGATTATAATGTAGGAAGAGAGTTGATTTACTCCAACATTTAAAAGTAAACTTGGAGAAAAAAAGCCAATAAATATAGGTGAAAAGGAATTCCTGGAGACGTGGAAGGAAACCTAAGGGAAAAAAAAAAAAAAATACTTGAAGTAGTTAGTACAGATTAAGGGTGCCCTATTCTGCTAAGATATAGAATATGGTGAAAATTTAAAAATATATTTACTGTATTTAGCCACATGAAGATTAATGATGACAGCAGTGAGAACAGTCTTAGTAGAATATGAAAACACAATACAATTTGCAATATTTTGATACTGGAATAGGAGGTGAGAAAATTGAGAGAAAGATTGTTTACCAGAAAGGCACTATAGAATGCATTTAACCCACTGTGATGAGTCTTTTATTTCAATGGCATTAGTTAACAATATTAAACATGAAATTGTTTTATATAAACTTTCAGATCCTTGGCTTTTCTTGAAAAATCTAATAATTCAATAATGTATTATCTCACATTGCACCATAGACAATAAGAGTGGCTACAACTGAGTACCTGCTGTCTCTATTCAATGGATACTGTTCTTTGGAAATTGTTTCACTGAGTGAGGTCTGGTATTTTTATTGGTTCACAATGAGATAATCACATATAGCTCTTTAAAACTGTCAATCAGTAAAGAGATAAGATAAAAGTCTATTTTCAATTTCTATACTTGTTTCTGTGAGCACCCTAACAAAGTGTGTCTATGTCAGCAGAGTCCACAAATGTGATTTTGAATTGCACTGCTCTAGAATTTGCCTCTGTGCCAACTGTTCTTTGCAATCTCCTTGACACCGAGTTGGATATCACTTGCTATTTTGCATATTGTTCATGGTCATGTTTTCTTATTGAAAAATTAAGAGGTAAAAATATTGCTTCATCCACTGCCTCTAATAAAAACAGACAAATTGGTAAAAGTTCCACCTATATTAAGAAAGGTGAGGAAGAATATGACTTCAAGAAAGGGAAATATGTTGATATATGATTAATAATCAATACTAAGCTTATATAAAAAGTATACAAGTAAAATAGAAATTTGGGGGCCATCACAGTTTACCTAGTAAGTTGCTGTTGTAGTCATTTGAATTTTTAATGTTGATATTTACTTTCAAGTAAGTCTGGCTATATAAAGGAAGAGAAAGATGAGGTAATAAGAGAGAGTGAATGAATTGTTCAGATTTGTTGGTGATGCATTTTTCCTTTTCTCTTTTTTAGATGGGAAAAACTAGAAATTTTAAGTGATTAAAAGATAAAAACAGGTAAGAGAGTGAGGTTGAACACTTAGTAGAAATAAGAAATATTTAAAATTCTGGAGAAAGAGAAAGATCAGGATCCAGAGAAAAAGTGAATGAGTTGATTTTTGGTGAAAGGAAGAAAATACCATCTATTGTAAGAAAAAAGATAATTAGTAATTCATGATCTTAATAATTAATAAATTGAATAATTGAAAATGTTAGACTTATTAACATTGAAGTTTAATTATCTCGAGTTTATCTTCTTTCACTTTTATTTAATTTTTCCTCTCAGAAATGCCTTGAGACTTTGTCCATGTACTTTGTATCAAGCATGCTTACATAAATTATGTTACTTACACTGGAAAAATTGATTTAACTGATGAATAATCTCTTAAAGCTCAAGTCAAGATTTTTCATTTAAGTTCATTGTCAATAATGCAAATCTTATAACTAATATATTAAGGATAGCTTGTTTTTGCTATCTTTCATGAAACTTTCTATAAAATTAGTGATTTGAACCAGCAGTAATGGCATTTTATGCCTCAAATAGTAACAATATCAAAGTTACATACTTTAGGGTAAATATTGCAAGATAAGTTAAATTAGCATAAGATATTAATAATATGAGTTATTCTTAGTCAGCTGGAGCTGGAGTGATTAATTTCTCAGCTCTAGCAGCCCTGAAAAAATTTTAGGTAACTACTCATGGAAGAAAAAATTGAGTACTCATCTGAATAAACTAGATAATGGTTCATTATTTCAACATGTATCTCCTTTGTTCTATTTGATTTTTTTTTTTTTTTTTTTTGAGAGGAAGTCTCACTCTATTGCCAGGCTGGAGTGCAGTGGCGCGATCTCTGCTCACTGCAGCCTCTTCCTCTCGGGTTCAAGAGATTCTTCTGCCTCAGTCTCCCAAGTAACTGGGACTACAGGCACGCTCCACCACGCTGGCTAATTTTTGTATTTTTAGTAGAGGTTTCTACTAAACCTCTACTAAAGTAGAGTATTTTTTTGTATTTTTAGTAGAGACGGTTTCACCGTCTTGGCCAGGATGGTCTCGTTCTGTTGACCTCATGATCTACCTGCCTCAGCCTCCCAAAGTGCTGGGATTACAGGCGTGAGCCACCATACCCAGCCTTGATTTTACTTATAGAAATAACTTAAAAGTAACACACACACACACACATATGTATGTGTATATATATATAAAAGTAACATATATATGCATACACACACACATATATATAATAATGCCTACAGTTTTTAACTAATAGGATAAGAAGCACTGAAATATTGCCATCCAGCACAACCCTTGGATTGGTTTGGTTTCTAATGTCAGTGCATCTGGTCTCCATTCCACTATTCTGGGCAAGATTTCCATTCTGAAGAGCAGCTTTGTCGTGCTTATTGGCGTGGCTTTGCCCTCCTTTTGTCTTTTCTCATTATCACGAGGTGACTGCAGGAGGTCTAGGCATTGGCTTCAGACAAGGCAGAAACTGACCATCTCCACGATACCTGCTATGTGGATGTGCAATTTAAAATAAGTTTCTAATCATTCACAACAAATTCCCTCCTTCTTAACATTAATAGAACTGAGTCACATGCTGACTGTGTAAAGCAGTGGTAGTGATTGGAGAACAGGCATCTTTTCAAAGAAGACTATCCACTTTACATTACATGAAGTTCCGTATTGACAATTCAGGTAACGTTTCCTTTTTAACAAGCAAGCCAAATACATACAATAGAAAAGAGATAAATTGTTTCTCTTACACACTCAGTAATACTCAGGTTTCTTTTTTTTTTTTTTTTAGGAGAGAGGAAGTACTCTGCTGTATGCAAATGGTTCTCAAACTGTGGTTCCTTGACTAACAGCATTATTATTATCTGCGAACTTGTTATGAACACACATTCTCAGATCTGAGACCTAATGTACAAGAAACTCTGGGGCAGAGCCTAATCATCTGTGATTTACTAATTTTGTGGATGATTCTGTCGCACACCAATGATTTAGAAATACTGCTCCATGTCATCACTTAGTAGCAGAAGCAGATGAATACTTTGCCTATCTCAACACATAATGCCCACAGTCATGGTCATCTCCAACTAGGTGGTGGAAAGGCAACCAGTCTGGAGAAGTATAAGAGGAAAGTTTACTAGACCCCACCTGGAATCAGTACATATAAATTCCATCCATTTTTCATTAGTTAAAGTTCAGTCACGTGGCCACACATGATTGTAAGATAAGATGGGAAATTGCTGTGTGTGAAACATGACAGAATGTATGTGAAGAATGACATGTTTTGGTTAGAAATTAACTGTTGCTTTTACAACCTGCTTCTCTCTTTCCATACTGAACTTTGTTCACATTCGACTGTGTCTTACACCATCCTGTTAAAAAATTTCCACATGCACTAATCTTGCTTATAATATTTATAAGGATTCTTCAATTTTATTTGCTTTGAGTTGTTTAATCACTATGCAACCTCTGGATTCCATCTCAAATAGCATTTCCTCAGGAAATCAACTGTATTATATCCTCTTCTTGCATATGCTCATAGTACCATATTGTTTTCTGTTATAGTTAGTAGGTGTCATGGTTTCTCCTCTACTTGAAGGCAAGGTCCAGGTCAGATTTTATTCACCCGATATCAACACACCTTGTATGATGCCTGGACATAATAGAAGCTCTGTAAATTGCTTCTGAATAATAATAAAAATATTTTAACAATATATATAATATATACTTTTATATGTATTTGAATAAATATATATGTATTTGAATTAGAATTGGCTACACATGCCTTATATAGGTGAAAATGTTTAGACAGGGAGTTATTTTCATAAAAATTAAAAAATCGAAAATTTTTGCCATCTTATATCAAAAGAAAAATAGCATAAAATATAAATGCAGGCAATGCCAATTTTCATTTTGAATCCTCTTTATTTTAAAGCATATCATCTTTACTTTAAATTTTATCTTTATTAGCAATTCTCTTTTCCTTTCATGACTAAAAAAGCGACTGTGCTTCAAAACCTAGCACCTCTCTTTCAATTTGCAACCCCTGTTGAGACTAAGGATAACTGAAAACAAGTTTTCCTTAGGAAAGAATATTGAAGCCTGATGTGAAGGAGAGAAAAGTGAAGGCATTTATTGCTAAGGCATGGAGGCTGATTTGGAGTTTGAGGGAGTAATTTATACCATCTCTTTAGAATTTTTTACACCCCATTTCTGAGCTTCCTTTTCTCTGAATCTTAATATTTATAAAAATAAAATGAATGCTGTCTAATGATCTCCGAAGTACAATTTTATATAAATTTGTATCTGATTGAACATTTGAGTTCTTTTAGATGTCCAACAATGTATCTAAATGTTCCACTGCAATCTTGAATACAAAGAAGTCAGAACACAGTCACTTGTTATAATCATCACATACAACTGAAGTATAAACTTTAAAAAAGGTCAGCCTTGTAGAGAAGGACTCTGCTGTTTGTCAGGCATCGAAGGCACTTTGACTTTTTACCTCCTTTCATAACAAAAATTGTACATGAATTCCAAATGATTGGGTATGAATTTCCTATCAAGATGATGTTCCAACTAATTAACCCATCCTCACTGTAATTTTAAACCTATCATCTTCGGGTTTTTTGATAACCTTCACAGGTTTATGTGGAAATGAAAGAAATGTCAACCCATATTTATGTTCTAACAAAAAGTGCTAGAAAAAAGTTACGACACCATCAGTAGTTTCATTAGTTTCTTTTTCTGTTAGCAAAACTTTCCAAAGAAGTGTGAATTAATGTTTACAGAAACCAAAAATATTAACCACATGAAATAGACAGTTTTATGATATTGCCTACCTGCTCATGCATCAGACCAATGAAAAGCAATTTATAATTTTCTAGCTATATTATATCTTACACACAGAAACCAAACGTCTGAGCTACATTGAAAATGGCTACTGGACCCTTAATTTTCATCACAGCCTATGCCACAATGATTGATAGGTAAAATTGGATTTTTACCGTGAAAGTTTCAATCTGTTTAGATCAAGTGAGTGAAATGAATGTATCGATCAATTGGGGTTTGAGTAAGTCTAACTTCATACTGTAGCTCTGTGTTGATACTCTCCAGTGATAGTCTGGGCTTAAAGGGGGTATTTTTGTTTCTGTACAGTCCTATTTTCTAAGCTTGTTTGAATACAGAATACTCTGATAGAATCTCTAGGGGAAAGAAGTATTCCAGGAAATACCAAGGGGTACATTTTGCCAGATGACATTATGCCAGACTAGTAAAAGGTAAATTTCCTTGAACAGAAAGCAATTTATTGTTTCAAGTGTTTTGTTCAACTTTATTTAAATTACATGTGTTGTTTCCCAAGTGAATCACACCTTTACACATTTGATTGTTGTATTTTAAAACATTAGCTCTGTTTCTACATTTTTTATTTTGCTGTCCAACTTATTTTTTAAGATATTTCAGTTACTCATAGGAATGTAATACACTCTGTTACTTTCATTTTCACATCTTTTTTGTTCTCTTGGGATTGTGTGTTGGTGGAGTGGGTGAGGAATGATGAATACATTTACGTGTAAAGATGGCATTTATTTTCTGATGCTGCCAAAAAATACAGAAATAAATAAAAGACTGTGCATGACAAAAAATGTATAATATACATAGAATCGGGATAAAACAATGTAAGTTTGTTCTGTAAATAACATTTTAAAAACTTGAATAATTTCCAGCGTCAAGTAGGATAAATACATTAACATTATTTGTCTATGTACGTGTGTGTGTGCATGTGGGTGTATGTGCGTGTGAGTCTACATTAAAATAAAATCATCTAATAATTTATCTGGCACTTTCAGTCTGCATATATATCTATTCTATGAGTCATTCATACATTAAGCAGACCAGGAACATCTTAATTATATTTGATATGATAAATATAAAAGTAAACTCTATTAATATAAACATTGGTTATTAATGCCAAATTAGCTTTATCTTGCTCCTGCTACAGATTTTTTTTACTTTATCACTTTATTTATAATAGATTTTCAATTCGAAATAGGTGACTACATAACAAAATTATCAAGTCACTTTGGAACACCACAAAATTATGTTTCTTTACAAACGTAAGAGGAGCCATGATCTTCAGCTGTTCCCTGGGCCTCATGCATATGATATGATGATAATATTTTGCATGCCTAATTATGCGGTTGAAACACCTCTTGTCTAGGAAATATATACTGTTTTTATATTGAAAACAATAGACAATATATTGGATTAAGTGTAAGTGATCACGATGGGGAAAGCCTATACAGAGGTCACAATACAAATGCTAGAAAAAGTGGCATATCATTTTCATTAGTGTATTTTATTTAGCATATCTCTCTTTAAATAACACCTCTTCCCTGATACTTAAAAAAAGAGGTGCTCTTGTCTACTGTCCAGATAAAGAGGCATTTCTAATATGTCAGAATTTGCCACTTTTTTTCACCATGAAAAGCCATCTACTGTAACATGTAGCAAAACCTTCAAGCTTGCTATCACTCCTCTGGGCTCCCTCCAAAAAGCAATTTATATCAGCTGGCAAGGTCATTGAGGAAACTGGTCAAAATGCAGGTGGGAAATGCAACCCTGTTAGGTAGAGTCTTAATGCATCCATTTATCAGGGACACAAGGTCATATCAATGGTGTTGAGTATTAAACTTTGATTTTTCCAAGCACCTCATGGCAATTGCCAACTTGGGAGATGATATAAAATGTGTTAGAAATGTAACTCTGCAGGCATATTTCTTAAAAGTAAGTATATATAAGTTAAATATATTAATGATATATGAGTTTCTTTCAAAAATTATACGAAGCAAAATTTTTTTTCTGCAATATAATGCTGCAACATGTCATATTTTCATGGCACATTAAATGTGGTTTTTATCTAGTTATTGATTTCTAACCTTCCCTTGGCAAATTGCTAAAACATCATGATCTAGGTACCCTATCCCTAAAGTGATAAAATTATGCAATATGCCTTCTCTAATGAGTTTCTGGTGGAAAAGAAACTACAGACACACACACACACACACACACACACACACACACAGAATGAGAGAGAGAGAGAGAGAGAGAGAGAGAAGTTACACATACTATGTCTTCAAAAGGTCTAGATATTCACATGGCAACCTTGTCCTTCCTTTCACTTTCCTCAGAAACCCCTTTCCAGAATCCATGAAGGAATGTTTCAGGCCTTTTGAAAGTATATGCTCAGGAAGGCTGTGTTATGTAGAAATAATGTCCCTTTTGTTGAATGAGCAGCCATGACCAAATCAAGTTTCTAAGGTTAGTGTTAGATCTCTAGAAAATAAGAAAGTATAATGAATATCTCTTATAATTATTTTTCTTTCTGTCTTTTTGATTTCTTCATCAATACCCTGCTGATGTGCATATTATTGGTATACCTTGTTTGCTCATAGGTCTCTCTAATAATAACCCACTCAGGCCAGTCTCTCCTTTAGGCATCATGGCTTTGTCTTTCCTGGTCTTCCTACTCTCTATTCTTTCTCCCATACCACTGAGAAAGGAAGAAAGGAGGGGAGGGAGGGAGAAAGGAAGGGAGGGAGGGAGGGAGAAAGGAAGGAGGGGAGAGAGGGAGTGAGAAAGAAAGGGAGGGAGGGAGAAAGGAAGGGAGGGAGGGAGGCAGGGAAGGAGAGTGGAAGGGAGGAAGGAAGGAAGGGAGGGAGGGAGGAAAGAAGAGAGGGAGGAAGAACTTAGATAAATATATTTTAAGTCCATGACTCTCACACACTAGTTATTACTAATAACAGTTTTCATCCCCAAAAGGTCATGTATACTGATTCAGATAAAAATGTTCAAACCCAAAGTGATATGACTTCATGTTTCCATTTCTAAATTTGTACCATTAAGGAATACAGACTTCTATGGATAACTTTCTGAGGTTTACATATTTTGGTAAAAAGGTGAGAGAATGTCTCTTTGAATTATGCTATCAGAAAAATCACAATCAAGATAAATATTTTTTAACTAAAACTAATAAAATGTAAAAATGGAATCTCAGGCAGAAGAAATAGCACTTAACAAGACAAAGAGGCATTCAGTTGCCTGGGATGATGGGGAAAAGTTCAGTGTTAAGGGAAATTGGAAAGGAAGACTAGTGGCGTGCTATGTCAGTTTGGTCACTCTTCTAAGCAATCATGAAGATTGAATTAGACATGTACCAGGTTTATTACAGTAAATACATGTGAAGGATGAAAGAGTTAAGAAACAGGAACAGGTGTGGTGAGGCTTCAGTCACCTTCCAAGGGAGAGAAAGAAAGGAGGAAGAGTTAATAGAAAGAGCCTCAGATTGCAGCGTGGCTCTCAAAAAGACAGCCAGACTGAAGGAGTGTTCTCTATCAAAGATTTGATGTTTTCAGCAGTCTTGCATGAGGATTCCTACAAATTGAGGTTAAACAGCTCCACAGACTGAACTCAACATGCATATTTTAAATCTGAAATCAGATTACCAGTACAAAGGAGGGATATGGTTTTGCTATTGGCTGTATTATTCATTCTCTGAGTATTTTTGCCCATATGTTTTTGCTCATCATTGTTCTTACAGCTGGAATGCTGCTTATGTTGAAGAAATAATACGATTCTATATCTTTTATAAAGTGTTCTTGGATTTCTCCGAAATTATTAGAATTTAACACATCTACGTCTACATCTAAGTAGTATTTTTCTTATGTGTTTTATGTGACATAGTTGCACACACATACTTTTTACTAAAATTTAGCCTTCCTTCTTGAAATGATTTCTGACACTGAAAAATAATAAACACATAACAAATATGTTAAGTTACTTGGCATAAACTATAAATAGTATAAAACACCTACCTTTCAATGAAAAATTACAGATCAAGTAGTATTGATCATGGGCCCAAAATGACTCAAAAAATACTATTTTAAATATTCTGGTAGTTGCTCTTCTTGTTGAAATTTCTGCTGCTACTATTGCCAGGTTGGAGTAATTGATTAATAAAAGTGTAATTCATGAAAGCTGATTTATTTAATGCCGATTTCAGTGGCATTATGTCTGTGAAAAATAAATTTAGAGTGAACAAAGGATTTGGCAGTATTTGGATATTCTCTGACTTTTCCAGGAACAGTTGCAGAAGTGAGAACTGAAGTGCATTAAGTTCAAAGCTGTCAACCATGCCAATGATCCTAAGCTAGAAAAGATTACAAAATAGAGAAACTAATATTGACTGGACATAGAAACATATGCAAAACAAAATAAAACAAAGAAAAGAAACCATATATAATGAAGAAAAGAATAAGATATTTCATGAAAAGGATTTACCATCAGATGATGAAGTCTGATATTTTTAGATATAACCGGATACTTTAATTAAGAGAATAAACAGATCTGGATTTTGACAAAGATCAGAGAAAACTTCCCGCAAAGATTTAACATCATTTCACACTGGATGCCACAAGTTGAGTATAGGTGATGTGTGTTTTGTTGGAAAGTTGGTGTGGTCTACTCAGCTGATAAGCTAGTTATTTGACACCAAGAGCATTGCTATACCCTTTAGAAACTAACTTTTGAAGATCCTGAACTTGAAAATTAAGCTGAAAATTCATCACTTTACTTTTGCTTTAATAGTGTGGACTTGTGACTGATTTGTCTTTCCTATTCAAGACAGTTTGATATGAATTATTTTGCTTTTAAAGTAACAAGAAAACTGATGTTTACATAGAGTTTATTATGAAAATGTGGACAAATTATGTTTGTCAAATTTGCCGTGATTCAATTTATCTAACAAAGCAAAGTGTAAGACTTGATCTCCTAAAATTAGCAACCTATGTTAATATCCTGATAGAACATGCTTAGCTTTTCCATCAAATGTCAGGTCTGGCCCTAATGCCCTCTCAGTATTATAAGCAGGAGCAAAGAAAACCACGCATATCCCAATATATCATGTTCTATCCCCTTCCCACCTCCAGTAAAAAAGGGAAGCATTTAATAATTGAGCCTTTCATATTATGGGATACATACTTGGTTACTCTACTTTCATTTGTAACAACCTTACTGGGATATAATTTACATATATGAAATCCCTCCATTTAAAGTATAAAATGAAATGGTTCTTACCATATTTACAAAGTTGTATGATCATTAACATGAATTAATGTTTCCCAAAATAAAACCTGCATTCATTAGCAATGACTCCCTGTTACATTCCCCACTTCCCACGCCACTCCACCACTATATCCAGCCCCATTCCTAGGCAACCACTAGTCTACTTTCTGCCTTTATAGTTTTGCCGGCTCTATACATTGTATCTAAATGGGAATTACATAATATGTTTAGACAGTTGTTTTAATTTAATGGAAATCAATGTTTTGTGCTTAGGTTGTGTGTATTTGATATTTGTGTAACAGCGCTTCCCAATCCTTTTCTCATATACTTTTTCTAAAATAATTAAAGTTAATATTATTTGTGGAATACATATTATGTAAATTCAAGTATTTTACCTTAGTTTTCTAGTGTGAGGCTTTGGGCTTAAACTATTCTAGTAAATATCTCTTTAATAGCCAATGGGGAAAAATAGATGTTTCCAAGTTATTGTCTGCATTCAAAAAAGAAAATTACTCACTGTTCTCTACTAACTAAAGAAAATAAATACACATGAATCTTCCCAGACCAAACCTATCAATTTCTAGTTGTTTTTCTGAGTTATGAATGGCTACTGGCCATGACGTGGCTGAATAACCAAGTACCTGAGAGGAGCAAGTTTGAAAACAATAATGTCTGTGAAAGTGGAATGAGAATGGACTAGGGGAATGCACCGAAAGAGGGCTGATCTTGGCGTATCCTATCATCATCCACCAAAGAGCATCTACTGCACGGAGCCAACAAAAACCAAATGGAAATAATGGTGCATTAAAAGTACACCACCCAGCATTTGTCCTCAGCCACACTATCCTCCTACAATGAATCCTTGGTGGCTGGTCTGGAGGTTATGAATGACTGTATTAGCCTTGCTTCCCCTCATGTACTTCTTCTTACATCAAGACTGATAACATTATTCCCACTGCTGAATATCTGACCTATCCAGTATTAGAGACTGTCCCAATTCTCACTATAGTACCATTCTTTGAAGAGACCATCCACTTGATGTCCAGTTAATTACTTAAAACCCCTTTCATTCTGGAGAAGGCAATAATTCATCTTTTTGTGATTCAAACATATATTGCATGTGGTTTTCCCTCTTCTGCCCATGATGCCTCTGCCAGGGCTTTCTGAGTGGCTACGATTCTGTAAAACTTCCCTTTGGACCAAAGGATCCTTTTGTAGCTAATAATTTTGACACTGGATGCATAAAAAAATGAAACCATTATAACCAATATATCTATAGCTATATCTTTACATATCACCCAAAAGTTAGTGGCCTAATCGATAGAATGAGGAATGACTTTTTAGCTAGGATGTCAGCCTGGAGATGGCACTCTGTAGGGTTGCCAATCTGTCCTCTGGAATGCAGTATACATCATGTGTATCCTAATAGCTAAAACGCAAAATGAAAGAAACGGTGAAAGCAGGATTAACAGCATTCATTATCATTCTTGACCCTTTGGAGAAGTTTAGGCCTCTTAACCTTGCAATTTTAGCCTCTGAAGGGTTAAATGTCATGGTCCCTGTGTGGGGTAAATTGTAGGTAAGAGACGCTAAGACCATCCATAAAATCAGAATATTTCTTGTCCTAAAACTATGAGTGCTATCTAGCAATTTTGGGTCTCATGTATATCAAACATATCAAACCAAAAAAAGGAGCTACTAGGTTCTCAGCAGTAATTATTACATAGAGCTAAAGTTGTCACAACAAACTGAGGGGCAAGAAGCAGTAGATCTGAACATGATAACCTCACTGCAGTGCTTCATAGTGTGTCCATGCCTGATGATAGCAGCAAAGAGCAATTGCAGTCCCAGCATTATAAGCAGGGCTTGGGTATAGGCAAGGTGTTCAGAACTGCTAGTCAAGGATCTGGGAAATACAGAATGGGTGGTAGAAAGGGAGATGATGTATATTCATTATGGCATCAGAATCAGCCACAACAATACAGACTGTAGCTGGTTTCACTCAGCTTTCATTTTATGGCTTTCATAGAAATTGTGGTAATTACTCTGAAGTAACAGAGTGTGGTTGGTGTAGGACATGTATAGATTAAAATGAACAAGGAGTGAGTTGTAGAGTTGCTCATGCATATCTGCCGAGAACACTTCTGGATTTACTTGCAACATTTGTACACAGTTTCCTGCATGCCAACAGCTTGCTACATTAATTACCTGTATATCTCTCTGCTCCTCTGCCTGAGGGCTTTCTCAAGCATGACAAACCACACTTTGCCATACTCAAGTGCAACCTGGAATTGTGATTTTGTTCAATCTCCTAGGGTTAATAGTCAAATAATAAAAGACAACAGTCAGGAGAAAGCAGTCAGCCTCCCCGGCTTCTTAAGAAAACATTCCAATGTGGGTTACTTAGTTTGTAAAAGTCTCACAGCATGAGTGAGCCCTAGTTGCTTTTAACATTGCTATTAGTTAATGAACCTCTTATTACTTTTTTCACGTATCACAATCCCATGTGCCTCACTTGTACTTCCTAGCAGTATCTACCATATAAACTGCCTGATTAAGGGGTTACTTCAATGCCTACTTTGTGATGGGAATTCAAATGGAAACTATATATCAGTTTGAAATTATTTATACAATTTGATTCATCATTTTGATGGAGTAACTTTTAAGATAATCTTTTAAGAATAGATTTTTATGAAGCTTGTGTCATTAATATTCTTATTCCAAGCCCCAAAACAAAAATATTTGTCAGAGACTGCGATCCTGGATGGCTGTAAATCTCAATACAGAAGGCTGATTTTTATTATTTCAATTAGTAAGTATGATAGTCAGTGTAATAATTTCCTTTCTCCCAAAGTTGTCTACGTTCTATTCCCAGATACCTGTGACTAGGTTATATTACATGAGAAAGGGGAATTAAGGTAGCAGATGGAATTAACGCTGCTAATCAGCTGATGTTAAACTAGGAAAATTATTCTAAATTATGCAGGGAGGCTAAGTGTAATCGCGAAGGTCCCTAAATGTGGAGGACCAAGGCAGAAAAGTCAGTGTCAGAATGACTCTATGTCGGGGAGAACACTGCTGCTGCTGCCTCTAAGATGGAAGGGACCCGAAGCCAGGGAATGCAAGCCGCCTCTAGAAGCTGGAAAAGGCAATTGTATACTCTAGATAGTACACATTTCCTCATAAGGCATAACTTCTTCTTGATTCTGTTACGCATTGTGTTCCTCTAAAGTTTCATATATTGAAGTTCTGACACCCAGCACCTCAGAATGTGTATTTGGAGACACAACCTTTAAGTAGATAATTAACTTAAAATGAGGTCATTGAGGGGGCCCTATTTTAATATGAGGAATTTAGGACACAGACAAATATGTGTACAGCGTGAACCTGAAGAAAGCCAACTATAAGTCAAGGAGAGAGGCTTTAGAAAAAACCAACCAAGCTGACACCTTGATCTCAGACTGCTAGCCTCCAGAACAACGAAAAAAGTAATTATTTCTGTTTTTAATGCACCTAGTTATTTTGTTATGGCAGCCCTGGCAAACTAATATAAACTCCTAAATATTTTGTCATATTTCAAATATTATGATATACTGGAGCTTTTCCATTGCAATATTACATTTATGTAACTTATCACAACACACTTACTTTTTACATTTTTGGTACACCTCTGAGAAGAAGGAATATGAAGGTTGCATTTTTAGTAGAACGTATAGAATTAAAAATAGTTAAACTTTTATAATAAATCTTTCTTTGAATACTTGTATAAAATCAAATACTACTTAGGACTCAGTTGATTTGCTGGAAGTTTGGAAACTATTGATTTACTAAAAATATTTGCTCTTTCTCTCTCTCTATTTGGAAGGCAATGATGATATAAAGCACCTTTACCATAAAAAAGTAGCACCACTGGACACAGTCCTTCTAAGAAGGAAGATATCCACTCAAACAGTTATTTTCCTTTTGAATTTATATTTTCTTTTCTTTTCTTTTTTTTTTTTTTTTGAGACGGAGTCTCGCTCTGTCGCCCAGGCTGGAGTGGCCGGATCTCAGCTCACTGCAAGCTCCGCCTCCCGGGTTCCCGCCATTCTCCTGCCTCAGCCTCCCGAGCAGCTGGGACTACAGGCGCCGCCACCTCGCCCGGCTAATTTTTTGTATTTTTTAGTAGAGAAGGGGTTTCACCGTGTTAGCCAGGATGCTCTCGATCTCCTGACCTCGTGATCCGCCCGTCTTGGCCTCCCAAAGTGCTGGGATTACAGGCTTGAGCCACCGTGCCCAGCCTTATATTTTATTTTCAACCACATCTAAAGCTTCTAGAAAATGGTATTGAATGTTAAATCTCAAAGTATGAACAGTTGGCACATCCATATATTAGTGATTTCATAATGTTTTCTGGAAAGCAACCTGGCTGATTTGTATGTTTTAACAAGTTGAATCTTCAAAAACTCCATAAACTATTTAGAATAACTTGTAATGTGATTAAACAACTACATATATATGACGAATCTGGGATATACTTGTAATTTAACCCTGAAAGTAATTGCTTTAATGTTTCAACTTACATAGAAAAACTTAAGGTATGTACACAGTTTTTACATTATATTCACATACACACACATATTAAGGTTCATATAAATAATTTCTAGGTTAGTTGATTAACAAGATTTTTTTATTTCTAAAAACTATATCTCATTATTCTCAGTTATGTGCTCTCAGAGACAGATTTGGATTTGAAGACAGTGATATGTATCTAACATGCCCGACAATCAAGACTAATCAGGTAATCCACACACAATTTTATCTTGGCCTCTTGTCATTCCTTTAAAACTTATTCTGGCTGGAAGGGATGAGAGTGGCCATCTTCACCTGACCATGGGTGAAAATTTGGGGCAAACCTCATGGCTAATAGAGAGCAGAGAAATTATGAGAAAATTTAAAAGGATTGTTAAGTGGCAGCATAAGCTTAAAGTCCTGATTTATTCAAAAATTTAATCACTAATAATACTCCTAATGAAAGAATAACAGCCATTTGTTAAACTAAATTCATGTGCCAGGCTCTATGTTCAGTGATTGATAATTACCTTATTAAATTTTCCTGTAACTCATTGAGGTATGGGCTATTATCCTCTGACTTACAGAAGAGGATCGAGCCATATAGATTTTTAGTTATTTGCCCAAACTTATATAGAAAATAAGTAGTAGAGTTGGGTTCAAATCCAGGAGTAAGATCTGAGCCAGTAGAAGCACCTGCTGCTGACCCCCTGCTAAGCCTCAATCTTACCATTTGTCCACTTTGTCTTTCTTTAGAGAAGGCTGGGAAGATTGGAGTGAATTAATTTAAAAAGACTGATACACAGTGGACTAAGTACAACAAAAAGACTAAAATATAGATGGTATCAACACTTTTCCTCTGTTTAATCTGGAATTATATAACTGCTATAAATACGACATTAGAATAGTGAAGTAGTTTGAATTCTGAATTCAGTTTGAGTGGCCGCACTCATCTAAGTGCTCAAGCCATTGATAATTATAGTACTCGCCATTGTGTTAACTTAAAAAAAATTCACACAATTTATACATTTGGAAGGAAGACTTAATTTTATATAAAGGTTTACCACCTAAAAGGTGACCTTCCTGACAGGTTGGTAAGTGTGGCCTTCAGCTGTCAACAGACACTTTGAAGGAGGGGATACTGGGGAGGTAGTTCAACATATATATTCAACAGGTTATAGGAACAGCTATGAATATTCATGAAGGTGGTCCTAACACATGTGTATTGAATACACAGGCAGGTTACATGAGATCCGTGTTCACCCTGAGGTCGAGACTTATGATTTAAAGGTATACAATTAGCCCCTATCCATACAAAGGGTCTTTTCAGGACAGTATGCACCCTCTGTATACTGGCCGGAATCAGTCCATAGTTAATGGTCTTATCACGAGAAAGTGACTGATACCAGTCTCTTGTCCAATCAAAGCTGTAGTTACGGCTTGCAGAACATGGGCTGAGGGTCTACGTCTGGTGGTGACTGGGCTGAAAATTGTTTTAACATTGTTTATCTTAGGCCAGTGCTTGTCTAGCTACAAAACAAAACAAAACAAAAACCAATGGCAGTTAGTACATAGTTTATTCTTTAAGTGTACAGGTGTGTGACTTTACCCTTGCCTGGCATGGTCTTAGGTCTTATTTATAATTTGGCATCTTATTGACACAAAGAGTCCACTCTGTCAGTCTAATGATCTCTATTTTAACATGAATGCCGGCCAACGTCTGGAAAAGGGAGTGGGTATAATGAGGATGAGACCTGTCTCACCTTCCATCCCATCATGACTGGGAATTAATTTTTAAGGTTTCCTTGGGATCTCCTTGGCCAAGATGGGGTCTGTTTATTCAGTTGCAAGACTTAGGGTTTTATTTTGTTTATAACTGTAATGATAATAATGAAAAAGTAGGGCAGAGGAAGAAAAATAATATATAAATTTAATGTATGCCAGACCTGTTTGTATTTTTTATACTATCTATACATTTTGTTTTGTTTTCCATTTTTGCAAGAGCCCATTGAGATTTATACTATTATTATCCTATGCCTTTTACAGGTGAAGAAACTAAGTGATTAAGCACCAAGTCAATTGCACAAGATGTTATAATAATATGTTCACCTTAACTTGGAACCATTGCAGTATTACCCCAATCAACTTTCTTTACTCTAATTGAAAGTGAATGATTACCGGCTTTTTAGTTAATATCAAAAAAGATTCATTCCAATCTAGAAGACTGCCTGCAAGCAATGTGAACACGTGTGTCTAGTTTCTTTGCAGGTTCTCCCAGTTTCGCCTTTTTTCTTTCTCCTGATGGAAAATCACAGAGTGCCTTGACAGCTCTGTGACCCAGCCAACTTTAGATTTTTTCCCAGTAAGCTTCAAACAAAACCGAGATCTCAAACATTCCCAGGCACTGATAAAGTTATGTAGGTTTTTGCCCAAAGCACTGAAAGAAACTGGCCTTGGCCCTGAACCAAATTTCTTAAACCTTCCTAAAAATGCCGTAACTGGACCTCCCTCACTAGAGCCATATTTAGGTAGAACGTGCATTTCTCTCTGTCTTCTAGAAGGATTGCTGCAGCACTCTGTAATAAATGCTTTGGGCTAGTCAACCAGGTGTTTTGTGCTTCTTCGGAATCTCAAACAGCCCGATCTTGGGATGGTTTGGAGCACTCCTTTATAGGCTCTTTTCTGCTGCCACTCATGAAATTATTCCAGACAAAGTACTTCCCCATTCTTGCCCTAACATCTGGGTCACACTGAAATCTCTAGACCTATAAAGGACATCAGCAAACCAAGTCTAGCCCCAAATCACAGATAGTACCTTCCACACACCATGGTTAGGAAGTTCCGTGAAAGTACAGAGCAGATAGGCAAAATGGAATAAGGCGATGTTTTTCCTCCTGAAAACTCTTACCTTCCAATGCGGTTTAGGTAAAAAAGAAACAAGCAGAAGAAGATCCCCATCACCCCAAAGCCCTCAATTTGGAGCCTGGGCCCTGTAGGCACTGAAAAGCTTTTATTTAAAATGCAATTTATGACTATACCAGTGGAATTCCAACATAGCAGCTCTCTGATTGGCCTTACAATTATAACCAGTAGAGGCTCCTCCTTGATGCAGTAGGCAGAAGCCCAGTGGCAATGCAAAGCCATAATGCGTCCACAAGAGAAGTCAGGCTAGACAGCCAAGACAAGACAGAATGCTGCCCCCATCTCCACAGCCACCACCTCTTTGCCTGAGAGACACGTGTCACTGAAGCCAGAAGACAGACAGATAGATATACAGATATGATGGGCATGCAGGTGAGAGGTGACAATGTGCTAGCAGCCCTCACTCTCAGAGCCTCCTCCACCTTGGCGTCCACTCTGGTGGCGCTTGAGGAACCCTTCAGCCCGCCACTGCACTGTAGGAGCCCCTCTCCGGGCTGGCTGAGGGGGGAGCCAGCTCCCTCTGCTTGCAGGGAGGTGTGGAGGGCAGAGGCGCAGGTGGAACCCGGGCTGCACGCGGCACTCACAGTCCAGCGCGATTTCTGGCGGGCGCCGGCGCTGTGGGCCACACTCCAAGCGGCTAGCTGACCCTGCCAGCCCAGGGCAGTGAGGGGCTTGGCACCCGGGCCAGCAGCTCCGGCGGTTGCGCTGCGTCCCCCAGCACTGCCGGCCCACATGCACCACGCTGGAATTCTCCCTGGGCCTCAGCCGCCTCCCGGCGGGGCAGGGCTCGGGGACCTGTACGCCTCCATATCCCAGCCCTCCTCTCTGCGGTGGGCTTGGCCTGAGCCTCCCCGACGGGCGCCACCCCCTGCTCCGTGGCACCCGGGTCCCATCTACCGCCCAAGGGCTGAGGGGTGCAGGCGCCGCTAGGGACTAGTGGGCAGCTCCGCCTGCAGCCCGGGTGTGGGATCCACTAGGTGAAGCCAGCTGGGCTCCTGAGTCTAGTGGGGACTTGGAGAACTTTTATGTCTAGCTAAGGGATTGTAAAGGCACCAATCAGCACTGGTCTAGCTCAGGGTTTGTAAATACACCATTGGGTACACTGTATCTAGCTCACCTAGTGAGGACTTGGAGAACTTTTCTGTCTAGCACTGTGTGTCTAGCCAAAGGATTGTAAACGCACCAATCAGCACTCTGTCAAAACGGACCAATCAGCGCTCTGTAAAATAGACCAAATCAGCTCTCTGTAAAATGGACCAATCAGCAGGATGTGGGTGGGGTCAGATAAGGGAGTAAAAGCAGGCTGCCCGAGCAAGCCAGAGCAACCAACTCTGATCCCCTTCCATAGTATGGAAAGTTTGTTCTTTAGCTCTTTGCAGTAACTCTTGCTGCTGCTCACTGGGTACACGCTGTCTTTAAGAGCTGTGACACTCACTGTGAAGGTCTGCAGCTTCACTCCTGAAGCCAGCGAGACCAGGAACCCACCAGAAAGAACCAGCAACTCCAGACGCTGCCTTTAAGAGCTGTAACACTCACAGCGAAAGTCTGCAGCTTCACTCCTGTCAGCGAAACCACGAACCCACCAGAAGGAAGAAGTCCAGACACATCTGAACCTCTGAAGGAACAAACTCCGGACACACCATCTTTAAGAACTGTGACACGCACCACGAGGGTCCACAGCTTCATTCTTGAAGTCAGTGAGACCAAGAACCCACCAATTCTGGACACAGGTAGAGGCTGAGATATGACATTTTATTTTTTTTAGCAGAACTTTTCTTTAAAAGTTGTGAGTCATTTGGATTTTCACTTTCAACCATTTATCTTCATGACAGATTCCCTTATGTTGGAAATACTTTCAAAATGGAATCTTGGCTAACAGAAAAAAAATATAAAATAATCTCATTTTTCCTGCAAGGAAGAAAAAAACCACAACTGTGGTGTCATTGTACATATAAATACAGATGCTGAAAACTGAAATGCAAAAATATTATAATTTTACTATTTACTGTTTGTATATTTAGCAGGTCTTTGCGTTTGAGAAATAATATTTTTACTCACATAAGGGAAAAGAGAGGACTGGTTTCCTGTTCAACTACTATGGCAGTAGAAGTTGGATGGAGTAATGTTGCTTGTAGAAGCTGTATAGAAAAATATGTAGCACAATAAACATGCTACAAGGCTTGTTAATGTAGGTGTGGAAAATGTTTAAAGAAACCTTTCAGACCATCACCAAATGCGCTGTGACTGAGAAAGGATGAGTCTGAGACAATAACCAGTTCATCCAGAAACAGTCTGAATGAACATTTGTCACACATACATTAAGAAGGCTTGTAGCTTGTAGCATGTTTATTGTGCTACATATTCTACACAGCTTGTGCAAGCAACATTACTCCATCCAACTAATACTGCCATAGTAGTTGAACAAGAAACCAGTCTTCTCTTTTCCTTTATGTGAGTAAAAGGTAAAGAAGTATAGGGTGGGTATAAGGTAAAGAAGAACAAGAACTTTTATCTACAGTAAAATCTCCCTTACATTTAATTGGAGCACCCCAAACTCTGTGCTGAGCTGCTTGCATATCTCAGAGTACACTTAGACACACAGTACATCCATGTCTGAGGTAGCCTTTGCCCTAAGTGAAGCCAGGGAGCTTGTAGTGGCAGGAATCGGATCTCTCCAGTTGTTACTATGCTACTAAATTAATGATATACTGATTTGTAAAGGTAAGATAATGTTTTATAAATTATATGTATCTTTCAAGTAAGAGCACTAAGCTGGATTGAACAGTGAACATATATATACACACATACACAACGAATATATTGGACAATATATGTAACATAAATATATATTTATATTTAATATAATATGTATTTTATCATAAATAACACAATATATTTATATATAATATATAATGCAATCAAAGTATAATATATATTTATATATTATATTAAATATACATAAACATATATATTTATATTTATATATAACATATAAATAATGTATATATACAAGGAGAGAGAGAAGAAGAGAAATAATGAGGCCCACAGAAAATACCAGCATATAGGTTAACCTCCCTACCTCCCTTGTGGAAATCTCCATATTTTATTCCTTATCATTTCTCTCAGGGAGAATTTCTGAACTGACCATTTAATTTTACAATACAGAGTCAGGAAGCCCAGCAAGCAGGGGGCACAGGAATGGGGTTGCACAGTCCACAAACCCAGCTTGCATCTTTCATCCAGTGGAAACAAGCAAAACAAACTCAGACTCTAGGGGAAAAAATAGCAAATATAATGAAAGACAATCACATAAATGTTTGAAAGAAGGGTTTAAAGTATTAGCTATTTTTCCCTTAGTTTAATTTTTAAAAAATCTTAAGCTTTCTGAGAAAAACAAGATAACTCTACAGATAAAAAATAGAGGTGGATGTGATTAGGACAGATTGTAAGGAACTCAGGAAGATAACATAATTAAGATTTACCACATTCACATTTGTAGGAAAAATGAAATGTATGGTGCAGAAAATAAACTTAAAATTGTTCTCAGTTTATGGAGGGGAAAAAATGGAGGAATATAGTCAATTATAAAAAAAAAAAAAAAATGAGAGAACAGAAAGAATAGAGACCTAAATTGGAATTGCTCACAACTAACTTTTATTATGCATCTTTGAAATGTAAGAAAGATATAAATTTGAAATTCTAATTTTTTCTTGCAAATAGCTTCCAAATGCCAACATTTATTTTTTTAGAATGTTTTAATATGCAAATCATAGAAAAATGCCTTTCATTTGATTGAGAGCAGGTTCTAAGCAAATCATGAAATAGACAAGGCAATATTAAGTATTGCTCCTTATTACTGTTGTTACTACTAACTATTGTTTGGCCGAAAGCTACCTCCATACATAGTGAATTATTATCTAACTTGATGTGTAAACAAACTGCAACCTAACCTGAGAGTATATACTCTTGTAGCAAGTAGCCTAGTCTCAGTCACTCTTAATAGCCAAACCTTCAGCCAATCATAGACTGACAGCTACCACAACATGTCCAAATAAGGCAAAAACTAAACTGAACACAATCAGGCTATTTCTGTGGGTCATTTCCATTTCTCTTTCTGTACATGTGTATGAACTCCTTGAGGAACAGAGCTCTCTGAACTGCTTTTCATCCTGAGTGCTAAACTGTTCCTGAATCATTTTTTTTCTGCCCAAATAAACTCTGTTAAATTTAACTTGTCTTGGGTTTTTCCTTTAATACCGTTAACTAATTTGGTAGGTTAAAATGTTTTTATGTTAGGAGAAAGCACAGCAGGATGGACAAATAGCCTCCAACAACTGTCCATATTGTAAGAATGCCAAATTGAACAACTATCCACATACACACAAAAAAACCTTTATAAGCACCTTTATAAGATCCAAAAATCAGGTGAGTGATCACAATACCTGGTTTTAACATCATGTTAAGGAAAGAGGCAGAGATGATAGGAAAGACAGTCTTGAACTGCTTACACCACCCCTCACCAGGTTTCTGGCAATAGCTGTATGGTATAGAAAGACAATCTGAGCACTTAGGGGAGGGAAAAGGAGCAGTGATTGTGGAACTTTGCATTGGAACTCAGTGCTCCCAGTCATAGTGGAAAGCAGCATGAAACAGAACTCCGCAAGTGCCAGCGGAGGGAGCCTGTAGCCCAGCCCTAGCCAGAGGCAAATCAGCCATCCCAGTGGTTGGAATCTGAGTTCCAGCAAGCCCTGCCACCACTGGTTAATGAGCTCTGGGATCCTAAATGAACTTGAAAGGCTGTCTATGCTACAGGGACTACACTGTCTAGGCAAGTTTTGGTGCCGTGCTGGACTCAGAGCTAGTGGACTTGTGGTGTATGTGACATAGCGAGACAACAGCCAGGATGGCTAAGGAAGCACTTGTATCATCCCTCCCAGTCCCACACAGCGCAGCTGGCAGCTGTGGAAGACTCCTTCCCTCTGTATGAGGAGAGGGGAGGTGACAATAAGGAGGACTTTTTCTTACACTTTAGATACCAGCTCGGCCACAGAAGAACAGAGCACGAGACTCCTTCTGCATTCAGAAAGGAAAAAGAAGAGTAAAGAGAATTTTGTATTGCAGCTTGGGTACCAGCTTGACCACAGTGTGGTAGAGCACCAAGCCGACTCCTAGGGTCCTCGATTCTAAGCCCTGACTCCTGGATGACATTTCTGGATCTTCCCTGGGCCACAGGAAAGTCCACTCCCCCGAACAGACAGACTCAGGACTAGCAGCATCTACTACAAGCTAACTCAAGAGTTTTGGGGCCTTAAGGGAACATTGGCAGTAGCCAGGCAGTACTCACTACAGGCCCAGGGCAGTGGTCGCCACGGGGTGAGACTCCTCTGCTTAAGGAAAGATGAGGGAAAAGTGCGAAGGACCTTTTCTCGTGTCTTGGGGACCAGCTCACTTACAGTAGAATAGAGCACTGGGATTCCTAAGATTCCTGACTTTAAACCTTGACTCCCAGTTGGCATCTATGGGCCCATCTTAAACCAGGAGGGATTTCATTGCCCTGACAGGAAGGAAACAAGCCTGGATGGATTCACCACCGGCTGATTGTAGAGACCTTGGACTTTGAGTAAACATTGGCAGTAGCCAGGCAGTGGTCATTGTGGGCCTTAGGCAAGACCCAGTGTTGTGCTGGCTTTGTGTCTGACCCAGCACAGTTCCAGTGGTGGTAGCCACAGGTGTGTTTGTGTCACCGCGCACAGCTCCAGGCAGCTCATCGCAGAGAAGGAGATTCTGTTTGGGGAGAAATAAGGGAAGAGAACAAGAGTTTCTGCCTGATAATCAAGGAATTCTCCTGGATCTCACGTAAGAGCTACACAAGGCAGGATATCTTTGAGTCTGTAAGAACCACAACATTACTGGATTTGGGCTGCCACCTAATGCAGATATGGCTGCAGTGACCAAAGATGTAGACCACAATAATCAAGCCCCTTTGAATATGTAGAAAGCCTTTCTTAAAAGGACAGGCAAAATAAACCCAGACTGCAAAAATTATAATAAATACCTAACTCTTCAAGGCCCACAAATATCTAACTCTTCGATGCCAACAAACATTCGCAAGCATCAAGGTCATCCATAACAATGTGATCTCACCAAACGAGCTAAATAAGGCACCAGTAACCAATCCAAGAGAAAAAGAAATAGATGCCCTATCATACAGATAATTCAAAACAGATGTTTTGAGGAAGCTCAAAGAAATTCAAGACAACACTGGGAAGAAATTCAGAATTCCATCAGATACATTTCACAAAGAGATTGAAATTTCAAAAAAACCAAAAATTCAGGAGCTGAAAATGCAATAGACATACTAAACAATGCATCAGAGTTTCCTAACAGCAGAATTGATCAAGCAGAAGAAATAGTTAGTGAGCTTGAAGACAGGCTGTTTGAACATACACAGTGGAAACGAAAGAGAAAAGAATAATGCACACCTTCAAGATCTAGAAAACAGCCTCAATAGGGCAAATCTGAGAGTTATTAGCCTTAAAGAAGAGGTAGACAGAGTGATCAGAGTAGAAAGTAGAAATGGGATAAGAACAGAGAACTTCTTAAACCTAGAGAAAGATATCAACATTTCAATAAAAGACATTTATAGAATGCCAAGCATATTTAACCCAAATAAGATTACCTCAAGACATTTAATAATCAAACTCCCAAAGGTCAAGGATAAAGAAAGGATTCTAAGTAGCAGGAGAAAAGAAACAAATAACATACAGAGGAACTCCAATATTTCTGGCCACAGAATTCTCAGTGGAAAGCTGACAGCCAAGAAGACAGTGGCAGACATATTTGAAGTGCTGACCAAAAAAAAAAAAAAAAAACAAAAAACCTTTAATTCTAGAATGTTATATCCAGTGAAAATATCCTTCAAACATTAAGGGGAAATAAAAACTTTTCTGGACAAACAAACGCTGAGGGATTTCATCAACACTAGACCTGCACTACAAGAAATCTAAAGGAAGTCCTTCAATCTGAAAGAATAAAGATGTTAACAAGCAATGAGAAATCATTTGAAGGTAGAAAACTCGCAAGTAACAGTGAGAACAAAGAAAAACACAGAATGTTATAAAATAGTAATTGTAGTATGTAAACTCATATATTGAGTAGAAAGACTAAAAGATGAACTGATGAAAAACAATAATTACAGCAACTTTTCAAAATATAGTACAATAAGATGCAAGTAGAAACATCAAAAGTTATAAAATGTAGAGTTTTTAATGTTTTCTCTTTGCTTGTTAGTTTGTTTATGCAAACAGTGTTATCAACATTGTCAGGTATTTGCAAGCTTCATGGTATCCTCAAATCCAAAAACATGCAACAGATACACAAAAAATAAAAACCACGAAATTAAAATACACCACCAGAGAAAGTCATCTTCATTAAAAGGAATACAGAAAGAAAGAAAAAGAAGACAAGAAAACAAATAGAAAAAATGGCCTGAGTAAGTCCTTACTTATCGATAATAGCATTGAATGTAAATGGACTAAATTATAAGATCAAAACAGAGTTACCGAATGGATTTTTTTTAAAGGACCCAATGTTTTGTTCCCTACAAGAAACACACATCACCTATTAAGACACAAATAGACTGCAAATGAAGAGATGAAAAAAGACATTCCATATCAATGGAAACCAAAGAAGACCAGGAGTAGCTATACTTATAACAGACAAAATATTTTTCAAGACAAAAAGTATGAAAAGTACAAAGGAGGAGTCAGTCGTGGCTCACGCCTGTAATCCCAGCACTTTGGGAGGGTAAGGCTGGAGGATCACGAGGTTAGGAGATTAAGACCATCCTGGCTAACCCGGTGAAACCCCTTCTCTACTAAAAATACAAAAAATTAGCCAGGCGTGGGGTCGGGTGCCTATAGTCTCAGCTACTCGGGAGGCTGAGGCAGGAGAATGGCGTGAACCCAGGAGGCGGAGCTTGCAGGGAGCCGAGATCCCGCCACTGCACTCCAGCCTGGGCGACAGAGAGGAGAACAAATAAGGTAATTAAATAATAAAATAATAAAAGTACAAAGAAGGTAATTAAAGAGTAATAAAGAGGTCAATTCAGTAGCAGGATATAACAAGTTATAAATATATTTATAAATATATGCACTCAACATTGGAGCATCCACTATATTAAAACAAATATTATTAACCGTAAGAATGAGTTAGAATCCAATACAATAATAACTGGAAACTTCAACACCACCCCCCGCCCCCCCGCCACCCGCCCAGCATTGGACAGATCATTCAGATAGAAAATCAAGAAAAGCCATATTGAACTTAATCCGCATTATAGACCTAACAGATATTTACAGAACATTTTATCCAACAGCTGCAGAATACACATTCCTTTCCTCAGCACACGGATCATTTTCAAAGATAGACCATATTGTAGGCCAAAAAGCAAGTCTTACAAATTTTGTAAAAGTTGAAATTATAGCAGGTACCTTTGGTGATCAGAATGAAATAAACTAGAAATACGTAACAATAGGAACTTTTGGAAACTACCCAAAAACATGGAAATTAAACTATATGCTCCTGAATGACCAGAAGGCCAATGAAGAAATTAAGAAGGAAATTAAGACATTTCTTAAAACAAATGAAAATGGAAACACAATGTACCAAAACCTATGGAATACAACGAAAACAGTTCTAAGAGAAAAGTTTGTAGCAATAAGTGCTAAACCAAAAAATAGAAAAGATTTCAAATAAATAACCTAATAATGCATCTTGAAGAATCAAAAAGCAAGAGCAAAGCAAATGTAAAATTGTAGAAGAAAATAAATAACAAAAAGAGCAGAAATAAATGAAACTGAAATGAAGAGAAAATACAAAAAATAAACAAAATAAAAATGTTGCTTTTGAAAAGAAAAACATAATTGAGAAACTTTTAGCCAGCCTAAGAAAATAAGAAAGAAGACCCAAATAAACAAAATCAGATAAAGAAAATGAGACATTAAAATTGATACTGCAGAAATTTGATGAATCACTAGAAGATAACATGAACAACTATATGTCTACAAATCAAAAAACCTGGAAGAAATGGATAAATTCCTAGACGCATACACATACCAAATCTGAACTATAAAGAAATCCAAAACCTGAACAGACCAATAATAATTATTGAGATAGAAGTCATAATAAAAAGCCTCCCAGCAAAGAAAAGCTGGGGACATGATGACATCAGTGCTGAATTTAAACATTTAAAGAATTAATACCAGTCCTACTGACACTATTCCGAAAAATAGAGAAAGAGGGAATACTTCCAAATTAATTCTATAAGATACCGAAAACAGAAAAAGACACGTCATAAAAAGAAAACTACAGGACAGTATTCTTGATGAACACTGATGCAAAATTTTTCAACAAAACCCTAGCAAACGAAATTCAATGACAGACTAAAATGACCATTCTTCATAACCAAGTGGGATTTATCCCAGGGATGCAAGGATAGTTCAACATATGCAAATAAATTAACATGATAAATCATATCAACAGAATGAAGCACAAAACCATATGATCATTGCAATTGATGTTGAAAAAGCATTTGACGAAATTCAACATCCATTCGTGATTTAAAAATAACTCCAAAAAACTTGCTATAGAAAGAATATAACAACATAATAAAAGCCATATGTGACAGACCCACAGCTAGTTTTATACTAAATGGGGAAAATCTAAAAGCCTTTCCTCTAAGATCTGGGACAAGATGAGGATGCCCACTTCCACCGCTGTTATTCAACATAGACCTGGAAATACTAGCTAGAGCAATCACACAAGGTAAATAAATAAAGGTTATACAAACTGGAAAGGAAGAAGTCAAATTATCTTTATTTGCAGATGATATGAGCTTTTATTTAGAAACATCTAAAGACTCCAAAAGAAAAATATTAGAGCTAATAAATAAATTCAGTAAAGTTGCAGGATACAGAACCAACACACAAAAATCAGTGGCATTTTTATATGCCATCAGGGAACTATCTGAAAAAGAAACAAAAAAACTAATCCCATTTACAGTAGTTGCAAATAAAATAAAATAGCTAGGAATTAACCAAAGAAGTGAAAGGTCTCTATAAGGAGAAGTATAAAAGGTTGATGAAATAAATTGAAGAGGACACAAAATAAATGGAAAGTTATTCCATGTACATGGATTAGTAGAATCATTACGTTAAATTGTCCATATTACCCAAAGCAATCGACATATTCAGTGCAACGACTAGCAAAACGCCAATGGCATTCTTCACAGAAATAGAAAAAAATAGTCCTAAAATTTATATGAAACCAGAGAAGACCCAGAATAGTCAAGGCTATCTTTAAGGAAAAGAACAAAACTGGAGGAATCACATCACCTGACTTCCAATTATAATACTACAAATCTATAGTAACCAAAACAGTATGTCACTAGCAGACAAAGAGATACATAGACCAATTGAGAAGAATACAGAACTGAGAAATAAATCCATACATGTACAGTGCACTCATTTTTGACAAAAGTACCAAGACATACATTCAGAAAAGGGCCATCTTTTCAATAAATGGTTCTGGGAAAACTGAATATCCATATGCAGAAGAATGAAACTAGACCTCCATCTCTCAACATATACAAAAATCAAATCAAAATGGATTAAAGACTTAAATCTAAGACCTCACATTATGAAAATACCAAAAGAAAACACTGGGGAAACTCCAGGGCATTGGTCTGGGCAAATATGTTTTGAGTAACATTCCACAAGCACAGGCAACCAACACAAAAATGGGCAAATAGGACTACAGGAAGTTAAGAACCTTTTGTACAGCTAAAGAACCAATCAACAGAGTGAAAAGACAATACACAGAATGAGAGAAAATATTTGCAAACTACCTGTCTGACAAAGAATTGATAACCAGAATATATAAGAAGCTCAAACAACTCAATAGGAAAAATCATAATAATCCAATTAAAAATGAGCAAAAGATCTGAATAAACATTTATCAAAAGAAGACAAAGTGGAAAATAGGTATGTGAAAAAATGCTCAACATCACTGATCATCAGAGAATGGCAAATCAAAACTAGAATGAGATGTCACCCCAGTTAAAGTAGCTTTTATCCAAAAGACAGGCAATAACAAATGCTGGCCAGGATATGGAGAAAGACCACCCTCATATACTGTTGGTGGGAATTTAAATTAATAAAACCACAATGGAGAACAGTTTGGAGATTCCTCGAAAAAATAAAAGTGAAACTACTGTATAATCCAGCAATCCCACTGCTGAGTATATACTCGAAAGTCAATCAATATATCGAAGAGATACCTCCACTCACATGTTTATTACAGCACTGTTCATAATAGCTGAGATTTGAAAGCAACCTAATTGTCCACCAACAGATAAATAAATAAAGATAATGTGGTGCCTGTACAAAATGGAGTACCATTCAGCCATGCAAAGAATGAGATCTTGACATTTGCAACAATATAGACAGAACTGGAGATCATTATGTTAAGTGAAATAAACAAGGCACGGAATGGCAAACTTTGCAGGTTCTCACTTATTTCTGAGGCCTGAAAATTGAAACAATTGAACTCACGGAGACAGAGAGTGGAAGGATAGTTACCAGAGGCTGAGAAGGTTTGTGAGGGGATGTGAGGGAAGAAGAGATGGTGAATGGATTAAAAAATAGATAGAATTAATAAGATCTAGTATTTGATAGTTCAACAGGGCTACTACAGTCAAAAATAATTTATTGTACATTGCAAAATAACTAAAGGAGTATAATTGAATTTTAGTACAAAGAAAGAATAAGTGCTTGAGATAATAGATACCTCATTTACTGTGATGCAATTATTGTGCATTGTATGCCTGCGTCAAAATACCTCATGTACTCTATAAATATATGCATCTACCATGTACTCACAAAAATGAAAAATAAAAAGTTTTCAAGATGTTTTCATATTAATTTCCATTTTACAAATGTACTCTCAGTTTCTCGAGTAGCTTTCATGAGTTAAAGATTTCATAATTTCTCACTCCCTTCAAAAGTTACCTGTCCTAACTTTTGATTACTCAAATACGTCCCCTCTGCCCTGACACATCTAAAGAAGTGCATTACAACTACATTGAATGAAAATGCTACTCCCACAAACAGGCACACACAGATAAAACGTATACATATTAGTGCAGGGATCTTCAGTATCTTAAAATAGGGCAGGTTTACTCATTTTAATTAATATGGGATATTCAATCAATGATAATATTTTCCAAAGTCACACTTCTTTATGGAAAAATTCTGTAAGATGTAGAAAATCAGTATGTTTTAATGGTATTTTATCAAGTTGCTTTAGGTTTTTAAATTGTTCTTTCACTTTTCACCTATATTTTTATCACTATCAGAAGATTAGATTTATAAGCAATGATTAAGGAAAATAAAAATAAAAGTATTTGTACTTTCATGCTCAAATAAGTAACTGATCTACTATATATATATATACACACACACATACACACACATTTTATTAAGAAAGCAAAATCAGGCAAAGTCTTTAAAATCTTCATATCTGTTCTAAATACCATTGATTATTAAAAAAAAACAGACTTTTCTGAAAATAATTGTCTCTTAAAGGAACAATTGTATCTCTATTCACAAAATAGAGATCAGAAATTTTGTATTTCTTATACCATATGTGTGTTTTTTTCTTTATCATTTTTTTTCTTCCTCACACTAGCCAATTTTCTAATTCCCCAGATACCAAATAGGTGTCCTATAATTTAGTTCAAATCTGACACTATCTACCCAGAATCACTGTCCAGGTAGTTAGTGTCAGACTCCACAAGTTTAAAGACTCAGTCCCCATAAGACTGTCCTCATGTCAGATGCCAGTCACAAATAATGGGCCTCCAGGGTACCTACACTTCTTTCCAACTTGGCTACAAAGTCAGAGGTTCCCACATCTCTCCCCTCAGTTTTAATAATTTGTGAAAGCAGTTCACAAAACTCAGGGAAACATTTACTTACATTTACCAATTTATTATAAAGAGTACAGGTGAACAGAGAAATGAAGAGGTACATAGGGTGAGCTCCAGAGGGTCTGGAGCTCAAGGGCTTCTATCCCCATGCAGTTGTGGTATTCTACAGTCTTGGTATGTGGATGCACTCACCAACCTAGAAGCTCCACAAACCCTATAGTTTATAGATCTTTATGGAGGCTTCCATAAAAATCACAGGTAGCAAGTTCGTTTATTATAGGCATAGGCGTGATCATTTATTAACTCCATCTCCAGCCTCTCTTGCCTCCCTGACAGATGGGGGTTAGACTGAAAGTTCTAAGCCTCTCTAATAATAATTTAGTTTTTCTGATGAACATCTCTCATCCTGAAGCTATCTAGGGGTTCACCAGGAATCACCAGATTAGGATAACTGATGCTCTTATCACCCAGGAAACTCCAGGGGTGTATTAGTCTGCTCTCCCACAGCCATAAATAAATGCCTGAGATCGGATTATTTATTTATTTATTTATTTATTTATTTATTTTTTGAGACAGAATCTAGTTCTGTTGCCCAGGCTGGAGTGCAGTGGTGGATCTCAGCTCACTGCAAGCTCCGCCTCCCGGGTTCACGCCATTATCTTGTCTCAGCCTCCTGAGTAGCTGGGACTATAGGCAACCACCACCACACCCAGCTAATTTTTTGTATTTTTAGTAGAGAGGAAGTTTCACCGTGTTAGCCAGGATGGTCTTGATCTCCTGACCTCATGATCCTGCTGCCTCGGCCTTCCAAAGTGCTGGGATTACAGGGATGAGCCACTGTGCCTGGCCAGAGAATTTATTAAGAAAACAGGTTTAATTGGTTCATGGTCCTGTAGGCTGTGAAGGAAGCTTGATGTTGGCATTTGTTCAGCTTCTGGGGAGGCCTCAAGAAGCTTCCAATCATGGCAGAAGGTGAAGGGGAGCAGGCACATCACATGGTGAAAACAGGAGCAAGAGAAACGGGGGAGATGCCACACACTTTTCAATGACCAGATCTTGTGAAAACCCACTCTCTATTGTGAGGACACTACCAAGGAAACGGTAGTAAGCCATTGATGAGAAATTTGCCTCTATGATTCAATCACCTTCCCCAGATTCCACCTCCAATGTTGGAGATTACAATTCAACATGAGATTCTGGTGGGGACACAGATCCAAACCACATGAAGGGGATTTAGGAGCTCTGTGTAAGGTGCTTCTGTTACCCTCATGACTCAGGAAACCTGAAGAGTTTTAGCAGCTCTGTGTCAGGAACCTGGGACAAAAACCATAAATGATTTTTTTCTTAATGTGTTACATCTCCTCATCAGATGAAAGGCAATAAAACCATTGAACTGATGTAATTTATATATTTCAACTTATTTTCATCTAGAGAGTGATCTTTTAGAGATTATTTTTAAACATTATAGCAGATATATTTTCTATAGAACATTTCTGTATAAAAACATAATTCTCAGAGACCTGCACAGAGACTGGAATGTGTCAATTGCATGGAAATTACGAACATGATACTCAATCCATGTTTCTTGGGCAGTTTATTTTTCCTACTGATTTGTGAAAACTGCAATGAAATAACATTACCATTGACAATTGAAAATGCCCAAACTATTTCATTAGAACCTGTATTAGTTTGCTTTTACACTGCTATAATGACACTACCTGAGACTTGGTAATTTATAAAGAAAGGGGATTTAATTGACTCAGTTATACAATCATGGTGGAAAGTGAATGGGAAGCAATTCAGGTCTCACATGGCGGCAGGTGAGAGAGCGAGCATGGGAAAGTGCCAGACACTACCAAACAACCAGATTTTGTGAGCAATCACTATCATGAGAACAGCAAGGGGGGAAACCCGCCCTCATGATTCAATAACCTCCCACCAGATCCTTCCCTTGACACGTGGAGATTACAATTCGAGATGAGATTTGGGTGGGGACACAGAGCCAAACCATATCAGAGCTTGATACACATTTTTAAAAACAAAAATATATTTTCTCTACAAATTAATCAGTGATTTAATCCTGCACTTAAAAAACAATTTAAAAATATTTGACAAAATACACTATCACCCTCTTTAAATAACCATTGCCTGATAGCCTAAAAATTCATTGCTGACCGAGAATGTCTCGTTTGCTTTGGTTTACACATGCCTAGCCCATCGTAAGTACTAAATAATTGTTGAATGAAATAAAATGTTGAATGAATTAATTAACTTATATCTCACTAGCTGCATTCTCTCTCTTCTCATCGCCTCTCTCTCCAGAGGAACAAAACATTGGAAAAATAGGAAGAGACAGAAAAACTTTATAAATTACAGATTCATTATCTCTAATTTAAATTTGATTTTTGTTGTGGGTTATGGATATTTTGATTAGTCTCTCATTGCCCTGCTTAAACTCTCATCTCTTCTCATGCCACAATCTTCACCCTCATTAAGCTGAGGTCATTTCCTAGTTTATTGAGAAAAGATTGTGATAATCTGTCATTAAATAGCTCATTAACTCTCATAATATTTTCCTCAATATATAAGTAACCTTAACTATTTATAAGTAACCTTAACTATTTCTTTTATTCCTATCTATTATATGAGTGAGAGAGAGAGAGAGAGAGCACTCTCCAAATAAATACACAATTTTCTCTATTTCAATAAGACACTGAGTTTTTCCTCTTTCTTTCCAAACACATTTTACTTCCCCACTACTGTGTTTACAATTCTAGCACTCTTTTTTCTTTTATTTTTACAAAGACAAATAAGTTAATGGTCATTGTTTACAATCCCAGTGTTTTAAACTGCACATTAATGTTTCTATACCTTTTTGGTTTTTTTTTTTTGAAATGTCAATCTTTTCTCATAATCTTTCATTAAAATGATAGCAATGATATACACAGAAATAGATCTACCACAGTGTTGATTTCTAGAAAAGGAGTCATTAGCAAACCAGACACTTTGCAGAATTTCTTAGAAAATATAGGAGGAATTAGTAATGGAATAAATGAGAAACCTGGGTTAGAGGGAAAATTGCAATCTAAAGCATGCATAGGAGAAGCCACTGTGCATACTCTAGATGTTTCCAGGCTGATATTTTTAGAGAATTAACTATTTTGAAGAACATGAGTGTTTAGTTTTTTTCTAGTGGAGGCTGTTAAAAGACAAAATTTTTGCAATCTACTCATCTGACAAAGGGCTAATATCCAGAACCTACAAAGACCTCAAACAAATTTACAAGAAAAAAACAAACAACCCCATCAAAAAGTGGGCAAAGGATATGAACAGACAGTTCTCAAAAGAAGACATTCATACAGCCAACAGACACATGAAAAAATGCTCATCATCACTGGCCATCAGAGAAATGCCAATCAAAACCACAATGAGATACCATCTCACACCAGTTAGAATGGCGATCATTAAAAAGTCAGGTAACAACAGGTGCTGGAGAGGATGTGGAGAAATAGGAACACTTTTACACTGTTGGTGGGATTGTAAACTAGTTCAACCATTATGGAAAACAGTATGGCGATTCCTCAAGGATCTAGAACTAGAAGTACCATATGACCCAGCCATCCCATTACTGGGTATATACCCAAAGGATTATAAATCATGCTGCTATAAAGACACATGCACATGGATGTTTTTTGCAGCACTATTCACAATAGCAAAGACTTGGAATCAACCCAAATGTCCATCAGTGACAGACTGGATTAAGAAAATGTGGCACATATACACCATGGAATACTATGCAGCCATAAAAAAGGATGAGTTTGTGTCCTTTGTAGGGCCATGGATGCAGCTGGAAACCATCATTCTCAGCAAACTATCGCAAGAACAGAAAACCAAACACCGCATGTTCTCACTCATAGGTGGGAACTGAACAATGAGATCACTTGGACTCAGGAAGGGGAACATCATACACCGGGGCCTAACACGGGGAGGGGAGAGCGGGGAAGGATTGCATTGGGAGTTATACCTGATGTAAATGACGAGTTGATGGGTGCTGATGAGTTGATGGGTGCAGCACACCAACATGGCACAAGTATACATATGTAACAAACCTGCATGTTATGAACATGTACCCTAGAACTTAAAGTATAATAATAATAAAAAATAAATAAATAAAAATAAAATAAAATAATAAAAAAAAAGAAATAGAAGATCAAATAATGGTTACTTCCATGGAATGGAGTGGGTATGGCTAAAAAGAGACAAAAAGAAACTTTCAATATCCTGATCCAGGTAGCCATTTTATAGGTGTATACACATATAAAAATAAGTTGTTTAATTGAATCCTTAAAATGAGTTAATTTAATGGCATGTAAATTATACTTCAATAAAACTGTTACTAAAACTCCAGCTCTACATTTAAGATATGTGCACTTCAGGAAGATTCTGATTATATGTATTAGCTCAATAAAAAAGTAAAAAGTTATTAATAAAACAATGAGATGTGTATAATATACAATATTTTTCTGACAGTTAATAGATTCTTAAGAAATCGGAGCTATTTTGGCTGTTATAAGAAACCAATATACAGTACTTCATATAAAGTCATTTTAAATAAAAAATGTGCTTCATATTCCTAAAAAAAAAAAAAAAAAAAACAGACAAAAGAGTTTGTGCTGGCCTGTGTCCCAGCTTGCTACTATAAGGGAACGATCACTAGTCTCTCTAAGTGTTTTATAACTTACTTTTGAACTTGACATTTCAAGTTAGCTCCTATATGCAGTGGGCTTGCACTCAAGGTACCAAGTCTTTCTTTTTTTTCTTTTCTTTTTTATTTTTTTCAAGATGGAGTCTCACTCTCTCACCCAGGGTGCAGTGCAGTGAGTGGCTCGATCTTGGCTCACAGCAACTTCCGCCTCCTGGGTTCAAGCTTTTCTTCTGCCTCAGCCTACCGAGTAGCTGGGACTACATTTGTGCCCCACTACACATAGCTAAGTTTTGTATTTTTAGTAGAGACGAGGTTTCACCATGTTGGCCAGACTGGTCTGGATTTCTTGACGTGATCTGCCCACCTCGGCCTCCCAAAGTGCTGGGATTACAGGCGTGAGCCACTGCGCGCGGCCGGTATGAAGCCTTTAAGACTGGAATTGTCTGAGGAAAGGCTTGGGAACACTGAGAAAGAACGGTTAACCCTTATTATCCCTTTTTTATTGCAGTAAAATACACATAACATAAAATTTACCATCTTCATCATTTTCAGTGTACAGTTGATGGCATTAAACAAATTTATAAAGTTGTACAACCATCATCCATCTCCAGAACTCTTTTTATGTTGTAAAACTGAAATTCTACACTAACTGAATAATACTCCTCCATTCCCACTGCCCCCAATTCAGCCTCTGGCAACCACTATTCTACTTCCTGGCTCTGTAAGTTTGAGTACTTTATGTACCTCCTGTACATGAAATAATACACTATACATCTGCTTTTTTGTGATTGTCTGATTTCGTTTAGTACAATGTTCCTAAGGATAATCCATGTTGTAGCATAGGTAAGGATTTCCTTTCCTTTTAATGCGGAATAATATTACATTGTATGCATAAACCGCATTTTGCTTGTCCAGTCATTTATCAGTGGTCACTTGAGTTGCATCCATGTTTTAGCCATTGTGAATAATGTTGCTATCAACATAGACATCCATTCCTAAATTTCAAAACTTTCAACAGACTCTAAAGGGTTTGACAGCATTATTCTTTCTTTCTCTCTCAGTGTTAGAAAATCAGACTGGAATTTCTTTTTTTTTTTTTTTTTTTTTTTTTTTGAGACGGAGTCCCGCTCTGTCGCCCAGGCTGGAGTGCAGTGGCCAGATCTCAGCTCACTGCAAGCTCCGCCTCCCGGGTTTACGCCATTCTCCTGCCTCAGCCTCCCGAGTAGCTGGGACTACAGGCACCCGCCACCTCGCCCGGCTAGTTTTTTGTATTTTTAGTAGAGACGGGGTTTCGCCATGTTAGCCAGGATGGTCTCGATCTTCTGACCTTGTGATCCGCCCGTCTCGGCCTCCCAAAGTGCTGGGATTACACAGACTGGAATTTCTAAGCACCAGTGGTACATTAGACTCCAGAAGACGTTAAAATAAAACATAACAGATAAAGTAAAATAAAGAAGCAAAATCATCTATGGGCACAATTTGTAACAATTGACAATAATTTCTAGGAATGGTGTTCAACTGTCAGTATGTTTTAAAGTTTCCCAAGTGATTCTCATCCTCCCTTGGGGTTCAGACCCACTCATTTAGGTAATTCAGTAGTTTCATCCGTGGTTTCAATGGGAGAACTTGACACATGCATTTCTCTGCAGGAGCACTGTGCAAGGCTGTCCATCTTTCTGGAGCTGGCTTTCAGTAACAGTGGCCAAATGTTTTCTACAGAGTGGTACAATACAAGGTGCAGGAAAGTGGTAGGTCAGCATTTGTGCCGAAACAAACAATCTGTGACATTCCTTTTCAAAGAACGTAACAGTATCAACTGGACAATGAAAGAAATAAGAATCACTAGGACCTGAGTAAAACTCTCTCATTTAGGAAGAAGGTATGCTGGACTCCCAGGAAATTATGTGACTAATTTAAGTGAGATTATATAGGTACTCATCATTGTTCTGGACACACTTTGATATGTCCTAACTACCCAAATCCATCTTTTATAAGGGTAAGATCTGTTCAATATTCTCTATAAGGCATATTTCTTGTTTACATATTTTTAAATCTCAAATCTGTGATTTTTTTGCTTAAACTATCGCAAAATCTTTGGAGACATTTTTTGTTTTTGAAATTAACATGGCAAACTGCCATTTCATAGATTTATTCTCTGAGATTCTCTCAGGAGAGGCTTGATATGGAAAAAGTACTTAGGGAGAATATGGAGCATCTAGATCTTGAGTGATTCTGTAGAAAACTGTGTGACAGAGAAAATGTGAGTGACAATGAAAAAGTTCAACAAACCACAGGGGACGCTGACTCTGAAACTTTTAATGTCCACTAGGTTTAAGTCACTGGTTGAAATGTGTGTTGTGGCTGGGCATTAGCCCTGAGTGAAAAGCACCTTTTAGAATCTAGAAATTATTCTCCCAGAATGGTTTTGTCAATTAAGGATACATCTGGCAACACATAAGAGACGTTTCAAATAACACTGGCTTTAAAACAGGAGAATTCTTTCTCTCATGGTTTACCGAGAAATCTCGAGATAAGCATATGGTGACAGTCACTCGGCAGCTCACTGACATTAGGTCATACTCTCTTCAGCTATGTTGATGATTTCAAGAAGGCTTCTGAACCTCCAGGCAGTAACATAGAGAAAGAGAAATTATGTGGTAGGACTTTACTTAAAAAATATTATACTTCATTATATACAGCATTATTAAATAAGAGAGTGGAATTTGGGAACAAAATTAGAACATTAGGCTGTTGTATGGAATATAGAATAAAGTAACATAATCTTAACTTGATTTATATCAGAGTGGACATTGATAATAGGTGGGTATAATGTAGACTTTATAATAAAGGATGCAAGACTTCTAGCTCCACCTTAAGCCACAGGCAGAAAATCAACTTCAGTTGGACTAAATACTTAAATGTGAAAGGTAAATTATAAAACTTTAGAGGACAATAAGAAATATCCTCACGATTTTGAAACAGCAGGTGATTTCTTAAAAGAAACAAGCATATAAAATATAAAGAAATACATTGATAAATCTATCAACATTAAAATTATAAATTTCTGTTTTAGCATATGTCATAAAAAGTAAAAATACTATTGTCCCCCTCGATATCCATGGGAGATTTTTCCAGGAGCCGCTCTCCATCTCCCCCTGCAGATACCACAATCCGTGAATGCTCAAGTCCCTTATTTGAAATGGCGATAGTACTTACATATAGCCTACTATACATTCTGCCGTATAGTTTAAGTCATCCCTAGCTTAACTTGTAATAAATAATACAACGCCTACATATCATTTCATTTACATGAGCTCAACACAGTACTTAGTGTCTGACAATTTCAAGTTTTACTTTCCGAAATTTTGCAAAATTTTATTTGAATACAATGGATCTGCAATTGATTGAATTCGTGGATGCAGAACCCAGGGATATAAAGGGCTGACTGTACAAATTGTAAATCAGGATGAGTGATATTAATCAAATAACTGATGAAACATTAATATCTACATTATATAAATATGAAAAAAACATACAAATTAAAAAAAAAGAAAAAAACAGAGAGGAAGAAAGGCAAGCATCATGAATTGAAATCCCATGGAAGAGACAGGAACAGTCTATAAACTTTTGACACTAGTAATACCCAGAAAAACGCAATCTAAAATTAAAATTCAGTGCCATTTCTAAGTCCTTGATGTTGGTAGAAAACTAGAAGTTAGATTATGGAGAGTGTGAAAGAGGTTAACGGAGAAATCGATCTGTTGCTCACTGCTGGTTCATGTGAAAGTGGAGCATTTTACTTTAGAGGGAGTTTGGCGTACCTAAAGTCTTAGCTCAATAAAGAGGGAAGGAAATAGGGAAGTGAGGAAGGAAAAGAGGAAAGCAATGTAGAGTAGCACTGAAACCTCCCCGGAAATACTGCTGTTTGCTTGACGAAGTAAATTTTCTCTGGAGAAGTTTTATGAACCCATCACACTGAAGAAAAGACTATTAAGAGAGACAGTGTGTGGGAAATGTGTTCTTTTAAGCCCTGTCTCCTATTGTTTCTTGGTCGAAAGGCTTCTCAGTCTGTACTAAATCTGGAGCACTTCAGAGCAGTAGACAGGCCTTGCAGGCATTGTGCGATCTGGTTGGATTAGTCCCAAAACCTCTAGCTAAAGTGACAGCTACCAAGTTGAACACAATGGAAGTTTTTGGAGATGAGACGATGACTGAGGTTCTCCACTGAACAAGTAGCCAAGATTCTGACATCAGTAAATCTGGGGAGGTATCTATTTTAGCCCAGTTCATCTACTAAAGTTAAACATATGCAGCCCAGCAACTCCAATTCTAAACAAACTCCTGTGTATATAATCTGGGAGTTATGTACAAAGGAGCTTTACTTAGAAATAGCTAGGGTTAAAAACAAAAGAGGCGACAAACCAAACAACCAAACAAAAATCCCTTCACTCCCCTAAATGAGTGTCAAGAGTAGACTGAACATAAAATGCAGAAAAAATAGAAAAAACTGCAGTTACAGAAATCAACCTGAAGAAATGTCACAAAACCAATGTTGGAAAAAACAACCAAATCACAAAACATTGCATATAACATGACTGTATTTAAATATAAAGTTCAAAACTACTAAACTATAAATATTATTTCTAAACAAAAATTTCTAATATAAACAGGCTTTCATTCATGGAATGAGAATAGTAGCTACAAATGAAAAGTGTTCTACAAGGAGTTTCTGAGATACTAGTAATATACCACTTAAGACAGATAGTGAATATTTGAGTGTATATTGTGTTACTATTTATATTAATTTTACCTTTTATAAATAATTCATTTATATAAACATTTCACAAAACCAAACACATTACCTAGTTATTTAGAATAGTCAGTGAGGTGATTCAGGTTGCTAATATTTAAATAATGCTTTATTAGTTTTGAATGTTTAATTATGTTAAAAAATAATGATTTAACCAAAAACTAGACTATTATAACTTTTTTCTTAATTTTTTTTAGTATTAGATTGAACTCTAAATAAATATAATTCTAATTTGGAAAAGCATTGGAAAGCAATTGTAAAAGAGTACTCTGGTTACCTTTTGATTGTTTAGACTTTTGGAAATAACTTGACCCTCTAAATACACTTATGAAATAATGTTTTGTTTTACCAATCAATTCATCAAATATCCTACTTGAGATGAGTTACATGGCTATTGTCTCTTTGCCAGTAAAACAAATATAATTGCATACTCCAAACTGAATAGTTGAAAAACATACAAAAAGAGTAATTTGGATTTGCTTATTTGAGAATAAAATAGAACCATTTCCTGCTTTCTTCATTTAAGTTTCTCAGATTATACATTTCACCTACTCACTGGACACACTCATAATAATTGGGATAGACAAGCAGGATGCTTTTGGACAGATTGTAACTGATTGCTTTGACAAACCATTAAAAGTATGACAGCTTTATTAAAGTCATTATTTTAAAGAAAATAATTGAAAAATATATTTAAGACACTCTTCCAGTCATGTGAAAAATCTCATAAAAATAAATAAGACATTAAATTATAAAACAACAAAAGAAAGGGTGACATCATTTGCACAATAGGCCACTAGGTTCCATAGATACTAAGTTTAAGAATGTGAACGAGTCTTGAATCATAGAGTATGGGCAAATCATACAATACTTTTTGCAATTTCCCCTATTCATTCTGTGTGGGTGAATGTATATTTGTGTTTCAAGATTAAATAAATAATATACATGCTAACTCTGATACATAGTTCATGTTTAATAAGCATCATATTCCTTACATTAAATAAAATATTATAAAAAGTAATGGTAAACAACAGTGCATTAATTAGAAACCAAATAATCATTTCTATTGCTTCAAAGCATTAGACTTATGTGTACTTAAATTTCAAATTAATTTTTAAAACCTAAGGAAAGTGTGACAACACTACTAAACCTTTTTAAATAAAGGGAATACACAGCACATTTGAATCTATGAAAACAAATGACAAGTCAAATCTATTTCATTTTTCTACCTTCGTCTTCTGTTAGTCACTGCATTTTTGTTGATGGAGCTCACATATCCTTATATTCAAGAAGAAATAAACCATTAAAAATAAAAAAACAAAATTTATTTTTCATACTACTTATTTTCAGCTATATGCGGTAAAGGAAGTTGATATTATACAACTATACAGGAGTCACTGCCTCAAATGGACATTTGATAGTTGTCAAATTTCATGTTACTCTTATTTACAATATTTTCATCCTTATTAATGCATTCAAAGACTTTCATTGAGTTACTACTATACTTTGTAAACATCATGTATTTTATGTGCCTCTTTCTAGCTATCTCGAAGGAACAATCTAAGTAAAAGTAGTTTTTTCTAAGTAACTATTGATTCAAAATCATCTCCTACACACTCATCCCTTTGCTGACCTAATTGTTCCTCCAAGCTACTATAATGTAGGAATTTTAGTGCTGACTCTCATTGTGAAAAATAATGATTAAAGGTAATGTGTGTATCACAATTTTTTCAGCCATAAATCCAAGTAGATTTTTTGCTGGAATAGAATACAGTGTATGAAGAAGGCATCATTAATAATTAGCTAAAACTAAAATAAAAACCTTTTGTTAAAAGTGACTCTATTTTTGCTGAAAGCAAACAAGAAAAAAATTAACTTAAGTGTAGAATGGGTATTTTTTGTTGTTGAGATAATAGCAGGAGACAATAGACGTTTTAAGCCAGATTCCTCAAACTTCATCCTACTGAGAAAGCTTGGATTCCTTTCTTTTTCTGTCCTGGTGATGTTTTGTTAAAGAACACAAATAGAAAATCTTTGCATGATTTCTCCTTCCAGGGAGAAAATATCTTGCCATTTTATTTCACTGTTTGTGTGCAACTTTTTTTGTCATTTTAATAAAGTGACAAGAATTAAGGTATGCAACACTGCACAGTATGAATTCAGCACTGGAGATGAGTATTCAGCTTTTTATTCACAATCCGTTATTCGTGTGCTAATGGATTTTCCTCTTATTAATAGCTACATGGAGATTTTTCTGTGAAAGGGTCTAGGAAACACTTTATAATCAAAGGTTTCAAGATATAAATTATATGCAGAGATCTTAATTATATTTTACCTCAATTTTAATTTAATTTTACTATTCATACATCCAACTACTTAAATAATTAAAATTAAAAAGCATGCACTGAAAAGTCAGCCACTCATTTCTGTGCACAACAGCGCATTTTGTCAACACTGACAACTCTCCCATCATAACACACCCAAGAGAACACTGTGTCTTAGGATTTCTGTTTTCTTCCAGATTTCTTTAAAGGTATATGTAATAAAATACAAGCATACATACTCACTCGTCCTCCTTTCCTCCGTAAAATACACAACTCTGTACATTATTCTGCTTCTATCACTCAATAAAATGTTTGAGACCTCTCTATATCAAAGCAGAAATGGCTTCCTCATTGCATTTTATTGTGTTTTACAGTATCTTTTTGTGTAAATTTGAATTTATTTATATAACCAGAACCCAAGCATTGACAACATAGTTGCTCCCAATCTTTTGTTAATGCAAGCAATGTTACAATGAATAATTTCGTACTAATGTCATTTCATGCATGCAATTATATCTTTCAAGTGAGTTCTCAGATAAGAAACGGTACATACATGAGAAAATGTTACAGATATTTTCAGTCCTAAGAATTGTACCAAGTTGCACACCCACCTTTAATATATTAAAGTGCTTGTTTCCCTAGATGCTTGCAAAATAAGTGTATTATTAAACATTTTCTTTGTGGTCATTTGGATGTATCAGTTATTCTCTATCATATTAAGTACAATGCTTCATATGTACATATACTCATATAGATATAGATTATAATTGTCATGCTTCTCTGTACTATGCTGCAGTGAAATTCACTTTGTCTTTGTATAGCTATGTAATTTCAAAAATAAATTAATTCAGTGTTCAGCTGGACACGGCGGCTCATGCCTGTAATCCCAGGAGGCCAAGGCAGGTAGGATTGCTTGAGCTCAGGAGTTCAAGACAAGCCTGGGCAACACAGAGAAACCTTGTCTCTACTAAACATTAAAAAAAAAAAATCAGCTGGGTGTGGTAGCACACCTGTAGTCCCAACTACTAGGGAGGCTGAGGTGGGAGGATTGCTTGATCATGGGAGAGAGAGACTTCAGTGAGTCGTGATCATGCCATTGTACAACAGCCTGGGAAATGGAGCAAGAACTTGTCTCAAAAAAAAAAAAAAATTAATACAATGTTATAACTCGAATAAAAAAGGAAAATAAAATAAACTTTCAACAATCTTTGTGTTTTGATATGTAAGTACACAAATGTGCCTATATAAGAAATTGTAATTATGTCATCAGATGTGTATACAAAGTAGAATTTGTGTCCTGCAAAGACAAGTTGTGTTGGTTACTCAGATACCTCCTGTGGAGTTGTGGGGTTGATGTGACATTGCAAATTGTGGACAGGTCTTGATAACGTTGCAGAAAAAATTCAACACTTCTCAACACTCTATTTATTCGTAAGGTAAAGTTATGGTACTAAGATGCTGAATATAATTTGAATCCCATTCTCTGTGCATTTTGTGGAAATATACAAACCTAATAGAGGTTCTAGGCTCATAAAATTGTAAACTCTATTTAATACATGAATGCCTGGCAAGACATTTGGAAATTCTGTGGGACACCAGCTTATTTTTTTTTTTTCCTTTTGTGAATCTATGCCATTTACTACAGGGACTGTATATCAGTGTTCCCTATCTTCTAAATATCTGAAGCCCCCTAAAAATAGTCCCCTAAATTCCAATGTTCTCCATTGATAACTGGAGCTAGTATTATAGACAAAAATAGTATCTTAATGGAACCTTAATTTTTCTTTATCTTATGAGTAAACTAAATATTTTTATAGGCTTAAACCCCATTTATGTGCCCCTTTCTGTGATCTGTACATTTATCACCTTTACCCATATTTATTGGGTAATGTTTTACTAATCAATTTCTGTATGATTTCTGTATTTAATAGCTATCAGATCTTTCTGGTTCAAATTGCAAATCTTTCCTAGGTTTTTTTGTTTGTTTCAATCCTGTTTTGTTGGGTACTTTTTTTTAGCACTTTGGTTTGTGTATTTGATTGTTTTCTCTTCTGCTTATTTTTTTTATTATCTTGATGTTATTTTTCTAACTTTTAAATAGGCTATTATTTGTTTTTATTGTTATTTATCAATAGTAGTATTAAATTTTGTTAACTTAGCTGTATCCTCTATGTACTGTGTTTATTTTTGATATGTTCTAAAAGTCTGAAATCTCAATTAATATTGCCTTTCAGACCACAGAACTGCTTAGAAAATATTTTGAAATTTCTGTTGACAAAAGGTGCTTTAAATCTGTATTTTATTATAAAATTCTAATTACATGCACTGTAATGAGAAAATATTTTCCATGCTACTTCGACTTTTTTGTATATTATAATATATATGAACATACCACACAAAACTCTATCAATACATAGATAGATGTTGATGAATAAGTATATATAGACATATAATTAGTTTATTATTTAGGTATGTGTCACCGCTAGTGTATTTCCTCAGTTTGACATTTATTTATTTACATTATATGTATCAATCACTATAAGCAATAAAACAGTAACATGTTTTCTATAACCCCCTTTGCACTCTTCTGCTGACAATTTTAGTTACTAATACTAGACCTCGCATGTTTACCTTTATAATGTGAAATATACCTGTATTTTTATTACTCTAACTCTGTTCTCAGGGATTGGACATTCAGCAAACTTAAATCTATATCCTCTTCCATTCCTTCTCTTACCTCATCAAACTGTAAGTAAAGTTACTAAAGTTAAGGCACACAACATTTTATTCAATTTGATGTACAGTTAAATAAACTTTGCAGCTAAATATTGTCAGTATTTATAAGAATCATTGTGTCATAGTTTTCCCAGTCATATCCAAACTATATCTTGTCCTTATGATACTTACTTAAAAAAGAATCATGGCAATGAAATATTCTCAGTTTTTCTACGTTTATGCCTGTTTGTCTTGACATTTTGCTTACCATAGAGGTCAGTAATTTCCTACTAAAGATTATTCCTCCTTCAGACAATAGCCAGAAACTCTAGGCAATTTTTACTTAACACCTGAAGACCCTGGATCATGAGCAAATGTAAGTAAAATTTGGAGGGCAGTCAATACTTTAAAGAACAAACTAACTAGAAAAGTTTTTTTTTTTTTCTTACGTTTCTACAACTATTCACCTGAGAGCCACAGTCATTTCCTGTACCTAGAGGCTAAAACTGATAGAAAACCTGCGTTCTTGCCAGATTTAAGAGCTAGAGGACAGTTTGAAGCAACTACAACAGCTGGAAATAAGGGGATTCACAGAAAGGAGACCTTGTGAGTTGAGAAGCTTCTAAATCTCTTCTTAAAATGTCTCCAAAAACCTGTCTGATATACTAATACTGACTCAAGCATGTGTGAGGCAGATTGAGTTCAACCCAGTTGAAGATAAAATAATTGAATTGAGACATGTTTCCAAGACACTGAGTTTGCTGGTTTTTGTCCAACCAAGTGCCCACTAAAACAAAGAAATGGAATTCTTCAAAGGAATATAGCATAATGCAAGTTCTCTATATTCACGTTAAAATTTAGAATTAATCAATACTTGAATATAAAAAATCAGTAAAGTGTAATCTAGACTTTAGAGGAAACAAAATCAAGCAAGAACAACACAGAAAAATGATCCCATTATTAATATTAGTAAGCATAGATATTAAGGCAGCTAATATCATATTCTTTTTTTTTTTTTTTTTTTTGAGACGGAGTCTCGCTCTGTCACCCAGGCTGGAGTACAGTGGCCGGATCTCAGCTCACTGCAAGCTCTGCCTCCCGGGTTTACGCCATTCTCCTGCCTCAGCCTCCCGAGTAGCTGGGACTACAGGCGCCCGCCACCTCGCCCGGCTAGTTTTTTGTATTTTTTAGTAGAGACGGGGTTTCACCGTGTTAGCCAGGGTGGTCTTGATCTCCTGACCTCGTGATCCGCCCGTCTCGACCTCCTAAAGTGCTGGGATTACAGGCTTGAGCCACCGCGCCCGGCCTAATATCATATTCTCAATAAAGGAAAATACACTCACATTTAATGAAAAGATAAGATACTTCACCAGAGAGAAATATTAATACATACTTACAAAGGAAGCAAAGGAAATATATGATTTTTTAAAATGCAGCATCTGAAATAAAGCAGCGTGGAGAAGACAGAGGAAGAATTCACTAAACTAAATGATAAGTCAATATAAATCATCTGATCTAAAAAACTGAAAAAAATAGAAAAACATAGAGTCAGTACGCTGACATACCTTCTATTTTGCGGCCATAAAACACTCTCAAGTGCCTTTGCCAAAATACAATTATTTCTACTGGGTTTTTCGTTGTTGATGATCAGCAGTGCGGCTTCAGGTGCAGTGGCTACCCAGACTGAAATCAATGGGCTCTGTCTCTTTGTAGTCTTCCTTCCTTCTCTTCCTTTGTAAGGACTTCATTGAGGTATATTCTGCATACCTGCATTTATTTTTACCTCTAGGCTGCCATTTTATTTTATTTTCCAGTATCTATTCTGTTTCCTTTTTTTTTTTTTTTTGCATCATTTTTTTTTTCTCTGCACTAATTCATTTTGTCGTTAAGTGTGATCATCCTACTTCCACTCCTTTCTAAGAACTGGTGGCTCATATGTGTCATCTCCTTATTCTCGTTCCCTCTCTCTCTCTCTTTCCTACTCTCTCTCTCCCATTAATATTTTACTGGGTAAAAGCTCCATTAAAAAAATAATCCATTGCAAAATATTTCATCATAATTTTTTTTCTGTATCAATATTTCTATATTTTCTATCAGTGTTAATCATCTTTCACTAAGTTCTAATTCTGTTTGTTTATAGTCTATATTCAAAATAGCATTTTATCAATGGTTTTTAGTTTCTCTGTACTACTAACCATAATAAATTGCAGTTTCCTGGTTTGACAATTTGCAGGTTTCCTGGGGTGAGTTGGGAAGCTGACTTTCTTCCCCTTTGTATGTGGTCTCAGAGGCCATAGGGAAGATTCTTTTTTGTTTGTTTATTTGTTTGTTTATTTGTTTATTTTGAGAAGAGGTATCGCTCTGTCACCCAGGTTGTAGTGCAGTGGCCGGATCTTGGCTCACTGCAGCCTCCCCCATCCAGGGTTCACGTGATTCTCCTGCCTCAGTCTCCTGAGTAGCTGGGACTACAGTCGCGCACCTCCAACACCCGGCTTTTTTTTTTTTTTTTTTTAAGCGGAGACAGGGTTTCATCATGTTGGTGAGACTCGTCTCGAACTCCTGACATCAAGTGATCCACCTGCCTTGGCCTCCCAAAGTGCTTTATAGGCATTAGCCACTGTGCCAGGCCTGGATGATTCTTTACACAGTCATGTTGGCAAGATTTCTCTGAATCCAACTGGAGCAGGGTAAAGAACAAGTTATTTGGTTTCTACATCAAATAAGACTCTCATCTGTAGCACATGAATTTTTGTTGGGGATTTTTGAGGCAGATTTCTCCTGACCCTTTTCATGCCCTCCCACATAGCTCATGTTCAAACTCAGCTTTGAAAAGATGTACATGCAGTTTGGAGTGTGTAAATTTTACCTTTCTCCCAGTTTTACTAGAAATGTTGTCCTTTTTTTAATTTGTTTTCTTATATTTTTGTTCTTGCTATTATTTTAAGAAAGAGGAAAAGAGTAACTCATAACTCACTTTTATACTGGAGTGCAATACTATTTTATAGTCATATGTATAAATTTTGTTTCCCTCTTGAAATGAAATTAGAATACTATGCTAACTTCCTTTTTAAAAAATACGTCATTTTAGTCTTCTTAAAATCTGGACCACCTCCATAGAAAGCTACCTGTTTGTTTTATAGAGAAAGATTTATGTCATATTTTGAAATAGAATATTGGACTTAATTGGGCATGTTATTTTCAGAGATATACATTGGCCAAATTATAGGAAAAAAGCAGGAAAACATTTATGAATGAATTAAATCCTCTGGTGTGTTTTCTTCCAATTTGTGGTGAGAGCCAGTGAGAGCTTAAACTGTCCACATTACATGAGAAAATAGTTTTTGGATGTTTAATAATGACATAATTTTTTTTTCATTTAGTGTACTAAGATTTTTCTGATAATATACTAAGGGTCAAAATAACTCCTAATTTTGAGTCAGTAACCTAAATATGACATTTTATTTAGTTCGCCTAACTCACAAAATAAATAAACCTTATTTTACAGAGACTGTATGTGTCTTGGAGGTGCGTTTTGATACACATTCATAATTTCAAATACATACTGCTTTTTCACATTTATAGCTGCCTCTTTGTAGAAGAGAGATCAATAATCATCACATTGAGATTTTAAAAGAGAAACATAAAGAGCAAAACCCAGGAAACCTCACACTAACACATAATTGGAAATAGAATTTGAATGTTTTCCAAACAGACTATTGTAGCTTTCCTTACACACAGCAAAGATTTTCATTAAATAGGTTCCCTGGTAATAAATTGTATATTTACTAGGGCTTTGTTTGCAGTGTCCCTATGAGATGATACATCAAGTTCAAAGGCATCAATAAAAGTGACTTTAATATCCAGGAAAATACTGATGCAGCTGTTTGTTTTCTAGCAGTGCCAGTGACTCATAAATAAAAAGTAAGGCAGGCATACCTTGGGCAAAGTGGCCATATTATCCTTTCTATGGCTCTAATACCAGTAAATCGGTTCCTGACTTCAGATTTCTTAAAAATTTTCTCCACTAGTGCCAGAAAATGTTCAAGTCTAAAATAATAACACCAGCAACAACTTTATTTACCATACAGGTGACCTTTCCAGGTTGAATGCAGTTTACTTTCTAAGAATTATTATAGTATTGAACAATGTAAGAGTTTTAAGATCTTATTACTTTAAAAAAATATTTTCTCCAATTTTCAATTAAAAGAGCTAGCCAGTTAAAAATTCAATCAAGGAAAACGAAGCCTTAAAAACACAGAGATGAATGATATTTTGAATTTAATCAGTCACTTATCAAAAAAGTCAGCATTTTTGTATATTTTTCTTTACAAAATTTCTGTTATATTTATAGAGGTGGACCTTATTGCCCCAGGAGAAAAAGAGCATTTTTTCAGTGGCCATGGAGTTGTAAATTGAGTCTGAACTAAATACAAGAATCTCAACTCTCAAACTAGAGCTATATTAAGGCTATACTATTGTATTTTTAAATAAGTGAAACTTATACTCCTCATGTCCATCTCAACTCAAGGCTTCCTAACTATGCCCAAAAGAGCTTGCTTCTGTGAGTTCTAGGATAAACTTACCCCCTTCGTTAGTTTTATAGAAATTTCTCCCCACCCCATCAAGTACCCATACCTACGTCCTCCACCCAAGCAGAATATTTCTCAGCTATCTTCTTAAGTTTGCATGAACTTTGAAACTTTCCCCCTTTTAATTGCAACTCACTTTTACTCTTTGTCTCTAAAAAATCAGATAAAAATAACTTTGTATTAGTCATTATTTTATTATTAATTTTCCAGGAAAAATGAATAAACTGCCTCAATATATATGTCCTTAATTAAAATCAATAACTTTCCATGACTGCCTTTGTTAATAACACAGCATATAAATAGAGAAATTTGTTTTCCAAACTGTCTAACTTAGCTTTCTGTACCATTTTGTCTCTTTTTATGCTGTTCATAGTGAGATGTACTTCTCTACTTTTTTGTTGTTCTTGTATTTCTTTCTCTATAGAATAAAAGGTTGAATATGAATTTACAGTTTAACATGAAAATTATTTCCACGTTTCCCATCTTCCAAAGATACTTTTAATTAGATGCTTTAATATTTGCTAGTGAAGTGGCATCTATCTTACAGCACTTGGGGGTCAAGATGCTTTCACAGTAATCATGAAATCAAAACTCAAAGAAGCCGCATCATCTGCCTGCATAATAGGACCCTTTTTATTTCCACTGTTCTAGTAGTCATGCATTACTCCCTGCAAAGGTCTTGAAAATAATCATGAATAAAATCATTGTAATAGTGAATATCAGCCTTAGTGTAAGATAAATTATGTTGTCATCAAATACTTAATTTCAAATTTCTCTCAATATTTGTTGTAAGGCAGTGCCTTACGTTTAACGGTATCTTTTGTTTCATTTAAAACAACATGTGATATGATACAAGCAGGAATATCTGTGTATTTTCTAAGGAAAGTCAGAACTGATGAGATTATTGGGTTCGAGAGGAGAAGCTAGTTACTGAATTATAAATTCCATAATTTGATCTGTCTGGTTCTCTTTCTTGGTGTACAGTGAAGGAATATTAAAAATTTCCTTTCACCCTGTGGATCTGAGTGTTCCATTTCAGTCACATTATTGGCAGGCTTTTCACTGTTTTAAAACACTGAATCTTTAGGAGCAGTGTATCTAAACAGAAAAGTCAAGAAACACTGAATCTTCATCTATTTTTGTTCAAAAAATTGTGTCACCAAATGTCCGTTTTCTCAGAAGCTTAATATAAAGACATCAATATGTACAGTGGTCACCTGGTAACTTTCTTATATTTTTATGTACAAAATCAAAGTGATTTATCTGTAGGCACATTTCAGAAAGCAGCTATAAAAGAAAAATCTACACACGTAGAGTTTTAAAAAAATATAAGCCGTCCATTGTTAGGTTTTCAACAAAGAGACAGATTATAAATATACCATTGGATTTAAGCTTTTTCAATATTCAGACATCAAATTTGAAATTATACGATGTTTTACAGTGCTAAGTGTCTAGGGCATTTCTTAAAGATATATAATAGATAATTTTAAACCTCTATCTTTCAATATTTAATTGAATTGACTATTCTGGGAATTCATCTCCATCCATATTTACCTAACTATGTCAGTTTCTAATGTAGAATAGTCTTAAAATAATAATACCAAAAATTTAATTTGTTGTTAATATGTGTCACATACTTTTCTCATTTGATCTTCAATTCCATACAGTCTGAATGTAGATAATATTATTCCTATTTCACACACAGAGAAACACACTCAGAAAAGCCATGTAAATTGCTAATGTCTTATAATTAGAAAATAGCAACATCACATTTTGGCTCAGGTCTATTTGACATTGTAAGTTCTAATATTTCCTTAATCATCCAGTAAAAACGTAAATATTGGTTAGTTAATGTGCACATGTCTTAATAATGCATATAAAATCAATTACTCATTTTGTTGCAAATAAAATTTGAAAATGTTACTGTGTTCTACAAGATCCTTCCAGTCTTCTTTTTTAGTTTATCCTCACTCTTGTTGCTCTCTACATTTAAAACTTACATTTATCTTCTTGTAGTTTCTTAATATTCTCTCTTCTTTGCTCTTTGACAGACTGTTTTCTAGAAGTAGAGCAGCTTTTTCTTTCTCACTCACTCTTTGCCTAGTTACCTCTTACTCATTATTCAATTTTTACTCAAACATTTCTCTGCCTAAACTATCTCTGTCTCAGATTACATCATCTGATGTATATATGACAATGGAAGTTTTCTCTGCAAGTTTCACAGGTGATAATTATATACTTATTACTGTAATTGTCCTTTTGACTTTTGTTTGTTACTTAACTCACATTTCCTTGTGGGCATAATGTGAGTCGTGTTATCCTGTCTATGGCTCTAATACCAGTAAATCAGTTCCTGACTTCAGATTTCTTAAAAATTTTCTCTGCTAGTTCCAGAAAATATTCAAGTCTAAAACAATAATACCAGAAACAACTTTATTTACCATACAGGTGATCTTTCCAGGTTGAATGCAATTTATTTTCTAAGAATTATTATAGTATTGAACAATGTAAGAGTCTTAAGATCTTATTATTTAAAAAATGTTTTCTCCAATTCTCAATTGAAAGAGCTAGCCACTTAAAAATTCAATCAAGGAAAACAAAGCCTTAAAAACACAGAGATGAATGACATTTTGAATTAAATCATTGTATCCTAAATGCATAGCATTGTTTCCCACACATAGTAGATAATCAATTATTGATAAGAGACTGAATGCATGAATAAATATATACCTCCAATTCCAATTGTTTTTGGGGACACCTCCCTTCACATGGACTAGTAGTAATAATAGTTTTTTCAGGGAGTTTACTTTCAAAATATTGTTAAAATCCCTAGAGAACTTAGGTATGGCCAGAGATTGACAGAACTGTGAGGCAGGACTCTTAAATGTCTTCCTTCAACAATACTTGAAAGAAAAATGTATCAATGCTATTTGTTTGAATTTTCACCAGACACCCACTCCCACAGTCTTAGTTCTACCTGTGGAAATGATTTTGTGCTATTAATACTTCTGTATCTAGTAGAATAAGGAAATAGGCACCTATCTATGAAAATAGTTAATTTTCTTTGAAAATTTATCAACATGCTTCAAAGGAAAAAAAAAAGAATTCCTCTCTCTTGTTATTCTCTACGAGTAGCCAACAAAATGAAACCTCAAATATTATGCTTCATGATAAATAAACTTTGAAGAATGTAAAGCTATTGCATCATGATGTGAGCGCAGGAAACATTCAGAGAACAAGAAAAGAGCCTTGGGAATTTAAAATATGATAACAAAGGATTGGAAGATAAAAATAGAGGGAATAGCCCAGGAAATAGAATAAAATAACAAAAATGTGGAAAATTTGCTAGAAAATATTTTTGGCTTAATAATTATGAATAAATCAAGGTGGTACAACAGATTAAAACAGGTACAAAGAATCCAAAAAACAGAAAGGATAATACAAATTAGCAGGAAAGACTAATGTCTCCACCTTTAAAGAACCCATATAGTGCTTAGAACTATAAAATATAAAAGTATATTTTTGTAAACATTATTAACATCCAAGATAAAGAGATGACCAAGACTGTAAAAGTTTTCAAACAAAAACAAACAAAAAATTGGTTAAAAACAAAGAATTAAAAATGACAATAGGATCAGACTTAATAGCAAGACCAAAAGGTAGACGCAAGGGAGCACAGTCTTCAAAAGCTGAATGAAACAGTTGCCAGAGCATCAATTTAAATCTAGCCAAACTCAAATAAATGCAAAGTTGCAAGAACATATTCAGACATTTAAATTATATAAAGAAAAAAGTGTTCTAAAGAAGCTACTGGAAAAGAGGGTAGGCTTTAATCAAAATGAGAATGAAAAATAAATAGATAAATAAACCAGAAGAACACATGGACCCCAGGAAACAAGGTGTCTAACCAAAAAGAAGGCAGAGAAAGTCTTTCTAATAATGGCAAAGACAAAAAAGAAATCTCAGGATGACCATTCTATGTCCTGACTACAAACAATCAATCTAGACTGGATGGAGGGTTATGGGAAGTATTCCTCCAGAAAGAAAATGACATGGTTAATTTGTGCTGTTTTTTAAAAACATAACAATACAAATTGTGAGGTGATTCAGATTTCTGTGGAGCACTGAGACAAATTTGTGATAAAAACATAGAATAATAAATTAAAAAACAGAAAGTAGTTATTAACTACTACACAAAAGTTAAAAATTGCTCATATTGCACTAGAGACTTTAATTTTGGAAATTATTGACATAAGAGAAGCTCTGAATATTGATATAACCAAAAAGTGAAATAATTATACTGGGAAGATGGGCAAGAAAGAGTGATCATTGAAAGGTAAGTTATGGTATAATAGAGCTAAATCTTCAACTGAGAAATCTCAATACGGAAATCTAGTACAGATAATTAAATAGGCTGGTGAACAAGATGAAATATGTGGTCAATGAGGAGTAACAATCGAAAGTGTCAAGTCGGCCGGGCGCGGTGGCTCAAGCCTGTAATCCCAGCACTTTGGGAGGCCGAGACGGGTGGATCACGAGGTCAGAAGATCGAGACCATCCTGGCTAACCCGGTGAAACCTCGTCTCTACTTTAAAAAATACAAAAAACTAGCCGGGCGAGGTGGCGGGCGCCTGTAGTCCCAGCTACTCGGGAGGCTGAGGCAGGAGAATGGCGTGAACCCGGGAGGCGCAGCTTGCAGTGAGCTGAGATCCGGCCATTGCACTCCAGCCTGGGCGACAGAGCGAGACTCCGTCTCAAAAAAAAAAAAAAGTGTGAAGTCATGGGTCAGGAGAACACTTTTTCTTTATGAGCTTTGTGGAACTACTTAGCATTTCAGTCTCTATCCTTAGGGTATTATAATACAAATTATAAATCAATATATATTTTTGAAAATCTACCATCAACTCACAGATGTGTTTCTCCCTCCTCCTTTAAATATCCAATGGCCTTCTTCTGATAATAATGTAAGAACATATTTTTCATAGAACTCTTAAAGCAATCAATACATAAATGGAGAAAAGAGAAGAAAATAGAACTCAGACTATTCTTTTTTTTTTCTTTTTAGTAAAATACTGACCTAGAGTATTTGTTAGACTTTATTTTTTAGAACTGTTTCAGATTTACACACACACAAAAATGAGTAAATAGGTGAATGGAAATTACAGAGAGTTCCCATACATATCCCTTCCCTGAATCTGTCTTGCCTTATCACTGACACCTTGCATTACATTTGTTATAATTAGTGAAGTAATATTGATAGAATATTAACTAAAGTCCATAGTTTATATAAGGTTCCCTCTTTGTGTTGTACATTCTATAGGTTTTGATCAATGTGTAATGTCATATATTCACCATTTCAGTATCTTACAGAATAGTCTGTCAATCTAAAAATCCCCTGTCAATCATATATTAATTCCCTCCCCTATTCCCCCTCAATTCCCTAGAATGGATTAATCTTTCTACCAACTCTATTTTTTACCTTTTCCAGAATGGCATGTAGTTGGAATAATACAATAATTTCAGACTGGTTTTTTTCACTTAGTAAGATTTCTCCATGTCTTTCAATGGCTTCATAGTTCATTTCTTATTATTGATGAATAATGCTGTACTCCATTGTACAGATACAAAATTTTTTGTTTGTCCATTCACCTATTGAAGGACATCTTGGTTGCTTCTGTTTCTGGAATTTATGAAAAAAGCTTTTTTGTTCCAATAAAATGTTTTGATTTTTTTTTGAGATTTTCTACATAAATAATCCTGTCTTCCTCAGGATAAAAAAAAATTTTTTTAATATTCATTTATTTATTTTTTCCCATCTATTCTGTATACTTTTATTTTTTTTTATTTTATTATTGTCTTGTTTCATTAGCTACAGCTTCCAGCACTTTGTTGAATATGAGATGTGAGAGGGGACATCCTTCTTTTATTCCCTTTCTTGGGGCAAAAGCTTTTTGTCTCTTCTTTCTTAGTTTTTGTTTTGTTGTTTCGTTGTATATTTTTTTGTAGATATTCTCTACCATGTTGATGAAGTTTCCCTCTGTTTTGAATTTGGATGTTAAATGTAGTCAAATGCTTTTTCTACATCTGTATATGATCATATAATTTGTATTCTGTATCCTGCTGGATATAATGGATTACAGTAATCAAGTTTTAAATGTTGAACCAATTACATGAAACAAATCCCACTAGGTCTTGGTGTATAGTTCTTTTCTATATACTGCTGAATTTGGTATGCTAATGTTTTGTTGATGATTTTCATACATATGCTTATGAAAGAGACTGGGCTGTAGTTTTCCTTTATTACAATGACATTACCTGGTTTGGTAGTAGGGTAATGGTGGCTTTACAGAAAGAGTGTTACGCTGAATGTTCGTTTCCTTCAAAATTCATATATTGAAGCCTTAACTTGCATTGTGATGAAATTATGAGGTAGAGCTTTGGGAAGTAATTAGGTTTAGATGAGGTTATGAGGGAGAAGCCACCATGGTGAAATTAGTGCCGTTATAAGAAGGGAAAGAGACACCAGAGCTACCACTCTTTATTCTGTCAGGATAAAGTAAGAAGGCAGCCATCTTCACGACAATAATCAGGTCTTCACCAGAACCTTAGATTAGGGTGCTGACACCCTAATCTCAGACTACCCAGCTTCTGGAACTGTAGGAAATAAATGTCTGTTGTTTGAGTTGCCCAGTCTCGGGTATTTGGTTGTAACAGCTCAAGCTAACTGACAAACAGTTAAGATGTGTTCCATCTTATTGTATTTTCTGAAAACTGTGGTATAGAATTGTTATCAATTCTTCCTTAATATTTGGTAGAATTTACCAGCAAAACAGTCTGAATCTGTTATTTTCTATTTGGAATGTTATTAATTATTGGTTCAAATTCTATAGGACATAGATTTAGATTTAGATTTTATTTATCTATTTGTGTGAGTTTTGGTAGTCTGCGTCTACTGGTAATGAACCTTTTTATGTGATATATTAGCAATTTTTATATTTTCTCTTTTGTTCTTGGTTAATATGGCAAGATGCTTATCATTTTACTGATCTTTTCCAAGAGCCAGCTTTTTAAGGTTTTTTTCCTATTGATTTTCCATTTATAATTTTAATATTTTCTCCTCTAATTCTTAATATTTCGGGTTTTTTTTTTAGTCTTTCATTGCTTTTTTTTCCTCTCATTTTCTGAGTGGAAACTTAGAATATTAATTTTATAACTTTCTTCCTTTCTAATATATGCATTCAAGGCTATCAGTTTCTGTGTCTGCACTGTTTTCACTGAATCTCACACATTTTGATAAATTGTATTCTTATTTGTATTTAGTTCAAAGTTTTTGAAATTTATTTTGAGACCTCTTCTTTGATCTACACGTTATTTCCAAGTGTATGTTTAATCTTCAAATGGTTTGGAATTGTCTAGGTCTCTTTCCATAAGTAATTTCTTTTCAAATTATATTGTTGCCTAAAAGTATACTTTATATAATTTCTCTTCTATTAAATTTGTTAAGTTGTATTTTGTGACTCATTATCTGGTCTGTCTTTGTGAATGTTCCATGTGAGTTTGAGAGGAATATGTGAATATGTGTATGAATATATGTGTATGTTCACATATATATTGTGAACATATATGTTCACACAAACACGAATATATGTATATATAGTCTCAGTTATCACAATTTGAAATCGCATTTAACCATGAATCTTTTATTTTATTTATACTGATAATCCTAGTACAAATGAAAGAAACACACATTTTATTAGTAACCAGACTGAATAACCACTTTTTTTCCCAAATGTCAGAGGGAGATCATGCTTTTTTGCATTCAAACTGATTTTTCTAGAGCAGAGACTGTCAAATACACTATGTATCTACTTTCAGTTCATTTCTTAGCAGGACAACAATAGTATTTTTTTTCTTTTTTAAAAAAATTAAAGAATTAACTACATGTAGTATTTTTCTGAATAATACTAAACAGGGAAATTATGCATGTGGCTAATTGTGACAGGTGTGTTTATATAAATACAACCCAAACTCAGCTTTATGAAAGCATGTCTTTCTATTAAAATGGATTGCATCAGAGAAGAAAAATGAAATATCTAAATCCATCTCTTTCCTCATGATTAGCAAACCCAGCCCCAGTCTCTCTTGAAACACCACCTGCTCTCTCAAGCACATTCATAGATAAGGCTTATCGAGACTGAAGGGGATTATATAGAAGCAAAAAGAGACAACAATAAAAGTAGCTTAATGAAATTCTATGGCAAACTAGAAAAAAAGACCACATCATCTTTTAAAATAAAATCCAAGCTCCCATACACAAATCCAATAGCTTGCTGAAAAACACTTAGTTCTCTTTAACATATAGCAATTCCAGAGTTGCTGATGTAAACACAACTTTGCCAGAAAGTTGCAATTATGAGAAAATTGAAAAATGCCTTATATATTATAGCTAATTTTATATAAACAAATAAGTGACTGACAAAGGTAAAATATAAATTACCTGATTGAAAAGTTTGTTATGTTGATCTATTGATGTAAGTTACAATTTGTAATATTGCATTTTCTTTCCTGGTGAATAAAACTCAAAATTGTGCCTTCCACCTTGGCTTTATGAGTTTATGACTTTATGAGTTTCTTTACATCCCTCTCATTTGTAAATTACATTAGGACTTTGTTAGGTTAGCACAAATATGTGACAAGCTGTAATGACTTGTTTAACTTCTGAACACATAAGTGTAAAACTATTATTATTCACCTCTACAACCTATATTGTGTCCAAATCCTGCACTCAAAACTGTTCTGTGGAAGAAGCAATGAAATGTCACCACAAGTGATCAAAAGATGCTTTATCGATCAGTGTAGGAATTCCCATTTACTTTTCTCTCAGCTTCTGTGATGGTGGAAGCCAGTGTTTGGATAAAGTTTTGGTAGCCTGAGATACAAAGCCATATCTATGAGTAACACCCTGTGCTAATCCACAATGGGCAATGTGATGTGAGCAAAAAATACACTGCACTGCTTTGAGCTACTGAGAGTTTCATAGTTTTGTTTCAAACCATTGGTATCCTGGGTTTTCTAATTGATAGGAAAACTGAGCCTCCCATAGAAATACTTCATGTTTAAATTGTATTTATTAATTTATCTTTAGTGATAGGGTCTTGCTCTATCACTAGGTCTGGAGTGCAGTGGCATGATTGTAGCTCACTGTAGCCTCAACCTACAGAGCTCAAGCAACCTACAGAGCTATCACCTCAGCCTGCCCAGTAGCTGGGACTATTGGTGTGCACCACCATGCTCAGCTAATTTTTGATTTTGTATTTGTTTTTTCTTGGTGGTGGTGTTTTGTTGTTGTTGTTGTTTGTTTATTTGTTGGTTTTTTCATAGATGTGAGGTTTTTACCATGTTGCTTAGGCTGGTCTCAAACTCCTGAGCTCAAGTAATCTGCCCACCTTGGCCTCCCTAAATGCTAGGATTACATGCATGAGCTACCATGGCAGGCCAAGTTGTTCTTTATTTACTCAGAATGTTCTTGCTCTAGATATCAACAATGTTCATTCTCTGATCTCAGTTAGCTGCTCAAATGCACCCTTCCAAGGGGGTCTTCTTTTACCACTCTATTAAGTAAATGTCCCCTTTTCAGACTTGAGCTACCTCATTATTGAACCTGATTTGTTACCTATTTATGAGTTTTTCACCAACACTGTGCTGTACAGTCCACAAAAGAAGAGATTTTTCCCATTTTATCATGGTGCTGCTGGTCCCCAGAACAGTTTCTGACATACAGTTGGCATGTGTATGCACACACATGCACACATATGCACATTATAAAATGAATAAATGAATAGATTGTGTTGAAACATACACAGGACATGATGAAAGCAGGAATATAGCTGGTTCCCATGAATGGGCTATATTGACAGCTGAGCAATTAGCACTCATGCTCTGAGTTAGCACTCTTCCCAGTAAAGAAGATATCTGAAGTGCTAGATTTAGAGGTAAGCTTAATTTAAAAAAATTTTAAAGGCAAATTGCTGCTAAGGTTTAAGTAATGGGAACGTATAGAACAGCAGTGATCTTACAGGAAGAGACGCAATAATTATTTTTTTAATAGAAAAGTTTGTGAAAGATGTTCTTTAGGTTGGCAAGTAAATTAATGGCATTGAATTCAATGTAAACCCTGGGTAAGTGAGAAGAAAAGTCTATGTTTGTCATGCAAGTAGTAATTATGACTTAAGAACAAAAACAAATGAAAGAAAAATAAAGCAAGAAACACTCAGAAAATAAGTGTTAAGTGTGAAGGTAAGAGTCTGGAGTCTGCAAGTCTTAGCTGTCTACAGGACTAAAATAGGAGACCAGAACAGAAAGACAAATATCATGACAAGGAGAATGTTCTCAAGATGTGACCAAAGCACATAATCTCTGTAGCAAACATCAACACTGATAATTAAAAGCACTGGATAACTGAGTTCTTCATCCAAGCTGATGGAGTTTCTGTTGTTGCTAGGAATTTGGCCTTAGTTGTCTAGAGGTCAGAGGTGAGAAGTAGTGAAAAAAATAGCTCAAGAGCTCTAGTGAAAAACAGATTTAGGCGATTATTAACTTATCATTAATTTCCTTCACATTACAAAATTATTTCTGAAGCCTGCATTGAACTATGTAAATAAAATTGTAATTATATTTACATTAACATGGCTTTATAGCTTCTAGAATATAAAGACTTACATATAAAGAAGAAAATTAATCACATAAAGAAATCTAATATAAAATATAATTATAAGGTGAATCATTATCACCTACTCCTTAATTAACTGCTTTTATGTTTATTTTGACAAAGAATTCCTTTTCTTTTCTATTTTACAGTAAAAATACTTAGAGAAAATCATGATCTATATAGCCTACAGTATTTGTAGATGGATATTCATAACATTTAGAGATTATGCAACTGTTCATATGATAAGACTTCCAGGAAACTCACTTTGATATTCTAACTTTTAAATAGACATATAAGATAAGTAAATCTTATTTATGTAAGATAAACAAAACCTTAAATAGAAAAGAAAACTTATAACTGCTTATAAGAGGCTGATAGTTAATTATTAGAGCTATTGTGAATAATATTTATTTTAAAATAAGTTAGTTTAAACTTAGTGTCATTGTGATATCCTCTGTATAACTGTTTGGTATAACTAATATCACAAAAACGTGATTTTAAAAGACTTGTGACAATAGTAAATGTGCATACTTCTATCTTCACACAACCAAGCCCAGAGGACATGTATCTATTCTAAAAGAATTCTGTAATAAAACTCATGATTAGATAATAACATTATTCATTTAAAGTTGTTATTACCTGGTCTACCAATGGACATAATGAGATACTCATCTGCTGCAATGCAAGCTATATTTTATTTTTCATTGCAGTAATTTTCTGGGTGTCACAAAATAAGGAGTTAATTCTTAATATTAATGGACACTAAAATAAGAAGATATGGCAGTATCATAGGAAAGGAAATTAATAAAATTCTTTTTCCAATAGAATATCCTAAAATATATATTTCATTTATAAAAATATAGAAATTTATTATTACTTTTGAATATCAGGCTGACTAGAAACATTTTCCTGTACAAGTCATTTAAGTCTAAAAATGTATGGTGTAATGTAACATTAAAAGGAATATCTCTAAATCTTCTTTTTAAAAATCTCATTTATTAACGTAATAATTTATTGTTATTTATCTTTGTTTCAATTTAGCATATATATATGATAAACATACACACACACATACACACACACACACATGCTTGGCCTGTATTTTAGGCATTTTTTTTAATGTTATGACTGCCTTTGAAAGTCAAGTGACTTTGGCTTTCCGATTTTAAAGTCGTTTTACATCTGATTTCCATTGGATATTTTCTCTTTAAAAGCACCCATTATTTGGTTGTTTTTAATGAGATAGAAGTTGACAGTCTTTTTCCTGTTCTCTTTTACTATTAAACATCACATCTAATTAGATATTGACACCCAACACTTAACTCAGTCATTCTCTGTCAGCATCCAGTGCTTAAAATAAAAAAAATATTTTCTGAAGTTTTCCCAGAAAATTGTTTTTGTCCTTGAAAATTCCTGTGCTATGCACTGTGAATTAGCTATGCAAGAACCCTACATAACCATCCTTTCCTTCCTAAATTCAAAAGCAAGAATAGCCATAATTAACAAACCAAAAAAAATATGGATGTTGCTGTGGATGTGGCAAAATGGGAACACTTTTACACTGCTAGTGAGAATATAAACTAGTACAACTACTATGGAAAACAGTATTCAGACTCCTTAAAGAACTAAAGTAGATCTGCTATTTGATCCAGCAATCCCATTACTGGGTATCTACCCAGAGGAAAAGAAGTCCTTGTATGAAAAAGACACTTGCACATGCATTTTCATAGCAGCACAATTTGCAACTGCAAAAATATGGAATCAGCCCAAATGCCCACCCATCAATGAGAGAAGAAAGAATATACATACACACACACACACACACACACACACACACACACACACACTCCATGGAATACTACTCAGCCATAAAAAGGAATGAAATGGCATTCACAGCAACCTGGATGGAGCTGAAGACCATTATTCTAAGTGAAGTAACTCGGGAATGGTAAATGAAATCTTGTATGTTCTCACTTGTAAGTGGGAGCTAAGCTACGAGGATGCAAAGGCATAAGAATGATACAATGGACTTCGGGGACTTAGGGGGAAGGATAGAGGACAGGGGTAAAAGACTAACATTTGGGGCCAGGTGCAGTGGCTCATGCCTGTAATCCCAGCTCTGAGAGAGGCAGAGGCGGGAGGATAACTTGAGCCCAGGAGTTCGAGACCTGCCTGGGCAATATAGCGAGACCCTGTTCTCCACAAAAATGAAAAAAATAATAAGAATAAGACTACATATTTGGTACAGTGTACACTGCTCAGGTGATGTGTGCACCAGAATCTCAGAAATCATCACTAAAGAACTTACTCATGTAACCAAGCATTACCTGTTCCCCAAAAGCCCATTGAAATAAAAAACAAAAAGTATAGATAAATTAAGAGAAAATTGCTCACTCTTTCTCTCCTGCCTTCTTTCTGCATGATACATGGACATGCCACCGGAGATGCGGCAGTTATTGTGAAACCAGAAGGAGAGAACTATACAGTAGGAGTCCCTAACCGCAGGCCAAGGACTCGGCCACCTGACAGGAGGTGAGTGGGAACTGGTCACAGAGCAGGAGGCGAGCAGCACAGGAGCAAGTGAAGTCTCATGTGTATTTACAGCTGCTCCCCATTGCTTGCATTACCACCTGAGCTCTGCCTCCTGTTAGATCAGTGGCAACATTAGATTCTCACAGAAGCACGAACTGTATTGTGAACTGCACATGCAAGGGATCCAGGTTGCATGCTCCTTATGAAAATCTAATGCCTGATGATCTGAGATGGTGATGCTAGCACTGGAGCATGGCTGCAAATACAGATTAACATTGGCAGAGAGGTTTGACTGCACATAGACCACAATAAATCAGTTACCTGCAGTCTCATCAAAATCCTATTGAGAGGCAAGTGACAGTTAAGCTGCATCTGGTGGCAGGCTTTATAGTAGCAAGTGAGTTGATGTACTTCAGTCGTATAGCTGCATCTGATGGCAGGCTTTATAGCAACAAGTCAGTTGATGTACTTCAGTTGCATAGCTGCATCTGATGGCAGGCTTTAAGTCAGAATCTGACACTTATTTTAGTCCACATGTGGCCTACCTATTATTTTATTTACTACTTCCATTCTTGACTCTTTCCTACCCTGCACACAGGTCTCAGTCACAGTTTTGGTTAATCCCAGAAGCTAACCCTAGCCAAAATGAGTAAAAAACAATTTCACTTGAGAACTTTTATGAAAAATGGAAAAGACCCAGTGATGAGAAAGCAGAAGACTCTTAAGACTGAAAACAAAAAGAAAGCTTCATTTAAAAGAAAATACCAAGAATCTTAAAGTATGGGTTCATTGTAACAGGTGATTCATATTCTCCAAGCCTGCTTTGTATCATCTGTGGCGACCTGTTATCTAATGAAGTCATGAAATCTTCAAAACTGCTTCACTACATGGAGACCAATCATCCTGCATTAAAATGCAAGCCTTTGAAGTTTTTCAAAAGAAAAAAAATGTGAACATTAACACAACCAATTATTGAAGGCTATCACTTCATCGAATGTGTCTGCACTGAGAACTTATTGTAAGTGGCTAACCACATTGCTAAAGCTAAGAAGCTCTTTTGTAGGGTGTAGAGTTGACCCTGCCTGATGCTAAGGACATTTGTCATGAACTTTTAGAAGAGTCTGCAGTTCAAAAGGCAGCACATGTTCCTCTTTCAGCTAGCACCATAACAAGACAAATTGATGAAATAGCAGAGGATATTGGGCACAATTGTTAGGATTAATGTGTTACCATCGTATGCAATTCAGGTTGATGAGTCTACTAATGTCAACTACAAAGCAACAGTGCTTGTTTCTTGGGACATATTTTTCAGGAGGATGTGTGTGAGGATATGGTACACCTACTTTTGTTGCCAACCAACACTGCTGCTGCAAAACTATTCAAGTCTTTGAATGATTACATCTCAGAAAAACTGAACTGTTCATTTTGTGTCAGTATGTGCACACACACGGAACGGCTGCCATGACTGGACAGCTTTCTGATTTCAATACTTGGGTCAAAGAGGTCACTTCTGAATGTGAGTCTACGCACTGTGTCATCCATAGAGAAATGCTGGCTAGCCAAAAAAATTCACCTGAACTTAACAACATGTTTCAGAATGTGATTGAAGCTGTCAACCACATTAACGTACATGTCCTTAACTCATGTCGGTTTTCACAGCTCTGTGAGATGGACACAGAGCACACACATCTTCTCTTATACATAGAAGTGAGATGCCTTTCTAAACATGGATCACTGGCCAGAGTTTTTGAGTCATGAGAGGTGCTCTAGAGATTTCTTTTAGAAAAACAGTTACAATTGGCAAAACATTTCAGTGACACAGAATGGGTTGTAAAACTTGCTTACTTGTGTGACCTGCTCAATGAACTCAATATGTCACTTCAGGGCAGAACTACAACTGTGTTCAAGTCGAACAACTGTGTTCAAGTCGAACAACTGTGTTCAAGGCAGATAAAATAGTTGCATTCAAAACCAAATTGGAATTATGGGGATATGGGAGGACATTGGGATTTTTGACATGTTTCAAACAACAGCGATTTTGAAAGAGACTGAGCCAGGGGCTCTTTCTCTCAGTTGGTACAGGATCACCACTCTCAGCTTTCAGGAGTTTGAGCATTACTTCCCAGCACAAAAGACCTCTGAACTGGGAAGGAATTGATCTGCTACCCATTTTTAAATAAGCCATGTCAATTATCTTTGTTTATTGTAGGAGAGGAGCAATTGTTAGAAATCACAAATAACAGTGGCCTGAAAAGTCTGTTTGAGACAACTTCAAATCTCCATACATTCTGGATTAAAGTCAATGTAGAATATCCTGAGACTGCCACAAAATCACTGAAAAGTCTGCTTCCATTTCCAACAACCTATCTGCATGAATCACGGTTTTCTTTAGTGACAGCAACCAAACGGAGATTACAAAGTAGACTGGACATAAGTGACACACTTCGAGTGTCACTGTCTCTGATCATCCCCAAATGGAGCCATCTCGTTGCAGGAAAACAAGCTCTGGGCTTCCACTGACTCTACATTATGGCGAGTTGTATTATTCTTTCTTTGTATATTACAATGTAATAATAATAGAAATAAAGTAGACAATAAATCTTATGTGCTTGAATCGTCCTGAAACCATCCAACCCCACCCCACTGCAGTCTGAGGAAAAATTGCATTCTACAAAATCAGTTCCTAGTACCATAAAGGTTGGAGACCACTGCTATACGGAATGCCAAGTGAGAGAACTAGAGAAAATAGTATATGCCTGGCCATGTTGTGTATAAAGAGTAAAAAACTTAATCTGTTTAAGCTGGATTTTTGTTGGGCTTTCTGGAATTTGCAATAGACAGTAGTAACTGACATAGACTCTTCTTCATCCCAGTGTTTCTTTTTTTTTTTTTTTTTTTGATTGTTTTTGGTTTCGGACATGTCTTATTATCAAGACTGATGATGAACAAGACGACACTGACATGGGTTGATGATCCCTACAGTTAGGAAGTACTAAGCTTTATCTGTTTCCTTCTTAGGCCAATCTCTACGTCTTTCTTCCCATTCCTCCAGAAGGAACATTTAAGACTATTTAAAATGCATTGCTTCTGTTGATCTTACAAGTTTGGCTAGGCACTATGTAACTGTGAACTTTAGAGAGGGAAGGAGTGGCAGTTAATATTTACAAATTATCAACTATGTGCAGAATCCCTGCTGAATCATTTACCTATTGTCTCATACTTATCAAAGCAATGTTTAGAGACAATTATACTTTTAATACCTCAATAAGTGGAAACTGAGTCTCAGAGATATCAAGCGTCTGTCTTAACATCCCAACACTAATATAGAGTCAAAAGATTTTAAAGTAGTGGTTCTCAAAGTGTATTCTCCACATCACTAGCATTAGTTTTGCCTGAGAACTTTCTAGTGATGTAACTTTTGGAACTCTATTCCAAACTCACTAAATCACAAGCTTTGTGTTTGAGGCTTAGCAACCTGTGTTTAATAAACCCACCAGATAATGCTGATATACACTAAAATTGGAAACCCACTGTTGTACAGAAACAATTCCTAATATTTACATATTAAATATAACCTGACAATTTAGACTATAAGGCTTCTTTTTTTAATATTTAGAAATTTATCTCATACTGTGGCTCGCAAAATAGGGGGTATATGAATTTATGACAACACTGTCATTCATATATTAGTCTAATGGGCTATGGGTTTCAAATTAAGCCAGTATCAACTCAGAAAATTTGAAGAATTGTTTAAATAAAATCCTACGTTTTCAAGAGTTTATGGCAAGAGGCTTGATGTGAGCCAAAGGTCCAAGAGCTAAAAGAATTATGCTACTGGAACTAATTTACCATCGAGATGAAGCATTAAAAGCCAGCAGGGATTATTGAGGAGCTTGTTTTATTTAAGAGGTTCTACATTAACCCTACTGAGAAAATACTAGTCTTTAGCTTAAAGCTTGGTTGCATGCTGGAAAGAAACAACTTAATTGGACTTTTAAAATCCCAGGACAGGTAATAACTTAATTTAAGATTGTCAAACAAAGTGCCATTCAGGTTATATCACTCACTTTCATTCCTAAACAGGAAGACTGAGTCTGTTCAGTGGATGATTTTAATTCCCAGTTTTTTAGGAAAGTAGAACTTTAGGCTCAGACTTAAAAAATACATAATTTTTTCTCCAAGAGTAATTTATTAACTTTTTATTTGCTTCCCTGATTTTAAGATTTTTGTCCCAGATCCTCTTCAAATAATCCCCAGGCTAAACCTTTATATGTGCCTCTTATGACTGCCATATATAATTTCTTTAGGCAAAAATATTCTCTTCATCATATGTAAAGCTGTCCGACACAAAAATGTGTTTATTTTTATTTCATTTTATTTATTTATTTTTGAGACGCAGTCTCACCCTGTCGCCCAGGCTGGAATGCAATGGCATGATCTCAGCTTGCTGCAACCTCTGCCCCCTGGGTTCAAGCAAATCTCCTGCCCCCACCTCCCGAATAGCTGGGATTACAGGCACACACTACCACCACCAGCTAATTTTTGTAGTTTTAGTAGAGACGGGCTTCGTCATGTTGGCCAGGCTGGTCTCAAACTCCTAACCTCAAGTGATCTGCCCACCTCGGCAACTTGGAAAACACATTTCAAGATATTTTCACTGAAAATATCCCCAGTTTCCCTAAAGAGTTCAACAGTCAAATTCAGGAAATACAGATAACCCCTGCAATATTCTCATTTATGATTGATTATGATTATGATTATGGTTATGACTATTTAGAAACAGAGTCTCGCTCTGTCACCCAGGCTGGAGTGTAGTGGCACAATCTCTGCTCACTACAACCATCACCTCCTGGGTTCAAGTGATTCTCATGCCTCAGCCTCCCAAGTAGCTGGGATTACAGGTGTGCACCAACATGCCCAGTTAATTTTTTTGTATTTTTATTATAGACAAGGTTTTGCCATGTTGACCAGGCTGGTCTCAAACTCCTGACTTCAAGTGGTCTGCCCACCTTGGCCTCCCAAAGTTCAGGGATTACAGGTGTAAGCCACCACATATGGCCTCAGGAAACCCCTGAAATATCCTACATGAGAAGATCATTCCCAGAACACATAATCAACTTATTTTTAAAAGCCGAAATTAAAAACAAACAAAAAAAATGTTAAAGGCAGCTAGAGAGAAAGGGCAGGTCCCCTACAAAGGGAACCTCATTAGGCTAAAGGCAGACCTCTCAGCAGAAACTTTACAAGCCAGAAAAAAAATGGGAGCCTATATTCAACATTCTTAAAGAAAATATGTATTCTCAAGCAAGAATTTCATATCCAGGCAAACTACACTTATTCAGTGAAGGAGAAATAAGATCATTTTTAGTTAAATTAATGCTGAGTGAGGTCATTACCACCGGATGCATCTTAGAGGAGATATTAAAATGTTTTCAATATGGAAAGAAAGACCATTATCAGCCAATACAAAAACACACTGAAGTACAAAGACCAGTGTCACCATAAAGCAACCATATAAACAAGCCGGCACAATACCCAGCTAACAACACAATGACAAGATCAGAATTACACATGTCAATACTAATCATGAATGTAAATGGGCTAAATGTCCCCATTTAAAAGACAGAGTGGCAAGCTGGATAAAATAACAAGACCCAATAGTAAGCTGTCTTCAAGAAACCCATCTCACATGTAATGACATTCATGGGCTCAAAATAAAGGATTACAGGAAAATCTACAAGTAAATGAAAATCAGAAGAAAGCAGGGGTTGCAATGCTAATTTCAGACAAAATAGCCTTTAAATCAACAAAGGTTAAAAAAGGACAAAGAAGGGAATTACATAATTGTAAAGGGTTGCAGAAATTCTACAAGACTTAACTATTCTAAATATAAATGCATCCAACACAGGAGCACTCAGATTTATAAAGCAAGGTTTTAGGGACCTACAAAGAAACTTAGACTCACTCACAATAATAGTGAACCGACGTTAACACTCTACTGACAGTATTAAACATATCATTGAGGAAGAAAATTAATATAGATATTCAAGATCTGAACTCAAATGGATTTGATAGAACTGTACGGAACTCTCCACCCCAAAGCAATGGAATATATATGCTTCTTATCACCACGTGACACCTACTCTAAAAGTGACCACACAACTGGACTTAAAACAATCTTCAGCAAATAACAGAAAACCAAATGAGACCAAACACATTCTTGGACCACAGCGCGATAAAAATAGAAATCAAGACCAAAAAACTCACTCAAAACCATGAAATTATATGGAAATTAAACAACCTGCTTCTGAATGACTTTTGGTAAAGGATGAAATGAAGAAATCAGGAAGTACATGACAACAAAGATACAACACACCAGAATATCAAGGACACAGCTAAGGCAGTGAGTGTTAAGAGGGAAATTTATAGCACTAACTCCCCACATAAAAAATGTAGAAATATCTACATAACAACCTAACGTCACAACTAGAAGAAGTAGAGAATCAAGAGCAAACCAATCCCAAAGCTAGAAGAAGACAAGAAAAAAAAAAGAGCTAAACTAAAAGATTAAGACACAAAAACCATTCCAAAGCTCCATGAATCCAGGAATTGATTTTTTTTTGAAAAAATTAAAATAGGCCACTAGCTAGACTAATAAAGATGAAATGAGAGAAGATCCAAATAAATATAATTAGAAATGACAAAGGGGATGTTACCACTGACCACAGAGGAATACCTCTATGAAAACAAACTAGAAAACCTAGAAGATAGATGAATAAATAAATTCCTGGACACACATTATCCCAAGGCTGAACAACAAAGCACTTGATTCTCTGAACAGAACAATCATGAACTCTGACATTGAACCAGTAATAAACAGCCCAACATCCAAAAAAAAAAAAAAAAAAAAGCCCAAGACCAGATAGATTCACAGCCAAATTCTTCTAGATGTACTAAGAAGAGTTGATGCCATTTCTATTGAAACTATTCTAAAATACTGAGGAGGAGGAACCCTCCTCAACTCATTCTATGAGGCCAGCATCATCGTAATATTGAAATCCGGCAGAGACACAGGAAAAAAAGAAAACTTCAGGCCAACATCCTTGATGAGCATCCATGCAAAAATCCTCAACAAAATACTTGTAAACCAAATCCAGCAGCACATTGAAAAGCTAGTCCACCATAATCAAGCAGGCTTCATCCCCAAGAGGCAAGCTTGGTTCAGCATATGAAAATCAATAAATGTGATTCATCACATAAATAAAACTAAAGACAATCATATGAGAATCTCAATAGATGCAGAAAAGGCTTTGATAAAATTCAATATTCATTGATATTAAAAACTCTCAATAAACTAGGTATTGAAGGAACATAACTCAAAATATTAAGAGTCATCTATGACAGATCCACAGCCAACATCATACTGAATGACCAAAAGCTGGAAGCATTCCCCTTAACAACTGACGAAAGACAAGGGTACTGTCTCTCACCACTCATATTCAACATGGTATTGGAATTCATAGCCAGAACTGTCAGGCAAGAGTAAGAAATAAGGAACAACCAAATAAGAAAAGATCAAGTCAAATTAACCCTACTTGCAGATGACATGATTCTATATCTAGAAAACCACATAGTCTCAACCCCAAAGCCCCTTCAGCTGATAAATAACTTCAGCAGTTTCAGGATACAAAATCAAAGTACAAAAATCACTAGCATTAGGCTGGGCACTGTGTCTCATGCCTGTAATCCCAGCAATTTGGGAGGCCGAGGTGGGTGGATCACTTGAAGCCAGGAGTTCGAGATTAGCCTGGCCAACATGGTGAAACTCCATCTCTAGTAAAAATACTAATATGTATGTATATCTGGGTGTGGTTGTAGCAGCACATGCCTGTAATCCTAGCTACTCGGGAGGCTGAGGCAGGAAAGTCACTTGAACCTGGGAGGCAGAGGTCACAGTGAGCCAAGATCATGCCACTGCACTCCAGCCTGGGTGACAGAGCAAAACTCTGTCAAAAAAATAAATCAATAAATAAAAAAGACACTAGCATTCCTATATACCAACAACAGCCAAGCCAAGAATGAAATCAGGAATGCAATCCCATTCACAATTTCCACATAAAGAATAATATACCTAGGAATATAGCTAACCAGGGAGGTGAAACATCTCTACAATGAGAATTACAAACACTGCTCAAAGAAATCAGAGACACACCAAAAATGGCCAAATGTTCCATGCTCATGGATAGGAAAAATCAGTATCATTAAACAATTCTGCTCAAAGCAATTTACAGATTCAGCGCTATTCCTATCAAACTACCAATGACATTCTTCACAGTACTAGAAAAAATATTTTAAAATTGATATGCAACCATGAAAGATCCCAAATAGCTAAGGCAATTCTAAGTAAAAAGAACAAAGCTGGATGCATCATAGTACCTGACTTCAAAGTATGCTACAGGCAACAGTAGCCAAAACAGCATGCTACTTGTATTAGTCCATTCTCACACTGCTATGAAGAAAATACCCAAGACTGGGTAACTTGTAAAGAAAAGAGTTTCAATTGACTCACAGTTTCACATTGCTTGGGAGGCCTCAGGAAACTTACAATTATGGAGGAAGGCAAAGGAGAATCAGGCACTTTCTTCACAGTGCAGCTGGACAGAGTGAGTGCAAGCAGGGGAAATGCCAGACACTTAAAAAACCATCAGATTTCATGAGACTCCCTCACTATCACCAGAAGAGCATGGGGGAAACCACCCCCATGATCCAATTACCTCCAACTGGTCCCACCCTTGACACCTGGGGATTATGGAGATGACAATTCAAGATGAGATTTTGGGCAGGGCATAGCCAAGCCATGTGAGTACTGGAACTAAAACAAACATATAGACCAATGGAACAGAATAGAGAGGCCAGAAATAAGGCTGCACACCTGTAACAATCAGCTTTGATAAAGCTGACAAAAACAGGCAATGGGGAAAAGACTTTCTATTCAATAAATGGTGCTGGTAAAACTGGCTAATCATACGCAAAGAACTGAAACTGTACTCCTTTCTTACACCATATGCATAAATCAGCTAAAAATTGATTAAAGGTGTAAATGTAAAACTCAAAACTATAAAAACCCTGGAAGACTATCTAGGCTATATCATTTTGGACATAGGAACAAAGATTTTATGGTGAAGACTCCAAAAGCAATTGCAACAAAAGCAAAAATTGACAAATAGGATCTAATTAAACTAAAGAGCCTCTACACAGTAAAATAAACTATTAACAGAGTAAAGAGACAACCTACAGAATGGGAGAAAATATTTGCAAGCCATGCATCTGACATAGGTCTAATATTCAGCATCTATAAAGAACTTACACAAATTTACAAAAAAAAAAAAACAACATTAAAAAGTGTGGAAAGACATGAGCAGACAATTTTTCAAAAAAAGACATACATGTGGCCAACAATCATATGAAAAACAGTTCAACATCACTGATCATTAGAGAAATGCAAATCAAAACTACAGTGAAATACTATTTCATACCAGTCAGAATGGCTATTATTAAAAAGTTTTTTTAAAAAAAAGCAGATGTGGGACAGGTTGTGGAGAAAGGGAATTTTCATACACTGTTGGTGGGAGTGTATATTAGTTCAGCCACTGTGAGAAGCAGTTTGATGATTCCTCAAAGAGCTAAAAACAGAATTACCATTTGACCCAGGAATCTCATTACTGGGTATACACCCACAGGAATATAAATTGTTCTGTTATGAAGACATAATGCACATATATTCATTGCAGCACTACTTACAATAGCAAAGACATGGAATCAAATGAAATATCCATCAATGGCAGATTGCATAAAGAAAATGGTGTACATATACACCCATGGAATACTATGCAGACATAAAAAAGACTGAGATCATGTCCTTTATAGTAACAAGGATAAAGCTGGAGGCCATTATCCTTAGCAAACCAACACAGGAACAGAAAATCAAACTCTGCATGTTATCACTTATAAGTGGGAACTAAATGATGAGAACACATAAACACAAAGAAGGGAAAAACTGGGGCCTGCTTGAGGGTGTAGGGTGGGAAGAGGGAAAGGATCATAAAAATTACTATTAAGTATTAGGCTTAGTACCTAGGCAACTAAATAATCTGTACAATAAACCCTCATAATATAAATCTACCTATATTCCAAAATTGCACATGTACCCTAAGCCTAAAACAAACGTTAAAAAAAAGCTTAGATACAATATTCACTTATATAACAAACTGCTATAACTGTATTATTTTCCAAAATTAATGGTAAATTGCTCCTCCCAATCCTAAGTTATGTAAAACAGATAACAAAAGCTATGTCATATTATATTTTATTTCTCCTAGTGTTAGAAAACTAGTATACAATTCCAGATCTTCTGTCTACAAACTTATCCTCACTCTAAAGCTTACTGCTTCTCTCATGTAATGTCAACAAGACATTGAATCTTGTTTTTAAATTTATATTAACTTTTGTCTATTAAAGTTTAGTTAGCACTATAATAATGATATAATACTTTCTTACAACTGGATTCATTTCTTAACACAATACTGATGTCTTAAGGTAGGTTACATTCTATGTGTCAAAGATTTGTTTGAGTTTATGTGCTGATGTTTGGCACAATAATTGAGACACATTTTTTCACGGATGAATCAGAAAGCAGAATTTCTAGTATTTTCTTTGAATTCTAACTTTGTCAAGAAAAAGGAAGATCAGAATGTCATACAGACTTAAACTTAATGAGAAACTGGCCAAAGACATGCTTTTAGCTCAATCAGGTCAATTTTTCAAGTGACCAATTAAAACAAAAATAATAAACTTAATTTGCATTGTTTACCTTTGCATCTAATATAAATTAATGCTCTAATTTTTATGTTTCTGCTTTTTGAACAATATAAGCTGATGCTAAGACTTTTGGCATCTGACTACAGAATCCAACAAATGGTTATGGCCTTCAGTGTGTGGAGACCTTATCCAGACATCATCTCAAAGTCATAGGATCTGGGTGAGCTCATATCTATTCTGTTGTCTTGGAATTTAATCTTGACACTATGGTTTCAAGTCAGTTGATCTTATTTATCTTATTTTTTAAGGCTCATTTTTCCATATTGTTAAGAATAGACCGAAAGAGGTTAAGGGAAACAAATGAAGACGTTTTTGAAGGTTATTGCAGTCTCCCAGTTAAGAAATGCTACCTGAATAGAGTAAAAATTGGTCCAGTTTGGAATGTATTCTGAAAGAAGAGCCAAGGTTTAATTCCTGGAGAATGTGATGTGGCATATGGCAGGAAAAGAAGACTGAGCTTCTGCCTTGAGTAATGAAATCACCAAGGGGAAAGTAGATTTAGGGGAATGGAAGAATATCATGGTTTTAGTTTTTCTCATGGGTTAATTGGTTTACTTTGAGATGCCTGCTAATCATCAAAGCATGGATATTGAACTGGCACACATGGGGCTGAAATTCAGAAGAGAGATATACTGGACGTATATATTTGGGAATTGCTGGCAGAGACCGTATGTAAAACTGTAAGACTGGATGGAATCATTAAGTGTATGAGGCTACCTAGATGAGAGAAAGTACAAAGCCTGAATCCTAACCCTAACCTAAATGCTAGCCCTACCTCTAACTACTGAATGTTTAGAGATTGGAGGAAGGGGTTGAACCAGTAAGAGAGAGCTAAAGGAGCAACAGCAAGGCAGCAGGGAAGCTGAGAGAGCATATTAAAGTCTTGCAAGCCAAGTGAAGGAAATTCATTCAAGCAGGATGGAGTGAGTGTTGCTGAGTGTATATTGATGTAGAACTGAGAAGGAAAAGGAAGAGCTAATTTAGTAAAATGAAAGTGTAGCAGTTACCATGTACTGGTAGAGGTGAGAGCAAGTTGAGCAGATGCAAGAGAGAACAAAATAATGCATATTTTACGAGAGAATGCATATTTTACAAGAAGTTTTGCTGCTAAGGGGAGCAAATAAGGAATGCATGGTGAGGAAAGCAAGGTAAGAGAAAAGACTTTTTTAAGAAGGAAAAATAATCGTCCTTACATAGCATACCATTGGAATTGATCATTGTAAAGTAAAATAAGTTGTGATACAGTCGAAAGTGGAAAAAATGCCTAGAATGCCAAAAATAATATTACAGGCAATTTTCAACTATTTAGCAGATAAAGTTATTTTGTTTTCTTTTTTAAGACTCTTAATCTGGATTAAAAATAAATTTTAAAAGACTATTCTTTTCTCTTAAATAATGTACTTCAAATTGTTCCAACCATGTTCTTCACAAGCTAATGTCTCCTTTTTATTTAGTTTGTTCCTTTGTAAACAAAGCTATTTAGAGCATTTTCAACCCTTTCATATCCTCATCAAAGTGTCTCTTTTGACTCTCCTATACAAAGACTCTGTAACAGTGCTATTACTGTGATATAAACTTTAATTATCTCTATTGACATGTTTGAGCCTACTAACAAAAGAAAAGAATAGGTAAAATAAATTGTGGAAACATACTTTTCATTGGGATGAAGGATACATTAATATACTTTCCCCAAACTCCTCATCTGTTTTAGATGCTGGTTTTAAATTGTGGTTTGAATTTAAAAGTGCCCACTAACTTTTAAGTAAATAAAAGCTAAGAAAAAGTCCTACTAATTTTAATGTATTTCAAATAAAATAATACAAGTTTTTTGTAGATAAAAGCCCTTGATATTTCCTTAAAATGGATTTCAATGTTTTACATTTTTACTCTCTAATATAATAATGAATATCTTTAATGCACTTTGTATATGATTGACTACCTCTATGGAAAAAAAGCAAAGTTATTTACACATATTTTCTCTAAAATTGTATAAACTTAGCTTGTGTGAAAAGTATTCTTTTTTTTTGTTTGTTTTTTGTTTTTTGGTTTTTTTTGGGACGGAACCTTGCTCTGTTGCCCAGGCTGGAGTGCAGTGGTGCCATCTCTCCTCACTGCAACCTCTACCTCCCGGGTTCAAGCAATTCTCCTGCCTCGGCCTCCGGAGTAGCTGGGACTACAGACGCGTGCCACCACGCCATTTGGTTCTTATTAGATGCAAGTGACTGAGCTACATGCAAGAGATATCAGGTGGCCATTGTTGTTTAAATGGTGTAACTGTATAGCATTACATTTGAAACCATTGTGTTTTGTGAAGTGTTATGTGACAAGAATATAAATAGTTTTCCCCACAAATGGCATATTTCTTTTGATTATTAACTTAAAATTTACTTTTTTTTAATAGCCGAGGGAACGATAATGCTAATGTCCTCGTGAAGAAGGCAGAAGTAGAAGAAAGAATTAGAGAAATATTATCAAATTGTTTGGAAATAATCTTTTCTAAGTAGAGGTTCAAGTTCTCTTGGAAAGTTAGTGGATGTCAATATTGGTATACCAATGTTGCTAACAAAGTATTATCTTCTTCTTGAGAAAAACTGGGGAAAATATACCCCGCATGCATTTGTAAGAATGTTTTGTGATTTAAACAATAAAGGTGTATCTTTAAATTAAGGTAATAATAACGTAGGCCTTAAGTTGTTGTAAGACTATGACTACTATGAATACAGACAAATTTTCAATCATTAGAAACCAAGAAAAAAGATAAGTGGAACAATATTTCTGCATTCAAACTTATGAATCATAAATTAATGAATAGATTCTAAGTGAAAAGAAGAAGCTTATTAAATAATGAATAATGGGAAAAATTAAGAGGCCATATAAAAATGGCTGTAAGTTTTTGGTAGGTATCTAATGGAAAAAACGTTGAATACTTCAAAAAAATAGCTTGCAAATGATTTTACACAAAAGACAGCAATATTCAAAGTGCTATATAATTTACAATAATTAACAGATTATTTGGTCTAAAAACATCATGCTATATAAAAAATCAAATCATAAATTAAACACGCAATGTTGTTTATCAGGTTTAATGCTGATGAAAATTAACTCAGACACATTTATTTTTTAAATTAATTTTGAGAAATTTTGTGACTGAAATAAATTACTTAGTTTTTCTACTAAATTTTTTATGCTTCTATAAGATTGAGAATTTTCAACGCAAAACTAAGTAGACAAACTAGGAAATGCATTCTCATAAATTATTTTGCTTATCAATAATTCGTGGTCACTGTACCATTGCTCATTATTAGTTGTTACTGGAGGAATTACTTTCATAAAATTATTGAAACAGAAAATATATGAAAATGTGCTTGTGCTTATACATGCCCAGTGAATGGCCAAGTTTTATAACATTGATTTCCAACTCTGAACATTTGTTTTTATACAGCTTCTTTGCCAGATGTCTTTGGCATATGCTAAATATTTTAGTAATTCATTCAAAGAATACTGTAAAATCAAAACTGTTGACCAATTTGGTCTTTAAAAGTAGGAGCCAAATTTTGTCAAATACAATTTGAAATAAATTATAAAACTGAGCATTTTTAAATACCATAAATAAAAAACAGAAATCTGGAAAGATTTTCCTTCTTGAATGAAAGCAACACTTTAAAAACGTTACAGCAATTTGGTGGAGGTCGTCTGCTTAAGGATAATATTAAGGAGAATAATAGACAATTAACATTTATTTCACTAATTAATAACATGTTTCTAAATGGAAATTCACTTTTGTCTGAGACAGGCTCTGGCTCTCTTGCCCAGGCTGGAGTGCAGTAGCACGATCATAACTCAATGTAACCTCAAACTCCTGGGTTCAAACAATTCTTCCACCTCAGCCTCTCAAGGAAATTTATATTCTTCCACACACAAAAGAAAACTTAGCAAAGTGAAGAAAGCAAAATAAATCCAAAAATGAAACAGATGTGTAAGCAAATTGTAAATATTTTATGTTACCTGGAGTTCTCCGGAGAAACAGAATCAATGGGATGTGTATATATGTAGAAACATGTCTTAAGGAAATGGCTCAAGCAGTTGTGGAGGTTGGCGAGTCTAAAATCTGCAGGATAGGCTAACAGACTGGAGACTCTGGGAAGAGCCCATTTTACCATTCACACGTGAAAGCTGTCTCCTGACTGAACTGCTTCTTGCTCAAGGGGCGTTAGCCTTGTTTTCTATGCAGACCTTCAACGGATTGGATGAGGCCCCACACGCATTATGGAGGGCAATCTTCTTTAGTCAAAGTCTGCCAACTTAAATGCTAATCTCATCAAAAACATCCTCACAAAATATTCAGAATAATATCTGATCACATATCTACACACCATGATCCAGCCAAGCTGACATGTAAAATTAACCATCACATATGTGATATGAAGGTAATCCTAGAAATTAGATTTTACCAGAATAATATTAAAGTCAGCTTCATATGTGATAATTCCTATTACTTTAAAACAAAATTCACAATAGTAATTCATGGGGGGAAATCACAGAGAATTCTGAGGTTAAATCAAAACCTTATTGGTGAATTATATTCCTTTTGTTCAAAAAATCTTTATGTGGGCTACAGCCTTCTGATGAAGAAAATCAAACACAATTTGTTGGACACTCAAATCTCATTAATTATGGGTTCTTAAAATTGCCCAACAAGTCCTTCTCTTAGTCTACTTGGTATGCTCTCTTTTCAGCAACATTTTCAAAGTAATTCATTCGGAAGACGCCATCCTACCAGCACACCTTCAGTCTTACCTTCTAGTCACAGAGAAAATTACTGCCATCAAATAAAAATGCCTTGTTTCTTTATGCAGATCTAAACTGGATCTAATGTACACCCTCCTGATACTGCTCTTTTTTTCTGGTAACAATGAGAAAAATTCTCTCCTTCTATCACAAGCCAAGTTCCACAGGTGCCTCCTGGACAGCATTGCCTTTTACCTTTGCAAAGACCTCATAATACAATTTGATTACTTTTCCTGAATTGCCCACTTCATACTGTTTTCTTTCTATTTATATTGAAATATGTGTATGGTTCTCATATACTTACAAGTATAACCTACCTTGAATAATATGGCCATGGCCATATTATTGTTTGCCCAGTTGTATCTTCAAACTAGTTGAAAAAAATTTACAATTATTTCCTTCACTTTCTCCCCTCCATCTTATTTCTCTATAGTCAGCTTCCCAGCTCCCTATTGGACATATTCAGTGATCTATTCTGCAGACACCTAAAAGCCAGCTGTACTGGATTGAATAAATTAAGTAACTTTCCTGCAAAATTCATTCATCTATCTCTTATGTTCTCTAACTCCAATCAAGGCATCACCAGTTACCAGAGTTAATATCCCAGTGTCAACCTGAAGTCTTTCTTTTTTCTTATCCTTAAATCCATTTGGCTGCTACACCTGATTGATTCTGCCTGTTAATTATGTCTGTCTAAATCCTCACTGTCACCACCCTCATGCATCACGTCTTGCCTGGACTATTGAATAACTTCCTAACTGACTTCACCATCTAATGGAGATTAATTTGTTATGGGAAAAAAATGAACAGTATTCTCTTCAAATTCTTTCTTCCCAATACTTTTCTAAGAGATTCTTTAGATGCAGAAAAAAGTTCATGCAATGAAATTACCAACTCTGTGACCCTCAGACAACCCTTTTACCTTCATTCTTATTTATAAAGGAAACAATTTAAAATCACTATAAGGTCTTACCTAGTGTTCCTTGAAATAGCAGAAGATATTTACAAGTCTTCCTGCGCATGATAACTTTACGCCTCCAATTATCTGCTTCTCAACATTAGAAATGGAGTCAGGTGAAGAAAGCTTAAATATTTGCCAAGGTCAGTTGCAGACTCAACAGTTCCAGAACTGACCAGTAGTTACGGACTAGCAAATGGTGAAACTTCTGATTTCTAGCTTTGGAATTCATTCTTCATTGTCCATGTTTGCTTATAAAACTATTTTGTTCTTAATATTTGCAAATGGACACCCCAAGTGCCTCTTTGATTATTTATTATAACCTTTAGAAAATCTGGAACTTTGTATTATGAATGTTTGTGCCCCGTTTCACACATGGTTAGCCAAAGTGGTCCAATTTTACAATATTTGCCTAATGTGTTGCCAACATTATTCAGTTTTAATCCATCTTTTAATAAGTAATAGTGAATATCCCCACTAGGCAAAATACTAAATGCAATGAGTGCAGCTCTAAAGTAAATCTCTCTCTCTCTCTCTCTCTCTCTCTCTCTCTCACACACACACACACACACACACTACAACTATATATGGTTCAAATAGCCTTTTATCGTCTCATCCACCTGCAGATTATTTCTGACTCATCTTATCATCCTTACCCTGGGGATTTCCCTATCATGTAAATCTACTTGCAGTTCCAGAAGTATCCACAGCTCTATTTTACCTTCAGGCTTTTGTTTATGCTTTTTTTTCTACATTGAACACTGCCTTTTCTTCATGTGATTACGCTTCCATCAAGTCTCTGCCTAAATACAGTTTCTCTTCGGCAGCAGAAGTTAAATGTTATTCCTTTGTTCCCATAGTTTCTATATATTGGCTAGCACTCTGCTGGTTGCATCTGATTTTAATTTTTTATTTGCTGGCAGTTCCATTTTACAGCAAGTGCCTTTAGAGCAGCACCTTTGTCTTTTTCCTTCAGCATACTATATCCAATACCTAACACAATGCCTGACACTGAACAACACCTCTTGAATAACTGCACACTATTTTTATAATGGGAAGTATGAGAGGGAAGAGGTCAATGGTAAATTAACTAGTAGAATATGAATTACTGTATATAATCATACTTTTTATCTAACAGAGAGTATATTTTATTTGAAACTTATGTGATAAATCTAGTGCATTAATGTATTTCCATTCTTGTTGGTACATTCTTTTTCCCCTTTGTCAACGATCCAATAAGGTCAGTTCATTTAAAATTCAATTTATGAGGTTCCTAATCTCCATATGTTCAGTTATGCAGTGAAATATGATTTGTTGGCTTTGCATAGACATCCTCATAGATTTATCTTCCTAAAAAAATACCCAAACCACAGATTTTAGCATTTTAATATTAGTGTAGAAAGTTAGATAATGCAATTTTAAATATTAAGATATTTACTGTGTATTCTGCACCTCTATATATAATGCTCTTGTACCTCATAAGTTTGTATAAGAAAAAAGAAAAATAAATACAAACGCTTTCCAGCAAATATATATCTTTGTGCCTGTATACCTTTTCAGGAAATGGCATAGATTTTCTGATGTTTTAATTCATTATAAAACAAAAATAGTGTAAAGGACTTGTTGCTATGAATATTAACATGCAAGTTAAACTGCTAACTCTTAGAGCAGTAGTCAGATGATATCTTGTAGAGTACATCAAAAGGAACCCCATGATATTTTAGCGAACTATGAAATGGGAATGAAAATTTGCCACCAAATTTTGAAACTAATTGGAAGATTATTTAATTCTTCAAATACTCATTGAGCATCTTTATTTATTTATTTATTTATTTATTATTATACTTTAAGTTGTAGGGTACATGTGCATAACGTGCAGGTTTGTTACATATGTATACTTGTGCCATGTTGGTGTGCTGCACCCATCAACTTGTCATTTACATCAGGTATAACTCCCAATGCAATCCCTCCCTCCTCCCCCCTCCCCATGATAGGCCCCCGTGTGTGATGTTCCCCTTCCCGAGTCCAAGTGATCTCATTGTTCAGTTCCCACCTATGAGTGAGAACATGCGGTGTTTGGTTTTCTGTTCTTGCGATAGTTTGCTAAGAATGATGGTTTCCAGCTGCATCCATGTCCCTACAAAGGACACAAACTCATCCTTTTTGATGGCTGCATAGTATTCCATGGTGTATATGTGCCACATTTTCTTAATCCAGTCTGTCACTGATGGACATTTGGGTTGCATCTTTCTTATATAATTACTTGAGATTGAAAAACACAGGTTTGAGGAAAAATCTAATACCCACAGTTACCTATACCTATATAAGAAATGTTGATTATTTGCTCCCTAAGCAATTGCACAGATTGTATATGTCTCCCATTTCACGAATGTAACATTTAGAGCAAAACATTAATAAATACACAGATTTAAAACTTATTTGTGTATCCATGCTTTTGCCCCAGTATCATTCCAACACATTGTTATTACACAAAGTTTTAAACAATGGCATCCTAATGGTCAGCCGAACAGTCTTATTAACTCAGTCTTGAATATTTTACTTGATGTCAACTCTAACAAACAGTTCCACACATAAAAGGTTGCATGACCTGACAAATTGCATTCTATCTGGTTTTCAAAAATAGGAGTAATGGAAAGATGCCAGTGCACACTGCTTCTGTCCAAGCAATTCATTGATTTCTTTCATCTTCAGCTAGTTTGGTAACTTGATGTAGTCCCATGGCAATGGGTTGTCTTTTCATTTCCCCAAGTAATTCCAGTTGAAAGGAAAGCTGTTTTTCCCATATGGCATCCCTAATAAATTAATTAAGGCAAGAAGTGTCATGCCATCTGCACCTTTTGTGTGAAGGACATTAATCAGGGCAGACCTCCCAGTTGGGTGCATGTTTAGTGTGTAGTCACTTAGTACCCAAACAGTGTCATGGATCAGTAGAGGCCATCAACATAGTCACAGGAGGGTGTAGGTGTGCCAGCCATCCTGCATTACGCTGGCCTGGAGGGATTTCTGTTCACCACCCGGCTCTGTTTTACTATCCTAAATATCCATCCACAAAAAGTTTATATTTGAATTTGTACCAGATAAGTTTTTTAAAGTTTCAGTTAACAAAAAAAAAATTTAAAAATAATGTGAATGGAAATGTAAGAAAAGAAAGCAATTTCATACTGTGAAAAAGAAAAAGTATAACAACAAAGTAAACTTATAAAAAAGCTAATAGTGAAGATTTTGTTTCCAGGAAGCTGGCTAGGTATCCCTAAAAGCACTCCTGACGTGGGCTGATGACACTTCTAACATAATATTTAGTTCTATACATGTCCATCTTAGTACTGCTTTAGTGGCATCATGTAAATTTCCTATGTTGTACCTTTATTTTTTAATTCAGTTCAATTTTTTAAAAATTTCCCTTAAGGCATTTCTCTCTGACTCATGGATTATTTAGAAGTATATATATATATTTAATTTCCAAGGGTAAGGTATGTTCCTGTTTTCTTTCTATGATTGGTTTCTATTTTGATTCCAGTGGTCACGTAACACTCTATAATTTTACTCAATAACACTCTATAATTCTTTCACATGGTTTTTCTTTTAAATTTAATTAACAATTTTGTTGGTTCTTTTTGTTTGAGCATAGAATGGTTTAGTTGCTCAGAATATGATCTATGTTGGTATATGTTTACAGGCATTTGGAAAGAATATGCATTTTGTTGTTTTGTGTTGAAGGTTTGATAAATATCTATCAGATCTTGTTTCTTAATGATACTATTGAGTTTTTCTAGGGCCTTCCTAATTTTTTGTCTCACTTTACTCAAATGTTGAGAAAGGGGTATTGAAATCTCCACCTGCAGTTGTGGATTTGTCTATTTTACTTTGTAGTTGACTCAGTTTTGGCTTCATATGTATTGTTTCTTCTATTATATTTTCTATTTCTTATGTTTATTTATTTATTTAATTTTGAGATGGAGTCTTGCTCTGTCACCCAGGCTGGAATGCAACGGTGAGATCTTGGCTCACTACAACCTCTGCCTCCCCGGTTCAAGTGATTCTCCTGCCTCAGCTTCCCAAGTAGCTTGGATTACAGGTGCCCACAACCACACCTGGATAATTTTTGTATTTTTAGTAGTGACAGCGTTTTACCCTGTTGGCCAGGCTGGTCTCAAACTCCTGACCATGTGTGATCCTCCTGCCTTGGCCTCTCAAAGTGGTGGGATTACAGGCATAAGCCACCATACCCAGCCTATTATATCTTCTATTTCTTTGCTGAGACTTTGTATGTTTTCATTTGTTTCAATTATGTATATAATTGGTCTTTGATATGATTTTGCTGTGTCCCCACCCAAATCTCATCTTTAATTGTAGCTCCCATAATCCCCCCTTTTCATGGAAGGGACCTGGTAGGAAATAACTGAATCTGAATCATGGGGGTGAGTTTTTCTCATGCTGATCTAATGATAGTGAATAAGTCTTAGGAGATCTGATGGTTTTATAAAGGACAGTTTCCCTACAATGCTCTCTTGCCTGCTGCCATGTAAGATGTGACTTTGCTCCTCCTTCACCTTCCACCATGATCATGAGGCCTCTCCAGTAATGTGAAACTGTGAGTCCATTAAACCTCTTTCCTTTATAACATAGCTAGATATTTTTCTTCCAGGCCCTCCTAATCTTAAAGAGATTAAATAAAAGCCTAGTAACTTCTAAGAATCTGAGTAGGAAACATTTGTCATCTATTGTCACTAAGGGAAGCACTATAAGACTTCAAAAAAACTTTCGTCTCCACAATCCTTTATCTTAACCTGAACATTTCCTTTCTATGACTACAGGTCTATGGCCAAACTCAACTGACTGTCAACCAGAAAATGTTTAAATTTATCTGCAGTCTGGAAGCCCCCTCTTTGACTTGTCTTGCCTTTATGGACCAAACTAATGTATTTCTTAAATGTATTTGATCAATGTCTCAAGCCTCCCTAAAATTTATAAAACCAAGCTGTGCCCTGACCACCTTGGGCATATGTTATCAGGACCTCCTAAGGTCTGTGTCATGGGTCATGGTCACTCCTATTTGGCTCAGAATAAATCTCTTTAAATATTTTACATAATTAGACTCTTTTTGTCAACATACCTTTGTCATTTTGGTTTTTTTCTCACTTAAGATATTCCTGGTTCTGGTATGATTAATGACTTTTTGAATAAAATCTGGAAATTTTAAGTACTGTGGACCTTATCTAAATATACTATTTTAGCTGGCCTTCTCTGATACCACTTTGGCACAGGAACAGTGTATGCTGCCTATATTAGTCTGTTCTCACACTGCTATGAAGGAATAACTAAGATTGAGTAATTTATAAAAGAAAGAGTTTTAATTGACTCACAGTTACACATGGCTGATGATGCCTCAGGAAACATACAATTATGGTGGAAGGCAAAGAAGAAGTAGGAATCTTCTTCACAGTGTAGCGGGACAAAGGGAGTGTAAACAGGGGAAATGCCAGACACTCATAAAATCTTCAGATCTCCTGAGACTCACTATCATGAAAAAAAGCATGGAGGAAACCATTCCCATGATGCAATTGCCACCACCTTGTCTCACCCTTGACATGTGGGGATTATGGAAATTACAAATCAAGATGAGATTTTGGGTGAATACACTGCCAAACCATATCAATCCACCCTGACCCCTCCAAAATCTCATGTCCTCACATTTCAAAACACAATCATGCCTTCCAGTCTAACAATGTCTTAACTCATTCCAGCATTAACCCAAAAATCCAAGTCCAAAGTTTCATCTGAGATAAGGCAAGTCCCTTCCACTTATGAGCCTGTAAAATCAAAAGCAAGTTAGTTACTTTCTAGATACAATGGGGGTGCAGGCACTGGGTAAATATGCCTGTTCCAAATGGGAAATACTGGCCAAAACAAAGGAGGTGCAGTCCTCATGGAAGTCCAAAATCCAATAGGGCAACCATTAAACACTAAAGTTCCAAAATGATCTCCAGTGTCTCAAATCCAGGTCATGCTGATGCAATAGGTGTGTTCCTATGGTCTTGGGCAGCTCTTCCCCTGTGGCTTTGCAGAGTATGGCCCCCCTCCCAGCTGCTTTTGTGGACTGGCATTGAGTGTCTGTGGCTTTTCAAAGTGCACGATGCAAGCTGTTGGTGGATGTACCATCCTGTGGTCTGGAGGAGAGTGGCCCTCTTCTCATAGCTCCACTAGGCAGTGCCCCAGTGGGGACTCTGTGCTGGGGCTCCAATCCCACATTTCCCTTCCTCTCTGCCCTAGCAGAGGTTCTCCCTGAGGGCCCCAACCCTCAGTAAACTTCTTCCTGGACATCTAGGCATTTCCATACATTCTCTGAAATGTAGGCAGATGTTCCCAAACCTTAGTTCTTGACTTCTGTGCACCCACAGGCTCAATAGCTTGTGTGAGCTTTCAAGGCTTGGGGTTTGCACCCTTTGAAACAACTGCCTGAACTGTAAGCTGACCCCTTTTAGCCATGGCTGGGATGCAGAGCACCAAGTTCCAAGATTACACAAAGCATCGAGGACCTGGGTTTAGTCCACAAAACCAAATTTTTCTCCTGGACTTTCAAGCCTGTAATGGGAGGTGCTGCTACAAAGGTCTCTGTCATGCCCTGGAGACATTTTTCCTACTATCTCAGTGATTAACATTTGCCTCCTTATTTACGCAAATGTATTCAGCTGGCTTGAATTTATCCCCAGAAAATGGATTTTTCTTTTCTATTGCATTATCAGCCTGCAAATTTTCCAAACTTTTATGCTCTGCTTCTCTTTTAAACCTAAGTTCCAATTCCAAACCATCTCTTTGAGAATTCATGGAACTGAATGCTTTTGAGAGCACTCAGGTCATTTCTTGAAGGCTTTGCTGCTTAGAAATTTCTTCTCCCAGATACCCTAAATCATTTCTCTCAAGTTCAAAGTTCCATAGATCTTGAGGGCAGGGGCAAAATGCCATAAGTCTCTTCGCTAAAGCATGCAAGAGTGACCTTTGCTCCAGTTCTCAATAAGTTCTTCATCTCCATCTGAGACAACTTCAGCTTGGGCTACATTGTTCATACAGCATTTTATCCAAAACAGTTCAACAAACATGTAGGAAGTTCCAAACTTTTCTACATTTTCCTGTCTTCTTCTGAGCCCTCCAAACTGTTCCAACCCCTGCCTGTTACCCAGTTCCAAAGTCACTTCCACATTTTTGGGTATCTTTAGAGTGGCATCCCACTCTCTGGTGCCACTATAAAGCATGTGGTGCCAATTTACTGTATTAGTCTGTTTTCACACTGCTGTAAAGAAATCCCTAAGACTAGGTACTTTATAAAGGAAAGAAAAATGACTCACAGTTCCACATTGCTGGGGAAGCCTTAGGAATCTTACAATCAAGGCAGAAGGCAAAGGAGAAACAGGCTTCTTCACAGGGAAGCAGAACAGAGTGAGTGCTTGCAGGGGAAATGCCAGATGCTTATAAAACCATCAGATCTCATAAGAATGACTCATTATCACAAATACGGCACCAGGGGAAACCACCCCCATGATCCAATTACCTCCACCTGGTCCCACCCTTGACACCTGGCTATTACAGGGATTTCAATGGAAGATGAAATTTTGGCATTGAGTGAATGTTAATCACTGAGATTAAAATGTCTATTTTCCCTATTATCTCAGTGATCTGGCAAACCATATCACTGCCTTTTACTGCCAGGAAGGGGTAGAAGTCCAGGCTTACCACATAGGTTCTTCTGACACTGCTAAGTTGTGACTTCCTATTCAGCCTGTTATGTCACCATCCCAAAAGTACAGGTTGGGGTGCCTAATTTCAGCCTGGTAAGGGTGTAAGGTTTAGTTACCCACTAGGTATTCACTGGTGCATTGGGAATAGGGACTAATTTCCTCCCTCAAACATTGTGGTGAGTGGGTAGGTAGAGTGATTATTGTATGAAAATGTTCTGACTTGCTAGGATGTCACTTTCTTGGCCTTTTGGCTAAACAGATCAATTTTTCTTGAAGCTCTCTGTTTTTGTTCTGAACTCCTTGGCCATGCTGGGTGGGTTACCAGTCCAGTTTACCCATACCAATTATGAGATATATCTGAATCCAGAGATCTTACTTCTGGGCCATTATTTGTATTTTTTTACTTTTTCTGTTTTTTTTTTTTTAATCTTTTACAGGATTCTGTTTCTTTGACATGTAATAGCCAGGATTTTTAGTTGGTCTTAGAAGTAGAAATAGGGAAAAATACTTCAATTTCATTTTCATAAGGCACAATCCCAATGAATTTTTTATTTTAATTTCATGATGTAATAAAATTTGTCTTTGAAATGGATAGTGCAATCACTTTTAGTTAACATTTTTGATGACAATTGTAAGAAAGACAAGGAAGCAGATTTGTCTTTCATGATATCATATCAAACATTTCTCCTGGAGAGTATGAATAGTTTAATATATCATACTATTAAAATGGCACTGACTTCAATTAGTTATCAAATGCAATGTATGCATTAATGTCATGTAAAATGAATTTTTTTTTTTTTTAGATGGAGTTTTGCTCTGTCACCAGGCTGGAGTGCAGTGGCGTGATCTCAGCTCACGGCAACCTCAAGCGATTCCCCTGTCTCAGCCTCCTGAGGAGCTGGGACTACAGATGTGTCCACCATGCTCAGCTAATTTTTTTGTATTTTAGTAGAGATGGTGTTTCACCATGTTGACCAGGATGATCTCAATCTCCTGACCTCATGATCCGCCAACCTTGGCCTCCCCAAGTACTGGAATTACAGGCGTTAGCCACTACATCTGGCCAAAAAGAATTATAAGGTATGATGCAATTATATGAAATAATTGTCACTCAGATAATATTGTGAAACAAATGGAAAGGAGCCCGAGATAAATTCCATTTCTGGATTGAATAAAAAGCTCTAAAAGAAAAAGAAAGAGTAGTTTAAAATGATAATCTATATCCCGACATTCTATGTTCATAACCCAGATATCAATGATTTTGGACAGCTAGAAAGAAGTGGTTACATCCATATATCTTAAGGGGAAACAAACTTTGAACATTTTTAACCTTTCAAGTCTATAAGCAGTATGTGACAATAGTTATTGTTTTTTATAAAAAGAAATGTTTGGATTATCGTCATATTCTTAATCATTAAGGCATTTCAAGTCCCTCAGGATATAGAATTAAGGTAAAAGCTTTCTATCTTTTTGGAGAAATGACAAAGTTCTTGTAGTTAGGGCATTTTTTACTTATTTACTTCTTAGAATATTTTTAAAATGATAAAAGAGCAATTATGATTTACATAACAGTGTATTTCACATAATGTTAAGAATATTTGAGTCCAAGACATATTATTACTTTTTTCTAGTATTAATTATTCTGAATTATATATTGAATATATAAAACTGATGTACTTTTAAACTTATTTCTTCACAGAAATAAAAACAATAACCAATAAATCAGAGCATAGCTATAGATTAATTTTATATCAACTTAGGCCACTGGGTGTTTATTTTCCACAGATAAATGCTAGATAATTTTTTAAATAAATGACCAAACACCTTGTAAACTGAAACATATAAGGGAAATAGTTTTTAAGACAAATGGGGTGATAAACTGGGGTAATTCAATTATGGTTGTACCACATTCATCATTTATATTAACAATAATGAATACGGAAATAGCAAGGAGAAAAAAGTCATCATTATTTGAACAGTGCATTGAAGGTAGACAGTTCTTACAGAAAATTTGAATTTTGGTTTCTGAATACTGATGCCATATTGATTTCTTTTTAGGAGTAGTATAGACAAAAGAAATTAGAAATACTTTTTCTTTGAAACACCTAACTAGAGTTTATTACAAGATATAAATATTTGTGAAAAATGGCATAATAAAAGACAATTTTGTGACACTATTTATGGAAAACATTTTATTTTATATAATTTTATGTTATCATTAATACAAATACAGGGGAATTTTTAAATAAAATTATTTCTTATGTATTTTTTGAATCTTAGTTTTTGTTCATTATCATAAAACTCTGACTCTTCAGTGTTTTTCCTTCAAAATTCACAATTCTTTTGAAACAAATTTGAGGTAGTGAGAGAAAGCGTACATATTTTATTTGAATTTTAGCTAAACCATGTAATTAATCATTCTAACATTTTACTTATTCAAAAATATTGATGTCTCTAAAAGTTAACAAGCCATGAAATTGAAGCCATTTAGAAGTTTACTAACACTTCAGAAAATTCTTTTGAAATATGGGTTTATAGGAGTCACTGATTGAAATAAGCATGAGTATTTATAGGTTTATTACTATCAATTGAAAAAATTACTTGATGCTTCAAGATACAATGCACATTTTTTAGATCTGTTAATTTTATGTGTATATAAAATAAACATATGAATCTTAGTTATTTCTATTACTACTAAAATCTGTGGATATTTTCACTTGTTTCTGTGTCATTATCTTTGGCAGAGAGAATTCTTAAGTGCAGGTACCCTACCCAGTTTCTATTCTTTTTATTTTACCTTTAATAAAATTAATTAATTAATTAGTTTTTTTAAGAGATGGGGTCTTGCTATGTTGCCCAGGTTGGTCCTGAACATCTGGGCTCAAGTAATCCTTCTTCTTCAGCCTCCCTAGTAGCTGGCACTACAGGCACATAACACCATTATGACAACCCAGATTCTATTCTTGACCTTATCATTTTCTTTACTTCTACACAGTCTCTATGAATCATCATATCACTAGCTATGGCTCCAGCTATCATTAATGTCCTTCTGGCTTCCAGCTCTTTAGCGCCTTCATAGATTTCTCATAGGCTCAGACCTGCACTTTCAGCTAGCTACAAGAGACTTCCTCTTGGATTCCATAGGCACATCAAACTTTTGTCCAAATGCAATAAACACATTAAAAATGCCTATTCACATTCCCTCATTAATATAATACTATTCTGCTCACATAACTGTCTTGCTGTTCCTACTGTCTTAGCAATCACCAGATGTACAGTAGACCCTTGAACAACACAGGTTTGAACTGTGTGAATCTATGTATGTATCGATTTTCTTCTGCCTCTGCCACCCTGAGATGGCAAGACCTACCCCTCCTTTTCCTCCTCCTCATCAGCCTACATAATGCAAAGAAGACAAGGATGAAGGCCTTTATGATGATCCACTTGTACTTAATGAATAGTAAATACATTTTCTCTTCTGTATGATTTTCTTAATAATTTTTTTCTCTAGCTTACTTTATTATAAAGTAAAGCTAGAGAAATAAAGCACATATACAAACTATGCGTTACGTGACTGTTTATATTATCAGTAAATCTTCCGGTCAGCAGTAAGTTATTAGTAGTTAAATTTGGCTGAGTCAAAAATGATATGTGGATTTTGACTGGCAGAGCATCAATGCCTCTGACCCCCAAATTGTTCAAGGGTCAACTGTACATCATGGCTACAGAGAGAAAGAGGAAGACCTCTGAAGACACACCACTGGCTCAAGTCCTGGCTTCACCACCTACAAGTCACATGACCTTAGGCAATGTACTAAAACTTTCTGTGATCCATTTTTATCACATAATATGAGGTAATATAGATACATATATTACCTACATCATAGCATTTTTATGAATATTAATAACATATTATATTAATTTATTTAGAAGAGTATTATATGTGTATTAGCTATGAGCTATTAGCACTATTCTTTCTTGCCCTGATGAGTACAATAGCCTCATAGTCTTACCTGTTGACACTCTGCCATCAAACCAATTTTAATCAGATGATCACTTCACTTTTCTATTTAAAGTACCTCTATAACATTTATCTAGGATAAAATTATTTGACAAGCCTACAATCTCGTGGATGAGCTAGCCCATGAATGTTTATTAGAAGACTCCAGGTAGTCCCTGGATATTCCAGGAAACTGACTTTGAGGTGAAGATTACTGTGTAATGGGTTCATTAGGAATTGCTCTTGGGATCAACATCAGTGAGGGAAGGGACAGAAATTGAGCAGAAAGAAGTTGAGTCATGACACAGTCACAAAGGAGGCCTCAGCTGAATTTACTCTGAAGCTGAAAAAAGCTTTCGTTTCTTATGCCAACTGAGGGGAGGATAATGAGAACTTGTACTCTCACGTCAATGAATTGAAGGATGTCATTTCCTAATGACTTTTGTTGTTGTCACTAAATATTGTGGTCATTGGTTCTTCACATGAAACGTTATGATTTCTGTCATTTGATGCAAAATTTTTCCTGTTGTCTCCTTCTACCTCACTTTTAAGGACAAACAAGAAGATATTCATCTGTGGGCAAGTTCCTAGTGCATAATGTGCTTCTCATTTTGGGTGTCTTACATGTGTTGTTTACACACAAGATATCTTCAAAAAATATGTTCATTAAATATTTTACTTTATAATTGAGAGGAATTAAGGGTGAAAATTCATCTTTGTCAGAAATATTATGAAACATGCACATATTCTCATAACACAGTACAAGATGTAAAGGATTAAAGAAAAATCTTGTGTTCCTTTCCTTTATTTTTATAACATACATAAATGATCATTTATGAAAAGAAACATTTAAGCTTTCCCACTGAAACTTTCTAAAACCTATTTGTCATAGATTTTAAAAAGTAATACTGCATTACGACTAGCCAAAGAAAGGCCCCCTCTCTTTCAGGATAAGAATCATCCAGGATTCTTTTCTACCCCAGGGGATAAAAAAGAAACATATCCATGTCTAATGTCAAATGATATCCTGCCATGCAAAGATTGGTTCCTTTTTTACTCAATATATCCACTTTGACACATAGAAGTTGTTACAAAACTTGTATGTTTTCAGTAGCAATTCTTCTACTAATAAACAAAAAAGAGTTAAAGACCTCCTACCCAAGTCCCACTGAATATATATTTTGAGATTAATTTTATTATCTTCTTTACTTAAATGATACCTTTTAAATGGTTTTACAAAAGTACTTTTAAGTGAAACATTTTAGTAGCCATTTGTGCAAATTATAAAATTACTTTCATTATACTATAGCCAATTATAGATTATAACACATAGTCTTACTAATATAGTTATTGGGTAAATTATTTTGTCAGAAATACTCACCACTCTCCACTTTCAAGTGAAGGAATATAGGTTTTGACTTCTTTGTAGCTGAGCTTGATCACGAACTTGCTTTAAGATCAGATTGGGAGGTACATTCTTTCTGCCCTTTAAAGCTGGGCTCAGCCATATAATTTATTTCAACCAATGGTATTTTAGCAGATATTATATAATATATTATTGAAATACGTTGTGAGTTTTACACTTGAACTTTTTTTTGTCTTTGCCAACACAATGAGAACACGCCTGGGCTAGCCTGCTGTCCCAAGAAATAGATGAAAGACAACCGGAACAGAACCATACTCAGGAGAACTCTGTCTAGGTCAGTCTCTCTGCCAGTCATTCTGTAGACTTATGAGCTAAATAAATGCTTGTTAGTACATTCCACTGAGATCTCATGGTTTTTATTATGGTTGTTATTATATTATTATCATGCAGTATTTTTGTGACAACAGCTGACTCAAAGAGGGACACTACGTTTTAGAGCAACTTTCATTTTATATATCTCTATCAACACACTTCAAAAATTTATTCTTATTTTTAGTCTCACTATAATTTACATTAGCAACCTTTTATATTATGATTAATTTCATGTCAATTTTAAAATTTTGACTCGGGTACTACTGATGGCCACCTAGATGTCACTCTATTTTAAATAAAATCAAATAATAAATGCATATTTACTAGATACAATGATTTTAAATAAAAGTAGAAGTGCTGGTTTCTGACACATAAAATATTTACTTTTTATTATAAATGTTCTACACTAGGAGAAGACATGTTTTTTTCTGTCCCCTTCTACTCTTCACTGTAGTGTAGTTTACTTCAATGACAGTTGAATTTACCCAATGTAATTTTATTTTAAAAATTGAAAATTTGAATCAATATATTGTAAGAATAATGATTGAGTATTCTGCATATTGAAATTAAAAGAATAATCCACAAGCTCTAAACATTTGATATCAAGCAAACAATACTATCAAAATGCTATACAAAGTCTAAATTTTAAAATTAGAAGGTTTGAAATCTAGACCTTAAAATATTAATCTATGGCTCTATCAAATCTTTTTCATCATTTAATTACTCCTTGATATATCTGGAAAAAATGCTCAATTATCATACTGTTATCTAGTTATATAAAATAATATAATAAGATAAATATCATGCCAAAAATTGCCTGAATATTGGAATGTGCTGATCACACTAGGCTTTATTTTTCTTTGGAAAATTAGCTACCCATGAAACACTCTTAAGAAAACAATTGCAAGAAAATACATTTCATTATTTTTTAATATCAAAGGAAAAGTGAAATATTTGTGCTAAAATGGTACTGAAATAGTGATCTCCAGTTTACTTCAGAATGAGAATCCAGGGGCTTCATTTTACCATATTGAAATTAGAGCAAATGATGACAAAATGTAATGTTCTAATAAAATCAAATATTCTACTTCACATTCATTTTAGATCTTTCTATATAAGACAAATAATGATCCTATTTGAAATTTTTCTCATCAGTTGAGGTTGGTTTTTTTTGTCTCATGTCTTCTAGGTTGGATATGAGGCAGTCTATATGAAGAAATACCAGGAGTGGAAAGAGAGAGAGGAAGCAGAATGTATATATTGCATTGGTTATGACACCATGCATGCTAATGTATGTATTCCTGATTTTGTCACCAGTTAATAACTAATCATCTAGGTGAGGTGATGAAAGACAAGTACTATTTACACTAACAGTTTTGTGTTGGTCATTAATTAGTCAATATTCCCAATAAATTTGTAGGGTTTGATATTTAATTGTCTAGACCAAGATTTAAATAAGAATGAGTAATACAAAGTAATATTTTATTAACCAATTGAACTTTTTATAGGCAGCAAATTTATCTTGTTGATATTAAAAGATAAGTATTATACTAAGAAACTCAAGTTTATGTGTTTGAGTGCTTTTTGATAGATACAAACTTATTAATAATTCATTATGTTTCTAAATTAACTCTCAAACTTTGAATAAATAAAATTAAGATAATTAAGTCTATTGTTGAATGAGAGAAATCTAGAACTGTGTTTCAAAACTTTTGATAAACTTGATAACAAAAGACTGTGCGGTATCCAGGAACAAAAAGTAGAATTATGTTTTTCCAAACACTTCTTACTCATGATTCCATCCTTAGCTGTCTCCTCCACTATGAGGGAAAGTAGTGGGGAAGAATAAGGTACATTCAATAAGCTCATTCAAGGAGTACTGACTTAATATACGTGAAAATATTATTGCTTCAAATAGTAATAAAATATCCCTTTAATAATGATACATAAATATGATGTATGATGTGGAGTGTCCCTTAAGTTGCTAGAAAATACGTATTTCAGTATTCCATGCTCTGCTTTGTGTCCTCATCTTGATATTGTTGATCACTTACAATAAAAAGGCTGACTGATCCTGACGTCATCACAGCTTGGAGTTGTTTCCTTGGTAGATTCTTATCCAAAACCCATGCAAAAATAATTAGGAATCCTGCCTTAGACACAATAATGAAACCCCTTTGCTTGAACTCATGTTTTATCATAACTCTTGGCATTCAGTTTATTTTCCCCTCTAGACTCCATGCAGCTTGTTGTGAGGGACTAAATCTAGCTCACAATCAAATTCCCAGTGCTAGACGGGCAAGATGGCCAACTAGATGCAGCCAGGAAATGCTGCTCCTACCAAGAGAGACCAAAGTGTAAAGCAGCATAATTTGGATGGCTCTTCAGAGAGAAAACACCAAGAGTAAATGGAATCATGACACAGACACAGAGTCTGAAGAGGGAGGAAGCTGGGAACACTGTGCAGGGTAACCAAATGCTAAGGCTAGTTCCCAGCCCTGAATGGCTCCTGGAGAAGAGAACCTGTCCAGAAATGGTGTGGCCTATCTTCCTTCCGCAGCCTTTGCTCAAGGAAACCCCAGAATATTTTCTTCTGGAGCAAAATAAATTCCCAAGCACAGTGCCAGTGATCCGAGGGGACTTCCCCAATGGCCAGGAGCAGACCTGGTGAGAGTGTAACCTCTCTCCCCAACCTCACTGCAGAGCACAGCTGCAAACCTAGGAAATACAAAGGAGCCACATGGTTGAGTAAGAACTTATCTTCTGGCAGTTACTCTAGAAAGCTATCTGCTGGATAGTAGCCCAAACCACAACAACAAAAATGTTTTGCTAATATACTCTCCTGTGAAATCAAGAGTTAGAATTCAGCCTATAAATACCACATACAGAGCTTTAGCCCTCTGGAAACATCCATAAACAAAGCCAACTGACTCTAATTAAATTACACCACAATTAAAGGAAGAATAACCCTCCAAGATGAGAAAGAATTAGCACAAGAACTTAAGCAGTTTAAAAGGGCAGAGTGTCCCCTTAATCCAAGTCGACCAGAACAGCATCAATGGTCCTTAACCAGTCTAAAATGGCAGACAGAATACAGAATCTGGATGGAAAAAAATTTCATGGAGATTCAGGAGAAAGTTGAAACCAAATCCAAAGAAATCAAGAAATTCAGTAAAATGATTCAAGAGCTGAAACAGCCATTTCAAGAACGAAGCAAACTGAGCTTATAGAGCTGAAAAACTCACTAGAGTCATTTTATAATTCAGTCAGAAGTTTTAATGGCAGAAAAGACAAGCTGAGGAAAGAATCCCAAGAGCTTGAAGACTAGTTCCTTGAATCCACTCATTCTGACAAAATAAAGAAAAAAGAATTTTTTAAAATGAACAAAACCTCTGAAAAATATGAAATTATGTAAAGAGAAAAGTCTATGACTCATTGACATTATTGACAGAGAAGTAAAGAGAATAAGCAATTTGGAAAATATATTTGAGGAAATAGTCTGTAAAACTTCTCTAATTTCTCTAGAGAGAATGTCATGCAAATTCAAGAAATACAGAGAACCACAACTACATGCTATACAAGATTACTATATCAAAGGCACGTGGTCATCAGATTCACCAAGGACAGTGGAAAAAAAAAAGTAAGACAGATAGAAAGAAGGACCAGGTGACTTACAGAGGGAGCTCCATTAGGCTAGTGGAAGGCCTCTCAGCAGAAACCTTATAAGCCAGAAGAGATAGGAGGCCTATTTTCAGTTGTCCTTGAAGAAAAGAAATTCCAATTAAGAATGTCATATCCTGCCAAACTAAACTTCAGAAGTGAAGGATAAATAAAATTATTTTAATACAAGCAAATTCTGAGGGAATTTATTTCAACTAGACTATCCTTACAAGAAGTTTTAAGTCTTCAATATATAATTGAAAGAAGGACACCTGCTATCACAAGAGCATACTTAAGCACATAGCACACAAACAAAGCAACTACATGATCAGGCCTACATAACCACCAGTTAACAATATGACAGAATCAAAATCTCACATATCAATACAAATCCTGAAGGCAAATGGGCTAAATGCCCCCCTTCAAAGACAGAATAACAAGCTGAATAGAAAGACAAGACCTCACCATCTGCTGTCTTCAAGAGACCTATCTCACAGGTATTGAAACTCACAGGCTCAAAATAGAGGGGATGAAAAAAGATCTATTATGCAAATGAAAATCAGAAAAAAGCAGGAGTTGCTATTTTTATATAAGGTAAACAGACTAAAAATGAGTAACACTTTAAAGGAAAAAAAAGGGTATTACAAAGTGATAAAGTGTATAATTAACAAGAGGACTTAACTATCCTAAATCTATACACACCAAATGCTGGAGCACTCAGATACACTCAGATACATAAAGCGATCTTTTGATGTATTAAAAGGCTTAGACAGCCAACAATAATAGTGAGAAACTTCAACACCCCACTAACAGCATTAGACGTATCATTGAGGCAGAAAAGTAATAAAGCAGCTCTGGACTTAAACTTGGCACTTTCTAATACACATCTACAGAACATTCCACCCAACAACTACAGAGTATAAATTCTTTTCATTTGCATATGGAACAAATTCTAAGATTGACCACATGCCCAATCATAAAGCAAGTGTCAATAAATTCAAAATTTGTAATCATACCAAACAAACTCTTGGACCACAGTGCAATAAAAACAGAAATCAATATTAAAAAGATCTTTCAAAACTACATATGGAAATTAAACAACTTGTTACTGAACAACTTCTGAGTGTACATAAAAATTAAAGCAGAAATTTAAAAAAAAACTTTATGAAATTAATGAAAATACTAACAAACACAAGACAACTTACCAAAATCGCTGGGATGCAGCTAAAGCAATGTGAGGAGGAAAGTTTAAAAGACTAAATGCCATCATCAAGAAGTTAGAAAGATCTCAGAGTAACAATCTAACCTGCATCTCAAGAAACTAGAGAAAAAAAAAAAGAATAGACAACCACAAAGCAAGCAAAAGAAAAGGAATAACTTAAACGAACGAAGAATCAAATGAAATTGAGATGCAAAAATCCATATAAAGGACCAATGAAACCGAGTTGGTTTTTCAAAAGACCAAATAAGATAGATGGACTACTCACTAGATTAACAGAAAAAGAAGATCCAAATGAGTACAATCAGAAATGACAAAGATAACATTACAACTGATTCAACAGATATGCAAAAGGTCCTCAGAGACCACTATGAACAACTCTATGCACATGAATTAGAAAATCTAGAAAACATGGCCAAATTCCAGGAAACACACAGTCTCTCGTGATTGTATCAGAAGGTGATTGAAAGCCTAAATAGACCAATATCAAGTTCTGAAAATGAATAAGTAACATAATACCTGCCAACCAAAAGAAACCCTGAATGAAATGGATTCACAGCCAAATTCTACCAGATGTATCAAAAAGAACCCGTACTAATCCTACTGAAACTATCCCAAAAAAATCAAGGAGAGGCTCCTCCTTAATGCATTTTATGAAGCCAGTGTTAGCCTGATACTAAAATCTGCAGAGGTGCAATGAAAAAAGAAAACTTCAGGGCAATATCCATGATGAACATAGATATGAAAATCCTTAACAAAATAGTAGCAAACTATAGCCAGAAGCACATCAAAAAGTTAACTCACCATGATCAAGTAGATGCTATTCCTGAAATTCAAGATTGGCTCAACACACACAAATCAATACATGTGATTAACCACATAAACAGGATTAAAAGCAAAAAACATAGAATTGTTTCAATAGACAAAGAAAAAGCCTTTGATAAAATCCAGCACCCCTTTATAATAAAAACTCTCAACACATTAAACATCAAAGGAACATATCTCAAAATAATAAGAGCCGTTATAACAAATCCACAGTCAACATTATACTGAACAAGCAAAGGCTGGAATCATTACCCCTAAGAACTGGAACAAGACAAGAATGACCATTCTCACTACTATTTAACATAGTACTAAACGTCCTAGTCAGAGAAATCAAGCAAGATAAAAAATAAAAGGCATCTGAATATGAAAAGAAGAAATCAAACTTTCTTTGCTGATGATATATATCTCAAAACACTGAGGACTCCACCAAAAGACTCCTAAAACTGACAAACGACTTTAGCAAAGTTTCAGGATACAAAATCAGTGTACAAAAATCCACAGCATTTCTAGCCACCAATAATGTCCAGGCTCAAAGTCAAATCAACAGTATGAACCCATTTGCACTAGCCACAAAGAAAATGAAATACCTAGGAATACAGCTAACCAAGGAGGTGAAAGACCTCAACTGGGAGGACTATACAAAACACTGCTGAAAGAAATCAGAGACAATGCAAATAAATGCCAAAACATTCCATGCTCGTGGATTGGAAACATCAATATTGTAAAAATGGCCATCCTGCTCAAAACAATGTACAGATTCAATGCTATTCCTATCAAACTACCACAATCCTTTTTCACAGAATTAGGCAAAACTACCAAAATCCATATAGAACCAAAAAGGAAGCCAAAGAAATCTTTAAAAACAAAGCCAGAGGGATCACATTACCTGAATTCAAACTATGTTATTATGCTACAGTAACCAAAGCAGCATGGTACTGGTACAAAAATAAACAAATAAACCAGTAGAACAAAACAGAAAACTCAGATATAAAGATACACACCCACAGCCATATAATCCTCAACATGAATGACAAATAAAAGCAATGGGGAATGGACTCTGTATTTAATAAATGGTGCTGGAATAACTGGCTAGCAATATTCAGAAAATGAAACTAGACCTCTACTTTCACCATACACAAAAATTAACTTGAGATGAGTTAAAGATTTAAATTTAAGACCTTATACTATGAAAATCTTAGAAGAAATCCTAGTAAATACCCTTCTCAACATCAACTTTGGCTATAATTTTTGGCTAAGTACCCAAAAGCAATTGCCACGAAAACAAAAGTTGACAAGTGGGGCCTATTAAACCAAAGAACTTCTTCACAGCAAAAGAAACTATAAACAGAACAAACAGACGACCTACAGAATGGGAGAACATATTCACCAACTGTATATTCAACAAAAGTCTAATACCCAGAATCTCTAAAAACTTTAAAAAGCAATAAGCAAAAAATAACCCCCTTAAGAATGAGCAAAGGACTTTTGAACAGAAATTTCTCCGAATAAGACAGATTGCCAACAAACATGTGAAAAAGTGGTCATCATCACTAATTATCAGAGAAATGCAATCAAAGCAACAGTGAGATACCATCTAGCACCCCATAAACATGGGGACAATAGACACTGAAGACTACTAGAGAGGAAAGGGAGAGCGACATGGGTTGAAAACTACTATTGGGTACTGTGCTTACTAGCTGGGTGATGGGATTTTTACCTTAAACCTCAGCATCACATAATATGCTCTTGTAAGAAACCTGTCAGATAGGTAGATTGCAAAATTTTTCTCCCATTCTGTAGGTTGCCTATTCACTCTGATGATAGTTTATTTTGCTGTGTAGAAGCTCTGTAGTTTAATTGGATCCCATTTGTCAATTTTGACTTTTGTTGCTATTGCCTTTAGCATTTTCATCAGGAAGTCTTTGCCCATGCCTATGCCCTAAATGGTATTGCCTAGGTTTTCTTCTAGGGTTTTAATGGTTTGCGGTTTTACATTTAAGTCTTTAATCCATCTTGAGTTAATTTTTGTATAAGGTGTAAGGAAGGGGTCCAGTTTCAGTTTTCTGCACATGGCTAGCCAGTTTTCCCAGCACCATTTATTGAATAGGAAATCCTTTCCCCATTGTTTGTTTTTGTTAGGTTTGTTGAAGATCAGATGGTTGTAAATGTGTGGTGTTATTTCTGAGGTCTCTCTTCTGTTCCGTTGGTCTATACATCTATTTTGGTACCAGTACCATGCTGTTTTGGTTACTGTAGACTTGTAGTATACTTTAAAGTCAGGTAGTATGATGCCTCCAGCTTTGCTCTAATATCCAAAATCTACAAGAAACAAATTTACAAGAAAAAAACAACCCCATCAAAAAGTGGGCAAAACATATGAACAGACACTTCTCAAAATAAGACATTTACATGGCCAACAGAAATACATGAAAAAAAGCTCAACATCACTAATCATTAGAGAAATCCAAATCAAAACCACAGTGAGATACCACCTCATGCCAGTCAGAATGGTGATTATTAAAAAGTCAAGAAACAACAGATGCTGGTGAGGCTGTGGAGAAATAGGAACGCTTTTACACTGTTGATGGGAATGTAAATTATTTCTACCATGTAGAAGACAGTGTGGCTATTCCCCAAAGATACTGGCTATTCCCCAACAGTATCATTTGACCCAGGAATCCCATTACAGAGTATATACTCAAAGGAATATAAATTATTCTACTATAAAGTTACATGCACATGTATGTTTGTTGCAGCACTATTTACAATAGCAAAGATATGGAACCAACCCAAATGCCCATCAGTGATAGACTGGATAAGGAAAATGTGATACATATATACCATGGAACACTATGCAGCCATAAAAAGGAATGAGATCATGTCCTTTGCAAGGACATAGATGAAGCTGGAAGCCATCATCCTCAGCAAACTAGCAAGCAGCAGAAAACCAACACTGCATGTTCTCACTCATAAGTGGGAGTTGAACAATGAGAATACATGGACACATGGGGGGAAACAACACACACCAGGGCCTTTTTGGGGTTGGGGACTGAAGGGAGGGAACTTAGAGGATGGGTCAATAGATGCAGCAAACCACCATGGCACACCTATACCTATGTAACAAGCCTGCACATTCTGCATATGTATCCTGTAAAATAAAAAATAGAATAAATAAATAAATAAAAGAAACCAGCACATGTGCCATCTGTATCTGAAATAAAAGTTGAAATTAAAAAAAAAAAAAAAAGATTTTCAGTGCCAATACATTATCCAAATACAGTAAATGCTCCGTAAACATTTGGTGTATAAATCGAACTCCTGCTAAGTGAGGGAAGTTGTTGACAATTAGGAATTAGAAATCACATTTGAACCTAATTAACTTGCACAAATTTGTGCTTTCTTTTTCCCCTGAGGAGTATTTCAACTCAACTTTTATTTCCTCTTGCTTTTTTTCTTAATGTATTATATTCTAATTTCTATTGGTTTTGAAAGAAAAACCAACAGAAATCTTAACAATGTAAGAGAAACAACTAAAAAGCTTTGGAAAGGAACATTTTTTGATGTTTAATTACTGGACCAAACAATAACTAAAAGATATCCGAACAGCTAACATGTGAAGAGACTGTGTCTTCAAGAAGATGCTGGTTTTTATATATGGAACTTCAATGTCATGTGGTCGGAAGGAATGTTGTACATGGAGTGAAGGCTGGAGGTAGGGAAGGATACAAGTACCCAGTTGTATTACTTGGGATTGTCCAGAGAAGCAGTACCAGTAGAAAACGTATGTATAGATAAGAGATTTATTTTAAGAAAATGACTCATGTGATTATGAAGACTGGAAAATCCAAAATATGCAGGGTGTGCCAGCAGGCTAGAGACCCAGAGAAGAGCCAATGTTACAGTTCAAGTCAAAAGGCAGTCTGCTGCAGAATTCCCTTGTTCAGGAGAAGTCAGTCTTATGTTCTATTTATTATAGGTCTTTAGCTGATTGGATGAGGCCTTGCCACATCATGAAGGGCAATCTGCTTTACTCAAAGCCAAGTTTAAATGTTTATCCCATCCGAAAACCTTCACAGAAACACCAAGACAAATATTTGATTACATATCTGGGAACCATGGCCTGGACTAGCTGATACATCAAATTAACCATCACACTGGTAAAGTATGTTAATATTTATTCGTACTTTATTTTGAGAGTAATTGGTTGGTTTTTGCAAACAAGCATGTGTTAAGATTTGCATTTTAGAAAAGTCTTGTTGGTAGTAACAATGAAGGCCAGAGGCCAGAAGGAAGTTGGATGACAGTTAAAAGCATTGCTTTAATTCAAGGAAAAAGCAACAAGAAACTGAATTAGGGTTGATGGAGGAGCAAAGGAAAGAGATATTTACCAGACTGAATAGAAACACGTGGTGAATATTTATATAAGGGAGGTGAGAAATTGTGAAGAATTTGATACTCTGTGTTGAGTAACTGAAGAGAAAGTTGTTCTCATAAAAATAACTAAGAGAAAAAGGTTTTATGACACATTATGGGTTCTGTGTCATTTATATTTAAATCACAGTAATTCATTTTTTGTATGATCTAATTCAAGGGAAAGATGAAGAGAGTAAATTTGACCAGGGCAAGCCAGGTGGTTGGGTATAATGCCTAGAAATAAAAACTAATCACTAAAAATTAGCCATTTATAATGTGTAGACAACTTATATTCCTCTCTAGAGATTAAAATAAACTAATTAGAGCAATTTTTCATCCATTCTTCATGAACTGAAAGGGTCTTTGTTCTGATCTTTCAAAAGATAATACAGTCTAGCCTTTAAAGCTGTCTAGAATATAGTTGAGGGTTATTTTTAGTCAACACATTAGACACATTGCTGTAGTCTGCATTTCTCATCAAAGAATATGAATAGGCAGTAAATTCAAAGCACAAAAAATGCCATGAAAGAGAAGACTAATAAGGAAGAATTGTCATTTACTTTCAAATCCACATGGTTTATTTTAAATTGAGCTAAAAAGTATTTGAATTAGGCAATAAAATACATATCTGTAATGCAACCTTTTTCAAAAACCCTTTTCTGTTTGGCCATACATTTCTTCTTATTCCGATGTGTATATTTAGTGCAAATAAATAAATAAATACAAGCCACAATAAGCATTTTCAATGAACTCATTCTGAAATTCATATTTTGTAAAGCACCTGAAATTATTTTAACAATATCTACTAGTGAAATGTAAGATGATACTACATCAAGATTATGTAATTCTTTAAAATTAGATTTTTGAAAATTTCAGAAACTTTGTTTCTTTACCAGAGTGATTGCAAGCAACAATGACTTGGGGAACTGGGAGGAAGTTTGGGTTGGTTATCTGACTTGCTTGGGTTAAAAGAAATCATTAATCTCAAAAATTAGTGATAGTACCATTTATCAAAGTATCACCTGTGGCCACATAAAATGCAATCGTCAAGGAGGGACAATACTTTGAGAGGCTAAGTGGCTACTACCATGAAAACCTATGAAAAGTATATCAACCTCAGTTTTTGCACTACGCATCTGTTCCTTTGCTTTGCTTTCCAAACAAAGCAATTGTAGCCAAGGTTGCCTCATACCTGAGACAATAGAACCAAGTTATTAATTTCTACTATCCCTACAGCCACATATCACAGATCCCTGCAGATGGCACTGACTGGTGACAAGCCTGCATGCCTCTGGCCCAGCTCTTCTGGATTGCAGTTACTCTGGATAGGCTAAATGAGGTGATCTGGACTTGTGGTGAGGCGAGAACACTCCGTGTGGGGCTGGAGGGAACCCAAGGGTGAATTCTTCTTCTTTATTCCCTTCAGATTGATTGTTCTGAAATACAGTCATTCAGATGCCCCTATTAAGACTCATCCCACTCAGAGCAAGCAGTTATGCTTGCTATGCTTGCTATCAATCTTCAGTGGGCACAGTAACACTCCCAGCCATATTTTCCCCCCTTACTTTCCTGCATTGTTTTCTTCCTAGGATTATGCTCCCTAATAAAGTTTCAACACATAAGCTTTGCTTCAGGATCTGTTTTTCAGGGAATCTTGAGAAAGACAAACAGGTTAAGAAATTCAAGTTCCCTGGTGTGAGATATTTGCTTCTAATATTATAAGTAGCTTGGAGCTGTGCTCCAAGTTGAAAACAAAGCACTCCATAAATGTGCTCATGTAATTTTCACTCTCCTTAGGCTTAGATGGGCTGAAAACCAAATCCATCTTTTAGAATGTCAGATTTTAACATCAGCTGAATTCACAGCTTTCTCAAATCTCTTGTAAAATCTAGGCTATTGATTCGGGAAATAGAGAATAATGGAATATGTGTGTCTAAAAATAACAAAAAGATGCACAGATCATAGAACCCAGCATCTGCAGTGAGCAACTCTTGCCAGATGAAGTAGTCTAGTCTCTTAGTCTAAGAAGGCTGTCCCTCGTTTTCTTTAACAATCCGTAGTAATTTCACAAGTACAGATTGAGGTTTTTTTTTTCTTTTTTCTTTTTTTTTCAAAGAGCAACCAGAATGTAAGAGTTTGTGTGACCCTTGTGAATACTCTTCCAAAGCCTCTCACAGCTTGGCTCCCACAGTATTATTGTTTACTCCACCACTGGAGTAAAAACACCCTCAAAAGGAGGAGCTCAGTGCAGGTGATAGAAACATGGAAAGGGAAATGAGACAATTTATGCTTCAAACTAAAACACTTTCAAGAGTATTGAAGACATCCCCAAATACTTCAAATGATTTCATTTCTGAGTATCTATTTGTTAGTTCAAATTTTCCTTCTATAGTGGACCTATACAAAAATGTTCAAAAATTATCCTAGGTATAAAATTCTATCTATAAACAATACATGCATGTATATCCACACATAAGCACCCTCAGTAAAATAACATTAGATGCTTATTTCCATCTAGTATGTAAACATTAAAAAAGGCAATATTGGTACCTTCTCATGATTTCTATTATGTGCTTTAATTTATCTATATAAATATATATTTTTTCATAATATGTTACTGGTTTTACTTCAATAAGGTTTTTCAATGTTTTTACTTTAATGTTTTTATAAAATAACCAATGACTTATTCTGGGAAGTTGCATTATATGGCTGACAAATTATTTACATATCCTATTATTTTTGATCAAGAAATATTCACTCTACAGTTGCTGAGATATGGTGTATGCAGGGCAAAGTTTATTAAATAGAATATATTTTCAATTCTTTCTTTCTTTTTGCATTGAAATGGATGGATATACCAACCTAAATATTTTTCATAGTTGCTATTTTTTGCCTTTGTTCAGATAAACTTTCTTTAGCAAATATGAACGTATTGCCTAATTTAGATGCTGCAAACTTACAGGGCTTTCACAATTTCACTTCAGTCTGTTACAGAATATAAATTTGTCCCATTAAAAATAAGGGCTCTTTCAAAAAAACTCTCTCACAAGAAAATATATTACAAAGCCAATTATAGGACTTCAGAATAAATCTTTTATACAGTTTGAGCTCCCTTTGTATAATTTATCCAAGTTCTCCCATGCTTTTATAAGGGGAAATTTTTCTATCCTCTCTGTTTGCAATCTTTGTTTTCAATAATTGGTATTTATTTGCTAAAAGTTTCAAAAGCTCAATGTTTGAGGTAGTCTATTGAATTTTCTAATTCATTTACAGACTTCCAAATAATGTTTAAAAATAATGACAAATAAGAATGAATCTACCTATAAGTAAGTTCAATAATATAATTTATTATTATTATCATTATATGTAGAGTATCTTTCATATTCTCAATCTAAGAGTTTATATTGCAATGTTAAAGGCTTTTTCGTATTATCAACTTTATCACAAAAATACTGTAATTTGTTTAGTTTCATCATGTATGTAAGCATATGTATTCATACCCATGAATGACTGATGTTTGTAGAAAATCAGTTTCAAATAATTAAGTATATTATTTGAATTATTTGATTCTTAATCCAGTATAGATGATCTCATCTTTACAAACACTAAATTTTGTTTTTGTACTATAAATCCAGGAACAATTCAATTCAATTTTTAGTATTGTATTAGACTTACAGTATAATTTACAAAATATTAAAGGTTGTACTGTTGCTTTATGAACCTTCTAAATATACTGTGATTCCATGAATTGGCTCTTTTATTGTAACTAACACAACTGATTTCCTATTTTAAGCATCTGATGACACTGGTTAAAACATAGTATCATTTAACTATTTGTAAATGCTTCTTTTGAATGTAATGAAGCCAACACATTAACCAATATTTATTAATGTTTATATATGCTTAAGAAAAACTTTGCAAGCTGGGAGGGGTGGCCCATGCCTGTAATCCCTGCTCTTTGGGAGGCCGAGGCAGGCGAATCACTTGAGGCCAGGAGTTCGAGACCAGCCTGGCCAAAAAGGTGAAACCCTGTCTCTACTAAAAAAAAAAAAAAAAAAAAAAAAAAAAAAAACAGAAAGAAAAAAAAAATTAGCTGGATATGGTGGCACATGCCTGTAATCCCAGCTACTCACGAGGCTGAGGCAGGAGTATCGCTTGAACCTGGAGGCAGAGGTTGCAGTAAGTCAAGATCACACCACTGCACCCTAGCCTGGGGGATAGAGTGAGACTGCCTCTCAAATAAATAAATAAATAAATAAAAATTGAAAAATAAATAAATAAATAAAATATAATTTTAAAACAACTTTGCATCAAAAATAATTGAAAATTAGAAAACTGTCTTTCTAGGTAAAACTTATTCTTCTAATACAATATGTAAAAGCATTTTTAGCAACTATTTGTTTCAAATTATCTTTTTGGATATAAATTTTATTTCCTTTCTTTTTCCTTCTTTTCTATTTTGTTCTTCTTTTTTGTTGTTTCTTGGACTATTCAGGTTTTTAATGGAATCTTGAACTAAATTTGTTAGATTATGACGTGTGTAAGATATAAGCAAATATAAATATGTAAGTTAGCATTTGATAAATTGTCTTCCCTTAAAAATAATTCATTCTTCCTAGACGTGTAAGTATTCTCAACTATGTAACTTCAAATATGTTGAAATATAATTTTTTAAATTTCCTAATCTGTAGTTAATTCCCTTTTCTCATTAATGACACTGTCATTGTACCAGTTCTTCTTCCTTCTTTCCTTCCTCCTTGTCCATTCCTTTCTTGCTCTCTTTTTCTCATTCTCTGTCTCTCTCTTATTCTATTTCTCTCTCTTTAACAGGTTTTCCAAAATATAATCTATATTTCTCATGTTATTCAGAAAAGGTCTGGATAACATTTATTATTAAATTTTATAATTTATACGTTTTTATATTTAGTTGTGAGAATGGTTTCATTTTTTAAATTTAGAATTTATTTGCTTATTTTCTAGCTCCTTGTACTGAATATTTCTTATATTTTACAAGTTTCAGCACATGTGTGCTGTATGACAAATAGCACATTAGGTGCTGGGGAGGTCACAGATTTTAATGCTTAACTACAGATTTTCAAGTAGATGCTGATGCTTTTTCTGCAGATTTATGTCTCCCTGCTGTCATTTGCTTAAATGACAAGACTATAGCCTACTGGTGAATATTGTATGTAAGGCCTATGTTTACTCTTGATGTCCTGAGAAGCAGAAAAATCAGTACTTAATGTTTTCTTAAATATGACATTAAGCATCTTGCTATCAAGTTATTTCATTGCAAAATAAAAATGTATATATAATGATAAAATAAATACCTGCAGATTTCTACTCTGCAACAAAAAATAAATCCGTTGTAGAAAGACCACTCACATTACTTTCTGTAACTTTTTCCGCAACACTGCGCAGACACTCTTCTCTGCTGATACATACATTGGAGATTTCCCATATGTCCTGCTTATCCTGCTTATGGACAGACTTGTGGCTTGTAACTAAGCCATGATACAGCAGGCTGGAGCACCACGTGGCTGACAGGGGCAGCAATATCAAATAAACCTCCCAGACCACTCAAGTACCAAAAAGGTCTCATTTTCCATTTTTGTTTTGTTTTTTGTTTGTTTTTAACTATAAGCATAATTTATCAATTATGCCCTTCATGCTATTCTTGAAAGGTTGGTGTTAGTTACTTTGCATCTGGGAAGTTATTACTGGAGATATTTCAAGTTTATCATCCTGTTAGTAAAGTGTTTCACACTGGCTGGTCAAAACCATAACAGATGTTGGACACAATGGAACCTCAATAACCTACTAATGTTCTGAATGTTTCATTAAATAAGTACATTTAAGCTTATTGCTATCAAGTTATTTTGTCAGGTTATAAAACATTTAATAACAATACTATTTTTTAAATCAGAAATAAATGTGTCAGAAGGCAGCCAGGTTGACAGGTGTAAGCAATAATTGTTCTGAGATGCCCAGAGTGTATAGCCATCCTAGCAGTGAAACAGAGAAGTAAAAACTGTGGTTAAAGTCTGCCTTTCAGCCAGGTGCAGAAAAATATCTTTACCTTCTTCATATATTTCTGTATATTGCCCCAAGAACTACTTTACTGTGCATACATTTTTAAATTCAATTTCCTCTTTTGCCATGTTTTTGGTTCACTGTTTCATCTAGGTAGATATTTGCCTTGGTAGAGTTTTTTTTTTTTTTTTTTTTAATACAACCCATGCGTTAGAGAATATTGCAATGAGAATTGATGTCACTCAGATATTCTGTAACCTGGGATAATCCCTAAACAGATGGATGAGAATTTCAGTTGTTCTATGTTTGAGTTAAAAACATTTCTTGTTATTCAAATGAAAGTTCCATATATGTATGTGTAGAAGCATTTATGTAATATTGGATAGTCAAACAGATGGACTTCAACACATTTATTATATTTGTCACTGAAGCTTCTGACATCTTATCTTTTATTTGGGTAATTTCCAACTTATGAGACTTGGGGAGAGGGAAGTAAGCAAATTTGCCACTTTAGGGAAAAAAAATATTAGAAGTTTGCCTTGCCAGGTTTTCTTATAGCTAAGGAGGCTGCACAGATTCTAGATTTCACTAATCAGATGTATTGATAGATTAAATAACAGTACTCAGTGATTTAAAGAAACTGGAAAATAAAGATTTCTCACTTGCATCAATGGTCTCTGTAGCAAACTATATTCCCTGATGAGTAGTGGCCAGGACCAGTTCTACTGGGGAGGAAGCTAGAGTGTCTAACATTCAATGTTAGTAGCAGATCTATCCTGTATCTACTGTAGTAAACTTTTGTCATAATTCTCCACTGGATTTTCTTCATGTCCAGCTCTCTAGCCCATCTAGCTATAGGTGACATACTCAGGTTATTTCAGCACACTTTTTCCTTTGTGAATAACATACAGTTGATTCCTGTTGCATCTAACTAAGAATCCAGGCACTACATACTGCAGTAGTTATTCTTAGAAATAAGACTCAAGAATATATGATGACTTTTGTCTATAATGCACAAACAATGTCACCAAGTCCTTTTTTCCTTAGATGACTGTTTTATAATGTTTTTGTCTCATTATAGGCTTAGAGGAAAAAGCAACATCTCACTAGAGTAAGTTCTCTCTTTAAATACAGTCTTTTAAATTCTGGGTAGGGCAGCACAGCAGTCACCAGCCTTTGCATCAGCAAGGAATCACAAATAAAAAGAGTGGTGTGGATTTTTATGGTATTAAGAATCTATGATCAGGAGTTTCACTTTGCACATCACAAGCAATTCTTCCCCTAAATATAACCTAGACATTATTTATTCTCCCCAAAGCTTCACCCTTGAGCCACTATTAGAAATTTCCCAACTCCCTCAGGCTGGTGGTTACCTTTTCATGGAGCATGTGCTACCTACCCCAGGTGTTCTAGAACAGTTTTAGAGCAGGTACTTCAGATGACTTCCACATGCATTTCCTTGGGAAGTGTTCCTTTCATTCCCATGTAAGAATATCTGGTGAACAACCTTTGTACCTTTATGTATCTCACTCTGGGTACTATGACACCTGTGTTTTCCTGATCCAGCGAACAAAATATGTCTAGCTTGAGGAAATACTGACTAACAAAAAAGAGGGATTGGTTTGTGAACCATAATCACTGAAATCATTTTGATCTGCAAGTTACCATGAACCCAATTACATCCACCCTTTATGTCTAATGAAATTACAGAAGGTTTTCTTAATTCCTTGCAGAGACAGAGAAACCCAGTGAAAACAAATTTTGAATATCAGTGAAGCTATAAGATGTATTGTTGGTGGATTTTCCTCAGATTCCCCAACTGCTGAGAATAAAATTATTGGATAATCTATCTCTTCTTCATAGGAAATGTAAATATCTCACAAATAATCAGCCTCTTTTGGAAGAGCTAACCCTATATCTAAGAGAAGAAATTCATGATAAACTGTGTTTTTTTTTTGTTCCATTCATGAGACTGATTTAAATAAGTGGCAAACCACATTCAAATATATATCTTTTTCTTTGACTATTCTGACTTCAGTGATTAGAGTGTTTGCTAAACAAATTCTCTGTTCATTCCATGCTGGCTTTTCCACTCTTCATAATGTTCACAAGATTACCGGACAAATGTCATTTTCAGATATTTTTGGATTAGAATTGATTAGCGTATTAGTACCTCTATAAATGAATTACCTTTGGACCATGGCCGGTCTGACTGCATCAATTTGTGTGACATTTTGCAAAGCAAATCTGTCATTAACCTTCCAGTCCAGTCTACTGTGTTACGTAACCTGTAATAACCCTTTGCAAACATAAAATGTAGTAATGGATTTATTAAAAACTAGAAGCCATGTATAGAGAGGTGAGTGGCATAAGAATATGAAAACCAATTTAAATCACGTGGCGCTAAATTTGATGTTATGATGCCTGCATTTATAGCAACTATTTAGTATTCATTGTTCCTATAGCACTGGGACTGTTGTGTCATACGTCTGTGTGGGTACAGGCCTGGAAATGGAAAGTAAAGTAGAAAAGAAAATTTAAGAGATTTTACTTGCAAAATTAATGCTGCTGGTGTGTAACAACCATGGACCAGTGGGCCAAAATGAGAAAGTAGAAGAAGCAAGCTAATTGAAACTTGGTTATGTGACTGTAGATACATGTGAATATTTTCAAATATTTATCTCTTAGTGGATTAGAAAGGATTCCTATAATTTAATTTGACAGTATCTTGTTGCTTTGCAACTACTGCACATTAATTTTTAATATTTTCATGGTCTCTATATATTTAACTTTCTTCATAAATCTACTTTAGAATATTTTAATTGTTCATTCAGTCTTCAGTATAAATACTCCAGTGTCTTATTTCTCTCAAAATTTTACCAGTTTTTTCTCACTTGCATGTTGCAAAAATTTTAATTCAATGTGAACCGAATTGTCTTCTGCCGTCATCTCTTTTGTTATATCATGACAGTAAAAAAAATTGCCAACTGTGTCATTTTACGTGTATTTTCTTTTAGTCAAAATATTTTAAGCATTTTATTATCTTCAAACATATGCAAAATACATAAAATATTACAGTGATTTCACATATTCAACACCGTTTCAACAATTACCAGTATCTTCACTTGATATTAGCCAAAAGGCTGAGTAGCAATCACAATTACCAATATCTTACTGTTTTGTTGCATCACATACATTTAAGAAATATTTAACATTTAAGAAATAAACCAAAATGCACTTAACAATTTTTATGATCCCTATATATGAAAAATAAATACAATAATCCCTAATAAACATAAATTTAGTGCTAACTGCATTTTCAAATTACTATTTGTTACTATTCTTGTCTCAAGGGCAAGTGGTTTCTCTGTGGAGAACTGATATGTGTATATTTATGCACACAGTATTCTACATTTCTCTATCTATATATATGTTTAAGTCACTATATGAGAAAGTCATTAGAAGGCCTCAAATGAGTATATATAGACCAGAAAGTACATATAAAGAATGAAAGGGATATAGTTCTCTAAGAGGTCCTTCACGTCCCTTGTAAGTTGTATTCCTAGGTATTTTATTTTCTTTGTAGCAATTGGTAAATAACAGAGGACACAAACAACTGGAAAAACATTCCATACTCATGGATAGGAGGAATCAATATTGTGAAAATGGCCATACTGCCCAAAGAAATATGTAGATTCAATGCTACTACCATCAAGCTACTAATGATTTTCTTCACAAAACTAGAGAAAACTACTTTAAACTTCATATGGAACCAAAAAAGAGCCTGTATAGCCACAACAATCCTAAGCAAAAAGAAAAAGCTGGAGACATCATGCTACCCAACTTCAAGCTATAACACAAGGCTACAGTAACCAAAATAGCATGGCACTGGTACCAAAACAGATATATACACCAATAGAACAGAACAGAAGCCTCAGAAATAACACCACACGTCTACAAACATCTGATCTTCAAGAAACCTCACAAAAATAAACAATGGGAAGAGGATTCCCTACTTAGTAAATGGTGCTGGGAAATCTGGCTAGCCATATGTAGAAAACTGAAACTGGACCCCTTCCTTACACCTTATACAAAAATTAACTCAATATGGATTAAAGATTTAAAAGTACAACCTAAGACCATGAAAACCCTAGAAGAAAACCTAGGCAATACCATTCAGGACATAGGCATGGGCAAAGACTTCCTGATGAAAATGCCAAAAGCAATTAAAACAAAAGCCAAAATTGAAAAACAGGATCTAATTAAAGTGAAGAGCTTCTGCACAGAAAAATAAACTATCATCAGAGTGAACAGGCAACCTCAGAATAGGAGAAAATTTTGGCAATCTATCCATCTGACGAAGGGCTAATATCCAGAATCTACAAGGAATTTAAACAAATGTAGAAGAAAAAAACAAAAAACCCCATCAAAAAGTGGGTGAAGAATATGAACAGACAGTTCTCAAAAGAAGGCATTTATGCAACCAACAAATGTATGAAAAAAAAAAAAAAAGCTCATCATAACTGGTCATTTGAGAAATGCAAATCAAAACCACAATGAGACACAATCTCATGCCAGTTAGAACAGCAACCATTAAAAAGTCAGGAAACAACAGATATTGGAGAGAATGTGGAGAAATAGGAATGCTTTTACACTGTTGGGAGTGTAAATTAGTTCAATCATGGTGGAAGACAGTAAGTTTATTCCTCAAGGATCTAGGACCAGAAATACCATTTGACCCAGCAATTCCGTTACAGGGTATATACCCAAAAGAATATAAATCATTCTACTATAAAGACATATGCACACGTATGTTTATTGCAGCACTATTCACAATAGCAAAGACTTGGAACCAACCCAAATGCCCATCAATGCTAGACTGGATAAAGAAAACGTGGCACATATATACCATGGAATACTATGCAGCCATAAGAAAAGATGAGTTTATGTCATTTGCAGGGACATGGATGAAGCTGGAAACCATCATTCTCAGCAAACTAACATGGGAACAGAAAACCAAATACCACATGCTCTCACTCATTAAGTGGGAGCTGAACAATGAGAACACATGGACACAGGGAGGGGAACATCCCACACTGGGACATGTTGAGGGATGGGAGACAAGGGGAGGGAGAGCATTAGGACAAATACTTAATGAATGTGGGGCTTAAAAGTTAGATGATGGGTTGATGGGTGCAGCAAACCCCATGGCACAGGTATACCTATGTAACAAACCTGCACTTTCTGTACATGTATCCCAGAGCTTAAAGTAGAACAAAAACATAATATTAATTTAAAAAAAAAGAATGAAAGAGATATAGGGGGACATATTTAAAGAAAATATAAAATTTAAAAACAAGTAAGATATGGTTGATGCTATGATGCACTGCCCAGGTCCGCCTCAGGACTGAAAGACTTGCCTTTGGCTATTACAGATGCTAGCAGCTGACAGCCTCCACTGTCAGAAAGCTCTGGGAAGTGTTGCCTGGCCTACGGTCAGATTCGCTTGTTGGGGGCAGCCCATATTTAATGATGAGTGGATATAGTGGGAGTGTGAAGGCCCAGCCCCTTGGCCACAATGTGCAAGCTTCACTGTACTCAAGGGGCTGGCTGAAGGCTTTGCTAAGTTTTCATCACAGGCCACCTTTTCTCTTTCCCAATCCAGTTTCCTTCCCTTTCATTCCAAAGGAATCAATCCCAGGAGCATGCCCCATGAAACTACCTTCATTTGAATACACAATTCCAGTCTATTTTCAGGAAACACAATTTGCAGAATAAGAGTTGAGAAGTAATTAGCAGACTTCAAATCCATGGCCGTCAATTAGCCAAATAGAGATAAGATGGTTCTTTGTGCTCTTGGGAGACAAATAGATTTATTTAACTCAAAACCATGGCTTGTGTTTAAAAGTAAACACTTTTTTTATTTTTTTGTTCCATTCATGATATTGATTTCAAACAAGCCACAAACCACATTCAAATATATATCTTTTTCTTTGACTATTCTGACTCTAGTGATTACAGTGTTTGGTATAAAATTCATGAACAACCTGCATTAAGTTCTAATTCCTAGACCCTCTCAAATCTTTGTGTGTGTGTGTCAGGGGCGGAGGAGGCGGGGAGTTAGGGTAGAAGAGAAATAGTGTGACCTTGACTCTGCATATTTAAGAAGCTCCCTGGGAAATTGTTTGTACCCTGATGGAACACAAATCATTTGTAACACGTGAAGCAGAAGGGAAGACTGTGCTTAAAGTCCATCAGATATTCTGGGAAGCTTCTTACTGTAATGTTCATCTATATATTCATTCATTTATTGATACTTATTAGTCAGGTATTTATGTACTATTTCATCTTTCTACTCTTTTGAATGAGGTTGTGCATTACATTTGAATTTAGTGTAAATAACAAACCAAACAAACCCATGTTCTATACCCACCAAAGAGGTTAATATGAAGACACAGATATGATAATTGATGGGATTTTCTATCTCCTATTTTTGAAGAGATGAGAGGATCTTCATTTGTATTATTTCTGGTAGCCCCAAGTGGGGAGAGGAACATGTAACTAGCATATGAAAACTATAACCAAAGGAGTCAGAGTGAGGATATATAACCAAAGAAGAGAGAAAAATATTTGAGCCAGTCCAAAGACTGCTAAGTAGGGTTAACGATTTATATTCCAACAGAACCAAAACTAAATAAAACAAAACCACAGCAACAATAAAAACAGTTGAAAGTTATTTGGTTCTCCTCTGATTCTGAAACTTGAAAAAGTTGAACAGGATGCAGTATTAACTACTAAGCTCGCTTGAAGCAGGTCCACATATCAGCAGCCTGGTTTCTTCAATCTCAAAAATCTTCTGATTTTTCTATCATCAGTTTTCAGTGATTTAATACTATAAAAAATAAATCAATACATCTGTTTACAACCTCTATAATGTTGGACACCACAAGGGTATTTTTAAAGTATGGAGGACAGGACCCAGTGAGTGGTCACATCTAACACCAAAACAGTATTAGTTCTACAGCTGAAATGAATATTCCACATATTTTTGTCTCCTTTAATTATCTTGAAAAAGTGTTAATAACAACATTTTTTCTGCCCCTCTAAAAGAACATAAACAAATGGGCAGATAAACAAGAAAAACAATTTTTTAAAATCTTCAATTTGAGTGCATCTGTTGGTCATCTGAGTACCTTTTTTAAACTTAGAATCAAAAATAACAAAAATATAAATTCACCAGAAAAAATTATTTTCCTAAGCCAACTGAAATAACGTTGTCTTACATATATATGAACATTCTTAAAAATTAAAGAGGAACCTATGTATATTGATGACACAATTTCACCTCAACAACAACAAACATTTACTTCCTTTGTAAATTTAAATGGTTTAAAGACTCTTGGGATAGAGATATTCCAAAATGGAGGTACAACAACAAAAAGGCTTACTACTTAGTGTCAGTGGTAAAATCAGTGAGAACTTATGATAAAGTACTCCAAAATTATATATAAATGGGTTAATAGAATTTGTTTCATGTGAGTTGTTTAAAACTTTAAAGTAGCTAATTAAAAAAAAAAAAAATGTAGGTTTTAGTCTGTCCCTGGCTTGCTAAACTCATCAGCATTTGTTTCTTTTCTAAGGAATCCACCACTGCCATTTTATTTTGACCTGCAATGATAATCATCCTGAAGGTATACTTATTTACAGCTTCGAATACGTTCTCACATTTTAATAAATACTTTTGTGAAAATTCCTCACTTGACAATTTCATTGTTTGAATATAACTGTTTTCTTATGACATTGATAGGCTGGTAGAGAAATATCTATGAGATGAAAATTATGAAGTATCCTGAGTTTAAAAAAAAATTTAACCATGTAATAGAGATATATGAATTTTTCTAACTGACCCAGTCTTGCTAGTACATTGCAATATTTTTATCAAATAAGAAGGTGGGAGAAAAATTAGTTGCAAGGATAAAATTTTGACCAAGCAGTTAACAGAAAATATTTTGGTAAGTATTTTAAAGCTATCTTGGATTTATAAGCAAATGACTAGTGTGCAGTTGAATATTACTATCAGTTCAGTATATCACTGCTAAAGTAAAAAAAAAAAAAAAAAAAAAAACAGAAAAAAAAACCAAAGGCTTTATTACTAACAATTACCATCTTCAAGTATTATGTTTTGTGATAATGTACAAAGATGTATTTTAAATTACCCATTTTTTTCTAAAAGATGTACTCCTATTTGAGAAGGAAAGATGGGAAATAAAACATCTACAAGTATTAAAGTTAATGAAGTATGCTATTACTGGTTTTATTCATACTATGCTTTAAAATCTTTTTTCTTGGAAATCACTTCTGGAAAGATGCTCCAAGAAATATAGGTCCCATAGTCAAATAAGTTTGGGCTACACCACGTAATATATTTCTTACTAAATACTTAAGGATCTTCTCTGTGTTTTAAATAAAGTAAGTCCTATACTAAAGAAAACTACTTGTGCTTAACCCAGTGATATGCAATTTTATTTGAAACAAAATCTTGTTTTTAAATATTCCTGACATTACATAAACCAGTTTATGAAATATTTATTTATAAAGCCTGATGTACCATATTTTGCAAGTGATTGACATTTTCGAAAGAGCAATTCACATTTCTCCTACAATAATGAGAGCAAATGTTAGTTTGTGGCATCTATGATTAAATAAAGAAAAATCAAAGTTATTTGTCCTGACTGGTTTCAAATATTAATATACAAAATTATTTTAATAACACATATTCCTGGGAATCTTGAAGTATAATGTTTAAAGATGCCTAAAAGCTTGAAAAATCATAACATACAAGCAGCCTCTTTCAAAGATGAAGTATGTCATGAAGATGAAGGCTTCTGATTCGGCTCAACTGAAATGCTGCGTTCCACAGGAAATATTGAAATGATGTGATTAAATGGAACAGAATTCATTGGCTAGTGTGAATTTCATAAGAGTTGAATAAGAAATCCCATCGTGCTTTCAGATTGCTCATTGGTATTCGATGTTAAGCTCTTTGATGAAAACTTTAACTTAAAAAAAAACTGGTGGGTTTTCACTTCTTCCATAAAAACTGAGTGCTTGTAACATACAATCAACCAATTATTGGAGATAAAATCTGGGGTTGAAAAAAAGATTAATCAAATTTTAGGTAAAGAGAACTTATCCAAAAATAATTTAAAAGACTGCCTGATAAAGTTTTTCTGGGGTTAAGAAGTGGGATTAAAGATAAAGTAAAAACAGCCTCTTGAATAAATGTGCAGTAAGATAAAATAGTGTAACGTATTGTATATTGATATATTAATTTTATGTGTAATAAAATGTGCTTTGCTTAAAAAAATAAAAATAAAAAAATAAAAAAAGACTGCCTGAGTTTGCCTGTCAGGGGTAGAAAACTAAAGGTGGAGTAAAAATTGAGACATTTAGTTTCGGTGTAAGAGAACTTTATAACTTTTTGAATTATGAGGACTAAAACAACTTTAAGAGCTTATCCCTGCTCCCATTTCTTCTTTGTTTTTATTTTTATTTTCCCCTTTGTTCCTGGTATTGTACCCTGCAAAGAATTGAGACTCTGTCAACGGTGTTGAATTAGGGATCTCAGAAACAGGAGCATGATTCTATGAAAACAGCCCTTTAGAAATGTCAGTTTTATTAGGGCAAGCCTATTTCCAAGTAATAGACCTAGCACCTAAAATTCAGGAGTGCCACATAGCAAACAGATGAGGGAAAATAAAATCGCAGTAGATTAAGATTTATAGGCAAATAATTTTCTACCTGATTTGTGTTGTATTGTCTTGAGCTGGAGTATTTTCTGTATATTTGCAGGTAATTTCAGCAACAGATTTATGTGTTCATCTAATTTAAAAGTATGCCTTCATAAAATGTCCACTTACTTTATCTTCCTATAAATAGTGGAATTTTCTCCACTTCTTTATGAAGCAGTAGATTAAAAAATAACATTTTTTTCCATAAAATATATCTCTATTTAAGACTACTGCCATCCAGAGAGAGCAAAATAGTTCATAATAAGATCACGGGGATAAAGTTCAATCAATAACTGACCATAAGGATAAATGACACATGGAGATTACAATTTGAGATGAGATTTGGGTGGGGACACAGAGCCAAACCATTCAATCTATTTTCGCGTCCTGTTTCCAAGTCCTCTCTTTGTAATTTATCTTTATGTTACTCCATTTAGTAGATATTTTACCTGAAATGTTAAGATCAGGTAGCACATTTCATTGATCTCTTCTCTGTTACATTTTTCCTTTTGGATTATTTGAAACTGTATGGCACAGTTAAAATAGTTCTGAACCATGGGTTTAGAGATCAGGATCTGAGTAGGTTCTGCCCCTCCTCCAGATCTCTTACTTGTCTGTGTAAAACAGAGAGTATAGGGCTGGAGCTGAAGGTGCTATAGACATCCTCTACCTCTGATATGTCAGGCCCCTTCTACAGCTGTGCACTGGCCAAGTATTTAGGCTAGGGATATTTTATTTAGAGGAATTATTTTCTGATGTATGTTAATAGTCCACGGAAAAGCATGAATATTCAGATAATTTGAAAGGCAGGAATTCTTACATACATCTGCCTGTCTTGGTTCCAACTGCACATATGCACACATATATATACAGATATGCACAACATACACATACACACACGTGTGCACACATACACACACTCACAAATGCAGGTAGAAAGAATTCAAAGAAATGAAACAAAGAATTAAGCCCTTAGTTTTTAATGATGATTTCTTGTAGTGTTTTCAGGTCACCATTTTCAAAGTTAGCATTTCAAACTCAGTCTAGAGATAATTTTAATACGCAGTTTTCATTTTCAGTAGAATCCACAGATTTTCATTTGGTCTTACATGATGAACTTAAGAAACACTCTTGATTAAATTCTAATCTGCCTGCTGAATACATGGTGTTCTTGCATCCACTTTCATCATTGTCTTACTGATTATATATCTGAAGAACAGAATGCAAGCCTATCTAGCCATTCAGAGACAGCTTGAAATAGTATTTATAATAATAATTACTATGATGTGTTTAGCATTTATTGTGTACCATGTACTAGGTAATATTGTAAATATTGTACATATTCAATTACTTTCACCCACAGAGGCCTAAAGGATAGGTATTCTTATTTTAACAATGAAGAAAAAACGAAGGTACAGAGATAAAAAATAATTTGCATGCCACCATGCAGCTGTACCTCATGTAATTTAGGACAGCATCTTGATATTCAGACAATCTGTCTTCACATCTCCTGTCTGTGGAAGAATGAATTGGGAGTTCATATTCAAAAGTACAACAAATGCATTAAACATAGCTTTTAGAAATGAAATAAAATAGATATTATTGTATGACTATTTGCAACCTGCTAGTGAGGTGATGTAATATGAAAAAAGAGAGCAAAGTTGAAAGGAATCTACCATCAATTCTGTTGAACTATGGGGCATTCAAGCTTCAGTTTGTTCAGATGGTTGCTTCTGTGGTGTTTGTTCAGATGGTTGCTTCTGTGGTGGCAGCAAAAAGCTTAGATTGTACAGCTTTAGATGACAGAAATGGCTGTAAAATGCATCATTGCACTCAAACTGGCCTTTTACAATAATATGCTTTTAGTGTTTATCAATGTTATAAACTCAAAGTTTGAAAAAATCAAACAATGCTAAAAGGCTATAACCAAAAATAAGTATGTGCTCTTTCTTATGTCAACACCTCCCAAAGGCAAATATTTTTGATACTTTATCTGTTCCTACTGTAATTTAACTTCAGTTGTTTAAAGACCATGTCTCTTAAATAAGTGACTCAGATATTACCTATTGTTCACTTACAGCCCACTTTTCTCTGTTCTCTTTCCCTGGTAACCATTTATTCATTCACTCATTCATATATTTACTCATTTATTTAAAGGAGTTCATTATTGGGCACCTACCAGTCATTTTCCAGGACCTAAGATTAGTGTCATGGAAATACAATTCTATCAGGAAAAGGCAGGCAATAAATCACCAACTTAATGAGTCAAGTATTGATATGTGCTAAAATAAAAATAAAGTAGGGTAAGAGAATAGAGAATAACAAGGTGGTGGTTTAGGCAAAACCTCGCATTTGAACAGAGGCTTTATGAAGTGAGGAAGAGTCTATGTGGGGATCAGAAGAAAGTATACTAGGCAGAAGGAGCAAAAGTTTGACATTGTTTTGAGGCAGGAGTGTGCTTGGCATTTTCTAAAAATGGCTAAGGAACCAAGGGAGCCAGGCCTACACAATGAGAGGGCAAGTCATAGAGCACAATGTTAGAGAGATACTAGGGACCAGATCACTTTGGGTTTTGGAGGGCTCTCAGTACTGCCAGGCAAGTACACGGTCTATTTATCCTCCCAGTGACTCCCAGCCCTTCCTCTAACAGTCATACCATATGACTTTGCTTCCTACTTGCTTCCTACTTCAATAGAAAATTGAAATCAATCAGCAGTTTCCTTCACATACTCTTTCTTCCCACTTGCTGCTATAGCAGATGAAATTTCCTTGCTCTTACATAAAGTACATCCTTCCACTAAAGTACTAATTTATTACTTCTTACTTGTTCAGGGCACTTCCCTGGCAACTCTTCTCTTTCTGTCATACATCAAAAATTTTGCTGTCTATTGAATTATTCCCATAAACATCCAAATAAGCTGTTATTTCTTCAATTTTAAAAATGAATAGAATACCAAGTATAATAATAACACTTCCGCTGCTTCTATTTCTTCTTTTAGCTACTGCCCCAGTACTTGCTTTGTTTGTAGTAAAACTCTTTGGAATATCTGTGTATTAGCACATTTTCACACTACTATAAAGAAATACCTCGGCCGGGCGCGGTGGCTCACGCCTGTAATCCCAGCACTTTGGGAGGCCGAGACGGGCGGATCATGAGGTCAGGAGATCGAGACCATCCTGGCTAACACGGGGAAACCCCGTCTCTACTAAAAAAAAAAAAAAAAAATACAAAAAACTAGCCGGGCGAGGTGGCGGGCGCCTGTAGTCCCAGCTACTCGGGAGGCTGAGGCAGGAGAATGGCGGGAACCCGGGAGGCGGAGCTTGCAGTGAGCTGAGATCCGGCCACTGCTCTCCAGCCGGGGCGACAGCGCGAGACTCCGTCTCAAAAAAAAAAAAAAAAAAGAAAGAAATACTTGAGGCCCAATGCGGTGGCTCATGTCTGTAATTCCAGCACTTTGGGAGGCAAAGGTGGGTGGATCACTTGAGGTCAGGAGTTTGAGACCAGCCTGGCCAAAATGGTGAAATCTTGTCTCTACAAAAATACAAAAATTAGCCAGGCCAGGTGGTGGATGCCTGTAATCCCAGCTACTTGGGAGACTGAGGCAAGAGAATCACCTGATTTTGGGAGACAGGGAGACAGACTCCACTCCAGCCTGGATGACAGAGAGAAACTGCCTTAGAAAAAAAAAAAGAAAGAAAGAAAAAAGAAAAGAAAGGAAATTGCCAAGACTGGGTAATTTATGAAGGAAAGAGGTTTAATTGACTGACAGTTCTGCATGGCTGGAAGACCTCAGGAAACTTACAATCATGGTGGAAAGGGAAGCAGGCACCTTCTTCATAAGGCAACAGGAGAGAGAGAGTGTGAAAAATGAACTGTCAAACACAAAACCATTATATCTCAGGAGAACTCACTCACCATCACAAGAATAGCATGGGGGAACCACCCCCATGATGCAATCACCTCCTTCCCTTGACATGTGGACATTACAAATCCCTCCCTTGACACACGGGAATTACAGTTCAAGGTGAGATTAAAGCATATCAATCTATTTTTGCATTGGGCTTCCAATTCTTCTGTTCATAACCTGTCTTTGAACCACTCCATTTAGTAGATATGTTACCTGATACGTGAAGATTAAGTAACACATTTCATTGCTGTCTTCTCTTTGTTACTTATTTTTTCCCCACTAGGCTTGTAGAGTAACACAATGTCTTGATTTTCTCCGAAGATCACTGGTCACTTCTTAACCTTCACTGTTGATTTCTCTGTCACTTCTCCAATTCCTGCCCATTTATTTTTGTCAATTCTTTCTCAGTATTCTTCAATTGTTTGGTCTACTTTCTCTTTCCTTTTGAATTAATGCTTATTAATTAATTCAAAATGTGGCCTGGCAGCTTCTAACAACCTATGCTCAGATGTAGGAGCAAGGGAATGACTGAAAGTTAGAACCTACATTCAAAAGGGAAGCAGATAACAAAAGTTTTCAAAGTTTGCAGCCTGGTCACGTGGCAGAGGAAGAAAAAACCTTTTTGGGTAGAGAAATTCAGGCAGGCTGTGAAGAAACAACTTGCTAGAGAAATATGCATAAATAAAAGGGAGCCAAGTGCTGATAGCCAAGACAATGGAGAGGATGCTTGGAAAGCATTTCAGAGAACTTCGTGGCAGCCCCTTCCATGACAAGTCCTGAGGCCTAGTAGGAAAGAATGGTTTCCATGGCCAGGCCCAGGGCTTTGCTGCCCTGTGTAGTCTTGAGACACTGTTCTCCACGTCTAGGCCACTCCAGCTCCAGCCCTGGCTCAAAACCTCCCAGACACTCTTCATGTTGCTGCTCTGGAAAGTACAAACTGCCATAAGCCTTGGTGGCTTCTATGTGCTGTTAAGCCTGCACAGTGTAAGAATGAGTAAGTCTTGGTACCTTCTGCATAGATTTCAAAAGATTTACGAAAAGCCTGAGTTTCCAGGCAGAAGCCTGCTTCAGGAACAGAATCCCCACAGATAACTTATACTAGGGTAGTGTCAAGGGAAAATGAGGGGTTCAAATCCCCACACAGAGCCTTCACTGGAACACTGCCTAGTGGAGCTGTGAGAAGTGCGCCATCACCCTGTAGACCCAATAATAGTATATTCAATGGCAGCTTATGCCCTGCACCTGGAAAAGTCATGGGCATTCAACAGCCTATTAAAGCAGGTGTATCAGTCAGGGTTCTCTAGAGAGACAGAACTAATAAGATATATATACACACATACATATGGGAGTTTATTAAGTAGTATTAGCACTCACAATCACAAGGTCCTACAATAGGCTATCTGTAAACTGAGGAGCAAGGAAGCCAGTCCGAGTCCCAAAGCTGAAAAACATGGAGTGTGACGTTTGAGGTCAGGAAGTATCCAGCATGGGAGAAAGATGTAGACTGGGAGGCTAAGCCAGTCTAGTCTTTTCACATTTTTCTGCCTGCTTTATATTCTGGTCATGCTGACAACTGATTAGATCATGCCCACCCAGATTAACGGTGGGTCTGCCTTTCCCAGCCCACTGACTCAAATGTTAATTTCCTTTGACAACACCCTCACAAACACACCCAGGATGAATATTTGTATTATTAAATCGAATCAAGTTGACACTCAGTATGAAACACTACAAGTCCACCCATTGTCAACTTGAACCTATAGACATCTCCTCAGATTATACATAATCTCCAAATAAAGATAATAATAAGGTCATAATTAAACTTAACATAATAGAAGTATCTTTTGTACAACCGGAAATGCATCAATCCCCAACCCAAATGCTATTACGTAAAGTTAAGAATATGTAAATGCTGATATGAAGTTAATAAATATTATGTCACATGATAAATGAACAAAATAAAGATATTTTCTTAGTACAAGTGTACACATGCACAAACATGTTTTTAATAAAAAAAGGAGGAAATACTCATGACAATTACAGTCCTTGTTTCTGCAGCTGGTCATATGGTCATGGCTCATATTTATGACTACTTTCTTCTACTACTCATTCTGTATTTCCATTGCCTTCAGCAAGCACCTTGGCAGGTCATCAGTTTTTCCTGGCGGAATGACCCAAACCTTCATTTTTGAAGGGTCTGGGCCATTTGCAGTCCTTCCTGGATTGGGCTGTTGTAGTTTCCTATTGACCTTAATCACAGGGCATGGTAATACTAAGTGACACCCTAATGGATCTCCTGTATTCCATGCATTCTCTTCCTTACCTCCATTGTGGAGTAGTAGATTGATTTTATCTTGATAGTCCAGGTCATTCACCCCAGCCAACACTGTTACTCCCTTCCTAGCCTGTTGACTTAAAAGTAAAAGGAACCCAAAGTGTCCAGGTGGCAATCTTAACTTCCAGTTTAATGGAATTGCTGTTGTGTCTCCTGGTGGCAGCATTCTTCCCTCTGGAACTAAGACCTCTGGACCAGCAGAACGTAATGTCATAGGAACAGAAAGCAAAAAGTTTGCTAGTGGGTCACTAGGGGTAATTATAATCCCCAATGATGGAAGTGTGGCCTGGTGGGAGGTGTTTGGATTATGGGGTCAGATTTCTCATGAATGGCTTAGCATTATCACCTTGGTGCTGTTTTTGTGATAGTGAATGAGTTCTCATGAAATGTGGTGGTTTAAAAGGGTGTAGCACCTACACCCCCACTCTCTTGTTCCTGCTTTCTCCATGTGACGTACCTGCTCTTTCTTTGCCTTCTGCCATGATTGTAAGTTTCCTGAAGTCTTCCTAGAAGGTGAGCAGATGGAAGCACCATGCTCTCTGTTGAACTTGCAGAACCATAAGCCAATTAAACCTCTCTTCTTTATAAATTACCCAGTCTCAGGTAATTCTTTATAGCAATGCAAGAACAGCCTAATACACAGGTAGATTCAGTAAATAATGGAGTCCTCTTTTACCATGGACATTCTCCTCTAGAAATTTCCTCCTCATTTACTCTATTCCAGTTGGACTAGTTTCCACCTGGAAGACTCTTCTTTCTCTTGTGAATGCCTATCTTTACTACTTTCTACTGCCACTGTACTCAAATACAACCATATTTGTATTTGTATTTGTACAACTCAAATACAAACACGATATGGCATTCACAATCCTTGTTACTTTCTCTTTTCAGGTTTTTTTCTTTTTCTTTCTCTGTAGCAACAGGTGAGTTGTAACCAAGTATGTAATGTACTTATTTAATATATTTACTATTTATTTTGTCTTAAAGGGGATGGCAGAAGACCAGTTAAGAAGTTACTAATTTTTTTTAGTTGAGAGATGCTGGCAGGTTGGCCCAGGGTGGCATTAGTGAAGGACAGGGTCACTATGCCATATATGGAAAATGTTTAAGAAGAGAACATAAAAAGATCCCCTTAACACTTGGAGTAAATGAACTTTACATACTGAAATTGAGATAAATGGGAAGAGCTACTGGGGGAAGGGTAATTTTATTTTAGACTTGTTAATTTTCATATAATCACAGACATTCAAGTAGGCAGTTGGCTTTTTTAGGTTCAATATTCAGAAGAGGGAAGTTACAAGAGATTTTGTGTGTGTGTGTGTGTGTGTGTGTGTGTGTGTGTGTGTGTGTGTGTGTACTGTTAGATATCACCACCTAACAAGTGAAATAAAGAGAGGAAGGGCTCAGAGCTAATCTCTGAGCCATTCTCTGAGCCATTCTAAAAACTGAGTTATGATAGATGATAATAGTCCAGTAAAAGAGTGAACAGAATGACCATTGTATTAGCAGAAAATCTGAGTAACAGTAATATTGGAAAGATCAAGGCAAGAAGGGAGAGATGAACTATGTCATAAGCTACTTATAGATCAGTGAAGACACAAAGAATTAATCTGGCAATGTGAAAGACATTTGAAGCATTGATAAGACCATTTCTCATGAGTGATGGAGATAAAGGTTTTACTCTAGTGTGTTACCAGTGAGAAGATAGAATGAGAGGAGTGGAGACCATCGATTTTTATGAAGTTTTCAGTGAAAAGAAGAAATAAGACAGTAACTGGAGAAGAATGTAGTTTGAGGAAAATTTCTTTTATTTGTATTGTTTTAAGATGAAGGGTATTGCCATATATCTCTATGTTTGGGGAGTGTGAGTGGGGACACTTGTATGTAGGAAAAAAAATGTTGTATGGAAAGATAAGGCAATTTCCAGGTCAAAGTAAGGTGGGTATAGGCAAGAGAGAATAACAAGAGTAGAAGAACCATCAGTCATGCCATAGATATCTGTTTTATTCGCCCAAAAAAGAAGGCAACAGTGGGGCGGGGACTCTCTTAAATGTAGTAATATCACAGTCACAACTTTTATTTAATTAAAAACCTGCATTTATATTTGTAGCATGATGTTAAGTTGGAAATACTTATTAAGAAACCAGCATAATATTAACATGAAATGTTACAGTGAACTGACAAAAAATAATCAAAAATATAAAAGTTGGTGTGGTGTGTCAGAAGTTGCTAGAATGATCTAAAACCCACAAGTAGATTGCACAGAAATCAAGAGAATCAAGGTGGGGGAAGAATTTTGGAATTATATTAATAAATATTATTATTTTTTTAGCATGACCTGAACAATTCTGGGCTTATTTAACTTTTCACTTTGAAGTCAGGGGAAGAACTTCTCCCAAAGAACAAATTTATAGAAATTATTATAGATAAACTAAACAGATGGATGAAGTGGTTATACATCATGAGAATTGCTTATCTGACACAAGGTGTCATTTTCATAAGTACGAAACTTTGGTCATTGTCTTGGCCAGGTCATTTTATTATTTCTTCATACAACTTTTATTCCTACCATTGATAAGTAGACCCATGTTTTTCATCTGTTTGATTGTCTTTATCTTTGTAAATAAATATTTTACCACGCATCCTCAAGCATCTCAATACAATTTTTCAGAAATCAATTCTTTCATACGTACTGCCTTTTAAAAAAATTTCAATAGCTTTTGGGGTACAAGTGGTTTTTGGTTATACAGATAAATTACATAGTATTGAATTCTGAGGTTTTAGTGCACCCATCGCCCAAGTAGTGTACCTTGTACATACTGTGTGGTTTTTTATTCCTAGCACCTCTCCCACCCTCCCCATTCTGAGACTCTAAAAGTCCATTATATCACTCTGTATGCCTTTCTGTACTCATAGCTTAGCCCCCATGTATAAGTGAGAACATACAATTGACACTGGTATAGCTATCTTCAAATTTTATTAAAAATAGCTATTTTCCTCAAATATTTGCTTTTGATTTCTTTCTTGGAGCTTGCATTGAGCTGAAACTATATCAAATCAAACATGGGACCAAGAAAGTAGTCTCTAAGAAAAGCTCTAGCGAGCCAGAAACAGTATGACCATCACCATGCCAAGTTCAGCATTTCCCTAGAATCATATTTTTTTTCCTACGATGTGACTGTTCTCCTCCCTATCTTCTCGTTCTTTTCCCAAATCAATGTCCTCAGTTCCCCACATAAATGTCCTCAGTCCCCCACAGTAGTTTTGATGATTCGGTTAGGAATAACGCTCAAAATCTTAAGGAAATTGAACACTTGAACAAAGGATTCTTAGCAAAGAAATTTTATTTCTGCACAGAAGGGTGCCTCCTTGGCCAGTCGCCATGAGAGCACACCTGAACAAAGGGACACGAAAGCCTTTATTCCTGATGCAAATCCTGCCCCGTACCCTTTCCCCATTGGCTGATCATACAATCTAAACTAATTCTGATTGGCTAAACATTTGAATTTTTTTTAGATAAGGTGGGTACGTAAAAAAAAGTGGAGAGGAAAGGGGAAGGGGTGTCTGTGATGAGCTACAAAGTTAGTCTTCTTTCTAAATAAGGAAAGGAATGTGAGCTGGTACTGATAACGCCCGGTACTGTGGTGTGCCTGGGCATCTAACAAAAGCAAAAAGGAAAAAAAGAAGAAAAAGGGAAAAAGGGCAGGCACTATGAATTAAAGAATAAAAGATTTATTGGGTTATTTGAAGAGAAATCTCATCATATCCTACAGTTCTGTTAATGTGCATCATTCAAATGAGGACATACCTTGAAAATCTAAGGGTCCACATATTTGACTTCAGAATGTAAACTAAAAATAAAATTCCAAGCCTCCCAAATGACTGAACAGATTTTCTCTTTGCAAAGAGGAACCCAGAGTAATCCTGAAAACTGAATTCTTGGCTACAATAGGATGGGTGTCAGTCACACTTCATTAAACCCCTTCCCTTGCTAACCATGATTAGGTTTTTCTCCCTATGTGCTTGACAAAAACCAGACATTTCAAAAGACTCCACCACTAAAGTCAACCAACCACCTGACACTCCTCTATTTTTGTCTAATAAGAGACTACCAACCACAGAGTGGTTCTAGCCAGTCTACAGGGAATGCACAGTAAGGGATTTTGTGTCCTCTGATTCACCTTTTGATATCAAAAGAGCCAACACCTCTACCCACAGATCATGCTAATGCCACCATTTTTTGTACGTGGGAACCATGAAGGAGCATGAAGCTCAACTGTACATGCGCACAGGTCTCTTTTCACAGATAGTCACAACTCCTCCTGTAGCTTATTGAATAAGTATATTTGGCAACCCTGCTCAGTATAAATTATTATTCCCTTTGTCCCTCCCTCAAAGTGTCTGTTTCTGGCTTCCAGTCAAGGCTGTGCTTTCCAGCCTGTCTGAATGGCCACCCTGCAGGCTGCAGCCATTTATGAGAAATAAAACTCTCCTTTTAAAATTTATGAACCTTGATATTCTTCAGTTTACAAAAATGTTTTATTTTTATATAATACATATGTATGTTTGTTCACTCTTTCATGAGTTTCATCATTATAATCTTTCTAACATTGTTGCTCCTTAACCTTTTAATCATCTTTTTTCATTATTCTCTAAGCCCCTTTCCAAATACTAAATGCATTTATCTTCTTTAAAAATACTAAGCCCTGAAGGAAGTAAATTGCTATGATGATAATTTTTCTGTTTGTCCCATTAAATAACATATAAGAGTCTCTGGCTTTAAGCACACTTTTTCCACTTAACGCACTAGGTTGCTCAAACAAATACCAATTTCTCATGTAGAAGCTGGCTTTGTAAATAAACGTATCTTACTCTGTGGGCAATTTTGGACATCTGTAAAACAATAATTATAATTTGAAAAAGCAACCTTTTGACACAAAAATATATTGTAGAAACAGCGGCAAATTACATATTAACATATTTTATTTTTCCCACTAGCTAAGAATACATGTTATAAACTTAAACAATTTATTTTCTTCCCCAGATACCACACAATATCCTATGTTGAAAAATACTCAACTATCATTATTAAAGTGTTTTTTTTTTTTCTTTCTTGGCTCATTTGTTTGAATATTTACTTTTAGGCATATTGAAATAGAAGAAAATAAATTTACCTGTGTATATAGGAATATTTGGATGAGTAAGGGTAATTCAAAGTTAAAATCCTTACTATAATGACAAGTAAAAGAGAATGATGAATATTTTGCAATTTAAAGAAATATTTGATTTGTGATTACATATTTATCTGATATTAAAATGTTTTTCCTTATATTATGTCCTTTATGAAAGATCTGCCTTTTGGGACTCTGTCTATCCATTTCTCAAATATTTCAACGACAAGCTAAAGTCATATGCTGTCAGAAGTTGGTCCTCACCTTCTTATTCTTGGAGACTGCCTCCTCCCTATAAAAGTCTTGGCTTTATAATATTATATCCACTATTTATTTATCCTGCTCATGCCACCAACTACATCAATGAAAATCATGCTTAATCATCTAACACATGTATTCAAATTATGTCTTCGCCTTTTGAAATTCTCTTCATGCCCAAAAAGCATTTATTTCAATTGTAGCTACCTGTCAAAGAGTGTTCAACAAAATCATTGCTCCCTGGAAAGAGTCAGACCATCAAACCAATCATAGAACGAAACCAACATTTTAGTAACAGGTTATCAGTGAAAAACCAATCAGGAATTTTAAGGTCTAATCACAGAACACACTGTTAGACAATAAAAAATTTTAAGTAGCACGAAAAATATATAATGGTTCACTTTTAATATTTTTTCCTTTATTTGAAAGTATGCTAGGCCAGGCATGGTGGCCAGCACCTGTAATCCCAGCACTTTGGGAGGCTGAGGCAGGCAGAGTACTTAAGTTCAGGAGTTCGAGACCAACCTGGCCAACATGGTAAAACCCCGTCTCTACTAAAAAAATACAAAAAATTAGCCGAGCATGGTGACAAGTGCCTGTAACCTCAGCTACTCGGGAGGCTGAGACAAGAGAATTGCTTGAACCTGGGAGGCAGAGGTTGCAGTGAGCTGAGATTGTGCCACTGCACTCCAGCCTGGGTGACAACGCAAGACTCTGTCTCGGGAAAAAAAAAAAAAAAAAAAAAAAAAGTATGCTAAACATGGAATTAATTATGAGAGGTGACAATGTGCTAGCAGCCCTCACTCTCAGCGTCTCCTCTTCCTCGGTATCCACTCTGGCGGCCCTTGAGGAGCCCTTCAGCCCGTCACTGCACTGTGGGAGCCCCTCTATGGGCTGGCCGAGGCAGGAGCCGGCTCCCTCTGCTTGCTGGGGAGGTGTGGAGGGAGAGGCGAGGGTGGGAACCCGGCCGCGCGGCACTAACAGACCAGCGCGAGTTCCGGCGGGCACGGCGGCGCGGGCTCTGCAGGCCGGCACTGGGAGCGGCCGGCTAGCTCTGCCGGCTCAGAGCAGTGAGGAGCTTAGCACCCGGGCCAGCAGCTGCGGAGGTTGCGCCGGGTCCCCCAGCACTGCTGGCCCGCATGCACGGCTCTCGAATTCTCCCCAGGCCTCAGTCGCCTCCCCGCCGGACAGGCCTCTGGACCTGCAGCCTGCCATGTCCGAGACCGCCCCCACCCCCATCCCCGCCTCGGTGGGCTCCTGCACGTGGGAGCCTCCCCTACCAGCGTCGTCCCCTGCTCTGAGGCACCGGATCCCATCAACCGCCCGAGGGCTGAGGAGTGTTGGGCACGGTGTGGGACTGCTGGGCAGCTTGACCTGCAGCCCCTGTGCTGGATACACCGGGTGAAACCAGCTGAGCTCCTGAGTCTAGTGGAGACTTGGAGAACCTTTATGTCTTCCTAAGGGATTGTAAAGGCACCAATCAGCACTCTGTGTCTAGCTCAAGGTTTGTAAATACACCAATGGGTACTCTGTATCTAGTTAACCTAGTGGGGATACTAGAGAGCTTGTCTGTCTAGCCGTCTGTGTCTAGCTAAAGGATTGTAAATGCACCAATCAATACTCTGTGTCTAGCTCAAGGTTTGTAAATACACCAATCAGTACTCTGTATCTAGCTCACCTAGTGGAGACTTGGAGAACTTTTCTGTCCAGCACTCTGCCTCTAGCTAAAGGATTCTAAACTCACCAATCAGCACTCTGTCAAAATGGACCAATCAGCTCTCTGTAAAATAGACCAATCAGCTCTCTGTAAAATGGACCAATCAGCAGGATGTGGGAGGGGTCCGATAAGGGAATAAAAGCAGGCTGCTGGCGCCAGCAGCGGCAGCTTGCTGTGGTAAGGAGTTTTTGTTCTTTTGTTTTTTACAGTGAGTGATGTTGCTGCTTACTGGGTTTATGCTGCCTTTGAGAGCTGTAACAGTCACCGGGAAGGTTTGCAGGTTCGCTCCTGACAGTAAGATCCCGAACCGACCAGAAGGAAGAAGTTCTAGGCACATCTGAACGTCTGAAGGAAAAAACTCCGGACACGCCATCTTTAGGAAAGGTAACACCTCAAGGGTCTCTGGCTTCATTCTTGAAGTCAGTGAGACCAAGAACCCACCAATTCCAGCCACGATTATTCAGCCACCATGTAACCAAACCTTAACTACAACAACCGTTTCTATTCCAAGGTTACCCCTGTGCTACATAGGGGCTGGCACTAACAGTCCTATTAAGCTACTTACCTTAACTATTTAACAGCGGGGAAGTAGTAATACCAAGTATGCTTATCTGAATAACCTCAGGATCTCCCATCTTCCTCTGCCTGGAACCTCTTGCTTTGGTCTTCTTTAACATCTCAGTACCTCATACATCTCTCATACTCACATCTCAACTTTGCTGTGTGTTGATCTATCCTGAACACATTTACTCTTCCTATCATTACTAAATCTATTTTTGTTTCCTGTGGAATTCTTACATCGTAACTAATACATTCCCTAATATCAGTAAAATATTTAACAGTTATAACTATGAATTTCTTTAAAATGTGTATTCTTTTTCGTCAGTTCTTTCTAATCCTACCACAGTGTCACAATGAAGGTTGTTCATTTTTCCGTATCTCATCAACCTCAAAGTCATCTGCCTCACTCTGAACAGCTGCTTCCAAATCTCACCGTTTTGTGTCACACTCCATTTTTTAAAAGTAAACTGTATTTGGTGTACTAGTCTTGATAACTTCTCTGTTTCTGGCTACTCATCTTTTTGGCATCCCCGCATATGTATTGAAGACTATGGTACTTGCCTAACCAGATTATTCAGTATTCACAGCTGGTCTTAAAACCTTCGTTGAATTTAATATTAATGTACTTAGAAATGGTTCTGATTTACTAAATTTCAATGCTTTGATTTCGTGTTTGCAATGGCAACATTTTCTATTTTCTTTTATATTTATACACCTTTAGCTCAACATGGAGCTTCCTGTCTTTAACAGGTCCATTTTTTAAATGACAAATTATAAAAACCAACTGACTGACCTTAACATCATTTCTTATAGTTTATGTGGTTAATTGTACTCAAAGTCCAGGTTTTCCTGGACTCCGGGTCTGGGAGGCGCAGAGGTTGCCTCAACCCCCAACACATACGTTCTTCCTATGTATCCCTATCATTGGCAATTCCCATATTTATTTTTCTAAATATAGGTAGTATGTCCTTCCAAATAGAATAATTTTTCTTGTACTGGATTAATCCAATTATTTTCTTCTTTGTGGACACACTTAAGATGTTGAGTGGTGCTAGAGACAAACTAAGTCATTTAGATTAAATTCATTGTCACTAACTTCAAGCAGACCCTCAGTATTTCTCATCAATCCTACCATATTTTTTTCAATCAGTACGCTCTAGTTCTCAATAACTCTTTATTCTACACTCACCTTATAATTCAAAATTCTCAAACTTCTTCAATACTATTGGGAGATGACTTTGCCTTCACTGAAAAAGGCTTAAATCATTGGGAAGAAATGCTCTTCTCTTCGCATAAACAAAACCAAAAACCTACCTGATGAATGAACTTATATCATGTACAAGGCTTTTTTCTCCACTCAGTTTCTATATCTGATCACTGCCATCTGAAAAGTGACTCAATTCATTATTTTTTCTCCCTTTCAGTGTCTTCAGTATTTCCCATTCCTCAAACTTACTTCTATGAGAATTCAAAAATACTCAAATCTCTCTGAAACTGCACTCTCTTAACCACCATGCTCTCTTCCATCCGTTGCCATGGGTCTCTCATTTTCCTCAAAGCCTAGGTTTTTGAAAATGTTGGGCATAGTAGTTATTTCCATTTTCTTAGTTCTATTCACTTCTTATCCAATTCCCATGAAGATTCTTACTTATTCCACTGAAAGTACTTTCAAATTATTCAAATAGAATGTTAATGTCACTGTGTTTTATAAACATTTTATCTTTCATATTCGAATTATTGCAGTAGTTAATACCATTTGCCCCTTTATCTTTCTGAAAACACAGATGCCTGTCTTAGTCTGTTTTCACACTGCTGATAAAGACATACCTGAGACTGGGCAATTTAAAAAGGAAACAGGTTTAATGGAGAACTCACGGTTCCACACGACTGGGGAAGCCTCATAATCTTGGCAGAAAGGAAGGAGGAGCAAGTTGCATCTGACTTGGATAACGACAGGCAAAAAGAGGAAGCCTGTGCAGAGAAAACCCTTTTTTGTTAAAACCATCAGATCTGTGAGACCCATTCACTGTGATGAGAACAGCACAGGAAAGATCTGCCCCATGATTCAATTATCTCCCACTGGGTCCCTCTCACAACACGTGGGAATTATGGTAGCTACAAGATGAGATTTGGTTGGGGATACAGAGCCAAACCGTATCATTCCACCCCTAACCCTTTCCAAATCTCGTATCTTCACATTTGAAAACCAATTGTGCCTTCCCAACAGTCCCCAAAAGTCTCAACTCATTTTAGCATTAACTCAAAAGTGCAAAGTCTCATCTGAGACAAGTCCCTTCCTCCTATTAGCCTGTAAAATCAAAAGCAAGTTAGTTACTTCCTACATACAATGGGGGTACAGGCATTGGATAAATACAGCCGTTCCAAATGGGAGAAATTGTGTAAAACAAAGGGGCTACAGTCCCCATGCAAGTCTGAAATCCAGTGAGGCAGTCAAATCTTAGCTCTTCTTTGACTCCATGTCTCACATTCAGGTCACGCTGATGCAAGAGGTGGGTTTCCATAGTCTTGGGCAGCTCTACCCCTGTAGCTTTGCATGGTGCAGCCTCCCTTCAAGCTGCTTTCATGGGCTGGCATTGAATGTCTGCAGCTTTTTCAGGCAGTCACACACAGTGCAAACTGTCGGTGGATCTATCATCCTGTGGTCTGGAGGAGGGTGTCCCTCTTCTCACAGATCCACTAGGTGGTGCCCCATTAGAGAGACTGTCGGGGGGCTCCAACCCCACATTTCCCTTTCTCACTGCCATACAAGAGGTTCTCCATGAGGGCCTTGTCCCTGCAGCAGACTTCTGCTTGAGTATCTAGACGTTTCTATGCATCGGAAATCTAGACAGAGGTTCCCAGAGATTCCCAAACCCAATTATTGACTTTTGTGTACTGGCAGGCTCAACACCACATGGAAGCTGCTAAGGCTTGGGGCCTCCACCCTCTGAAGCCATGGCCTGGGTTCTAGGTTGGACCTTTCAGCCACAGCTGGAGCAGCTGGGATGGAGAACACCAAGTCCCTAAGCTGAACACAGCAAGGGGACCCAGGCCTGGCCTCTGAAATCACCTTTTCCTCCTAGGCCTCCAGGCCTTTGATAGGAGGGGGTGCCGTGAAGACCTCGGACTTGCCGTGGAGATGTTTTTCCCATTATCTTGGAGATTAACATTTGGCTTCTCTACAGCCAGCTTGGATTTCTCCTCAGAAAATACAATTTTCTTTTCTATTGCATTATCAGGTTGCAAATTTTCCGAAGTTTATGTTGTGCTTCCCTTATGAAACTGAATGTCTTTGGCAGCACCCAAGTCACCTCTTGAATGCTTTGCTGCTTAGAAATTTCTTCCCCCAGATTTCCTAAATCATCTCTCTCAAGTTCAAAGTTCCACAAATCTTTAGGCCTGGGGTAAAATGCTGCCAGTCTCTTTGCTACAACATAACAAGATCACCTTTACTCCAGTTCCCAACAAATTTCTCATCTTCATTTGAGACCACCTCAGCCTGGACTTTATTGTCTGTATGACTATCAGCATTTTGGTCAAAGCCATTCAACAAGTCTCTAGGAAGTTACAAACTTTCCCATGTTTTTCTGTCTTCTTCTGAGCCCTCCAAACTGTTCCAGCCTCTGCGTGTTACCCAGTTCCAAAGTCACTTCCACATTTTCAGGTATCTTTTCAGTAGTGCCCCATTCTGCTGGTACCAATTTACTGTATTTTAGTTCATTTTCATACTGCTGATAAAGACATACTCAAGATGGGGAAATTTACAAGGGAAAGGGGTTTAATGGGGAACTCCCAGCTCCACATGACTGTGGAAGCCTCACAATCATGACAGAAGGGAAGGGGAGGAGCAAGTTACTTCTTACATGGATTGTGGCAGGCAGGCTAAAAGAGAGCTTATGCAGGGAGACTACATTTTTAAAACCATAAGATCTCATAAGATCCATTCACTATCATGAGAACAGAATGGGAAAGACCCCTCTCCATGGTTCAGTCATCTCCCACCCAGTCCCTCCCACAACACATAGGAATTATGGGAGCTACAAGATGAGATTTGTGTGCGGACACAGAGCCAAACCATATCATTACGTTTGTTCTCATGGCATCACACTGTCCTGGTCTTTATCTTGTATTGAGTAACTCTATTTCATTGCACTCCGCAAACTCTCTTCTTCAGGTCTTACCTTCATTGATGTCCCTCAGAGCTTATTGCGAATCTCTTCTTATTCTGAAGATTTCCATTTTCATGACTTTAGAATCTGAATGTATAGCCACTGGTTACTTTCCTACCTCTCTGCCAACATTGCCGAATGCTTATTACATTTCTATAATTTACAGTAACCTAAAACTCAAGCATATTCCTACACAGGATGCACCATCTTTTCACCACAACGTTTTTCACATTTTTCCTGTGTTTCTATGCCTTCAGTGCGTGGCCTCACAGTACAAATAGTTGTCCAGTCAGAATTATGGGAGTTAGCAATTTTCTTTTCTCATTCTCAGACCAACTTCCAGCCAATCACTGAATTATAATCCATTTTTTTAATTTGTTGAGACGTGTGTGTGTGCGCGTGCACGCGTGCGTGTTTTTTCATCCAGGGTATAGTACAGTGGTGTAATCTCAGCTCACTGCAACCTCTACCTCCCGGGTTCAAGCAGTTCTCCTGTCTCAGCCTCTCAAGTAGCTGGGACTACAGGTGCCCACCACCACGCCCAGCGAAGTTTTGTATTTTTAGTAGAGATAGAGTTTCACTATATTGGTCAGGCTGGTCTCGAACTCCTGACCTTAGATGATCCACCTGCCTTAGCATCTCAAAGTGCTGGGATTACAGGCATGAGCCACTGCTCCTGGCCCATTTTTCTTTTTTTTTAGAATCTCAAACATGTAGTTTTTTCCACATTCCAGACCCTGCTCAATATTCTCAGTTACTATCTTCTGAAATATTGAATGTTTTACTTCCAGTTTAGATCCTTCATTCTTCTCTCAATATTAAACCATAATGATCTTTCAAAAACCACAGATCTGCTCATATAATTTTTCTGATGAACCCTTTCCTGACTTTTCACCATCTTGGGTAAATTATGAATTTTTAATGACCACAAAACGCTTTATTATCTAGCCTCTGCTATCTTGTTCCTACACCCTGTTAAAAGAAAAACCATAGACAAACTAATTTAGCAGAGTTTAATTGAAAAAAGTACGATTTACAAATTGGGCAGCCCCTGAACCAGAATAGGTTCAGAGCGGCTCCTACCCTGCCTCAGGGTAGATTTATGGACAGAAAAAGGAAAGTGACATAGAGAAAATGGAAGTGAGGTACAGAAACAGCCGGATTGGTTACAGCTTGGCAGTTAGAACAGTTGGCCACCTCTGATTGCCTGAAACTCGGTGATTGGCACAACAGTAGCTTACAGTCTTTCTATACATTCAGTTGAGTTACAGTTCATTATGTATGGAGAAAGCTTTAGGCCAAACTTATACATAAGGAAGCAGCTTTCAGCTAAATTTAAAAAACCCAATTGAACTTGCTTCAAGCTTTGTCTGCCTATAACTTGTTCTATACCTTGTCCACACACACATCTTTTAGGTTTCTGTTTAAATTCTGAATTCTGAGTGAGAACTTTGTTGATATCCAGTCACTTACTGGCGTTTCTGTTTTTTCCACTGATCCTTCTAATTTAATTTTTAAAAGTATCACATATAATTGCTTATGTCATTATACATGTAATAATATACCATATACTAGAAAATCTGGATACTAGAAAGCCAAAACTCTAATTGCTCAAGGTCTGCAACATTGCATGCTGTGGAGCCAGATAATTGAGATCAATGGGAGAATAACTACTACAGGATTAAAAAAATTTAACTTCATCTTTGAGATTTATGTTTTAAAATCATATGTACATAGATACACACTGATTGATTTTTATTATGTAAATAGTTTCCAAGAAAGTCATAAATATGGAAATTTTTGCAAATAAATTTTCATAATATAGAAATTTAGTGATTAATAAAGATTGCCTGAAATTTTATCTAGTAAATGCTTATTAGTATATGAAGAAATCCAAAGGAATAAAAAAATTAAATTATAATGAATTCTACTTTTATCGTTTTAAAAGCAATAGCTTAAAATTATTTCTGTCACTAGTATTGTCATTAAATACTATATAATATGAGGAAAGAAGCATGCTTTTCCTGAGTCAACCCATGTATCTGTTAATTTGAGAGAGAGAATAAATTTTACTCTTTAATTTTCATGTCTGAAATTCTACAAAATAAAATTGTATTTTTTTTCCAAATTACTATGTGTTAGATATCTACTTAGTGCTAAGTGCTGTGTTAACTAGTTACTTAGATGAAGGAGAGGAAGCTCTGCTTATTTGAAATTTACAATTGATTAAAGAAACAGATGCAATAGCTGGTAAAAATGAAAAGCACGGTAACAATTCAGAAACAAAGAAGGTCGTTAGAGGCTGAATTTTTTCGGGAAATTCCATTCTATTTTCTAAATTTCTTTTTTTTTTTATTGTACTTCAAGTTTGGACATACATGTGCGGAATGTGCAGATTCGTTATATAGGTATACAGGTGCCATGGTGGTTTGCCACACCCATCAGCCCATCATCTAGGTTTCAAGCCCCACATGCATTAGGTATTTGTCCTAATGCTCTCGCCCCCCTTAGCCCTGATCCCCAACAAGCCGTGGTGTGTGATGTCCTCCTCCCTGTGTCCATGTGTTCTCATTGTTCAACTCCCCGTTATGAGTGAGAAAATGCAGTGTATGGTTTTCTGTTCCTGTGTTAGTTTGCTGAGAATGATGGTTTCCAGCTTCATCCATATCCCTGCAAAGGACATGTATTCATTCATTTTTTATGGCTGCATAATATTGCATGGTATATATGTGCCACATTTTCTTTATCCAGTTTATCATTGATGGGCATTTCTGTTAGTTTCAAGTCTTTGCTATTGTGAGTAGTGCTGCAATAAACATATGTTGCATTTGTCTTTATAGTAGAATGATTTATAATCCATTGGATGTATACTCACTAATGGGATTGCTGGGTCAAATGGTATTTCTGGTTCTAGAAATACTTGAGGAATCTTCACACTGTCTTCCACAATGGTCGAACTAATTTACGCTCCCACCAACAGTGTGAAGCATTCCTATTTCTTCACATACTCTCCAGCATGTTGTTCCCTAACTTTTTAATGATCGCCATTCTAACTGGGATGAGACAATATCTCATTGTGGTTTTGATTTGCATTTCTCTAATCACCAGTGATGATGAACTTTTTTTATGTTTATTGGCCACATAAAGGCCTTCTTTTGAGAAGTGTCTGTTCACATCCTTTGCCCATTTTTTTGATGACGTTGTTCATTTTTTTCTTGTAAGTTTGTTTAAGTTCCTTGTAGATTCTGGATATTAGACATTTGTCAGATGCATAGATGGCAAAAATTTTCTCCCATTCTGTAGGTTGTCTGTTCAATCTGATGATAGTTTCGTTTGCTGTGCAGAAGTTCTTTAGTTTAATTTGATCCCGTTTGTCAATTTTGACTTTTGTTGCAGTTGCTTTTGGTGTTTTAGTCATGAAGTCTTTGCCCTTGTCTATGTCCTGAATGGTATTGCCTAGGTTTTCTTCTAGAGTTTTTATGCTTTTAGGTTTTACATTTAAGTCTTTAATCCATCCTGAGTTAATTTTTGCATAATGTGTAAGGAAGGGGACCAGTTTCAGCTTTTTGCATATGACTAGCCAGTTTTCCCAGCACTATTCATTAAATAGGGAATCCTTTCCGCTTTGCTTATTTTTGTTATGCCTATTGAAGATCAGATGGTTGAAGATGTGTGGTGTTATCTCTGAAGCCTTTGTTCTGTTCCATTGGTCTACATATTTGTTTTGGTACCAGTACCACGCTGAGACATTGTTAAAGTTGCTTATCAGCCTGAGGAGTTTTGGGGCTGAGACGATGGGGTTTTCTAAATAGACAATCATGTCATCTGCAACCAGAGACAATTTTACTTCCTCTCTTCCTGTTTGAATACCCTTTCTTTCTTTCTCTTGCGTAACTGCCCTGGCCAGCACTTCCAATACTATGTTGAATAGGAGTGGTGAGAGACAGCATTCTTGTCTTGTGCCAGTTTTCAAAGGGAATGCTTTCAGCTTTTGCCCATTTGGTATGATATTGGCTGTGGGTTTGTCATAAATAGCTCTTATTATTTTGAGATATGATCCATCAATACCTAGTTTATTGAGTGTTTTTAGCATGAAGGGGTGTTGAATTTTTCAAAGGCCTTTTCTGCATCTATTGAGATAATCATGTGGATTTTGACACTTGTTCGGTTTATGCGATTGATTATGTTTATTGATTTGAGTATGTTGAACGAGCCTTGCATCCCAGGGATAAAGCCAACTTGATCGTGGTGAATAAGCTTTTTGATGTGCTGCTGGATTCAGTTTATTAGTATTTTATTGAGGATTTTCACACTGATGTTCATCAGGTATATTGGCCTGAAATTTTTGTTGTTGTGTCTCTGCCGGGTTTTGGTATCAGAATGATGATGGCTTCATAAAATGAGTTAGGAAGGAGTCTCTCTTTTTCTATTGTTTGGAATAGTTTCAGAAGAAGTGGTACCATCTTCTATTTGTACCTCTGGTAGCATTCAGCTGTGAATCCTTCTGGTCCTGGGCATTTTTTGGTTGGTAGGCTGTTAATTATTGCCTCAATTTCAGAGCTTGTTATTGGTCTGTTCAGGAATTTGACGTCTTCCTGGTTTGGTCCTGGGAGGGTGTTTGTGTCCAGCAATTTATCCATTTCTTCTAGATTTTCTAGTTTCTTTGCATAGCGGTGTTTGTCGTATTCTCTGATGGTAGTTTGTATTTCTGTGGGATCAGTGGTGATATCACCTTTATCATTTTTTATTGTGTCTATTTAATTCTTCTCTCTTTAGTTCTTTATTATTCTGGCTAACAGTCTATCTTGTTAATCTTTTCAAAAAACCAGCTCCTGGATTCATTGATTTTCTGAAGAATTTTTCTTGTCTCTATCTCCTTCAGTTCTGCTCTGATCTTAGTTATTTTGTGTCTTCTGCTAGTTTTTGAATTTGCTCTTGTTTCTCTAGTTCTTTTAATTGTGACATTAGGGTGTTGATTTTGGATCTTTCTCACTTTCTCATGTGGGCATTTATTGCTATAAATTTCCCTCTTAACACCACTTTAGTGTGCTCCAGAGATTCTGGTACGTTGTATCTTTGTTCTCATTGTTTTCAAATAACTTTTTTATTTCTGCCTTAATTTCATTATTTACTCAGTAGTCATTCAGGAGCAGGTTGTTCAGTTTTCATGTAATTGTGTGATTTTAAGTGAGTTTCTTAATCCTGAGTTCAAATTTGATTGTACTGTGGTCTGAGAGACGGTTTGTTGTGATTTCCATTCTTTTGCATTTGCTGAGGAGTGTTTTACTTCCAATTATGTGGGTGATTTTAGAATAAGTGCTATGTGGTGCTGAGAAGAATGTATATTCTGTTGATTTGGGGTGGAGAATTCTATAGATATCTATTAGGTCTGCTTGGTCCAGAGCTCCGTTCAAGTCCTGATTTTCCTTGTTAATTTTCTGTCTTGTTGATCTGTCTAATGCTGACAGTGGGGTGTTAAAGTCTCCCACAATTATTGTGTGGGAGTCTAAGTCTCTTTCTAGGTCTCTAAGAACTAGCTTTATGAATCTGTGTGCTTCTGTATTGGGTGCATATATATTTACTATATTTAGCTCTTCTCATTGCATTGATCCCTTTACCATTATGTGATGTCCTTCTTTGTCTTTTTTGATCTTTGTTGGTTTGAAGTCTATTTTATCAGAGACTAGAATTACAACCCCTGATTTTTTTTTTTTTTTTTGCTTCCCATTTGCTTGATAAATATACCTCCATCCCTTTATTTTGAGCCTGTGTGTGTCTTTGCATGTGAGATGGGTCTCCTGAATACGGCACGAATTTATTCAATGTGTCAGTCTGTGTTTTTTATTTATTTATTTATTTATTTTTATTTATTTATTTATTTATTTTGAGACAGAGTCTTGCTCTGTCACCCAGGCTGGAATGCAGTGGCCGGATCTCAGCTCACTGCAAGCTCCGCCTCCCGGGTTTACGCCATTCTCCTGCCTCAGCCTCCTGAGTAGCTGGGACTACAGGTGCCCGCCGCCTCGCCTGGCTAGTTTTTTTTGAATTTTTTTCTTTTTTTTAATAGAGACGGGGTTTCACCGTGTTAGCCAGGATGGTCTCGATCTCCTGACCTCGTGATCCGCCTGTCTCGGCCTCCCAAAGTGCTGGAATTACAGGCTTGAGCCACCATGCCCGGCCCAGTCTGTGTTTTTTAATTGGGGCATTTAGCCTATTTACATTTAAGATTAATAATAATATGTGTGCATTTGATCCTCTCATCATTATATTAGCTGATTATTTTGCACATTCGTTGATGCAGTTTCTTCATAGTGTCATCAGTCTTTATATTTCCGTATGTTTTTGCTGTGGCTGGTACCAGTTTTTCTTTTCCATATTTAATGATTCCTTCAAGAGCTCTTATAAGGCAGACTTGGTGGTAACAAAATTCCTCAGCATTTACTTGTCTGTAAAGGATTATATTTCTCCTTTGCTTATCTTATGAAGCTTAGTTTGGCTGGATATGAAATTCCGGGTTGAAAATTTTTTCTTTAAGACTTTTGAATAGTGGCCCTTACTCTCTTCTGACTTGTAGGGTTTATGCAGAAATATCCACTGTTAGTCTGATGAGTTTCCCTTTGTAGGTAACCTGACCTTTCTCTCTGGCTGCCCTTAACATTTTTTCCTTAATTTCAAACTTGGAGAATCTGACGATTATGTGTCTTGGGGTTGCTCTTCTCAAGGAGTATCTTCATGATATTCTCTATGTTTCCTGAATTTGAATGCTGGCCTGTCTGGCTAGGTTGGGGAAGTTCTCCTGGATAATATTCTGAAGTGTGTTTTCCAACTTGATTCCATTCTCCCTGTTTCTTTTGAGTACACCAATCAGTCATAGTTTTGGTCTTTTCACATAGTCCCATATTTCTTGAAGGCTTTGTTGTTTCCTTTTTATTCTTTTTTTCTCTAATCTTGTCTTCATGCTTTATTTCATTAAGTTGATATTCAATCTCTGATACCCTTTCTTCCACTTGATCGGTTGATACTTGTGTATGCTTCACGGAGTTCTTGTGCTGTGTTTTGCAGCTCCATCAGGTCATTTATGTTCTTCTCTAAACTGGTTATTCTAGTTGGCAGTTACTGTAACCTTTTATCAAGGTTCTTAGCCCCCTTGCATTGGGCTAGAACATACTTCTTTAGCTCGGAGGTGTTTGTTATTACCCACCTTCTGAAGCCTACTTCTGTCAATTTTTCAAACTCCATCCAGTTTTGTGCCCTTGCTAGAGAGAAGTTGCGATCATTTGAGGAGAAGAGGCATTCTCGTTTTTGGAATTTTTAGCAATTTTGTGCTGGCTTTTCCTCATCTTCATGGATTTATCTACCTTTGATCTTTGGTGCTGATGGCCTTTGGATGGGGTTTTTGTATGGATGTCCTTTTTGTTAATGTTGTTGCTATTGCTTTCTGCTTGTTAGTTCTCCTTCTTGCAGTCAAACCCCTCTTCTGCAGTTCTGCTGGAGTTTGCTGGAAGTCCACTCCAGAACCTGTTTGCCTGAGTATCACCAGCGGAGGTTGCAGAACAGCAAAGATTGCCGCCTGCTCCTTCCTCTGGAAGCTTCATCTCAGAGGGTCACCCGCCTGATGACAGCCAGAGCTCTCCTGTATGAGGTATCTGTCGACCCCTGCTGGGAAGCTTCTCCCAGTCAGGAGGCAAGAGGGTCAGGGACCCACTTGAGGAGGCAGTCTGTCCCTTAGCAGAGATTGAGCACTATGCTGAGAGATCTGCTGCTGTGTTCAGAGCTGGCCGGCAGGAAAGTTTAAGTCTGCTGAAGCTTCACCCACAGCTGACCCTTCCCCCAGGTGTTCTGTCCCAGGGAGATGGGAGTTTTATCTATAAGGTGCTGACTGGAGCTGCTGCCTTTCTTCCAGAGATGCCCTGCCCAGAGAGGAGGAAGCTAGAGAGGCAATCTGGCCCCAGGCACCTTGCACACTGCTGTGAGTTCTGCACAGTCTGAACTTCCCAGTGGCTTTCTTAACACTGTGAGGGGAAAACCGCCTATTCAAGTCTCAGTAATGGCAGACATACCTCCCCTCACCAAGCTGGATCATCCCATGCTGACTTCAGACTGCTGTGCTGGCAGCAAGAATTTCAAGCCAGTGGTTCTTAGCTTGCTGGGCTGTGTGGGAGTGGGACCCACTGAAGGAAACCACTTGGCTCCCTGGCTTCAGCCCACTTTCTAGGCAAGTGACTGGTTCTGTCTCACTGGGTTCTAGGTGCCACTGGGGTACAAAAATAACTCTTAAAGTTAGCTCAGCGTCTGCCCAAACAGCTGTCCAATTTTGTGCTTGAAACCCATGGCCCTGGTGATGTAGGCTTCTAAGGGAATCTCCTGGTCTGTGGGTTGCAAAAACCATGGGAAAAACATAGTTTCTGGGCCAGATAATACAGTCCCTCATCGCTTCCCTTGGCTAGAGGAGGGAGTTCCCCAGACCCTTGTGCTTCCCGGGTGACACAATGCCCCGTCCTGCTTCTGCTCTCCTTCCTTGGGCTGTACCCACTGTCTAACCAGTCCCAGTGAGATGAACCAGGTACCTCAGTTGGAAATGCAGAAAGCACCCACCTTCTGCATTGGTCTTGCTGGGAGCTGCAGACTGGAGCTGTTCCTATTCAGCCATCTTTCCAGATCCCCCTCTATTTTTAAAATTTCATTCTATTCTATTTAGTAAACATTTATTTAATGCCTATCTGTGGTTGTCATGCCACAAAGGGACACTATGGGAGATGTAAAATAAATAGAGCATGGATTTCTCTCCCAAGAAGCTTGCTATTTAGTACAAAATCAATATTTCTCCCAAATAACTATACTACAAGGGATGTGCTTGTAATATGCATACATATATGTATACACATATGTACATGACATGGTGGAGGTAGAAGCAAAATGCAGTGAGAATACTACAGTGTTAGCTCAACTCTCATTAGAGAATAAGGCAAGGTTTCCTATGAAATATGGAACTTGAGTTGATACTTAGCAATGTGTAGGGTAACAAAAACCGGAGTTAAGGAGACAATTGTTGTATGCAGAGGATATAGCAAAACCTAGTGAGAAACATAAAAACTGCCAGGTACTGAATGACTAAAATTTGTATATTGGGGTCATATTGTAGAGCTGCGTCTTAAAGGATTGACTGGTAAGAGGTGGTAGAAAATCAATGCCATTCTAACCCTCAACTTTTGGAAGGAAGTAAGTGATAAAAGTTCTTGTGCAGCAAAGTTATGTGATCTTACTATATTTTGGGAAGTTACTGCAAGAGGGTTAAAAAAGTTAGCAAAACGTGTGTATTTTTTCAGTCATTTATTCAATACTTGTTTACATAAAACTCAAGCAACAAATAGATTCACAAAAGTTCTAACAACTTAGAATTAACGTTTTGGTGAAAATGTAAAATAGATATAAAGAATATAGTATCTAAATATATGAAGATAATAGCTTAATATAATGCAATATAAAACAATAAAATATAAACTAATATAAAGCAATTGTAATAACTGCTATAAGAAATGATAATACTAGGTATACAAGCCTTAGGAAGAAAAACAAATAAAACTAAGTTAAAATCAGAGAGTGGAGATGCCTGACAGCTACAATAGGTAGAGCAGTGTCCTATGAAAGAAGAACATTTGAGGGTCGCATGAATGATATGAGATACTGGGCCATGACTCTGGAGTGAGATTCTTCTTGGCAATTGGCACAGCAAAGCCATTACTCTAAAAACAGAGTGTGAGTGTATGTGTCAAAGGGAACAATGAACTCAATGTGGCTGCACAAGTATATACATGGGAGCTATATGGAGGGAGAGGAGGTTGATTAGAAAGCCAGAGGCCATAGGCTCTTGTCAATATGGAAAAAACAATTGGATTCATTCTACCTGGGATGGTAGGACTTTGAGATTTTTGTCATAGTGTGTTTGAGCTACTATAGCAAAGTATCACAGATTGGGTGATTTATACACAACAGAAATTTATTTCTCACAATTCTGGAATTGCAAACCTGAGATCAGGGTGCCGGGTGCCAGCATGATCAGGTTCTAATGAGGGCCCTCTTTGGGGTTGCTGACTGTTGACATCTTGCTGTATTCACAGATGTTGCGAAGAGATTGAGCTAGTTTTCTGGCCTCTTATAAGAGCACTGTTCCCACCCTGCAGGCTCCACCCTCAAGACCTAATTACCTTTCAAATATCTCACCTTCAAATATCATCACATTTAGGGATCAGATTTCAACATATGGACTTTGGCAAAACAGGTATTCAAAGTCATAATAGGTTTTGAGCAAGGAAAGTAGCATTGTTTCATTTATTTTCAAAAGATCACTCCGGTTTTTAGGCGAGAAATTTACTATGGAAAAAAAGGAGTGATGGTGGACTAGAATTAGGAAGAATTATTGGTAAAGTACTGAAGTAATCTAAGCAAGAGATAATGATATTTAGTTTAAGCTGGTAATGGTAGAGAAAGTGGCTGCAAACTTAAAGTTTGAGAAAAATTAAATATGAATAGAGCAATAATATATTTTTGAGGAGAAATGAAAGAAATGTATAAACAAATATAGTGAAAGTGAAAATAAGAGGTCAGATATGAAAGTCTCTTTTAATATAAAATAGTTTGATGATAGATTTTTCAAGATGTAGAAGAAAGGTTCACAATTATCTGAGATTTCAAGCCCACAGGACTGAAAGAATGAAAAAAGCATTAGTCAACATCGTGAATTATAAAGAAGAAAAAAGCTGCATAGTATTCCATGTTGTATATGTATCAAATTTTCTGTGTTCAATCTATGATTGATAGGCATTTCGGTTGATTCCATGTCTTTGCTCAAGAATGAGAAATGAGGAAATCCCAGTTGTTAAAGTTAATGTATAATATTAAAATAAAATTTGTTTTTCTGGCCAAGAAGAAAAGACAAAGAGAGAGAAGAAATCTTTGTAAGTAAATTGCAGAAGGCAGTTAGGACATATTTGTGTGGTGCTATGAAGAGGGTCAACAAATAATTGCAAATTTGTGTCTGAGGATATAAGGGAGCAGAGAGCTAAGGATTATGGTTTGTTCTTCAGCCACTTACAAATGTCAATCAAAATCTGATTCAATAAGTTGAAAAAGAAAAAGGATTCAAAATAAAAGCTTATGTAACAGCACATAAAATATCATGATGAACTGGAAATGATCCAAAGAGTATAAATAGATTGTTCTTTAATGTAACCAAGAGGCAGAATTTTATTTAGAGAAACTGTGAAGAATCTTGTGGGGAAGAGGTTATAGCGTAGCAAGCTACAGAAGTCCATAGTTCTTTTTAGAGAAATGAAATATAACCTTAGTCAGAGAAAACTCATTTCTTGGAATAGAATTTAGCAATGTTTGTTTTTGTAGAATATTCCTAATTGATGGGCTGCGAATATATCTACCACGTAAAGGGCTTCCAACAATTGTCTCATTGTTCTGTAAATGTTTCCCCTTTGAATATCATTTCCTTTTGAGATACCGATTCATTACAGAATGGAGCATCTGGCCTGATAATACAACTCAAAAGTGGGCAAAAAGATTAGTAGCACCTGAGTGTTACAGCAGTTATCATACAAAGCAGACCTCTGCATTTTGTTGAAACTCAAAACTGAGGAGTTTGGCCCCTTCTACTTGTTATGTTAGTGTTTGTGTATTTTTTTTGGTTACAAAGCTGTAGGAACTACTCTCCTAACATTCCTGGAGGAAAAAAATTCTCTCAAATTTACTTCACTGTTATAGGGACACCACTGTGGCAGGAGCATTGGGAGAGTGTAAATTGCTATTACCTATGAAGATCTTTGGAACTAATTTCAAAGAACTGACCTTATTTTGAAACAGCCACCAGAGCAAGTGCATGTTAAAATTAGACAAAGATGATGATATGGGAGAATAATTCTAAAACAGAGTGGTCAGAAAATATGTAAGTAATATAAGATCTGTATTCACATTTTATGAGGTTTAGAGCATATATGTGTGTGTGTGTGTGTGTGTGTGTGTGTGTGTGTATATATATATACATATTTGAGATAGAGTCTTGCTCTGTCTCCCAGGCTGGAGTGCAGTGGCACCATCTCAGCTCACTGCAGCATCAATTTCCCCTGCTTAGGGATTTAGCTATTCATTTCCAATAAAGTGGCACACTTAATATTTTCACCAACGCTCCAAAAAGGTTTAAAATGCTGATTTTTTTCTAAGTTCTATTGTAAGCCAACATAACAAACAAATCATATATAGGTCAGAAAATAAGTGAGGGCAATGATCAAGAGACGAGAGACTAACTGCAGCTGACATTCACATTCATTTAAGGTTATTTACTGATCCATGACAAGGGAAAGATTTTAAGAAGACACCGATCGTAAAACTAGCATCCCGAAGAACTCTATTTCATTAAAAGATGATTAACACGCATAAACCTCGCTACCTCACCCCATGCTCATGTACTACTAGGAAAATTGCTCATATTGTACCTTAAGCCAAACAGATGGGAACTTAGTTTCCTGGAAATTGCTTATGATATACATTACCTTTGTAATATATCATTGATCATCAGATACTATTTTCAAATCTTACCCTCTACAAAGAAGACATGGGGATGGCCATTGACTTCAGCATTATGCTGGGGCTCAAGTTGGCCACTGGAAAATGAGCAGAGGAGTGACGTCTGTCAAGCTTTTTATCTGTACCCTAACTACAGAGTACAGAGCGAGAATGCACCTTCAAGCTAGGTATGAGAAAAGTAAGACATGTGATGTGGACCTAAACCTGACCCATAGCCGGGAGCTGAGCAGAGCAGAATCCTAAGATAGTGAAGAAAAAATAAATGACTTTTGTTGTAAGTCACTAACTTGGGGAAATATTTATTTATTTATTTGTTTATTTAATTTAATAAATGGAGTCTCACTATGTTACCCAGGCTCGAGTGCGGTAACTATTCGTAGGCACAAGCCCACTACTTATCTGTACGGGAGGTCTGACGCACTCTATTTCTGACCTGGACTGGTTCACCCCTCCTTACGCAGCCTTGTGGTTCCCCACTACCCACAGGTCACCATATTGATGCTGAACGTAGTGAGCACACCCGATCAGCATAGCGCACTAAAGCCCAGAACTTCTGTACTAAAGTGACCCTGTTCCCTCAGCCTCCCGATAAGCTGAGACTATAGGCACACCACCACACCCAGCATGGGGAATATTTTTAATGTGGCATCATCAAAATCTGATGAACATTCTTACCGATTTAAAATCTAAAACCTGCTCCCTAGGAAATTCTTAGTGACTTCTCTGAGCCAAAAATATTCTCACTTCAATTGCTTCAATGAAAATGAGTTTCTTAAAATCAAAATATGCATGCACAGACATGCACAAAGAAGATACAGTGAACAGCAATCAGCTGGCCAGGTGCAGTGGCTCACGCCTGTAATCCCAGCATTTTGGGAGGCCGAGGAGAGTGGATCAGGAGTTTGAGACCAGCCTGACCAACATGGCCAAACCCCATCTCTACTAAAAATACAAAAATTAGCCAGGCATGGTGGTGCATGCCTGTAATCCCAGCTACTAGGAGGGCTGAGGCAGGAGGAACACTTGAACCTGAGAGATGGAGGTTCCAGTGAGCTGAGATTGTGCCACTGCACTCCAGACTGAGCAGCAGAGTGAGACACCATCTCAAAAAAATAACAAAAAGAAAAAAAAAAAAATCAGCCATCAGACATAGAATATTATACTATTCATTTCAAAAAATAATTTTAGGTATAACTTATGCAAATAGAATATACCCATTATAATTGCTCAGTTCGGTTAGCTTTTGCAAATGTATACAAGCATGTTAACATTACCACAAATGAACAGTTTCCTTCACCAAAAAATTTATATATTCCACTTCATACTCACTTCTCCTCAAGATCTGGCCCTAGATAAACACTGGTCTGCTCTCTATCGCTGTCTGTAAGACTTGCTTCATTTAGAGTTTCATATAAATTGAATAGTACAATGTGTATTTTTTTTGGTCTGAATTCATTCAGTTAGTGTATTTTTGAGTTTCATTCATGTTGATGTCTCACTAGCATACCATCACGTGGATATACTTTAACATATTTCTTATTTGGTCTCTGGATGAAGATTTTGTCTAGGTTTTTGGCTGTTACGAGTAAAGCCACTACAAACATTCATGTAGAAGTCTTTGTGAACTCACATATTTCCATTTCTTTTGGGTAAATAACAAGAAGTGAAATTTATGAGTTATATGATAGTTGTATGTTTAACATTATAAAAAATTATCACAGTGGTTATACCATTTTATATTTCCACCAGTAATGTAGGAGACTTCAAATTGCTTCATATTCTTGCAAACTCTTGATGTTGTGTCTAAGTTACGTTTGGTTTTGTTGTTTGCATTATTCTTATAACTAAAGAAGATGAAAAAATGTTCTTATTGTTTATTTGCATATCTTACCTTGTATAGTTCAAATATGTTGGATGCTGACGTTTTTCTTATTGTTTGGTTGTTGGGTATATTTACATATTATAGACACAAGTTCTTGGTCAGATATATTTGTTGCAAATATATTCTTTTAGTATACGTTCATGCTTCTTTTGAGTTCTTTCTATTTTTTGTTTTTACATTTTTTAAGTAGTTTCTTGTTAATAGAGACAAGGTCTCACTATGTTGCCCAGGCTGGCAACATAGCAATCCTTCCTGGCTTCTGGCAATCCTCCCACCTTCCTCTCCCAAAGTGCAGGGTGACAGTTATGACCCACCACTCCTGGAATGCTTTCGTGTTCTTAAATTTTTTCTTTTGGAGATGGGGTTGCACTCTGTCTCCCAAGTTAGAGTGCAGCGGCACAATGTCAGCTCACTGCAGCCACTGCCTCTTGGGCTCAAACTATCTCCCACCTCAGCTTCTCGAGCAGCTGGGATCACAGGCGCGCACCACCATGCATGGCTAATTTTTTGTTTTGACAGGGTCTTGCCATGCTGCCCAGGCTGGTCTTGAACTCCTGAGCTCAGGCAATCCATCCTCCTCAGCGTCCCAAGATGTGAGGATTACAGGCGCGAGCCACTGAGTCAGGCCTTTAGTATAATTATTCTAAGAGAAGATTCAAATTTTGTTAAAGCCCAGTTCCATATTAGTAAAAATTTTGTGATTGTTATGTTTTGCCTCCTGTTTACAAAATGATTGACTATTACAAGTTCACAAAGATAGTTTCATTGCATTTTTTCTAATAATATTAAAGTTTTAGATTTTATGTATATAGGTCAATGATGATTTCCACGTCAGTTTTACATATAAAGTGAAGAAAAGATTAAGGTTCATTAAAATAACACATAGATAAGTAGTTATTACACCACAGTTTGTTTAAAAAGGTTGTTCTCTACTTGACGAATTATCTTAACACACTTGAGGAAATATATCTATGTATGTGTGTGTATGTGTGCATGTGTGTGAATCTCTGTGTGTCGGTGTGTCTATTTCTGCACTCTGTTCTCTTTGTTTTGTCAATGTGTCTGTACTTCTGCCAATAACATGCTGTCTTAATGAGTACATCTTCAGAATAAATCTTGGAATCATGTACTGTGTGTCTACCAGATGTGTTTTTTTATATTTTCAAACTAGTTTTGACTAATTTAGATGCTTTACATTTTTGTTTGAACTTCAAAATTCCCTTTACACATCTTTAAAAATGTTACTGAGATTTTGACTGAATCCTATTGAATTTAGAGAGGAAATTATTGAAAAATGATGTCTTAATGTTCGGTGACCCAATCAATGGACAGAGTCAATCTCTCTAATGATTTAGACTTTTAATTTCTCTCAGCAATATTTTCAGTTTTTAGTCAACATGTTTTGAACATATTTTGAAAGAAAAACTAAATACTTCATATTTTTAATGCTGTTGTAAATGGTAATTTCTTAAAAATTCTCTTTCCCACTGTCTCTAGCATATACAAATAAAATTAAGTAATTAACTTTTGCATTCTGATGTTTTATCTCATGAATTGGCTAAATTTGCTATTTGTTCTAATAGCATTTTTGTGTGTGAATGAAGCCAGTTATATTTCTTTCTTTCCAATCTGTATGCTATTTCTCTTTACTTATCTTATTGCATTTACTAAAACTCCAGAACAATGTAGAATTAAAGTGATGAGAATAGCTAAGTTTTTTCTTTTCCTCACTCAGAGAGCGATATCAATTAATGCTTAGCATTAGATATACTATTGACAACAGGTTTTTATAGATGTCTTTATCAGTTTGAGGAATTTCCTTTCTGTTTGTAGTTTATATTTTCTTATGAGATGGTGTTGAATTTTTTATTTTTTTCTGCAACTATTTATATAAGTTATGTTTTTGTTTTGTTTTGCCTATATTGTTTAATATGAATCAAATTGTAAAATGTAGACTGTATCTGCCAGCCACAGATTAATCAAGATAAGGTTCATTATGATCAGATGATTATAAAATTTCATATTTGGATATTAAAGATTTTCAAATAACTCATAAGTTGTAGGTATAAAAATTAACATTAGAATGTAATTTAATATGTAATCATTAAGACAATACTACATATCTAAACTTGTAAAGGGCAGTAATACAATAACATAAATTTTTAATCCTAATTACTTATGGTAGAAAGAAAGGAAAGTTAAAAGCTAAAAATTAATGATCAAAGGATCTACTCTACTAGACAAATAACAATAAAATGATCTTTGGAATAAATATAAATATGTAAATATTAAAGTTATACTCTAGAATCAAAACAAAAGTTATTAAAAATACAATAGAATAGATCAAAAAATAAAAGTTGGATCTTGGAAAAGCAAAAAAGAAAGAAAGGAACAAACACTTTTAAAAATTATTTAAATCACACTAAAAAGACAATGCAAACAAACAACATTAGGAATAAATATTGAGAGCTTATATATGTCATATTTATAAATAATGTAGACATTTAAAAGGTGAATAAAAAATGATAAACACATTTATGTCAGTAGATTTGACTGTTGGTCATATATCTGAAAATTACAACTTTTTCTCAACAATAAAAGAGGATATAAAACTCTTAATTATCTTATAAGATTAAATACCTTGTATCAGAAATCACAAAACACCCATAAGGAACAATTCCATAGCCAGATAATCTTACCATGAAGTTCTATTGAGCATTAAAGATGTAAGCAGTTCTGCATTCACAAAATTAGCACAAAAAACAAAAAGAAATAGAATTCTCCAACTCATTTTATGTTAGTATAACTTTTAACTCCATACAAGAATAACAGAGCTGAGAAAAAATTAAAAGCAATTTGTACACACTCATCAAAATTAATGCCACAGCCCTCTGAATATATTAGCTAAATAAAATCTAAAAATGTATTTCAAAAGATAATATTATGACCAAGTGGGATTGTTCCAGAAATGCAAGGTTTGTACATTAAAAAAAAAGTATGATTCATAATATTTATAAGTGAGTGGAGAAAAATCTAATGATTACCTCAATAGATGCTGAAAAGTCATGTAAAAATAAAATATCTTAATTATGGTAAGATTTTTAGAAACTATAATTAGAAAGGAATTCAGTCAATATCATAAGTTGTGGCTACAAAAAAAATAACAAAAGCAATAATGACAAACATTACATTTAATGGTAAAATAGTGCAGGAATTCTGTTGATATTGTCTGTATATGTAAATGTGTTTGACATTTTCACATCTATTGAACATTTTCTGGGATACCACTGCAAACACAAGACATGAAAAAGTTATGAAATGAGTGAAAAGGAATACCTTATATACATATTTCACAGATGTTATAATTTATATAAAAATTAAAAAGGATCTATAAGTAAATAATTAGAAACAATTAGGAATTTGAAAGGCGTCTGAGTAATAAGATCTAACAAGCAAATTTGTTGCATTTATATGTACCTGTCACAGATGAAAAATACAACTATTATTAGAGTAGAAAAATGTAATTATAGTCAAGCATTACCTAACAATGGGGATATGTCCTGAGAAATGCATTGCTGTTGTGCAAACATCGTGGAATGTACACAAGCAAACCTAAATGGTTTCGTGTACTATATACCTAGGCTACATGGCATAGCCTATTGCACCTAGACTACAAACTTGTACAGCATGTTATTGTACTGAATATTGAAGGCAATTGTAACACAATGGTAAGAATTTGTGTATCTAAATATAGTTAAATGAAAAAGGTACACTAAAAATATGGTATATAAAATAAAAAACAGTACACATGTGTAAGGCACTTCCATAAATGTAGCTTGCAAAATTGGAAGTTGACCTGGATAAGTCAATGAGTAAGTGGTGAGTGACTGTGAAGTCGTAGGACAGTACCGTACCCTGTGGTAGACTCTGTAAACACTGTACACTTGGGCTACCCAAAATTTATTTTAAAAACTTCTTTCTTCAATAATAAATTAACCTTAGCTTACTGTAACTGTTTTACTTTACAAACCTTTTAATTTTTTTTTAACTTTTTGACTCTATTGTGATAACAGCTTAAAACAAAAACATGGTCGGGCATGGTGGCTCACGCCTGTAATCCCAGCACTTTGGGAGGCCAAGGCAGGAGGATCATGAGGTCAAGAGATCGAGACCAGCCTGGCCAACGAAGTGAAACCCCATTTCTACTAAGAATACAGAAATTAGCTGGGCATGGTGACGCGCCTGTAATCCCAGCTACTTGGGACACTGAGGCAGGAGAATCATTTGAACTCAGGAGGCGGAGGTTGCAGTGAGCCAAGATCAGGCCACTGCACTCCAGCCTGGTGACAGCGAGACTGCATCTCAAAAGAAAAATAATGAACCCATTGTACAGCTGTTCAAAAATATTTTATTTCTTTATATGTAAACTCTATTTTTTATATTTTTAATTTTTTTTTACTTTCTTGTTAAGAAAGTAGACAAACACAAATACAGTAAGTTAGGCCTACACAGAGTGAGAGGGTGAGAATCATCAATATTACTGTCTTCTACCTCCACATCTTATCCCACTGGAAGGTCTTCACGGGTAATAACAGGCATGAAACTGTCATCTCCTGTGATATTGCCTTCTTCTGGAATACCTCTTGAAGGATCTACCTGATGTTGTTTTACAGTCAACTTTTTTTTTTAATAAGTAAGAGAACACTCTAAAATGAACAATAAAAAGTATCCCATGGTAAATACATAAACCAGTAACATAGTTGTTGGTTTTCAAGTATTATGTACTGAACATAATTATATGTGCTAAACTTTTATATAAATGGCAGTGCAGTAGGTTTGTATCCACCAGGATTACCACAAACACAATGCGTTGTGCTAAGATACTATGAGAGCTACGGCATCACTAGACAATGAGAATCGTTCAGCTTCATTATTTTCTTACAGAACCACCATCACCATCATATATGCAGTTATGCAGCACAGGACAGGTATTAATTTATCACAAAATATTTAAAAAACAGTTACGAAATCATATAAAGCTTTTCTACTTTAGAAGATTTAATCAAATAGAAGGATGTATATCTTCATGTATTGTAGTACTATATGAAAGTTTTCTCCAAACTGATGTAGATTCAGTGAGATTTCAACTGAATTTTCAACTTAATACTGACAGCATGTGTGTGTGTGTGTGTGAGAGAGAGAGAGAGAGAGAAAGTTTCTTAATAAGATAATTCTAAAATTGATATGGAAGTGCCTTTGACAAGCTATTTGTGAAACATACTTCGAAAAGAAAAAGAAGACTAAGTCTTTGGAAGTTATTCAATGTCAGTTATCAAAACTCATAAAGCTATATGCAGCTATAAATAGTATAGATGGTATTTATACTATACAAATAGTATACTATATAGTATACTACAAAGTATTATACTGTATATAAGTACAAATAGACTAATGGAACACAGTAAGAAATCCAGAAACATAGGTGTACTTGATCGATAACACAGGAATATTTTATATTTGCAGTGGAAGGGCAGATTTTTCTTAAATAGTCCTGGGAAAATGGGCTAATATGGAAATAAATCAATTTGGAGTCATACTTTATACCCTAGTCAAAAATCAATTCAAGGGATATTCAATACATTAATGCAAAATATCACATTAAGAACATTTTTAAAAACACAAAAATATTTTCAAATCTTTAGTGTAGGAAACAATATCTTAAATGTGACTCTGAAAATGCAAATTGTAAAGGAAAAGTGAAAAAATAATTAAAGAAATCTACATATTGTACAAATGTTTCCTAGGCAAATGCATCAATAGTACCATTAAAATTTAAAGTAAAATAGATTTGGACATAAACTTACAATTTTGTTTTTAACATAAAATGCGTTACAGGCCGGGCGCCGTGTTTCGCACCTGTAATCCCAGCGCTTTGGGAGGCCAAGATGGGCAAATCACAAGGTCAGGAGATCAAGACCATCCTGGCTAACACAGTGAAACCCTGTTTCTACTAAAAATACAAAAAAAGAAAAAATTAGCCAGGCATGGTGGTGGGCGTCTGTAATCCCAGCTACTTGGGAAGCTGAGGCAGGAGAATGGCGTGAACCCAGGAGGCAGAGCTTGCAGTGAGCCGAGACGGTGCCCTGCACTCCAGCCTGGGTGACACAGCGAGACTCCATCTCAAAAACAAAAAAATGCATTACAATGGAATACTTTAAAAATATTAAGAGAAGATATTTTTGATCTAAATTACAATTTACTTACACCAAGAATATGTAAAGTGCTACGATTAATAAGAAAGAAAACTCAGCTTTAACAAATAAAATTATTGAAAGTGTAGTACATGTATTAAATGATAAAATGACGTGACAAAAATGAATTTCTATTCATTTAAATTGAGAGTTTAAAATTCTGAGATACAATTTTATTATGTTATTCAGCACGTTTTAAAGATTTAGGTAATTGTTCTCATGCTGCTAATAAGGACATACTTGAGACTGTAATTTACAAAGAGAAAAGGTTTAATTGACTCACAGTTCAGCATGGAGCCGGAGGCCTCAGGAAACTAACAATCATGGTGGAAAGGGAAGCAAACGTGTCCTTCACATGGCAGCAGCAAAGAGAAATGCAGAGCACAAGGGGGAAAAACCTGTTGTAAAACCATCAGATCTCCTGAGAACTCACTATTACCAGAACAGCAGCATGGGAGTAACAGTCCTCGTGATTCAGTTACCTCACACTGCGTCCCTCCCACTACATTTGCAGATTATGGGAACTATAATTCAAGATGAGATTAGGTTGGGGACACAGCCAAACCATATCAATCTACAATATTAACTTTTAGGTTGGTGCAAAAGTAATGCAGTTTTTACCGTTGAAGGTAACAGCAAAAACCACAGTTACTTTTGCACCAACCTAATATTCACAAGTAAGCACAGCAAGGAAAACTTTTGTACACAGTTATGTAAAGAGTAGGCTAGGAAATGTTCTTGGAATAATACTTTAACAACTTTTAGTAAAATGGAGCAATTCCACTTAAAAGTATTTGGTTGAGATAAATTTATACATGTGTATTCTGTTGAAAGCACAATAATTAGTAAGATACTGAGGACATCCCAATATCCATCAAGACTAGAATGAAAAGACATTTTTGCCATATTGATACAGTATAGTAGTATTAGGAACTGAAAATGAATTATTTACAACTGTACAGAGCAACAAGGTGAAGATAACAGAATACATAAAGTATGATTGAACTTGCACATTTAAAGCCGTGCCATACTTAACAATGAGTGCCTCAGAAAAAAATGCATGAGTAAAAAACTGAAAAATTCAGAATGATTAAAGGAAAAAGGATAGTGTTTAACCTTGGTGAAGAGGAAGAATATATTATCAGAGAAAGGGACTGACATCAAGATAAGGGATCTCTTAATTTGGATGAGGAATCCCTTGGTGTTCATTTTATTATTATTAACAACACTAGGTTTTATATAGCTCCGTGTGTGTGTGTGTGTGTGTGTGTGTGTGGTGTGTTTACCATTATTATAGACTTGGCCAAGTTAAAATGACCACTTTCCAAAAGAGTTAGAATCCGATAATGCTCAATTTTAGCAGCACTTTTGGTTTTCCATTTTCAAATATATGCTGCAGTATTAAATTATACTCTGTATTCTCTTAATGAAGACAGGGTGAAGAAGCTCAATCATATATTGATTTTTTTTTCTTTGTATTTCTTTGATCTTCCAATTGGCAGGACTTGGAACTAATAGCTTTAGGGATGGAAGAACACAATTTGGCAAATGTAGCCCTTACTCAAATATCATAGATTTGAAGTTTAAAATTGAACTCACGCATATCGAAGTTCGAGTTCCATTTGTTAATAGAGAAAATCAATTTCTGGTTCAAGAGATGAGGCTTATTTTTGATAAGATTTCAAAAGGATTTAACATTCTGTGTGAAAAATATTTGAGTAATTGAGTTAGTAAATACTCAAATATTGATAAAATTACTCAATAATTACTAATTACTCAAATAATGCAAAAATAAAAGTATTCCCCAATTTTAAAGTACCCAGTGCATCTCTGATACTACTAAGGACTTATGATCTGATTAAAGTCCAGTAGTCAGTTGCCTATATCTTAGTTAAGACCACTGGCATTGGAGGAAAGTAAAAATGGACATTTTAGATTGTAATTTTCATTTCCAAACTCTAGCCCCCAAATCATCAAATATTAATTAATATAATATATATCAAATGGTATTTTAGATACATTTGAGATATATTTGAGGCATATTGTATTCCAAATAGAAAAGCATCTTGTAATTTAATATTCAGCATAAATATTCAATTGTTGAGGCAATTTAACAGAGAAAGTAACTATTTTCAATTCAAAAGTAAAATCAGTAAGCAATTCAAAAAAAAATTAAAGTCATTCTAAGGAGTGTGTAACAAATAAGAAATTCAAAGTTGCCACTCTTTTCCCATAGAAAACCATGTAGTTGTAATAGTTATGTTTATTTCTCCAGTGTGTTCATCCGTGCTTTACAATGTTTTCAATATCTCTCAAAGGCTTTAAACAATGACTTTTATGCCCACAGATTTAGGATATTGAATTCTTATTAATACCACTTAGATGTATCTAGAGGGTACTTACTCGAAGAAATCATTCATGGCTATAACCTAAGGACTGAAGAAACATTTCAGTGCAGAAAAAAAAAAAAAAGATGGTCAAGATCAGTGAAGGAGGGAAACTGAACAGCAGCTCAAAGCTGAACATTCAATTTATAAAACCTTAAGATAGAAAACTGATCTAGGGAAAGTGTTTTAAAGCATAAAATCTTAGCAAGTTAAGACTGTAGAAAAATTAATATTCTTGAACCCTGGGCACTTGACTCAGGAAAAAGCCAGATAGCTATAAGACATGGGGTCAAATTTGATATCAAGTATTAATAATGTAAAATTGAATGAGTCCCTTAATCAACCATTATTTAGTGATTGGCTTCTACTGCAATGGATTATGTTAAATTTAGGGATTCTAATGACGATAAAATTCAAACACTGCCCTCAAAAGAATGACTTTTTTTTTTTTTTTTTTTTGGTAAATAATTTCCCTCCTTCACAATATAAAAACTAATAGAACAAATAAGAACTAATATGTAGAGTGATTTAAAAATATAAATCAAAGCTCTAACTCATTCTGAGCTAGAGGGTTAAAAATAAAACTACGAGCCTCGAAGCACAAGTATAATGGTGTCCACAGGTAAGAACATGAAAATTATTACCACTACTGCTGAGAGTATCTACAAAGGACAAGAAGGTAGAAGAAAAAGTAACCAGGAACGGGTCATTAAGAGAGAGGGGAAAACATTTGGGAATATGACAGATGATAAGCCTAAAATTATAGGACCAAAATATAAAGGTTTTGTTTGAAATGTTACAGGCTTTCACGTTTATTTGGAAAGCAATGTGAAATTCCTGAATACATTTATGTAAGGAGAGAATATGATTCGATTATGATATTAAAGAGATGACTCTGTCAGCAATATGGATATCGGGTTTGTATTTAGGAAGACTCTTAAGATGGAGAAAATATTTACATCTGTTACCAGCAAGAAATAATGTGGTCTTCAAAAAACAGATGGAAATACACACATTTTAAAATAAATTTTGAAGGCAAAATCAATAAGAGCTAGTAAAAATTTTAATATGGGGAAAGAGAATATAAAGTGAGGGTTGATTTCAGGTTTCTGACTTACTTGTTAAGAAAGTTGAACATATTTCCCCTAACCCTATCCCACTCAATTTAATACATGGTCCCATACAGGAGTTCACTCAGTGAAGTATACAATTTGATAGGATAGGAGAATTACAACTTACAGCCAGATAGATGCGGCATACTCTGTGATTCACAGAAACACATTGTTAAAATAATTAGCATGTTACTGGTCTTGCAGATATTTAGACTAATGTGCTGTCAATGAGAGCAGACCCAAATATTCTAGAGTTGCGTTCCCTGTGATATAAATTGAAACGGGTAGCACATATTATGCCTTATTGTGTGCCATAAACTATTCTAATCTCTTTACAACCATTAACATATTTAATTCTCTACACATCCCTACTAGATAAGTACTGTTATTTTCTCCAGTTGACACATGAGGCATCTAAGACATAATGAAATTACAAAGTCTTCCAAGGGCATGTGACTGCTACCAGAATTCAAGCCTAGCCAACCAGGCTGCAGTGTTTTTTCCTTGCTCTTCATACTTAGTTCCTTTGATTTGCATATCTATCTATCTATCTATCTATCTATCTATCTATCTATCTGTCTGTCTATCTATTTCTTTGTCTATGAGAATTTTAATGAGTAAAAGTGATAAATTCAGTGATAAAGAGAGGAATGTCATGACTCCTGAACTATCAGCCACAGCTTTAAATTTCTTTTTCATTTCAGTTTATTGATGAAATTGTTCAGTAGATAAATGTAGTATAAAAGTATCATCAGACAAATAGTGCATAATAATCTCATGTATATGTGAAAGTAGAACTCACAGAAACGGAGAGTAGAAAAGTGGTTATCAGGGACTGGGAGCGTGGAGAGAGAGAGAGGAATTCAGAAGATTTTGGTCAAAGGATCCACAAATTTTATTCATTTGTTTATTTTGATACAAAATCTCACTCTGTCACACAGGCTGGAGTGCTGTGGGCATGATCGTGGCTCACTGAAGCCTCTGCCTCTCAGGTTCAAGCAATTCTCATGCCACAGCCTCCCGAGTAGCAGGGATTACAGGTGTGCACCACCATGCCCAGCTAATTTTTGTATTTTTAGTAGAGAGAGGGTTTTGCTATGTTGTCCAGGCTGATCTTGAATTCCTGGCCTCATGTGATCCTGCCTTGGCCTTCCAAAGTGCTGGGATTGTAGGCATGAGCCACCGTGCCTGGCCAAAGGACCCAACATATAAATTAGAGAGGAGTAAGTTCACTAGATCTATTGAGCAACATGATAACTATAGTTAATAGCAATGTATATTTAAAGATTGCTCATAGAAGATCTCAAATGTTCTCATTACAAAAAATAAAATGATAGTTATGTCAGGTACTAAATATGCTAACTAGCTTGATTTCACCATCCATAATATAAACATGTATCAAAACATACATATGGGGTGTGTGTGTGTGTATATATATATACACACACACTATATATTAAATTTCCTTTTTCAATTAAAAAATAAATATTTAAAAAGTATAATCAGATAATTTGAAGCTGAACACCTTTCCCATTCTGTCAAGGAAAGGTAGAAAAGACCACGTGTGTTTAAAGAAATGCACTGGCAAAAATTGGAAAAGTCAACAATTGCTAGATGTTACAAAAGTATCCAAATTTAAATGAATTTCGCACCATGGAAAGCCATTTTCCACTAGGTGACAAAGTGGTTCTGTTATGGTTATATTAGTATAAATGAAATTCAGTAGCAATCGACAACCCTAGGGAGACTGGAATATTTCTTTTTGCTTTTGCAACAGAGGCATCACAAATTGCATGTATTTTATCTAATTTGAGGTGAATTCTTGCAGACTTGATACAGCAGTCTTGGAATGTTTGCAGACTTATTCCAATTATAGTTATGCCCTGTAGTAGGAAGATGTCTTAAAAAATAGAAGGTAGCATCATGTTGGAAACTGTGATATTAGTTTAAAAATGTTTAGAAATTTGATTTTTTTTTTTTTTTACCTTGTATTGTTGGGAATAGCCCTGAAAAAGCCTTGTGCCTGAATTTCCAATCTTGAGAAATCATTTATCATTCAGTTTTCAGTAGTACTTTCAAAGAAACAAAATGTTAATAAATCACTAGAAACTTTCAGATTAGTGCCAACAAATGCTTCTCCTTCACTTCCCAGTAAAAATGATGCAAACTTCTTAGGTGATTTTATTTCATTATTGCAAAGAGATAGTTTTAATCCACTTCTGAGAGGGATGGGAATATTGAAACGATGCAAAAGATAGAAACGTAGTGGAGAAGTATGATAGCCACAGGGAAAAGCTGCCGCAGAGCCATTTGTGCTTCCAATGAACCCAACACTCTTGAATTGAAGTCAGTGTCTTAATTCAGTAGCATGTGGCAATTCAGCCTTTAAGAAGGCTGATTCTGAATCTGTATCTAATAAACTCGGAAGTTGTCTGCACTGTTCTTGAAAAAAAAATACATGGTTTTAGGAATCATTGCAATCTTAAGTAGATTTGAGAAATTCCAGCTTAAAACTATCAAAGTTAAATCAATTTTACTTAGCATGTTCTGGAGAAGCCTGGCATAATAAACAAATAGCATAATTTCATGTTATTTATAACTTCTAGCAAGCTATTTGAGATCTGTGACAACAGATGTTTAGCAAAAAACACAATTACTTTTGCACCAACCTAATATACAGATTGTCTTAATAATAAAATGTTTTTTCAAGAGGCTATTTTGCCATTTTTGAGGTCTCCACAGATTATCAGAGCTACTAGCTGCAAAATATTTTTAGTTTCTTGCTCTCCTTAATACTTAAAGAAGATAAGTGTTTTTTTCATATCAACAATGACAACCAGATAAAACATTAAACATTGTTTACATATTCTTTTCCTAGGATATAACTCTACATCCTAAATCACAATAAATAAATTTGGTTTCTTATTCACTGAGCCAAGCAACATTGTGATATGGTTTGGCTGTGTCCCCAAACAAATTCTCATCTCCAATTGTGGTTCCCATAGTCCCCACATGTCATGGGAGGGTCCCCATTGGCAGTAGTTAAATCATGGGGCGGTTACTCCAATGTGGTTTTCATGAGAGTGAGTTCTCATGAGATCTGATGGTTTTATAAGGGGTTTTCCACCCTTTGGTTGGCACTTCTGTCTCCTGCTGCCTTCTGATTAAGGACATGTTTACTTCCCCTTCCACCATGATTGTAAGTTTCCTGAGGTCTCCACAGCCATGCAGAACTGTGAGTCAATTAAACCTCTTTTCTTTATAAATCACCCAGTCTTGGGTATGTCTTTATTAGCGATGTGAGAATGGATTAATACACATTCCTTGAAGACTCCTCCAGCTCCACATTCACATGTTTTGTTTCTCGAAATTTGTGTTTATCAAAGAATGATACCATTTTGGAACTAGAGATAACAAAGAGACCAACATTAGAAGATGCTTTTAGAGTCACTGTTGGCAAAACTATACTGAAATTTTTGGTAAAATAATATTTCAAAGAAATAAAAATCAGTAGCCTTCTTTAGACATTCTCTTTGTAAGAGGGTCCCATTTTCTTACAAAATAAAGCAGCATAGTCTGCCTTTTAACTAAAGAGAATTCATTCATTGTTCAAGGGACTTTTAACAAATAATTCTTATTTGTTATAGAAGACTGTGCACAGTAATACGAAATTATAATAAAATAAAAACTTCTACAATGGTAATCAAGTAAAAAAGATTATTTTAATCCACAAAATAGTAATTAAATTATAAAATAGAATATAAATGGCATTAAAGTATCACTAAGAGTCTATGAATGTCTCAAAAAGGAACAGTAGCTCTTGGGGTCTTTCCCAAGGTGATACTTTTATTGAATTTGCACTTCAAAATTCAGGGAAAAGCATTCCAGGACAAGGTAATAAATTAAAACAGAGGTTTGTGTACCAGAAAAAGAAAGATAAGAGGTCTTTAAACTCTGCTCATTTATCACAGTGGGTGTGCGTTTATCACATAAGGAATGTGAAGGAAATGTTTATGTCAGACAGTAAGAGTATGAAGAATTTGAAATTAACAAGAAATGAAAAGCCACTGCATGTGTGTTTTTATATGTACATATGTATGTATGCTGAGTGGTGAAGAGGTTTGATAAAGCTTATAACACTAAGAAGTACCAAGCATGAATTTGGTAAATACAGAGATCAAATTAGATGAGAGATAATAGACAAGAATATATCAAGGAAGCTATATCATAATAATAGTTAGTATAATAACAATGAAGTTGGCAAAGGAAAAAAAAAGTCAAGAGAGTCATAATGGGCATGGAGAGACAGAGGAAAAAGTACATGTTTGATGAGATGGGAATAGTCAACTATTGCTCAAACATTTTTTAATTTGACATTAAGTCATCACTTTTTGTATAAACATAAAGCTTTTAAACATATGACTATAGGCACATAAAGGGAAATCTATGTGTACAATGAAGCTTAGAATAATACTGTCTATAAGATTGCATTATTAGTTATATTTATTCTCCATTACTGACATTAATTAGGTTTTGACTAAATCATTAGAACTATTATATGTACATATAACTACTAGAGAATATTAGAAAAGAAACATTCCCCTATGATTTTAGTCTTAGTCACTGTTTCCAATTTAAAATCATCACCGGTCAAATTATATGGAAATAGTCAACCTTCCCCCTCAACTCAGAAATAGCGTTAGAATCAGAAAATTGACATCACCTAGTGAATAGGGTCAAGCGCTGCTGTAGCAGCAAATTTAACACATATATTCAAACTCTAGACGTCAATGGTACAAAAATGTCATTGACCAAGCTGTCCTCTTCTACAAATAAGATAACTGCTAGTTTTTTTAAAATTACTATTCTTTGGTGGCCTTATATAACAAGTTCAATGACCTAAGTTCTGACCTTCCAATTCAGACACATACCAAAGACATACAACAGTTTCCAGACATAAAATTCACTTTCACCTTAAATTAACAAGATGTGGAGGACATTAACCAGTATGTGACCCTGAGATAATGATTTGGTATCACTTATCCTTGCTTTATGAAAATATATTAGGGAACAGCTAGAATGTCTTATCAACCTCTGAGCAAATAAAGAGAAAGTTCTCAGGGAAGACTATTTCAACCTAGTGTTGAAAAGCAATTTGAAGTTAATTGCCCAATCTTGAGACAGGATTACTAGTTCCCCAGTCTCCAGGGCAGAAGTTGAATCTTAATGGAGAAGGGATATTACTCCAGAAGGAAGTATAATGACTGTCCTTGGTGAGTCTGTGATTGCAGAAGCAATGGTCTGTTAAATGACGCGTAATCCTCCAGAGAGGAACTCTCTGATCCAGAACTTAGTAATGAAAGTTAGATCAGGGACAGAACCATCTAAGTTCCCTCCCTTGCTAATATTTCTAATGCTCAAGGAAGATGCAGCGAACAGATGGTCTTCAAGCTGAAGAAATTCTCATAATGAATGACCACAGTCACCGCAAGGACATGATACAATGAGCTTAGTAGAAGCAAGTATCCACAAAGGGCTATCGGGGTTATAGTTGACCCTTGAACAACATGGCTGAACATGCTGACCTCTACACCATCAGAAATATGCATATAACTTTTAAGTCCTCCCAAACTTCACTACTAATAGCCTATCATTGACCAGAAGTCTAACCTATACTATAAACAGCATATTAACACATATTTTTATGTTATGTGTATTTTATACTGTATTCTTATAATAAAGTAAACTAGAGAAAAGAAAATGTTAAGATAATCATAAGCAAGAGAAAATGTGCTTACTGTTCACTAAATGAAGGTGAATCACCCTAAAGGTATTCATCCTCACTGTGATTAGTCTGAAGAGGAAGAGGAAAAGGAAGGATTTATCTTGGTGATTCAGGGGTGGCAGAGGAAAAAAAATCACATACAGTGATACCTGTGCAATTTAAACCTGTGTTCTTCAAGCATCTACTATATATCTATATGTATGTAAAATATACATATTTTTTATATATGTTAAATATATTTAATCGATTCAGTGGGAGCAGAGCCAGTGACATAGAAAATATTGTATAATTGCATGCTACATAACAGTTAATAAACTTTAAGAAAGTTTCATTTTGATGCACTGTTGCTAATATGTGTTGAAGCTTTACTTACATTTTTTTTATGTACCTAATAAAGGATTTTCTCAGATTCTCTGGGCCAAAGAAGTGTAACATTTCAATATTTCTTGAGCACAGGATCATCTCTATTGCCAAATTGTGAGGTAAATGAAGTTGAATTCTCTACACAGCTACAGTTTACTATTCATAAACATCTCAATAATCATTTGAAACAATGATGTGTGACATTGGTTATATCTCTGAAAGCATCCTCCATTCTTTAATTCTCTTACACCTAAATAATCAGAATTCATCATTTGATTAAATAATGACTGGAGGGATCCATCTTTACACATTGCCTGTTTTCATATGAAGAAAATTATTTAATTTTCTCTCTTAATTGAAATATCTTATGATCCATGAGAGGTTCAATAGGTGATATATTATAAACTATATGTATTATAAAATTTAAAAATATTGAGTTAAATATATTTAATTATTCTAATATAATTTAAATTTTGAATGAAATAATTTTAATATAAATATATTAACTAATTTTTTCTTAGTTTTATGTTTGTGAGAAATTTGCATTCCACTGAGATTTATGACTTCTTGGCTAACTGTACTTATTATTGGTTGTGATTATTTTATTGTTTTGTTTTATTTTTTATCCAGTGACTTCCTCCTTCTATACATACCTGTAAATATTGCACACACAACTCACTTTTTATTCTAAGCAAAGAATTTTATGAATTTGCCGTCTTATTGATATTTCAGCATTTCTCAATTTTGAGTAATAAATATCTGAAAGGATACTAAAGGTATGATATTTGGGGAGAAATTATGCTGTCTAACAAGGTAAAATGAAAGTTAAACCTAGTTAAGATTTATTTACAAAAGATTTCAAGAAGTTTTAATTTGCTGATATGTATTGTGATTCTTAAAGACAGCATAGATAGTGCATAATTGTGCAAAATATTTGAGGAATTCTGTTTTTACAAAGCCTCTTGCAGAATGGTTAGTCACTAAACATACTTTACGAAGTGATACGTGATTGTAGTACTCATTTTATTTTTCCTTTTTTGCAAGAAAAAGATATGAATATATGAACTAACAGAATACAACATTATAACAAACATTTTTTAAATATACACGTAAATACTTGAATAATACTTGTAACTAAAGTTAAGGGAAGCATAAAAATAATGGTATAAAATATTATACAATTCCTGACATTTTTTTCAAAATAGAGCCTGATGAATATTCACTTGTTATATTCTCTATCAAATACTAACTAAAAGTGTTTGAATAAAAGGCTTAGGAATCATCATATTCAGAGGTATTTAATTTCCTATATACAATTCAAAAATATTTTACATTTATAAAAGGTAATAAAATTATTTCATCACCCAGGTATTAAACCTAGTACCTATTTGTTATTTTGTCTGATCTTCTCCCTCCTCCCACCTTCCACCTTCCAATAAGTCCCACTATGTGTTGTTCCCCTCTATGTGTCCATGTGTTCTCATCATTTTGCTTCCGCATAAAAGTGAGAATATACAGCATTTGGTTTTCTGTTGCTCTATTAGCTTGCTAAGAATAATGGCTTCCAGCTTCATCTACGTCCTTGAAAAAGACATGATCTTGTTCTTTTTTACAGCTTTGTAGTATTCCATGGTATATATGTACCACATTTTTTTATCCAGTCTATTATTGATAGGCATTTGGGTTGATTCCACATCTTTGCTATTGTAAGTAATGTTGCAATGAACATACATTTGCATTTGTCTATATAATAGAATAATTCATATTTCTTTGGGTATATATCCAGTAATGGGATCTCTGGATAGAATGGTATTTCTAACTTCAGGTCTTTGAGGAATCACCACATGCCTTCCACAATGGCAGAGCTAATTTACACTCCAACCAACAGTGTATAAGTGTTCCTTTTGCTCCACAACCTCGGCAGCATCTGTTATTTTTTGTTTTTAATAATAGTCATTCTCACTGGTTTGAGACGGTATCTCATCATGGTTTTGATTTTCATTTCTCTAACGATCAGTGATATTGAGTTTTATTTCATATGATTGTTGGCCACATGTATGTCTTCTTTTGAAAGGTGGTGTTCATATCCTTTGCCCACTTTTTAATTAAGTTGTTGGTTCCTTTTTCTTGTAAAATTGTTTCAGTTGTTATAGTTCTCCATTGCTCATTGATGTCAGGTTTGTTGAAGATTAGATAGTTGTAGGTGTGTGGTCTTACTACTGAGTTCTCTATTCAGTTCCATGGGTCTATATGTCTGTTTGATATAGTTTGGCTGTGTCCGCACCCAAATCACATCTTAACTTGTAGCTCCCATAATTCCCACGTGTTGTGGGAGGGACCCAGTAAGAGATAATTGAATCGTGGGAGCGGTTTCCCCCAAACTGTTGTTGTGTTACTAAATAAGTCTGCTGAGAGCTGATGGTTTTATAAGGGGAAACACCTTTTGCTTGGTTCTCTTTCTGTTTCTTTCCTGCTGCCATGTAAGATGTGCCTTTCACTTTTCATCATGATTGTGAAGTCACCCCAGCCACACGGAACCATGAGTCCACTAAACCTCTTTTTTTTTTATAAATCACCCAATCCCAGTTACGTCTGTATCAGCAGCATCAAAATGAACTAATACACTCTTTTTGTACCAGTACCATGCTGTTTTGGTTACTGTAGCCCTGTCAAATAGTTTGAAGTTGGGTCACATCATGTCTCCAGCTTTATTCTTTTTGCTTCCAATTGCCTTGGCTATTCAGGCCCTTTTATGGTTCCATATGAATTTTAAAATAGGTTTTTTCTAGTTGTGGGAGGAATGTCAATAGTAGTTTATAATAGACATAGCATTGAATCTGTAAATTGCTTTGGGTAGTATGGCCATTTTAACAATATTGATCCTCCTATTCATGAGCATGAAATATTTTTTAATTTGTTGGTGTCATCTCTGATTTCTTCTAGTAGTGGTTTGTAATTTTCCTTGTAGAGACCTTCACCTCCCTAATTGGCTGCATTCCTACATATTTTATTCATTTTCTGACAATTGTTAATGGGAGTTCATTCATGATTTGGCTCTAAGCTTGACTGTTGTTGGTGTATAGGAACGCTAGTGATTTGTGCACACTGATTTTGTATCCTGAGACTGCTGAAGTTGCCTAACAACTAAAGAAACTTTTGGGCTGAAACTCCGGGGTTTTCTAGATATGGAATCATGTCATCTGCAAACAGAGACAGTTTGACTTCCTCTTTTCCTTTTTGAATACCCTTCATTTCTTTTTTCTTGTCTGATCTCTCTGGCCAGAACTTTCAAAACCGTGTTGAATAGGAATGGTGAGAGAGGACATCCTTGTCATGTGCCAGCTTTCAAGGGGAATGCTTCCAGCATTTGCCCAATCAGTATGATTTTGGCTGAGGTTTGTCATAGATGGCTCTTACTATTTTGTGATATGTTCCTTCAATATTTAGTTTATTGAGAATTTTTAACATGAGTAGATATTGAATTGTATCAAAAGCCTTTTCTCCATCTATTGGGACAACTGTGTGGTTTTTGTCTTTGGTTCTGTTTATGTGATGAATCACGTTTATTGATTTGTGTATGTTGAACCAAACTTCCATCCCAAGGATAAAGCCTATTTGATCGTAGTGGATATGCTTTTTAACGGTGATGCTAAATTAAGTTTGCCAGTATTTTGTTGAGGATTTTTGCATTGATTTTCATCAAGGATATTAGTCCAAATATATTTTTGTTGCTGTATCTCTGCCAGGTTTTGGTATCAGAAAGTTGCTGGTCTCATAGAATAAGTTAGAGAGAAGTCCCCCATCCTTCTCAATTTTTTTGGAATAGTTTCAGTATTAATGGTACCAGCAGTCTTTATAATTTAGAGGAGTTATAGGTTCAAAGCAAAATAATTGAGAGGACAGTACAGACATTTTTATATACCATCTGCCAATAAAAATGCATAGCCTCCCACATTATCAAAACCCATTCCCCCAAGTCCATGGTTTACATTAGACTTTACTCTTTTTGCTACACATTTTACAGGTTTGATCAGGTATATAATAACATGTATCCATCATTATGGTATAATAGAGAATATTCTCACTGCTTTACATATTCTCTGTATTCTGCCTATCCATCCCTCCTTCCTCTCTGAACTCTGGAAATCATTGATTTTTTTCTACTGTCTATTTATAGTTTTTCCTTTTCCAATGTCTGACAGAACTATACAATATACAGCCTTTTCAGATTGGCTTCTTTCACTTTGTAATATACAGTTAAGTTTCTTCCATGTCTGTTTATGGTTTGATAGTCCATTTCTCTTTAATGCTGAATAATATTGCATTGTCTGGATATACTACGGTTTATACATTCACCTACTGAGGAATATCTTGTTTACTTCCGATTTTTGACGACTAAAAATATAGCTGCTAGGCCAGGCATGGTGGCTCATGCCTGTAATCCTAGCACTTTGGGAGGCCAAGGTGGGCAGATATCAAGGTCAGGAGATTGAGACCATCCTGGCTAACATGGTGAAACCCTGTCTCTACTAAAAATACAAAAAAATTAGCCAGGCATGGTGGCAGGCACCTGTAGTCCCAGCTACTTGGGAGGCTGAGGCAGGACAAAGGCATGAACCCAGGAGGCAGAGCTTGCAGTGAGCCGAGATCATGCCACTGCACTCCAGCCTGGGCAACAGAGCAAGAGTCTGTCTTAAAAAAAAATATATATATATATATATATGTATATATATATATATAGAGAGAGAGAGAGAGAGAGCGAGCTGCTATAAACGTCCATGTGCAGGTTTTTATATGGACATTAAGTTTTTATTCTTTTGGATAAATACCAAAAAACACAATTGCTGGTATCTATTATTGTCTTAATTTGTATTTCTCTTATGACATATGATGCAGAGTATCTTTTCAAATGCTGTTTTGACATACATTTATCTTTTTTACTTAAGTGTCTGTTAAGATCTTTGGCCAATTTTTAAATTAGGCTTAATTTTTTATTGGGTTTTAAGGGGTTTTTTGGGTATATTTTGAATAAAAATTATTTATCAGATACATCTTTTGCAAATTATTTTTCCCCAGCATATTGCTTGCCTTCTCCATCTCTTGGCATTATGTTTTGCAGAACAGAAGCTTTTAATTTTAATAAACTTCAGCTGATCAAGTTTTTCTTTCCTTCATCATGTCCTTCCTGTTGTAGCTCAAAAGTCATCACCATACCCAAAGTCATGTAGGTTTCCTCCTATGTCCTCATATAGGAGTTTCATTGTTTAAATTTTATATTTAGGTCTAAGATCCATTTTGAGTTAATTTTGGTGAAACATGTAAGAAGGCTTAGTCTGTTTTGTGCTGCTATAAAAGAGTAGTTGAGATGAGTAATTTAAAAATAACAGAAATTTTTTCTTAGTTCTGGATGCTGGGGAATCCAAGACCAAGATGCCATCAGGTTAGGGCCTGGTCTCTGATTCCAAGATGGCTCCTTGAATGGTGCATCCTCTGGAGGAGAGGAACTCTTATGTTTTCACATGGCAAAAGAGCAGAAGAGAGAGAACCCACTTTCACAGTCTGTTTCTGAAACGTTTCTTTATGAGGCCAGAGTCCTCATGACCTAAACCTCTCTCTTTAGGCCCCACTTCTCAACTTTGTTGCATTCGAGATTGTTTCCAACACAGGCACTTCTGAGGACACATTCAAACCATAGCATTCCACCCATGGCCCCAAAATTCATGTTCTTCTCACATGCAAAATACATATATTCCATCCTAATAACCCTAAAAGTCTTAACTTGTTTCAGCCTCAATTCTAAGGTGTAAGTTCAAAGTCTCATCTAAATCACATATGCATGAGTCTCAAGGCGTTTATCCTCAGGCAAATGTCCCTCTAGCTATCAGCCTGAGAAATCAAACAGGTATTTCCAAAATAGAATGATGGGACAGCCACAGGATAAACATTCGCATTACAAAAGGGAATATTAGGAAACAAGGAAAAAGAAACAGGTCTTAAATAAATCCAAACCCAACAAGTTAAACAACATTAACTTTTAAGGTTTCAAAATAATTTTGACTTCATGTCTTACCTTCCGGATATCCTGGAGTGGGGGTCTCAGCCCCATGACATTGCTGAATGCAACCCACACAGCTCTCTTAAGATTGCCTTTGGGTGTTTGAGGTTTCCCAGGCTGGCACTGCAGGTTGGTGCCTCTGCAGTTCTGCGGTCTCAGGAGCAGCTCTTCTCCCATACCTCCACTAGGCATTGCCCTAAGAGGAACTCTCTGCAGTAGTTCCTCAGAGTGCCACTGAGCATTGCCCTAGCAGGAGCTCTGTGTGGCATTCTTTGAAATCTACACAAAGAGACCCAAGTCACTACAGCTCTTACACTTGGTGAGCCTGAAGCATTAGCACAACATGGTTGTGGAAATCATCCCACATAGGCCTGCTTGAGCCGCAGCTGGGGTAACCAAGGAGGCTGAACCAGAATATGGGAAGCGGAAACGCCAGACAACCCTACGCAGGGAATCCCAATGTCAGAGAGGTACCCTGGCCCTGTCCCCTTAAACTGTTCTATATTCAAAGCCCTAGCATACTGGATCTGATGAGAGGAACAGCCTTGAAAATTTCTGAAACACCTTTGGTGTCATTCTTCCATTTTCTAGATGAATAATATCTGGCTTCCATTTGTCTATACTCATCTCCTTATCAAAATGACGTTTGGCCCCACGCTTGTGTTTTCCCTTGAACAAGCTTTTTATCGTCATCTGGGCTGGTGGAGAATTTTCCAAATCTTTATGTTCTGTTTCTCTTTTAATTTTAGGTTCCATTTTTAAATAATTCATTTTTTTCTTACATTTTACTAAAAGCAGTTAAGAGAAGCCACACAATTTCATCAATATTTTGCTTAGATATATCTTCCACCAGATATCCTAGTTCACGGTTCTTAAATTCTGCCTTCCATAAAGCCCTAGGGCATGAATACAATCTGGCTAAATTGTTTGCCATTTTATAACAAGGATGGCCTTTCCTCCAAGTTCCCAATAAAATAGTCTTCGTATCCATCTGAGATGTCATCAGAAGGGCCTTAACTGTCCATCTTTCTACTGAAATTCTGTTCATGACCATTCAGATAAATTCTATGACTTAAGCTCTATCTACAGCTCTTCATTTCTTCTGAGCCCTCACCACAGTTGCTCTTAATTCTCTTTTACAGCAATCTTCACAGCAATTGATGCTTTGTCCAGTCTTTCTACCAAGTTCCATCAGCTTCTACTAAGTTTCCATATATTTATGAAATTATTTCCATATTTTTAGGTATTTTTATAGTGACACCTCGTTTCTCTTATACCCATTTCTTTGTGTGTTTTCTTGTACTTTAAAAAAAATTATCACAGATTGGGTAATTTATAAAGAACAGAAATTTATTTTCTCACAGTTTGGGGGGCTGGAAAGTCCAAAGCATTGTCACCTACTGTCTTGCAAGGACCTTCATGCTTCATCCTTACTGCGCATAAGACAGAAGGGCAAGAGGGACAAGCATTATCGCAGAAGAACAAAAGAGAGAACCCACTTCTGAAACCACCTTTGCTAAAAATCATGTTAGTGGGAAAATTTGACAGTGAAACGGATCTGAGCTAACTCACCCCACCTCTTACCTTTCCCTTATTTATTCCTGGACTATTGGCCAAGCTAACTTTGGAAGACATTTGAGCTGTAGTTTAAATGATAATAGGCCTTTCCCCAAAACTCAAACGGTTTTGTAAAGCTAATGAGAGGCCAGGGGGCTGTGGGGAGGAGTGGCACCTGGGTCCTGCTAAGGCACAGAAATAAACAATTGTCAGCCATTATTCTGGAGGTTATAAGAATGCAACTTCCCCAATTATTCCTGCAAATAACATCACTATTGTAGAACCTAAGGTGGGTCTTTTGGATTATCTTTTCAGGTTTTTTGCATAACTGAAGCCCATGGCTCCACTTGGACTCACCAACCCTGCTTCTGTGGCCACACCCAAGAGCAATTTAGCCCACAAGAGGACAGCGTAGACCCACTATGATTTCATCTCTGCCCCAGCCAATCAGCAGCAAGCACCTGCTACCTGGCTACTCCTACTACTTCTGCCAAATTGGCTTTGATAAACTCCTAATCTATGAGCTTTGAGAAAGATCATTTGAGTATGAACTCCATTTCTCACATGGTGTGGCTGGCCTTGTGTCTATTTTACTCTTTCTCTACTATAGTGACATAGTCTTTTTTTATGCAGCAGACACGGAATACCCCTTGGGCAGTTACATTTCTGCCAGACCTTACAATGGCATTAGTGCATTTATGAGGATGGAGGCCTCATGACCTAAACACTTGCCATTAGGTCCCACCTTCCAACACTGTTGCACTGGAGATTAAGTACTCACATTCAAATCATAGTAGTAGACGTCTAGATTAATTTTCCCTTTTTTTTTTTTTTTTTTGCATGTGGATGCCTGATTGTTCCAACACTATCTGTTTCTTCTCTTTTGTTTTGTTACAGGAAAGGCATCTAGACCCAGACCCCAAGAGAGGGTTCTTGTATCTTATGCAAGAAAGAATTCAGGTGAGTCCACAGTGCAAAGCAAAAGCAAATTTATTATAAAGAACATAAAGTGGTGAAAGTACAGCTACTCCAGAGACAGAGTAAGGCATTCCCAAAGTCAGAGGAAGAACGCATCCACCTTAAATACAATAATAGATTATATATCGAATAAAAAAAAGATCATGGAGAGATGTGCTCGGCTACAAGGGTTTGTGAGATAAAGGGTTCATTTTCTTTTTTTTTTTTTTTTTGAGACGAAGTCTCACTCTGTCGCCCAGTCTGGAGTGCAGTGGCGTAATCTTCGCTCACTGCAACATCTGCCTGCTGAGTTTAAGTGATTCTCCTGGCTCAGCCTCCCAACTAGCTGAGATTACAGGTAAGCACCACCATGCCTAGCTAATTTTTGTATTTTTTGTAGAGATGGGATTTCACCATGTTGGCCAGGCTGGTCTCGAACTCCTGACCTCAGGTAATCCACCCACCTTGGCCTCCCAAAGTACTGGGATTACAGACATGAGCCAAGGCAACCAGTCAATTTTCTTTATTACTACATTTTGCAAGAAGTGATACTATCTTTAAAGCAAAATTAGGAGTGCTTCTGTTCTCAAGATATCGGGATATCTGTACACTCTGTTTAGTAAACATTATCGGTCTTCTCCTTTAACCATAAACATCTAGAAGCTAGAAATATCTAAGTTTCTGGGAAGGCAGCCCAGCAAGTCTCAGCCTCATTTTCCTAGCCCTAACTTAATGTGGAGTCACTCTGGTTCAAACATTTCTGACAATTTTGCCTCTTCTAAGATTTTTTAATTTTGCTTTTTCTAAGATTAGTTGACTCAATTTATGTGAGTTTATTCTTGGATTCTCCATTTTGTTCCAATAATCTTTTGTCTATTCTTCCACCAATACCACATTTGTCTTCTTTACTGTAGCCTTATTATTTCTTATAATTTTGACAAATATTTTTCAACACTTACTGTGAGATGGACATTATAATAGGAGTTTGTGGTAACACTAGAGGCAAAATCAGACAAGCACTTTGAACTCATGGATATAAAAATTCAGTTTGGAAAATAGATATTAATCAACAAATCTTACAAGTGAAGTAAAAAACCTCACATTGAAGAAGCCCTTCCCAAAGGTTGTGGGAGTGGGGAAGGGAAAAACTACATTATTCAAATATTTGAGTTAGTTATTATTAACCAAAGAGCAAAATGAAGAATATTTTTAACAATGTATAAGAGAATGATGTGTATAAAATTAGAAATAATTTCTAGACAGCACATGTTCAGCCTTTGTGTAGGAGGAAGCATGATGTAATTGAGGAACAAATGGAAAACCTGGGCAAGTCAATGGGCTACAGAGGGCAAGGTAAAATTGAACACAAAATCTAGTTGTAAGTAGACAGTGACCAGAGCATGAGAACTTTGTATTCATGTTAAGGACTTTTATATTTTTATTAAAAGCTTTTTATATTTATACTAAGGATCAATGGTAAGCTACTTTGAAGTTTTAAGCAAGGTGTGGGCACAAGGATGAGGTGAACTTGAACATATTGTTCCCTTTAAAAATATCTCTATGATATAAGCTTTCAAAGGAGTGCTTGAAGGTGAGAGCAAGAAGAGATGTTTGGAAAGAGCTAAGAGGTTACTGTAATAGTTCAAGTGGGAGATTATGACAATGTATAGAACAGAATGGTGGTGAAAAGAGAAAAGTGAGTAGATCAAAGACATGGTAAGAAGGTCGACCAGGTAGAGATTTGCAAAGGATTGTGGGGTAAAGTGGATTCCAGATGTTTGATTTATATGGCTGCTTAAATGGTGGTGACACCAGGAGGAGGGTAAAGGTTAAAGGCAATATAATGGTTGTGATTTCTGTCATCTTAAATTTGAGAAAATCTTGAGAAATTTAAGGACGCCAAGCTATCTTTGGAAATAGAGGAATAAAGAAATAAAAACAAAATACTGGGAGACTGAGGCAGGCAGATCACTTGAGGCTAGTAGTTCAAGACCAGCCTGGCCAACATGGTGAAACCTCATCTCTACAAAATATGAAAATTAGCCAGGCATGGTGGCAGGCACCTGGAATCCCAGCTATTCTGGTGGTTGAGGCAGGAGAATCACTTGAACCTGGGAGGCAGAAGTTCCAGTGAGCTGAGATCGCACCTCTGCACTCTAGCCTGGGCGACAGAGCAAGACTCTGTCTCAAAAAAAAAAGAAAGAAAAAAGAAAAAAAGATACTCTTAATAAGCTAGGGAAATAGTTCTTTGTAGATAATTGTGATTACATTCCCATTGGGCCTAGATGGAGATAACAATAAATAATAAATAAATGTGAATACTGATAAGTAAGAATCTATAAATAGTGGACACTGTTCTAAGAAGAGAGACAATTATGCTTATGGAATGATTAGTAGGCATGGCTTTGCAGAAATAGGGGACAATTTATCTTGAAAGGACCAGTTAAAGTCAGCATTTGTTAAGAATTCAATACAATGCCTGGTTATTATTCTATAGAGAATAGAGTCATAATGTTTGTTAAACAATGGAGGGAAAAATATCAGATTAGTATTTAACAGAGATAATTGTACCTATAGTGTAAAATAACAGTCCCTAAACTGTGGACTGTAGACCTGTGAGTATCTGAAAACTTTCAAAGGATCTACAAGGTCAAAACTACTCTAAGATGTTTCTTGCCTTTTTCACTGTGTTAATATTTGCAGTAATGTTGCAGCAGCGATGATGAATAAAACTGCTTATGCCTTAACATGAATCAAAGCAGTTGCACTAAATTATATGAGTATTCATTATATTCTTCCTCATTACAAATGCTTAGTAAGAAAAAACAAAGAAAATCTGCCGTTTTACTTGCAAAGTTCCTAGAAGCGGCAGAAATATATTATTAATTTTATTTAATCTCAACTTTGGGTACACATCTTTGAATGTTACATATCACAAAATGAGAAGTATGCATAAAGTACATGTTGCAGACCAAAATATCACTTTTGTATTGAGAAAAAGCACCTGTATATAACTTTTTAGTTATGAGATGGATTGGCTGCTTGTGCAGGAAAGAGAGAATACATATAGCAGATCTGACTACCTTTCCTTAGAAAGGCCTGCTCGCAATGCTGGCCCTTGGATGACATCTGGGAGCTTGAATTTAGGGTATGTTCCCACCATCCCCCAAATCTTTGCATAAATAATGTGATTTATGCTGTACTCCTGATTTTACTCTGGGCATCTGGAATTTTGATACATGCTAGGCAGAAGTTGCCCACATAACTAGCTCCCAATAAAAACCTCAGGTGTTGAGACTGAATGAGCTTTTCTGGTAGGAACAACACTTCCCACATGTCACAACTCATTACTGGAGGACTTAAGTACATCCTGGAAGCTTGTGCCTGGTCTCCAGACTTTGCTTCTTGAGCCTTTCTGCTTGGCTGACTTTGCTTTGTTTCCTTTTGCTAGGATGCATCTTAGCATTGAATATGACTATATACTAATTTCCGTAAATCGCGAACTTAGGGGTAGTCTTGGGGACTCCTGACACTTTACTGTTTTTATAAAATACCCTTTACTAGAAAGAATGACGACAAACTATGATAATTCAAATATGGCTATTCTGAAGAACATTTTCTCAAAAATAAGTGATACTATGATTTTGAAGTAAACAACTTGAAGTATTTGTTGCTAATAATAACATTTGAGCTTTCAAGTTAAAAACAATTGGAAAATTGGTATTCACCACCAAGAACTTGACATTTCTCATACTTAATACTTTTCTGATCATATTGTTATTGAACTTTATACAAATGAACCTGATTTTGATATCGTATAATAAAACATTTCAGTATTTGGGATATCTACACAACTCGGAACCAGTATTTTCTAAATACCCATGTATAATGCAGAAAATTCACAAGCAGGTAAGAGTCAAAGCACAGATGTATCAAGAGATCCAACAGATTTTAATGTAAGAGGGTAAACGTTTGTTGATCTGGTTTCTAATTCCACATTGCAAACAATTATTAGCAATCTACCACTTATTGAATTTTTATGTTATATCAAAGAAGAATATTGACAGTTATCTGTAAAGGATATTAAAAAGAAAAACAGTTTTCAAACTATGTATTTGTGTGGAGCAATATATGATATCCTGAAGTGGAACACAGCAGCATATATAAGAATCCATTTGTCTTCTATTATATAGGTAAGTAAAAATGTTAAAGTAATACCGCACTTCTCCTCATGTTTTATATTAAACATAGTTATTTTATAAAAATATGCTACCATGTTTATATGTAATGGAATTGTAATGTATATTTTAAGATAAATTAATACAAATATACGTTTCTTAGTTATTCTTTCTAATGCAGCATGTATCAGTGGGTGGAATCTACATTTAAAAAGCTCTTTGAGGTCTTTAATAGCTTATAAGAGTATAAATGAGTCCTGAGACCAAAAAGATGAGAATTATTGGTAACAAAGACTAGAAATACTGGTATCTGGGAGGGAAGTTAAAGGACTATTACAATATTCCCAATGGTGACAGAGAGGAATTTAAATTAGGGAACCATAATAAGCTAGGAAAGAAAAACTGATTTAGAAAATTTCATAGTTAAAAATAACCAACCTAGATAACTGAATAAATGTCTGAGTAGAAGAAAAGGGAAAAGTTGAACAAGGCCAAGGTTGTGAGTCTGTGTGATGAAATGGATTTCATCAGCATTTTATGTAACAAAGAGAGACGTGTAAGGTCAAAACAAGGAACTATTAATGGATAACAGAATGTATGGAGTCACTGTACATTCTTTCTAAATACTTTAATCACAGAACTTGGAAACTTTGTCATTGTTCTCTATTTCAAAGATTGATTTTTTATTACAGCCATAAGTCACCAACTTTTATAATTATATTAGGTAAATTATCATTGCAAGGGTAAGCAGAAAGTTTGAACAAAATGGTTATGTATGACTGACTATATTACTTATTGCTCTGGAGCTTGGACTCCCAATCCAGTCAATCATTAAAGTTAGTTCCCTTCTGGTAAATATTATTGGTGGTTTTTTGGTTATTTTTAGAAATAACTGGCGATTCATCATCAATGAAACACTGTTGATTATGATTGATTAACACTTGTAGCTCAAGACAATTCTAACCATAGGAATTAAATATTTTTCTATCTATGGAAACAAGACTTTCTCAAAGCCTAGTTTTATTTTTTAAGTCCAAATGGCTGAAAGATATTTGTACATAAAATTGTATCAATAAATATGAACAGACCTGGGTAATTTTTGTAGTGTCAGGATCAGAAATAATCTCTTTTAAGAAACATCAGTGATGGAGGATTTTTGGGGGGTTGCTTCAACAGCCGGAGACCTCTGCTGCCAGCGGTGCCCCTGCCCAGGCCTCCCATTGCTCCAGGAGCAGGAGGGAGGGTTACAGTGTTATAGCCCTTTTCACACCTGTGGGTCCCAAGTTCTTGTCCTGTACCCAAGAAGAATGAGTTTACGTGGACAACTGGAGGGCGAGCAAGGCAAAGAGTTTTATTGAGCAGTGGAACAGCTCTCAGTACAGAGGGGAGCTAAAGTGGCAGCCCCCTAGCTGAAGACAGGTGGCCCTCCCCCTGAAGGCAGGGACCCCTAAGTGTGACTGAGTACAGGGTTTTTATGGGCTCAGAATCAGGGAGTGCATGGTGATTGGTTTGTAAGCAAAAATGACTAAAAAAATGTACCACTCAAAGATGGGCATGGCAATGTAGAAACCCAATTAGGGAAGGATAGGTGTACGTAAAATAGGTGAAGGGAGGGGATAAATCAGAGGAAAGTGTGCCAAATGGGAAGAGAGATTCTCAATTCAGTCCGTGGATTTTTTTTTCTAGACTTGTAGCTTGGTTTTTAGGCTTTCCACTGTTTTTGGCTTGCAGGTTGGGATTCACTGGGGCCCTGTCCCTATCTGCCTAGGAATTTGTGTGCCTCCTGCCACTATCATCACATCATAAGATTTCTTAAAGTTCACATGCCTTGTGATTATATATGAAGCTATACAAGAGTTTTAAAAAGCTGTTTGTTAACAAATGATGTGTTATAACTTCCAGTACTTTAAAAAGTGCCTATAGATATTTTGTCTATATGCCTACCAATCTTGTCATCTTGATTGATGTATAAAATTAAAAGGATTGGGAGGGAGTAGGTTGCTAGGAATATGAAACATCAATAAATTAAAATATACTGCTTTAATATAAACTTTATGGAATGCCATTAGCATTTCTATCATTATCCAATAAAACTGTCATCTTAAATATTGTATCTTTGGAATAATAATTAAAAACTAATATAGTAAGCAGTTCAAAATGTATTTTTCTAATTTCTGTGTAACATGATATAGTGGATCATGTAACATTATTACAGATTATTATTGCAATTTAAAGTAAACAAACCCTTAAAACAATTGCTGATTGTGTGTGCACACTGGTACATACACAGACAGTCGTGCCTCCTTATTCATATATGTTCCAAGACCTCCAGTGGATACCTGAAACTAAGGATAGTACTGAACCATATATATATACTATGCACTCATTTATTTTTTTCTTCTTCATAGTTTCAGGGATAAAAGATTTGTTCTTACCATAGGTGCTAGCAACCTCTGCATACAATTTTTTTCTTTCCTTATTAAGAACTTTCACCTTTTCACTTAAAGAAAGCACTTTAGGGCTTCTCTTTGACATATCCAGATGCTGGCATCACTACTCTTGTGTTTAGGGGGTCATTAGTAAGTAAAATAAGGGTGACTTGAACACGAGCACTGACATATCAGTTGATCTGATCACCAAGATGGCTACCAGGAGACTAATGGGTGGGTAGCGTGAGCAGTGTGGACATGCTGGACATAGGAATGACTCACCTCCCCAGCAAGACAGAACAGGAAAATACAAGACTTCATCACAATACTCGTAACAGCAGCAATTGAAAATTTTATACATTGTTTAGTCCTGGAATTTTCCGTTTAATATTTTTGAACCAGGGTTAACACCAAGTAACTGAAACTTCAGAAAGTGAAATAGCCAATAAGGAGCAACTCCCATTTCTCTGTTCTAAATGCCATTTTCTAATGCCTGCATTTCAGGGATAAAAATTCAGTCATTAAAATCATATACACACCTTAAAACATTAATATAGTGATGACATATTTCAGTCGTATAGTCATCAGCATTTTAAATAAATACTAGCATAAAACATAAAACACACATCAAATTCCATGTAAAAATCAAGGTCTGCAAAATTAGGGAAGTGGTGAATTTTCTCTTTAGAAGTAAATTTCTAACATTATATATATTACTGATGAGTAAGCCAACCTCAGAATCCCAGAATTACTTACTACCTAATAATTGAGAAAACATAAAATTATATTCTTGGCACAAAGACGTTGTGTTTAATCTGAAGTGAACTTCAGCTGCTACAGCAATGCTTCTCAACTTTACTCTGAGAAAATTAAATACTTTACAGAGTCATTAGTGAGTATAAACAGGCATTCAACTTTTTCAAATTACTGAAGGTTGTTAGATGCTAACCGACATAAACCTAACTCAAACTAATTTAGGGAGAAAAATAAAGAACATTTCTTCAGAGAATTCAGTGAAAATATAACAACCAAAATACAGATGGCAGAGATGAAACGAACTTATGAACAACTGGACCAAGGACAAGAATGCTATCAGAACTCTCTACTAATTTATTTTATTTCAATATGCTGGCCTTACCGTCTTTCACTTTAAAGCTGTTTTCCCTAAATAGCAGGAAATACAACCAGCGAGCGTGCCAATGTTTTTATGACTTAACACCTTTTGTCACCATGAAGAAATTGCTTTTTTTCTAGGTTAGCATTTGAAAAATCTCAGGCAAGACCCCTGACTCAGGTAATTTGGCTGGTGCCCACTTTCAGATTCACCAAATGTGATATGATATTCTCTCATTAGCCTCAGTTGGATCATGGAGTAAGAGACACACTTACGTTTCAAGGAGCTTTTCCCAGAGGTAGTAGCATTGAGGGTCCATTAATGTAAATTAGAGGCCGTTGCAGAGAAGAGGGGAAAAAATATTTGTCTTGAAGCCATTAAAATAGATATTTACTATTCCTATATTTTTCTAATGTTTCAGAGACTTGGGCAAAATTATGTTGACACAGGCTGTCACACACCAGACATTTCTCTGGGTTTATTATGATCTGCTTTTTCAAAGATCTATCATCTTAAAATAATAGCTCTTTGAAATTCCAAGGTATAACTTATGTGCGTTCCATGAACTAGTTTGCTCAGTGTTCAAATAAAACCCACAATATCTTCCTTTACTTTTTAAGTACTCTTTGACGATATCGCCCCTTTCTTGACAATTTCCAAAGCAATAGTTATGGCATCATTTCTTGCCAAAAGCCTCCCTATCTGCCAGAAGAATGAATGTAGCTGCTAAAGTTTTTTAACATTATTGCAAAACTTGTCGTAGTCTGTGTAGAGGATGCCATATCTGTCCCATAATGTCACATCTACCATCTCAGGCAAAGCTGCTTTGCACCAAAGTTGGTAATGCCCATCACTGTCAATATCTAATGCCGGAAAGGTGAGGATTATTCTTAGTAGTAGAACACTAGAAGAACTTTATGTTTGACCTTAGCAGATAGAGAAAGAGGGCATGGGAAACAAAGCAAGTACCAGGAAAAATTCTTAGGAAAACAAAAATTCATTTAAGAAATGACAAATATAAAGCAAACTAACTGAGATATTTTGTAACTGCCAATATATAGCATGAGAAAGTAGAAAGTACCTTCAGGACTCTATGACTTCAGAAACGAATTGCATTTTCATAATTCTAATGAGTTAAGTGATAATTTTTATTTTATTCCCAAACACTATCTCACAAAGCACAAAGATTTAAAATTAACATAGAAAATAGGTATTAATTACTTTTAAATGTAAAATAATGGCATAAATGATGGAAAATGGATGGCAGCTGGTAGAAAGAACATGAGAATAGGAGTCAAATTATGTAGAAAATAAAAATACATATATTTACATAGAGTCTGGAGAAAAGAATATGGAGAAGACGTACAGTTTAATTGTATTTAGTTTCTGATATTTCCCAACAGGCAGGTAGAATATATTGTTCAAAGAGAATACACAAAAAAACTTAATCTGAAGCAATTATATTAAAGATACTGTGATAACAAAAGGCTGAGTTGCTGAATTTGATAATTACTAGGAGCAGGAGCAGAGAATTGCTTGAGTATGAGTCTGTCTCTCAGTGTGTAGATTGTTTTTTGCACAGTGTGTTTTATTTATGCACATTTCTATATTGTAAAATATAATTTAAAATTTTATGGTATAATTTACCATCAGTGGGTTTCAGCATTAAATAAACATGGCAGCAAGATAATGCAACTGCCCCATTAACTTAGTGGATGTGCATGAACTTGCTTGAAGTCCAGATCAGCAAAATCCAGGTTTATTCAAGAACCTTTGTTACACACACCTGGGACAAGAGAGACTTTCTTTGTAAGCCTTCTAATTTCTTTACTTGCCTTGAACATTGATACTGCTGATGAAACTCACTTTCTTCAATTATTTGGTATCATTTATTAGTCCCTTATTTTATGCCAACATATTCCCAATTATATAATTCATATTTTATTTCATCCCCAGAGCAAAGCTTTGCATCCTTCCAGTGCAGAAATCAAGGTCAATATCTACTTATTTCTCTAACAAGTAGTATATTCCCTTGCAAATAAAAGACAATAGCCATCTGTGGAATGTGATGGTGAAATCCAGAGAACTAGACAAAAAATGCAATTACAGAATAATTTACATTTTCTGGCATGTTTTTATTGAAAGAATGAAATATCATTTTCATATAGAAAAAAGCTAGGAAGCTTTTGGCATTCTTGCAATCCATTCTTGATTTGTTAAATATCTTCACCAGGAAAAAAATAAATAAAAATAGACATTAAGAATATAATGAAGAGAAGGGGAGGAAGAGGAGAGAATTTTAAAAGAGGAGGTGAAGTGGAAGGAGAGTAGATAAGGCACAAGAAAGCAGGAGTGAGCAGTGTCAAGAGATTCGGAGAAATGGGTTACTTACCATTATATCAATACCCACTCAACACTGATCTCTCCCTCTGGAATCATTATTACGACATACTTAACCATGCAGAAGAGTTATATCATCCCCCAGACCTGATTTTGCTTCATTCCTACATGCCGTATTTAACCACCTTATAACTTTGTTTAATGGTAATTTTCAGAATTGTAGGACAGAAACATCATCCAAAATTCTATGCTATAGTACTACAACAAGGCCAACATAAACCTTCGATCTAGAGACTGGAATGGTTTTAAATATCACAAGGAAATCAAGGATCACAGAGAAATCAACAACAGTGAGCTTCAGAGTCAGTGAGGGAGAGGTGCAGTCATGAATAAAAGCAACTTTGGAGCCCTTTTTTTCCTTTCATCTCCTCCCCTCCAATTTCTGACTACAGAAACATATATATATGTATAGCCATTTATGCTGCCTGTGGAGCTCTAATGACTGCTCTGCTTAGGCATCCTAGTGAGCTGGAGGTAAAAAATAATGACTGTCGGGCAGAAGATGTCATCCAGAAGGTCAAAGACTGCAGCTTGCAAGGTTCTGCATAGGAATGAAATGCCATCCAGTCTAGCTGCTGAGGTGCATTTAATCTGGCACCAAAGTAGTTTGTCTCTAAGCAGCTTCTGCTGAAGTAAAGAAGTGCACATTACGGTGCTCATGACCGAGATAGGTTCAAAGGGTCGGTGATCAAATTGCAGTTACAAACTTCCCATGAATTCCCAGCTCTTGAAAACAAAACTACAGACTATGAATGGCAAGTTAATTCTATTTGTTTTGTTTTTACAAAGCCATAAACAATGGTAGAATATGTTAATGTATTATCTTCCACGTTTATATATCATGTTATTAAAATGGCAGTGTTTACAACACTTAAAATTTCTCCAACTTAAATCTAAGTGAAGGAATGCATAATGAAATCAGAATGAGTGGGGTTTACACACTGATTGCCTTATGGATTTTGGTATTCTTTTTATATTAACTATACTTAATTGAAAACTACTATGTCTTAATTTGTTTTCTATTGCTATAAGTGAATACTCACGGCTGAGTAACTTATAAAGAAAATAAATACATTTCTCACAGTTCTGGATGCTGAGAAGTCCAAGATCGAGGGGCTGTATCTGATGAGAACCTTCTTGCTAATGGTGACTCTGCAGAGTCCCTGGGTGGTGCAGGACATTGCATGGCAAGAACAGCTCACAAGAAATGTCCAAACTTGCTTACCCATTTTCATGATAACTCACCCACTCCCTCAGTACCCAGTAATCCATGAATGGATTAACCCATTTATGAGAGCAGAGCCCTCAAGACTCATTGCCTCCTAAAAGTTCCATCTCTCAGCACTACTGCACTGGGGACCAATTTATAACACATGAACTTTGGGGAACAAATTCAAAACATAGCATAATATAAAACAGGTTTCTTTGTTTAGTTGACTTAGATGAGAATTCACAAATCTACTGTTATGAGATATTGATCATTAGTTTATGTACATCTAATATGAGCTATCGATTTCTTTTTAAGATATGAGAACATCTCTTAAGGGCAAAAATTAAAAAGCCTCATCCACGTATTAGTTCTCTCCTTTGGTCACATAAACAATGGCTCTCTTATCTACTCCTTAGCCTCTAGCTGCTATTGGCACATGCAAATAATTGCTGTTTCAGTGTTACAGTTAGGACCGTCAGTGGACAAGCTTAAAGATGAAGAGTAAAGAGATAAAGTAATTGACTATACATGTGTCTATTTGAGTAGAAGTAATGCCCTTTAATGGCATCATTTCTAAATAATGTTAGTAAAGTCGAAGAGAGAGAAAAATTGTGATTACCTAGTGTTTTTGAAAATTTTTGTATATGTATCGGCTTTATTGATTTCAGTGATTGAGAAGCACTACCTGTCTTTCATAAAATCAGAAATAAAATTATTTAGGAATGTGTGTAATAATAGGAATAAAAATAATAAAAGGATACAATATGTGACATTTATTAAGTGCACACAATATCCCACCCATTCCTAAGTGTTTTACTTGTATTCACATTTAATTCTACCAATGATCCTGTAAGATAGATACAATTATTAGACCCATTTATAGATGAAAAAAGTGAGGCTTATAAAACCTAAGATTAAATAACTTGCCAAAGATACCTCTGGGAGTGACTACTGAGCCAGGCTATTTAATTCTGCAGTTAACTACTTTCCTTAGCAGTGATCTTAAGCCTATCACAATATTGCCACAGAGATGACACCTGTAGCCCTTTGTTAAGCCTGTTATGTATCATTTCATCTTTTATAATTTATATATCGTCACAAATTAACATATTAAGAAAATAGGCATGTGCTTTGTCAATCTAGACAAAATATCGCAATATTACAGATTGACATATCTATTTCAATATGTGAAGTCAAAGTCTATCATTTCACTGAGCATATAAAAATTCCAGTAATGTATGAAGGCCCAATAATTCATTTAAATTAAATCCCATAGATGAGTATTTAGGCTGTTTTTGATCTTTTGCCTTTTATACATGATGTTTTATTTATTTAAAAAGACTACATACATATATATTTATGCACTTGTGTATTTATTTACGAGCCACACAACTTTTCCCGGGTTGCAATTCTAGCATCTATTATTAAATGTTTCAAAATGTGATTGCTCTATGTTCTATAACTAATATTTCTCATGAATAACTACTATGCGATGATTTCTTCAGCTCTTTTAGTTCAGATTATATCCTTTTATGATTGTTATGAACTAAGTTGTGTCCTTCCCCAAATTCATAGGTTGAAGTCCTAACCCACAATGTGACTGTTTTTGGAAACAGGGACTTGAAGGAATTAATTAAGTTTAAATGGGGTCACAAGGGGTAGACCCTCATCCAATAGGACTAGTGTCCTTATCAGAAAAAGGAAAAAAAAAAAACAGACATCGGGAGTACATACACAGAGAAAGACCAAGTGAGAACACGGTGAGAAGGTGGCCACTGCAAGTCAGGGATGAAGCCCTCACCCAGAATCCAACCTTGCCATCACCTTGACCTTGGACACCCAACCTCAAGAACTGTGAGGCAATACATTTGTCTAAGCTACTCAGTCTAAGGTATTCTGTTACGGCATCCTTAGAAGATGAATATAAGTGACTTAGGTCCTTTCTGATAAATATTCCATGTTTAATATGTCTTATATTTTCCCATTTCTTTTCCAAAAGGTGATCTCACATACTGGGAAATGAGAAATAAAAACTTACACAATTTGTTTCCCACAAGAAAATGATGGGGCCTCTTGACCTGCTATCTATCTGGCTTTGATTTTGAGTGGTCCGCTGAATTCACTTCTTACCCCGGTAACTGCTGAGGTTCAGCAGCTGCCTGTCCTCATTTGGGGATGTGGCTAATTGTCCAAAATTTCACTGTCTAGAGTGGACAAGGTATATTCCCTTTCAGTGTTGTCTGTACCTCCAGGTCTCCTGATCCTTTGTGGGAACTTCCAGATCCTAGATTTGGTTGAGTCAGACCTGCTGCTCCAGGCTACTGTTTCAAATCACCTGTTCTCTAACTCTGTTGTATTGCTTCTGGGCCATATTTTTCGAGAGGTGTGGTCTATTCTTAGGGAATCTGGTTACCAGTTCTGAATTCCTTATGTTTCTTCTTGCAAATATAGCAGTTTCTAGCATATCTATACCTTTGAGTTTTTACTTATTGTTGGGCTAGAGTAAGACACAGTTGTGTATCTCCCCTTTTATCTTCTTGTCTCGTGTCCTTGTCACTTATCCTGAGCAGAAAGGGGAAGATTTTGCAATTCTTTCTATGTGCCTGAAGCAGCCCTATACCATTTTGTACGTTCTTTTTATGATATGACTTACAGTAAAATTTTATGACTCTGTCTTTCAGACCTTTTTTTGATGAGAGCTAAAATAATTTATTAAAACATACTACTTTTCTGCCTTTAAAAAAAAAACTGACTTTAAGGATTATTTTTGTTGTTGATGATGACACAAACCAACAGAAAAAAAAAAAAAAAACCTTAATGTGTGTATTAAAGATTGACTAAGCACTTACTTCTTTTTGAATTCTTACTGCAATAATCCCAAACTCTCCTGTAGCAAGTAAATTAGTCTAAAGGAATAGAAAAAGAGAAGAGTGAGAAATTGTATACTAATACAGAGCAAATTTAGAAGCACATTTTAAATTGTCTAAAGATACTATCTTTACAACACATGAATTTCTCAACATTGACTTTATAAGTGAATGAAATAATAGTTCAATTCCTAGGGAGATTATTAGAAAACATTGAGAAATTCTTTTAAATCCACTAAAAAATACTTAACTGAAATTTTTCTAATTGCTAAAAAGGAGAAGTGACCATAAGAGTGAGTAAAAGGGTCATCTGGGAAGTCTCTGCTGAAGAAATGAAAATCAAAGAGGCAACAACTCTTAGGGAGAGTGAGGAATTGGTGGGCATAAAGAATAGCAGTGTCCAGGAGGGAGCATGCCCCTTGGAAAGGAGGAAGGGAAGAGGGCAAGGGTAATGCATAAAAGAGAAAATAGCACCCAATTAACTCTTCAGCAAGAGGTGGGACTTTTCTAGGAGAGCTAATATGGCGTCAATAAAAACAATAATGTGAGCACAGGGATGGTGTGTGGAGACATCTTCTAGATTATTTGGTGAATGCCAGGAAATGGCCATAGCTGGGAACAGAGATGGGGGGCAGTGGAAAACACTGTCATAATCCTTGGCTCTGCTTTGATGCATTGTACCCCACAGAGATTCATGCCAAGGTGTTAGGTAATGAAGTGCTATTGAAACCGGAAGGGTTCCCTTGTCCCCCTCTCAGGGTGTGTGATGGGGGTGTGTCTCCTTTATTCACTGCTCAAACCTCTAGGGAGAGCATGTGGACAGGCAGGCTGTGGGGCTCCGATCCCACGGCAGTGTCTAGGTGTGAATGTTTGCAGCTCCTGAAGCCCCAGTGGGCATGTGTTTAGCCTCCATAGGCGGGTTACCTTAGTGCAATTAGACTGCCTTCCTTATCACAAGGACAGAGGGCTCTCTCTATCTCAGGGGTTCTTGCCTTGGTGTACCAGAATAATCGGATAACACATGGGCTTGGAGAATGTGTGCAAGTTGTATGGAGTGGAAGTAGCTCTCAGCAGATGGGGAAGCCAGAAGGGAGATGGTTTTCCCCTGGAGTGGAGCCGCTGGGTGGCCCGGGCTCTCCTCCAACCGCCCTGCCCAAACTCCGCAGTGTTCCCGCGGTGGATGGCCTGCCGCCTGCCAGCTCTATCCGTGTGCTTACAGCAGCATGCTCCCCTCAACGTCCAGCCACTTGTGTCTTCTTCCGCTGATGCGTTCCTCTCGACGTCCGGGCTGCCTGCTAGGGTCTTGGTGTTTTTACTGGCACAGGGTGGGGGCACGGCGGGCCAGGGTGATTTGAGAAATGCAACATTTGCCCGCAAATGCAAGGTTGCCTGTCCTCACCTGGGTGCATGGGCACAGGCCCGAGGGTAGAGCTCTCATCAGGGACCCGCCCTTCGCCTCCCAGCACTTGTCTGCCCTTCTCCCATGTCAGTATGGTCAGAGTGTATTAGAAAAATATTTCCAACTATAGGTTATTTGAATGTTTGTCACCTCCAAAACCTATGTCAAAATTTAATTGCCATTGTAACATTATCAGGAAATGAGATACTTAAAAAGTGATTAAACCATGAGCGCTGTGTCCTTAAAGGTGGGACTGGTGCCATTATAAAGGACAAATGTGGCCCTCTCTTTGCCCTTCCACCTTCTTCCATAGGATGTCACCGCAAGAAGACCCTTGCTAGATGCTTGAACCTCGATCTTGTACTTCCTGGCCTCCAGAACTGTGAGCAAATACGTTTCTGTTTGTTGTGAATTGCCCAGTCTGCAGTATTCTGTTACAGCATCATGAAATGGATTAAGACAGAAAATTAGTACTGGAGAACGGATGTTGCTATAACAACTGAATACTTGGAAATGGTTTTGGAACTGGGTAGTGGGTTGAGGCTGGAATAATTTGGAAGAGCAAGCTACAAAAACCTGAATTTCTGTTAAAGTAGCATTAAGGACAAACCAAGTGAGGGCTCGGAAGAGAACGTTCCATTGTAAGGAACGTCTGGTACTTCTTAGAGATTATGTTGTCACAATCAGAATGTTGTTAAAAATATGGACAGTAAAGGCCACCCTGATGATGTCTCAGATGGAAGAAATGAATTGGGTATTGTAAGCTGTAGAAAAGGCCATCGCTGTTGTAAGGTGAGAAAGAACCTTGCTGAATAATGTATATGCCCAAAGGCTTTATGAAAGGCAGAATTTAAGAGTGATGAACTAGGATATCTGGCAGAAGAAATGTCTAAGCAGCAAAGCATTCAAGGTGCTGTGTGGCTTCTTTTAACAGCATGCAGTAAAATGTGAAAATGGAGAAATCATTTAAAATCATAATTGATCATTAAAATGTGAACAGAATTTAGGGATTTGGAGAATTCTCAACCTGGCCATTTGGTGGAAAATAAAAGCATTTTTCAGGACAGGAAAATGACTGTGGTGAAGGGACCATTTGATAAGAAAATTAATATGAAAAGAACAAAGCCAGAGGATATTACCAAAACAATGAGAGAATGACCACAAAGGCACTCTTGAGATTACTTCTGTCACCCCTCTCATCACAGACCCAGAGTGCCAAGGTCTGCGGGAAGGAAATATAGCAAAAGAGAGGCCTAGGCTGTCCTCAGGACCGTGGGGGCTATGCAAGGCCGCCTCAGTGTTTGTTCCCAGCATTCTGTGTGTTCTGATGCAACATTCCTCAGCTAGCTGCCCAAGATATGACTCCAGCAGACTCGGGTGTGGCTATAACTGCTGCTCTAGAAAGTTCAATCTGCAAACCGTGGCAGCATTCACAGGGTACTAATCCTTCAGGTGCAAAAACATGCAAAAGTTGTGAGAGCATGGCTTTCTTTACCTCGATTTCAAAGGATGCTGTGGCCAGTGTGGAGGTTCAGGCAGAGATTTGTGCCAGGGGCAGAGCTGCTAAAGAGTCCCCACTGGGGCTGCACCTATTGCAGCCGTGGGAGCAAGGCCCATGGACCCTGGAACTGTAGAGCTACCAGCGTGCAATGTCAGCCTGGGAGAGATGCAGATATAAGACTCTAACCTGTGGAAGCTGTTGTATGAGCTAATACCTGCAAACCCATAGGGGTAGCACTGCCTGGGTCCTTAGGGGAGCTAGCACCACCCCAATGTGCATGTAAAGCAGGATATAGTCAAAAGAGGGTATTCTCAAGATTTAGGGTTTAGTATTGTTTACTTTGTTGGGTTTTGCACTTGCTTGGGACCTGTTTTTCCTTATTTTCTTTCTTATTTCTCCCTTTTGGAATGGAAATGTCTATTTATGCCTGTTCAACCATTGTGTTTTAGAAGCACATAACTTGATTAATTTCACCAACTCACAGCTGAAAAGAAATTTGCCTCAGGATGAATCAACCCTTGGGTCTCACCCATATCTAATTTAGATGAGACTCTAGACATTGAAATTTTGAGTTGATACTGGAACAGTTGGGGCTATAGAAATGGAATGAATGTCTTTTTGTATGTGAGAAGAACATTAGTTTTTGGGAGCCAGGGCAGAATGATGTGGTTTGAATATTTGTCCCATCAGAAACTCATGTTAAAATGTAATTGCTATTATAACAATATTACAAGGTGAGAGCTTTAGGTGATTATGAGGCCATGAGGGTTCCACCCACCCTCAAGGGTAGGATTGGTGTCATTATAAAAAGGCAAGTTTGGCCCTTTCTTTGCCCTTCTGCCTTCCACCATGAGATGATACAACAAGAAAACCTCACAAGATGCCAGCCGCTTGATATAGGAGTTCCCAGGCTGCAGAGCTGTCAGCCAATGCATTGCTGTTATAAATTACTCAGTCTCAGGTATTCTGTTCTAGCAGCACAAAATGAACCAAGAACAGTATGAAGTAAATTTAATGTAAGAGGAAATTTATACTAAAGTTAAGGAAATTCAGTGAAAAACATTTTAATAATCTTGACAAGACATAAGGGGAATTTAATTTGAGGCAGTAGTGATAGGAAAGATGAGAAAAACAAATAATCTACAAATGCTTGGGATTTTACAGAGGCTGGATTGCATTACTGCTTTGGATCAAATGGTTGAAATAAAAAATAATTTACAATAATATATTTCATTTGGAGTGCCTGTGGGGATGACATATTTTATTTTTTTTTTATTTTTTGAGACAGTCTTGCTCTGTCACCTAGGTTGGAGTGCAGTGGTGGGATTATGGCTCACTGCAGCCTTGAACTTCTGGGCTCAAGGAATCCTCCCACCTCAGCCTCCAGAATAGCTAGGACTACAGGCATGTGACACCATACTCAGCTAATTTAAAAAAAAATTTTGTAGCGATGGGATCTCACTGAGTTGCGCATTCTGATCTCAAACTTCTGGCCTTAAGTCATCTTCCTTCCTGGGCCCCCCACAGTGCTTGAGATGACAGGCATGAGCCACTAAGTCTGCTGATGTAATTTTTAATTTGAGAGTGGAAATGTAAGAAGAGTCACCAGTTTTAAGAGAGAGATGATGTTGGAGAGTCTACTTTTGGTATTTAATTTTTTTGATAATTAGGTTTTCAATTGAATTATTATTTGCAATCTTTAGATGGTCATTTCACAATTAATACAACCAGGGCAATTTTGTTATCTTAACAAAAGAACCTCGTTTCTAAAGTACTGATATTTTGAAAGAGAACACTTTTAGAATTTTCTTTCAAAAATATCAACGAATGAATTTGTATATTACTTCCCTCCTACTGCTATAACAGACTTCAACTTCGATATGCAAAATCTTTAGCATTTCTTATTTCCTCTACAAGAAAACCTAAGTAAGTAAGGCTAACATGTTTTTTTAAATTTTTTCATTTGGGTTCTAAATTTGTATCAGTTTCAACATAATGATGTCCATAATAAGATATGGTTTTCCGGGAGTTATTATAAAATTGCACATGGCTGAAATTTATTACATTTAAGTTTGCATATTATATTTAATTATTTTAATAACTTGTCTTGACTTTTATTTCTAAGAACTATAATCTTACACATTCTGTAGTCAAATACACACGGATAATAAAATAAGAAAACTAGAGCTATATATTTTAAATAATACAAGATGTTTCATTTATTTAGCAGTGAGGAAAATGTGATGATGCTTTATTAGTCTGAAAATTATAAATGATATTGAAGCTAGGATGTAAGATTGCTAATGCTAAAAATATCATCTATTTTATTCTGAGTAACAGTTTGCATTTAACCCTCTTCATTTTTAAATCCTTTTCTCTTTTTGCACTCCTATCATATGGGTTGAATATTCCTTATTTGAAATATTTGGGACCGGAAATGTTTTGAATTTGGGAAGATTTACATATACATGATGAGACATCTTGAGAATGAAACCCAAGTCTAAACACAAAATTCATTTATATTTCCTATAGACTGATACATGTAGCTTACAGGTAATTTTATATATCTTCAATAACTTTGTGCAAATGAAGCTTTGACTGCTTTTTGACTGTGCCTAGTCACATGAGGTTAGGGGTAGAATTTTCCAATTGTGTTATCATGTTGGTGCTCAGAAAATTTCACAATTGGAAAAATTTCACATTATGAATTTCCAGATTAGTAATGCTCAACTTGTAGCTAATATGGATCCCATTTTCTCTGTTCTTATTTACTGTTTACCCAACTTTATCTTTCTTTGAGTAACTAATGGAAAATCTTAAGCATGAACATGGTAACATGTCAAAATAGATACTACAAATAAATTATTAAACCATCTTTTGAAAGAGATGGATCATGGAAGGCGTAAAGAAAATATCAAGAAGAAATTATATGTAAAAACAGAAAGCATAGCAAACAACAGACCCTAACATAACTCCAACACAGAAAAAAGAATTTAAATGCTGAATAAAATATTTTTAAAATAATTTTTAAACATATGGATGACCTAGTAATATCCGGCCAGCATGAGGCAAAGGACTCCAGAGAGAGAGGAAGTTACTGGTGCCAGAGGGTGCCCTGAGGGTGTGAGCGTTACCCAGTGATTGGATGCTTTGTTTCAGTGGCCATGTGGGGACAGGAAACAGAGCCTCAGGCCTTTGCATCAAGTGGAGGCCCTTGAGTGTTAAAACTTCAAGGTGAATAAGCCCTTCATGCAAAGAGAAATGGCAGAGAAACTCATGGAAAGAGGAGAAAAATGTATCCTTAGAACTCTCCAAAGAAGACACTTTTAGAAAACACCCTGGTCCATACAGAACTCAGTTACATTCCCACTTGCTCTGATGGCCCAAAAGCTAATTAATTTTCAACAGTCAGCAGTTTCAAGCATCATTATCTGAGTAAAGGATATTTTCAAAAAGCAGGTATCTGTGAAAGGAAAATAAATCTTGGAACCCCAAAATCACTAAGCTAGAAGGAAAAGTCAAGCTGAGAACCTGCCTCCCATTCTGTTCAAAGTCATCCTTCTGCACACTGAGATAAATGTATATGTGATTGCTTCCTTTGGAAAGGCTAATCAAAAACTCAGAGAAATGCAATTATTTGCCTCTTATTTACCTGTGACCTGGAAGCCCCCTCCTCACTTCAAGTTGTCTGACCTTTCTGGACTGAACCAATGTACATCTTCCATATATTGATCAATGTCTTATGTCTTCCTAAAATGTATAAACCAGGTGTGCCCCAACCACCCTGGACACTTGTTGGCAGAAGCTCCTGAGGTTGTGTCACAGGGACGCACCCTTAACTTTGGCAAAATAAACTTCCCAACTTGACTAAGACCTGTCTCAGATATTTGAGGTTCACATTTCAATTAATTAGTGAATTGTGATGTGTTGGTAGCATGCCATTAAGATAGTAAATACTTTCAGGCAAGATGCCCAACATCATGTTGATTTCATATGGCTAATACTTACTAATATGATGTAATAGGACATGTTACAGGATCCTTGGGGTGTCGCTTTGCCAGCCAGAAACCTCTGTGGCCAGTGGCACCCATGCCCAAGTTTTGCTCAGGCCTGCTGGGCTCACTTGGCCTGGAAGGCTGCACTCAGCTCGCACTGCTGGTCTGGATCCCATGCCTTCAAGGGCAAGCACAGCGATGAGGGCAAGCAACATATGTGAGCAAGCAAGCATGGGGTCTGGCCACTATGCACAGCCAAGCATGCTGGCTGCAGTGGCATGGGCACCAGCTCCCTGCAAGGCTTCGGTTGGACTAGGCATAGGGCAAGCAGCTTCCACAGCTGGCACTGGGGAATGCAGTGGCACCTGGAAGCTTGGAGACACCCAGAAACTTGGAGATGCCTTGGAGCCCCAAGAGGGTATCACAGCCCTGGCTCAGGGAGCTCCTAAGTCGAGGCTCCTCAAAGGGTCACAGCTCTTCTCTCCTCCTTGTCATCTGCAGCATGGTGACCAAGGGGCATATTTCAGCCCTGTTTGTGTTACAGCTATTTTAGCGCCCCCTTTCGGTGAGTCCTGAGTTCTTGCCCTGTGCCCAGGAAGAATGAGGCACATGGACAAAAGGATGGTGACCAAGGTGAAAAGGAGATTTATTGAGTGCTAGAACAGCTCAGAGGAGACCCACAGTAGGTAGATTTTCTCTGCAGCCAGGGTGTCCTGATGAGTGTTCAGCTCTCATCAGAGAGGAGACTCTGGAGTGGGTAGCTCCTCTCTGCAGGCAGATTTTCCTGTCGTCTTCTCAGCTTTGAGCAGAGAGGAGACTCTGGAGTGGGTAGCTCCTCTCTGTAGGCAGATTGTGCTGTCTTCTTCTCAGCTTTGAGCAGAGAGGAGACCCTGGAGTGGATAGCTCCTCTCAGCAGTTGGTCATCCTCTTTCTGCTGATTGATCCATGAATGGCCATGGATGGGCTCAGATAAAGCATTGTAAGTTCCCACTCTGGTCCACAGGGCTGGTAACCCAGTCCCCAGGCTTCAGGCCTTCCCTTGCTTGAAAATGGGGCTTCATTGGGGACCCGCCCCTTCCACCCAGGAGCCTGTCTGCTTCCTGCTGCAGTTCATGGTACGCAGGCTGGTCATGCCAAGAGGTGCCTGCAGGCAAGCACTGAGCGACCCTCAGCCCCTCCTTGGCCTCCTTCCTGTGCTTGTCGGGTCCTGAAGGCAGGATTTTTCTATGTTTCTAAAATAATAACTATATTAAAGTTGTCACAACTAAGAAATCATTGTGAAAAAAATAAAATAAAATCTCAGGACCCCAAAGTCACCATTCCAAAGGTAAAAGTTAAGCTATGGGACAGAGTCATTGAAAAAAAGCTGAGTTCCTTTGTTCAACAGACAACTATAATTACACACACTTATTTTATCTTATGTAAAACGTAGATCTATTGAGTGCTAGATGAATGCATAGTTGCCTTATTTCCCCCACTTCTTTCTTTTCACTTATGAAATTACACATTATTCTTCCCCAAAATAATAATTATAGGAATTAGTCCCCAGACTAAATTTTAGAAAATCATAATTCCTCAGACCAATTTTAAGAAAAACATCGGACAAACTTAAATTGCAAAACACGTAAAATGTGGATTCAGTGAGCATTAATCAAAGCCTCTCAAGAAAGTATTTGCTTACCTCACTGCCTACCCTACTCTCCATTTTTCTTCCCTCTTTCCCTTCCTGCTGCTCTTTCCCATTTAAATACTGAACTTCTTAAAACTCTTTTTGGAAAAAGTGCATCCTACAGATCCTACGGTAACTTTTGTCTCTTTTTCGCTGGTCACATCCTCAATCTTGGAAAAATAAACCTCTAAATTGATTGAGACCTGTCTCAGGCACTTTTAGGTTGACAACAGCATTAGTGCATTACCATTAACTGAACTCCTATTCTTCTTTGATCTCACAAGTTTTTCCACTAATGTTCTTTTTACTATCCCAGAACTGAGTTCAGGATGCCACATCTCATTTTGCCATGATGCTCCCTTACTCTTACCTGGTCCACAACAGTTTCTTAGTCTTTTCTGTTTTTATGCCCTTCACAGTTTTGAGGAGTACTTGTCAGGTATTCTGTAAAGTGTTTCTCAATTCGATTTGCTCTGATGTTTTCTTAAAATTCGTCTGTGGACTGGTTATTTTCTTAAAATTAGTCTGAGAACAAATCTCACAATTATACTTTTAGGGAAGAATAATATATAGGTGAAGTGTCCTTCTGATGGCAGCGGTGGCCTATCTGGAGCAACTGCTGCCATAATGCCAGCTAAAGTTGGGGAGGCACAGCCAGGGCTGTGTGCTCCACAGAACCAGTGGGATCCAGGAATAGGCAGAAGCCCTGCCCCTTCTAAGTTGGCAGAGCAGGAGCCTCGTGCTTCTTGGATGCGGCGGCAGCCACCCAGCCATAGCTGGGGACCCCCAGGCATCCTTGTGCTCTTGGGGTTCAGGAGAAGAGAGGATCCCCACCCTCCTGGGCGCAGCTGCAGCCGCCCAAGCTGTGGCTGTGGAACTGGGCATCTCCGTACTCTCAGGGGCCAGGAGGGCACTCCCTGCCCCCACAGGCTCAGAAGTATCTGCTTCTGCTGCCTGACTTTATTAGAAATTTATTAAAATTTTTAAATAAATTCTGCCTTAAACATTTATTAAAAATAAAAGGTTTTGGCTGGGCTCAGTGGCTCATGCCTGTAATCCCAGCACTTTGAGAGGCCAAGGCAGTTGGATCACTTGAGGTCAGGAGTTTGAGACCAGCCCGTCCAACATGGTGAAACTCTGTCTCTACTGAAAATACAAAACATTAACTGAGCGTGGTGGCACGTGACTGTAATCCCAGTTACTCGGGAGGCTGAGACAGGACAATTGCTTAAACCTAGGAGGTAGAGGTTGCAGCGAGCCAAGATCCTGCCATTGCACTCCAGCCTGGGTGACAGAATGAGATTCCATCTCAAAAAAATAAAAATAAAAATAAAACAGTTTGATTGCAATCAAATTTAAAATTTCTGTTCATCTGAAATCCAGTAAATAAACTAAATTGCTACAAAATCGGAAGGATAGTTTGAACTTTTTAAACCCACAAACCCTTGGTATCCAAAAACATATGATTAATTATTAACAATTAGTAGAAATTGGACAATGTAATACAAAATGAATAAAAGATATCAAGCATTTTACAAAGAAATCTCTTATGTGAGTCAAGAAGATTTATGTAAAGATGCTTAACTTCATTAGTTAACAGGAAAATAAAAATTAAAATCAGAATTATACATACTTTGGCCTTAGCATATTGCTGAGAAAATATTATAGCTGCATTATAGCAAGATTTGATGAAGATCTGGAGTCTCAGGAGATCATATTCTGTTCATAGGAGGGTTCAACAGAATATGGAATAATTTGGCCAAAAAATTGATATTTTCTATAACACATGCATACCCCCTCCCACAGCAAACTTTTTTTCTAAGGAAATGCCCAATAAATAAATTAGAAGTTCAACATGAGACATAAGAGGTTTCCTAGCAGAATCATTTGTAAATGCAAACATATATAAACAAGTAAATTTTCAACCAAGAGGAGAATGGATGAATAAATTTGGCTATCCATTAAACTGAATACTGTACAGCCGTGAAAGTGGACTAGCCACATACAGAAACATAGGTGACTTCTACAACATACTATTAGTCAACAAAATATAAGCCATGTTAGGGTTCATACAGTGTGATAACGTTTGCATAATGTACAAAAGCAAGCAAATAAGTTCATTTGTAAAACTCATCAGAAAGCAAGGTAACATGAAATAGACATTCAAAAGTATGGATAGCTCTGGGTGTTAGATATGAAATGTGATCATGAAAAGGTTTCATAGGTATCATTAATGTTTGATATTTTAAACTAGGTGATAATATATAGGTATTTGTTTTCACATTTTTCTAAAAGCCCCCTACTCATTATCCTTGTTGTGTATATATGAATGAGATTTAAATACCACAGTAAGATAAAAGAAAAATCAGCTACACATGTGTTATACTTTTAAAATTACAAACAATTCAAAAAAATAACTATTTTGATGAAAATCTAAAAGAAATGAGAACATATTGCTGTACATAGAAGATCAAAGTTGAGAGGGATAAATAGGAACTGATTTATTGAGGAAAAAACACCCAAGATTCATAGGTTAGTCTTTTCTTCAGATGTGGAAGTGAATCATCACATAGAAGATGCTGGCAGTGTCAGTGATATGTATCTCTCCTAGCTGTAGTTAGGTTATAACCAGTCTTTTATAAGGTTCTGGCTCAAACTGAAAAAGAAAATCCTTCAAACACTTTGCAAAATTAGGACATAATTAATCCATGATCATTAAAGAAGGGGTCTCAATGTAGTCGTGGGATGTGAGTGGTTAAAATAAACTGAAAGTAAGTGGAAGATAATAAGCAAATAGTAATAGAGTATATAAAACTGTTGTTCAAAATGATTGTGTTCTAAAAAAGAGAGATTTTTTACTTACCTTGCATTGTATGTAAGTAAAGGTAGAGGACTCTTATTTAGAGGACAGAATTCTAACAAACCTATTATTCCATTCCTGAGATATGTGTGAAATTTTGGGTGACAGCAAGGAATACAATTTCTAATAAATATAAAATGGACTTTGATATTTTTATTCCGATCATTTATTTTGTGTCTCATTTTAGCCTTAACAACTGGTATGGAAGAAACAAATATAGCTAAGTAGTTCTATTTATAATCACAGTGAAATATGAGAGAGTATTAAAATGTGAGTGTATATAATAGTTATAAAAATGTGCATAAGAATATTGTATTTGCTGAGTATTTTGCGATTGTCATACATTTAATAGGACTCTACAGTAATAATTTTAATTATATTTCTATCTCTGTGTATGCCTGTTTGTCCCTTGGTAATACATTTTGTAGTAATACATTCTTTAATAAATCTGTTTTATAACACCTATTTGAATGGATTTTTATGTCCTTGCTTTGCCATGTGGCAGTTCATCAAAGTAAAAGTGGCTTCATTTAAAGTTGCATAGTATTTCACAGACTTAGAAAGTGTCCTATTAGACATGCTATGTAATTTTCAACAGACAAACATAGAAAAATATTCGAGTAGTGATGACAAAGTTCAGGTTATTTTCCATGTTTTGTGCCCTAAGAACTTGTTTGAACAACAGGAATTTCTCTATGTTTGTAGAGATTAATTCCTCAGCAGAGAGGCTTGAGGGCAGTGTTTTCCTGCACAAATCCACTTTTTTTACAAAACTGAGAAATTCATCCCCTGGAATATTTTAGTTTAGCCTGGGTGCATATGCTAATAAATAGCTGCAATCATCAAGAACTACAGAAAGGGACTCTGGGGAAATGTTAAACATATTCACTTGAAAATATAAATAACAATTCCAAACAAAGTACAATTGACCTATTCTTCACTCAAGAAGTGACTTATATATAGCTTGTTAGGAAACAAATTATTCCTTTCCCTGCTATTTCATCATCCAGCTAGTTTCACATTCTGGGTTTCCTAAGCACAGACAGCTCAATAGGATCTATATGTATTTGGGCCTCTGGCAAATGATGAGAGTAATACAAGGTAAAATATTTTTTACACTATTTTAAGAAATATGTTTCTTATTACTTGCTGAAAATGTGTTTATTACAGATTATCTAGAAAATATTGCTCAGCAAAGAAGAAAATTAAAATCATCTGGGGCTTTACGCCCCCAGCCAAAGGTAAACACCCATACAATTAATGATATTTTATTACATTGACATCAAATTATTTAAACTTTTTCCTCCATTAAAACATCTTTCTTATGTGTATATATGTGTAATAAATATCTCTCTATGAGCTATTTGCAAGCTTTTTAAAGATATCATAAAGAATTTACAATGTTGTAATCTGATTTATCACTACATTCAGCTTTTTAAAGAAAATATTCAAATAGTCACTATAGAAAATAGATTGAAGTGAATATTAGTTTGTATTTTATTTGAACTTAATGGTACTGATAGGGAACTAGATACTGTTATATTAGTGAATGGCAAACACCAGGGTTATTTTTCTTAAGTTTTATTATGCCCTGTGATTATCAGTTACAGACGTCAATTTGAGTGAATTAAAATTTTCCCTCAAACAATGTGAGGGTTTCATCAACTTCTCAGTGGATATTACCTTACTCTTTGATTAAATTATTCTGTACTCATTCTGAATACATAGCAAGAGTGAAATTTCACTCTAAATACTTAACAGTAACAGTAAAATGCCCTGGTTTTAGTTACTAGTAAACCCACAAGAAAGTAGTTTTCTATACTAGAAAATGGTACGACTTGGTCAGATCATTCATAAATACAATTCAAAACAGACTTCACAGAATGGAAAGGATATAGTACATTGTTTTTCTCAAAATTATGACTTAAGTGCTCAAACTTTCATGGTCAGAAAATATCAAATCACTTTGTAGATACAGGTTTTATTTGGAAATGCCATTGTATTGCAATACAAGTTAATTCACATTGAGCTAATTTTATACTTCCTAGGGTCTATCCTGCTCACAGGGTTACATTCATTGTGGGGAATTTTCCTCTCTCCACCCCCCTCCCCTGAATATCCACAAAAAACACATCCATGCACTATTTGTAATATACTAAAAAATTATTGTTTATCTGAAATTCAAATTTTACTATATGTCTTGAGTTTTATCTGGAAATCCTCCACCTAACCCAAAATGAGAGAGTGTAAGAGATGGTTTGAGCTCAAAGATGTTAATATTTAAAGGAAAATAAAAAGGAATGGGGTGGTTGAAGTGAAAAAAAAATGTTTATGTAAGAATGAGTTGCATGTTTCTGTAACCGAAATATGTTTTTTCTGAATGTAATATCTATTGGGAGGCAAGAATGAAGTAGAAAATGGCAAGAGATGAATCAACATTTAGCATATGAAAAGGAATTTGAAGGAAGAATGAGTACAAGGGTAAGCAAGCTTGAAGAGACAGAAAGAAGAGAGAGAAATAGTGGTAGAGACCTAAGGGTAGAGTCACTATTTCTTAATGGTCATATGGAAAGCATACATTTTGCAAGAAGCATGAGTCATCCATTTTGTATTCCTAAGAATTTTGGATTTATATTTTTATCTCCTTAGGGAATAAATAAAGGATGATGGAGACTTAGATTGATGTATAAACATCTCAAAAAGATGTTTCTGCTACCTCATTATTTATGTCAATGAAATAGGCTCAGCTGACTGAAATGTGCATTCAGGTAAAAAAACCATATTTGTGTATTGTATAGGAACTAGATTAAGAAGATGGGCTAGCCTTTTGACTGCCCATTTCGGTGACACTGAAATGTGAATTTCTGTAAAAAAAAAAAAAAAAAGGAGAGAGTTGTACTTGTGCAAGGACTAGGTTAAGGTATAAGTATGGTTTGAAATAGGATACAAATATTTTATTGGTTTGTGATTTAGAACAAGAGGACATCATCTTCCTATAATATGGGGGGGGTGTGTGTGTGTGTGTAAGTCATGAACACAGCTGTTTGCAAAGGACAATCCATAATTGTGCAATTTTCCAAAAGGCCTTAAACAAAGAGTGACTGACCCAGTGGGTGACTTGTGAGTAGAGGATAGGAATATTCTTCTAGTACCTTTCCCTCCTGAAAAATTGGTGACAATGGCATGCTCAACCCCTCCAAGAGAAGAAAAAAGTTTACTCTTCACATCTTTAACTTTATAGACAAGTAGAAGTGTGTGTGTGTGATATGTATGTGTGTGTGTGTGTGTGTGTGTGTTTGAAGACATGAAGGTGTGGGACCATAGTGCTATCATTTTTCATAAAATGATTTTGGCAATCTGAGATTCTTTCATTGAATCTACATTGAATAGAACATGCCATTTTTCAAAGAGCCTTGTGACTTAAAGACTTGTTTACATACAGAAAGGCATTCCTTGAAGCACCATCAGATTTTCTCCTGTAAATATCCATACATCATTCTTCCCGTAATATGTTTTTAGACAGTTCCTATATAAGCTACATTTTGACTTACATAGAAAAGCAGAAGTATAAGTGGCAATAGGGCATGTGCTTACTCAGTTTATATATTTTTTTACATTACCTTTTTGGTAGTTTTTCCTGACTAGTGAAAGACAAAGTCATTTTATAGCCTAGTCGTTTGCATTTTGTGAACTCAAGCATATTAACACTGGAAATGCTCAGACCATAAATGTTGACTTCCTTCTTGTGTCAATACTATTTCTAGTAAGCCAGCTTTGCATGGCAAAAGAAAACACATTTTATACTTGTTAAAACAAATCAGCAGAACTTATTGAGCTTCTGCTTGTGGCAGAACATTCTACATGGTTAAGAGAGTTATATGAAACATGAGAAAAGTAAACTAACTCCACAAAACACTCCAATTTCTAGCAATTTTATGGACTTGGCATTTCTATTCTGCGTAATTATTAATTGAATTAGGCAAAAAACATGAATTTTTAATGGAAATTATAGGAAAAGGCACAATTGATACTAAGTGGGAAGTGTTTGAATTTTTAGGAGTGAATATTGTTCTGACCGTCAAGCCTATTATAAATTCGAAACATGCTGATAGATAAAATTTGGGAATCAGACAGATGGAGATTAAATACCAGCTTCTTTACCAATAAAATAATACAGAACATGACTTAAACGTGAGGGCTATTGGGCTTCAAAATGAACTTTCCTGCCCCTCTACCTAAATTTTATTCATTCTCTGAGCAACAAGATAATCTGGACCCCTTAAGAACCCCCACATTGCAATAAAAGAAACCAGTGTTTAAGTCATGAGCACAGCTGTTTGCAAAGGACAATCCACAATTGTGCAATTTTCCAAAAGTCCTCAAGGAAAGAGTGACCCAGTGGGTGACTTGTGAGCCTAGGATAGGAATATTCTTCTAGTACCTTTCCCTCCTGAAAAGTAGGTGACAATGGCATGCTCAACCACTTTAAGAGAATCAAAAAGTTTGCTCTTCACATTTATGGACAAGTAGAAGGCTCTATGATTCTCTAAAATGTGTGAGGGTTTACCAGATTTTTACTATTACCCGAATAATATATTTAATCACTGCTTATATACTACTTTCTGCCTCACAGCCAGTAACAGTATTTGTTAATCACGGGAGAAAATTTTCACTTTGGCACATTGAAATTGTACCTTTCAAACTATTTTACGAATTTGAAGAAGAAACAAAAATAGAATAACTCATTTTATTAAAAAGGAAAAATGTGCTGGTGCTTGCCGGGAGTTTTTAGGTGTCAGATACTGTTCCCTCTCCATTCTTCCTCTCTTTATTCATTGACCATTTGCTCTAATTCAAACCCAGAAGACTGAATGGTATAGGAACCTCTTTAAAAGTATTTTGGAAGATGGTATGGTATCTATTTATGGTTCTTGATTCTGCTCATTTTCTAAGCAGAATAGACTCTGCACAGCAGATATTTTAGCAAGAGTATCATTCCCATTTCTGGAGACCTGTATGAAAATACAAGGAATCTAAAGTTTGGCTGGGTTATATAATTTCAGGTGGCCCGGTCTATGAAGTAGGAAACAGAATAGTGTGCAATGTTGGATAAGTTTGTTCTTCTTTAAGATGTTTCCTATTTTCCCAATAGCTGCATAGGGTTTGTCCCTCAAAGACATAAAGTTTTTCGTAGATTTAAAGAAAAATACAACTAAAATTTCCATGCACTTTTATACCACACAAAATACATTCCTCTAAGCAGCTTTCTGCCAGAAGGAATGCATTTCGTTCCTTAGTGATAAATTTCTACTCCACTGCCTTCAGCTAACATTAGGAATGCTCTTTCTAAATTGGATACAGGGCTTAGCTATCAGAATCCCCAGATGTACCAAATCCTTAAAAAATGATGAGAACTTGGGAAGAGGTGGCGGGACCGAACTCTTTCTTTGACTGGCTAATTACTCTGGCTTCTAAATTCCTGAAAATGCCAAACTTCTTATATTCTGCTAATTTAACTTTTCTCCACAATCGTCCTCCAGCAATTTGCCATGTTTTTAGATATTTGTGTATGTCTTTGCTTTCTAGGAGTTATTAGTATTGGTTCTAGTAATCATATAAAGTTTATTTTATTTTAGCCATTCATATTTTCAGTTTATAAGAGTCAGTGAGCACATCAAGAAGAGGATTAAAACATAACTAAACAACTTATTACCTTCCATATCTGCTGATTGATGCCAAATATTGATGCCAAAGTATTTCTATAACTTTGATGAAAGTAAGTCTTCATAAGTGGGGCAAAAGTATGTTTGTTCAGAATAATATGTCCACAAAAATTCTCTATCTGCCTATATTTTTCCAAACGTGATTAAGTATAAATAGGTTCAAACTCAAATAAATTATATCAATATATAGTGAATTCCCTAGTTTCACCTTTCTATAATTTGTTCCCTACATGTATTTCAGACAATGACCCCTAAAATCAGAATAGGAGGTCATTAATAATTGTTGAACTAAACAGAAAAGCTTTCTATTTTTCTGCCTAATTATTTTCTTTTTTAATATTTTATGCCTAATGTATGTTTATGTGTTGTCTCTACCTGAACCAAAATTTATAATTGCCATACATTTTATGACTGTTCATAATTTTGACTACCTATTCCTTGTCTTGCTGGACTACCTCTTGCATTTGCTTTGCCCACCTCCGTGTATTACACAAGTCTTGGAAATTTCTTTCTTGACTTTCTTGACACTACACTGTCTTTGATCTGCCCATACCCCTGCACCAATCAAGATTGATCTGCCCATACCCCTGCACCAATTGGAAGGACACATAGCCCCTTCCAATGGGGATCATATGGAACCTTCCTCATTCCCTGTTCCCTATCAGTGGCTAGCATCAGCTGGGGCGAGTAGGAACAACCACCAACCAAATGTAACAAGTCAAAAAGGATGCCACAGAAACAAATTTTCTGACCTCCTTCTCTTCCCTCCGTCTGATCTCTGGTGGCTGAAATCAAAGAGAAACCAAGGAGTCCTGGTTTGGATAACCATATAATGTACAGTTAAAATAAGGACATTTTTATAATAAGAAAGTATATCGTTCATAATTAAACTGGGACAGCAGGCATAAACGTGTCACCAGACTTTGATCCTGAAGCATGGGACAGTGTGGAGTTGGGTGGAAAGAGGATCTAAAGGATCAAATAGAAAATATTCAGGTCAAATTCTCCATTTATCTTTTCTTTCCCCATGAGTTTCTTTTAATATATATATTCATAAAACTTTGATATTTCCACAAGGCTATTCCTGACCAACATTTTACCCCACTCATATCTCTCCTAGAATAATTTAGCCATTTTATAAATATTATGATATTTTGCTATGATCTTCAGACTCATAGACATCTGATTAAATATGATGTGTTATGATAATCTCACAGGTTTACAAATGCTTCATCACTTCCACATAAATCCTAACCTTCTTTCATAACGTGTAAATCTGTTTTGATTCACAGGGAGAAAGCATTGATGGTGAGGGGAAAAACAGCTAGTATCACACTCTAGCCAAATCCCAAAAACAGGTTCACATAACTCCTGTCTTCATTATCTGATACCCAGTGAGTCACTGAATTCCTTCATGTAGTCGGTCAGTCAATCATCAGTTGATTTGATTTTGCCACTTAAATATTTCTAAAATGTGTTTTGTCCTTTCTCTTTCTGCTACTGAAGTGGTTTTTCATGTCATTGCTTCCAGAAGGCTTTATGGTCAATTGTGTCATATGCACAGAGGTCAAAGATCATGAATACTGGCAGAGTCTTGGTTTTGGTGTTATGGAGGCGGACCTGTGAAAGACTAGCCCGGTGCCTGGAGTCTTATTAACAAATGACTGGTGAAGACTTTAACAGAATGGACAGGATTCTAAGGTGATAAAAGCAGAGAAAGTTCAGCTTGATGCAGCAGAACATTAGAAGGGAGTTTTATCTTTGTATATCCTGTTTTCTTTTTTTTTTGTTTTAGAATATGTGAAACTTATAAATAGTTGGATTTGTGATAAGTAGTCATAGTGAGCAAGCATTGATGGTGAGGAGGAAAACAGCATTGATACCAATAGTGAAGCAGGACTGTGGAGTATGGAATTAAGAAGTAGACCTGGGAAAATTAAAGTTTAGTCTACATTTTTTTCTGAGATGAAAATATATTAAAAACAAAATTTGTAAAGTGGAGAAGAAGAAAATGAAATGCATTAATAATAATTTGAACGTTTAGATATTATTCCATGATGCAGACTTTAAATGTAATTTATTTATGGAGTCCTTGACATCGCACGTTTGGGCATATACTGTATTTGTATTCTTTTATTCCTTTTTTGGTTATTATGAAAAATGCAGTAATAAATATTATTACATATAAAGTCTCACAGAAAGCAAATTCAGTTCCAAGAAATAGAGTAATAGAATGCAACTGATAGACCAAAAAAAGTGTATGTGCAGCTTTAATTTTAATATTTGTTTTTAAACGCTTTGCAAAAGTTTGAAACTATTCACATTTTCATCAGTAGGGAGACTTGAAGCCAAACAGAATATATGTGTTACAGATGTGACAGTTTTACTCCAGATGCATCACCACATATGCCTGCACAATTTATAAAATTAACTATCCTTTCCTATGAATTAAAATATTAGCTGTTTTATATGTTACATTCTCATATACACTCAGACCTATTTCTGAATTATCTGTGTTGTGCACTGATCTAACCACCTGAGCTTGTTACTACAATACTAATTTGATTATGGCGGCATTAGAATATATTGCTAATGGAATAATTATTGAGACAATTCCGATTGTGTCACTTTACTTTTCCGTTATTTCTTCACTATTTGAAAATAGTTTATATTATTCTCCTTATAAAAAGAGAGTATTAGTTAGAATTTTAAAATCATACGTTGATTCCAAAAGAATAGGTACCTTTAAACATGCACATGCATCTTCTTGCCCAATATTATGGTACATCTTTCTTTTATTCAGATTTCCACTAATAGTATGGTCTTTTATGAGGTTTTATAGCTTCTCTATTTAGAAGGTAAAACATTTTACTTATGATTAAGTGAATTATAGTTTTAGCCTTTTTTCTTTTCTTTCAGTTATTTATCTTTTTGAGACAGGGTCTCATTCCTGTTGCCCAGGCTGGGGTGCAGTGATGCAATCTCAGCTCACTGCAGCCTTTGACTTCCTGGGTTCAGCCGATCCTTCCACCTCAGCCTTGCAAGGAGCTGCAACTACCGGCACGTACCACTATACCCAGCTAGTATATTTTTGTATATTTTAGTAGAAAAGGGTTGTGCCATGTTGCCTAGGCTGGTCTCCAACTCCTGGGCTCAAGCAATCTGCCCTCCGGACAAAGTGGTAGCATTAAAGGTGTGAGACACCATGTGTGGCCTATCGTTCTTTTAAAAAGCTTATTTTCTTATTTTTTCCCTAAATTCTCGATAATATAGAAATAAATGTATTAATATGTTCAGTTTTTGTTTTAGATATTCTTAATGCTAATAATACTTAAAAGCTATGCTTATTTTAATAATTGTAGATGAAATATGAAAATATACATCTTAACTGAAATCCTTTCCTCTAAGGTATAGATCATAACAAGGTTGCCCATTTTTATTCTCCAGGGCATTGACCTGATAGTCAACATAGTACTGTGAAGTTCTATGTTGAATAACAATGAAGGAAGTAAAAGGCATCCAAATTGAAAATAAGAAGTAAAATTATCCTTGTTAGCAGATTATATGATATTTGGAAAAACCTAAAGTCACCACCAAAATACCATCAGAACCGATAAGCAAATTCAGTAAAGTTGCAGGATACAAAACAACATACAAAAATTAGTAGTATTTCTATGTGCCAAAAGTAAATAATCTGAAAAAGAAATCAAAAGAGTAATTCATTTACAATAGCCACAAATAAAATTAAGTACTTAGGAATTAACTTAACAAAAGAAGTCAAAGATCTAATAAAATCCATAAAACATTGTTGAAAGAAATTGAAGATACACCAAAAAAGGGAAAGATATTCCATGTTCATAGATTAGAAGAGTAAATATTGTTAAAACATCCACATTACTCAAAATAATCTACAGATTCAATGTAATCTCTATCAAAATACCAATGACACTTTTCAGAGAAATAGAAAAACAAACCTAAAATTTATATGAAACCAAAAAGGACCCAGAATAGCTAAAGCTATTCTAAGTGAAAAAACGAAACAAAACAAAAGAAATTGCATTACCTACTTCAAATCATACTGCAGTTATGGTAACACAAACAACATGGTACTGGCATAAAAACAGACAGACCAATGGAACGGAATAGAGAAACCAGAAACAAATCCATAGATACACAGTGAACTCGTTTTCAAGAAAGGTGCCAAGAACACACACTGGGGAAAAGAGCCTCTTCAATAAATGGTGCTGGAAAAACTGAATATCCATATGCAGAAGAGTGAAACTAGACTATCTTTCACCATATAGAAAAATCAAATCAAAATGGATTAAAGGCTTAAATCTAAGACTTCAAACTGTGAAACTACCACAAGTAATCACCGAGGAAACTCTCCAGGCACTGGTCTGGACAAAAAAATTATTGAGTACTACTCCACAAGCACAGGGCACCAAAGCAAGCATGGACAAATGCGGTCACCTCCAGTTAAAAACCTTCTGCATAGCAAAGGAAACAATCAACAAAGTAACGAGACAACCCATAGAATGGTAGAAAATGTTTGTAAACTACCCATCTGGCAATGAATTAGTAACCAGTATATATAATGAGCTCAAGCAACTTTTATAAGAAAAAAAAATCTAATAATCTGATTAAAAAGTCGGTAATAAAGTTAAACAGACATTTTTGAAAAGATGTTATATAAGTGGTAAATAGGTATATAAAAAGGTCCTCAACATTATTGATCATCAGAGAAATGCAAATCAAAACTACAATGAAATATCATCTCACCCTAGTTAACATGGCTTTTATCCAGAAGACAGGCAATAGCAAATACTGGTGAGGATGTAAAAAGGGAAACCTTATACACTTATGGTGGGAATATAAATTAGTGCAATCATTCTGAAGAACAGTTTTGAGGTTCCACACAAAAACTAAAAATAGAGATACCATATAATCCAGTGGTACCTGGATTATACACTCAGAAGAAAGGAAATCAGTATATGGAAGATACATCTTCACCCCTATGTTTGTTGCAGCACTGTTTGTAATAGCCAAGGTTCAGAAACTGTGTTAGTCCATTTTCACACTGCTGATAATGACATATCAGAGACTGGGTAATTTATAAAGAAAAACAGATTTAGTGGACTCACAGTTCCACCTGGCTGGGGAGGCCTTACAATTATGGCAGAGGTGAAAGGCACTACTTGGCAAGAGAGAGAAAGAGCCAAGCAAAAGAGGTTTCCCTTTATAAAACCATCAGATCTTATGAGACTTACTCACTACCACAAGAACAGTATTGGGAAAACCACCCCCATGATTCAATTATCTGCCACCAGGCCCCTTGTACAAATACATGGGAATTATGGGAGCTACAAATGAAGATGAAATTTGGGTGAAGACACAGGCAAACCATATCATTCCATCCCTGGCCCCTCCCAAATCTCATGTGCTCACATTTCAAAACACAATCATGCTTTCCAAACAGTCTCCCAAAGTCTTAACTCATTTCAGCATTAACTCAAAAGTCCACAGTCCAAAGTCTCATCTGAAATAAGGCAAGTCCCTTCTGCCTACAAGCCTGTAAAATCAAAAGTAAGTTATTTACTTCCTAGATAAAATGGGGGTGCAGCCATTTGTTAGAAAACTTGTTCCAAAAGGAAAAGATTGACCAAAACGACAGGGCTACAGGGTCCACACAACTCCAAAATCCAGTAGAGTAGTCAAATTTTAAAGCTCCAAAATGATCTCCTGTGACTCCATGTCTCACAACCAGGTCACACTGATGTGAGAACTGGGTTCTTATGATCTTGGGCAGCTCCACCCCTGTGACTTTGTGGGGTACAGCCTCCCTCCCAGCTGCTCTCATGGGCTGGGGTTAAGTGTCTGCAGCTTTTCTAGGGGCACCGTGCAAGCTGTTGGTGGATCTATGATTCTAGGGTCTAGAGGGTGGTGGCCCTCTTCTCACAGCTCCATTAGGCAGTGCCACAGTAGGGACTCTGTTTTAGGGGCTTCCCCTCCATATTTCCCTTCCATGCTACCCTAGCAAAGGTTCTCCATGAGGGCTCTGCCCCTGCAGCAAACTTCTGCCTGGACATCCAGGCATTTCCATACATCCTCTGAAATCTAGGTGGAGGTTCCCAAACCTCAGTTCTTGACTTCTGTGCCCTCACAGCAGCCAATGACACATGGAAGCTGCCAAGACTTGGGGCTTGCACCCTCTAAAGCCATGACTGAAGCTGTACCTTGGCCCCTTTTAACCATGGCTAGAGAATCTGGGATGCAGGGCACCAAGTCTCTAGGCTGAACACAGCAGTGGGATCCTATGCCTGGCCCAGGGAACCATTTTTTCCTTTTAGGCCTCCAGGCATCTGATGGGAGGGGCTTCTGCAATGTTCTCTGACATGCCCTGGAGATATTTTTCTCATTGTCTTTGGAATTAACATTTGGCTCCTGGTTACTTGTGCAGATTTCTACAGTTGGCTTGAATTTCTCCTCAGAAAATGGGATTTTCTTTTCTGTCCCATCACCAGGCTGCAAATTTTCCAAACTTTTATGCCCTGTTTCCTTTTTAAAACTGAATGCTTTTAACAGCATCCAAGTCACCTCTTGAATGCTTTGTTGCTTAGAAATTTATTCCACCAGATGCCCTAACTCATCTCCCTCTAGTTCAAAGTTCCACAGATCTCTAGTGCAGGGGCAAAATGCTGCTTGTCTATTTGCTAAAACGTAGCAAGAGTCACCTTTACTCCAGTTCCCAATGAGTTTCTCATCTTCATCTGAGACCACCTGAGCTTGAATTTCATTGTCCATATAATTATCAGCATTTTGTTCAAAGCCATTCAATAAGTCTCTAGTAAGTTCTAACTTTCCCACATTTTCTTGTCTTCTTCTGAGCCCTCCAAACTTACTGTATTAGTCCGTTTTCATCTTGCTGACAAAGACAAACCCAAGACTGGGTAATTTGTAAAGAAAAAGAGGTTCAATGGACTCACAGTTCCATGTGGTGGGGGAGACCTCACAATCATGGCAGAAGGTGAAAGGTGTTTCCTACATGGTGGTGGGAGGAAAGAGAGAGCGCCAAGTGAAATGGGTTTCCCTTTATAAAAACCATCAGATCTTGTGAGACTTATTCACTACCTTGAGAACAGTATGGGGGAACTGCCCCTGTGATTCAGTTATCTCCCCTTTGGTCCTTCGCACAACATGTGGGAATTATGAGAGCTACAACTCAAGGTGAAATTTAGGTGGGAACAGAGCCAAAGCATATCAGAAACAGATGAATAGATAAAGAAAATATTACCATTATACACAATGGAATATTCGGTCATAAAAAGAATGAGATCCTGTCATTTGCAACAACATGAATGGAACTGCAGGTCATTACATGATGTTAAATAAGCCAGACACAGAAATACAAACATGCGTGTGCTCACTTATTTGTGGAATCTAAAAGTCAAAACAGTTGAACTCATGGAGACAGAGAGTAAGATGGTTATCAGAGGCTTGGAAGGGTGGTGGGAGCAGGTTGAGGGGAGACAGGGATGGTTAATGGGTACACACAAAAAAATAGAATAAATAAGAGTTAGTTTTGGATTGCACAACAGGGTGACTATAGTAAATAATCTAATTGTACATATTCAGATAACTGAATGAGTGTAATTGGAATGTTTGTAACACAAAGGATAAATGCTTGAGCGATGGATACCTCATTTTTCACGATGTGCTTATTTTAATAAAATAAAATTGCATACCTATATCCAAACATCTCACATACCCCGTAAATATATACACCTACTATGTATTCTCAAAAATTAAAAGTTAAAAAACAAAACATATACATTTTAAAGCGTATGAATGTATAGATCCAAATTAACACACGGTGTTTGATGCAACATTAAACTTTTGGAGATATCTTGTAATTATTAGGTTTTTGTTTCAGTTAATTAATATCATGTCTTAATCGTCTCAACTTCAAGACTGTCATAATATATATAAAACTAAATTTATTTTCTAATTTTTTATATTCAAACATAGCTAATGTGTTTTATATGTATACCAGTTTTCAAAGAAATTGCATAATTTTTTAACCTTTTAAAAATCAAATCATTTGGCAAATATAACAGGATCTCATTTTCTAAATCATAGAACAAAGTTTAAGGAAGTTGAAATATTTGTTCTTGGTCATTCAATTAATATTTGAACTTGATTTATAGTACATCTCTAGGTATAAATGCAGTGAACTTCTTATGACATCCTATACTTCCAAGTTTTTATCTTTATGAATATGTTTTATGTCTCCTCCCAACATGTATTGCCTGGAAGCAGAAAATGAATTTTCCCCTATCATCCATGTTTAATAAAGTTATGATGTATTTCAGAAACCAAATAATTTATAGAATTTGAAAATAAAACTTACAAGGATTTTTTAACATTGATTTGTTGTTAATATGAACCATTTTTGATAGGATTCTGCCCATATATTTTTATTTTAATGATTTTTCTTTTTAAAGTAAGACTGTATTTTATAACAGAAAAAAAGTTGCTATTGCTAGAAAAAAATCATAGCATTCACCTTGGTCTAAATGATAAAAAAAAAATTGAAAAAATCATTTTTATTTAAAATAGCCCCAGGTGTTTCTTAACTCAATGAAGACATCTTAAAGGACAAACTCATCATAAATGAGCACTAAGACCTGTTTATTTTTAGTCATTTTTCTATTTGAAATCCTACTTTGTATATTATTTTCCCTGGAGTTTTATTTGAAAGAATATAAAACATGGAGGGTATATAATGGACATACTAATTACAAGCACTGGATTGAGCATCTAGGACTTTCAAAAGAAAGTGCAGCCTCATGAAAAGTACATGAATTGTGGAGCTGGATAAGTTGAGTTTTTAAACACAGACTTGACAATTTAGACTTGGCCATCCTAGATATATCACTTAAACTTTCTAAGCCACCATGCCTCTGTTAGGCATAAATTCAGCTGCATATTACAAATATGTCATCAAAACAAGAAAATGAGTTGAACAAAATGAAGGATTGTTTTTCTTAAAATGTATAGAGGCGTGTATTTCAGGCACTGTGGCTGGGTTCCAGTGGGGAAGAAAGGCTGGTAAAAGGATAAGTTCAAGACAAGGATAAACATTATTTCTTTGAAAAGATGAAAACCCCAAATTTATCTACCCATATCTGACAGGCAAGAACCGTTTTGTCAGGGGCCACCACACACTGTAAGAGAGGCTGAGATTCCATGTCTTCTGATTGGCACTTTGCTGCTCCATCCAAATGAGGTTGCTCTAAGGAAGAGGAGAATGACTATTAGGTGAGCACCATTCAGAGCCTGCGTTATCCATAGTCTTCTACTGTCAGTTAGGGATACAAACTTCTGACTCATTAAAAGGATGTGAGAATTATTTAAGCAAAAAGTCTTAATTCCCTATGTATATGAAAACATTTTAAACTTGTAGGTATTTACCCATTATAGGAGATATCTCAGATATTTGCAAGGGGCAAAAGCTAGTTGCAATAAAAGCCTAAAAACATATATCACTAAATTGAATTGGTTTGGAATTTTAGGATTTACTTATTCATCTGACAGTTATTTATTGTCTATATATGCTAGGCCCTGAAGACGTAACATTGACCAAAATAGAAAATAATCCTTGCACTTGTTGATCTTAATTCTAGAAAGTTATTCTCCCCCTATTTAGCAAATAACAATTTTTTCTCAAAATATTGTACAATTCAACATAAATTCCTAAGTGTACCTGGTTAAGTATCTGGATGCTATTAAATTGTATGAATCTTAGACAACTTTTCTTAGATCTGCAGACATATTTTATGTTTTAAATAGTGAGAAAAATTAGTATATTCCAAAATTACCTTGTTGTTATAGATAACAATTATAGATAATCAACCTTCTGTGCTATCAATTTGAATGTTTGTACCCATTAACCAACCTTGCTGCTTCCGCTTCCCCACTCTCTATACACTTGTGACTATCATTCTAATCTCTACCTCCACAAGATAGACTTCTTTAGCTCCCACATATGAGCCAGAATGTGTGATATCTCTCTGAGCCTGGCTTATTTTACTTTATACATAATGACCTCCAGTTCTATCCATGTTACTGCAAATGACAGGATTCCATTCTTTTTTATAGCTAAATACTATTCAACTGTATACATGCACAGAGAGAGAACATTCTATAAATGTTATATATACTATGTTTTATGTTATACTATAAAGTTATGACTTTTTAAACTTATTTGTTCATTGATGGATTCTTAGGTTGTTTCTTTTCTTTGTTATTTTGAGTAGTGCTCCATAAAACATTGGGGTGCAGGTATTACTTTGATACATTGATTTATATTCCTTTGGATAAATACGTAGCATTGAAATTGCTGGATTATATTGTAATTCTATTTTCAGTTTTTGAGAACCCTCGACATTGTATTTTATAATAGCTATACTAATTTACATTCCACCAATAGTCTATAAGAGTTCCCTGTTCTCTGCATCCTTGCCAGCGTTTGCTATTTTTTGTGTTTTTGAAAGTAGCACTCTAACTGGGATGAGGTGATAGCTTATTGTAGTTTTGATCTGTATTTTCTTGATCATTAGTAATGTTGAACATGTTTTCATGTACCTGTTGGCTGTTTATACTGGTCTTATTTTGAGAAATGTTCTTTTTTCACTTTTTAAGGGGATTCTATTATTTTGCAGTTCAGTTGTTTGAGTTCCTGATGTATTCTGGATATTAGTCCCTTCTTGGATGATTAGTTTGCAAATATTTTCTCCCATTGCACAGGTCGTCTCCACTCTGTTGACTGTTTCCTTTGCTAAACAGAGCTTTTTAATTTAATAGTCGCGTTTATCTATGTTTGCTTTTGTTGCCTGCGCTTATGAGGTCTTTGTCATAAATTCTCTTTGCCTAGATCAATGTCCAAGAGAGTATTGCCTAGGTTTCTTCTGGTATTTTTATAGTTTCAGGTGTTATACTGAAGTATTTAATTCATTTTGAGTTAATTTCTTATACAGCAAGAGATGGGAATATAGTTTCACTCCTTTTGCATAATATTCAGGTTTCCTAGAACCATTTATTGAAGAGGGTGTCCCTTCACCAGTGTATATTTTTGGGGTCTTTATCAAAAAATTAGTTGGCTGTAAATATTTGGATTTATTTCCGGGTTTTGTATCTGTACCATTCGTCTTGTTTGTTTTTATGATAGTACCTTGATGTTTTGGTTACTACAGCTTGGAGTATATTTTGAAGTCAAGTAATATAATGCCCCCAGTTCGGTTCTTTTGTTCAGATTGCTTTGGTTATTTAGGTCTTTTATAGTGTCATACAAATTTTAGGATTTTTGTTTCCATTTCTGTAAAGAATGCCATTGTTATTTTGATCGGGATTGCACTGAATTCATAGATCACTTTGGGTAGTATAGACATTTTAGCAATATTGATGCTTCCATTCCAAGAGCATAGATTTTTGCTGTTTGTCTGTATCCTATTCAATTTCTTTCATCAGTGTTTTGTAGTTTTCCTTGCAGGGGTCTTTTGACTTCTAGGTTAAATTTATTTCTAGATTTTTTTTTTCTAGCTTTTATAAAAGAGATTGTCTTTTAAATTTTTTTTTCATCTAGTTTGCTATTGGTGTGTGGAAATGTTAGTGATTTTTATATATTGAATTCGTATCCTGCAACTTTACTGAATTCATTTATTCTAAATTTTTTTTTGGTGGAGTCTTAGTGTTTTGTAAATATGTAAGATCATTTTATCTGCAAAGAGATACATTGTGACTTCTTTTTTCCAGTTTGAATTCCTTTTATTTCTTCCCCTTGCCTGCCTATTCTGGCCAGAACTTCTAGTACCATGTTGAATAACAGCGGTGAAAGTGGGCATTCTTACCTTTTTCTAGTTCTTAGGGGAAAAGATTTCAGCTTTTCCCCATCCAATATGATGTTAGCTATGGGTCAGCAATACATTATCTTTACTATGTTGAGATATGTTCCTTCTATGCCTAATTTCTTGAGAGATTTTATCATGAAGAGATTCAGAATTTTATTAGGTACTTTTTATGTATTTATTGAGGTGATATTATAATTTTTTGTCCTTTATTCTGTTCATGTGATGTATTACATTTATCGATTTACATATGTGGAACCACGCTTTTGTCCCTTTGATAAATCCCACTAGATTATGGTATATTTTGCCATGTTGTTTGATTTGTTTTACTGGTATTTTGTTGAGGAATTTTGCATCTATGTTATTCAGGAGTATTGGTCTATGGTTTTCTATTTTTCTTATGCCTTTCCTAGATTTGGTATCAGGGCAATGCTGGCCTCATAGAGGGCTCATCTTAAATGTTTTTTGAATAGTTTGAGAGAAATTCATTTTAGTTCTTCTTTATAAATTTGATAAAATTCAGCAGTTAAGCCATCAGGTTCTGGGCTTTTCTTTGATGGGAGATTTTTTATTACTGCTTCAATTTTGTTACTTCTTATTGATGTGTTCAAATTTTTAACTTCTTTATGCAATCCTGGTGGGTTGTGTGTATCTAGGAATCTATCCTTTTTCTTTAGATTTTCCAATTTGTTAGCATATAGTACTTCATAACAGTTTTTAATGATATTTTTTATTTTTGTGATATCAGTTTAATGTCTCCTTTTTAATTTCTAACTTTACTTTTTTATGTCTTCTTTCTCTTTTTCTTGGTTAGTCAAGCTATCAGTTTATTGATCCTGTTTATCTTTTTTTAAAAAACACTTTTTGTTTCATGGATACTTTGTAACTTTTTTAGTCTCTATTTTATTCAGTTCTGCTCTGATTTTTATGATTTATTTTCTTCTTCTAATTTTGAGTTTGGGTTGGGTGCAGTGGCTGTCACCTATAATCACAGTGCTTTCAGAGGCCAAAGCGGGAGGATCACTGGAGGGTCAGCCTCGACAACAGAGGGAGACCCAGTCTCTAAAAAATAACTAAATTAAATAAAAAATTAAATTTAAAAAATTAATAATTTTGAGTTTGATTATTTACTTTGTTTTTCTAGCTTCTTGAAGTGGCAAATAATCAGGCTGTTTATTTGAAATATTTCTACTCTTTGTGAGGTAGGTGTTTATAGCTACAAACTTCCTCCTTATCACTGCCTTTGCTCTACCCCCTAGATTTTGGCATTTGTGTTTCTATTTTCATTTGTTTCAAATTTTTTTAAATTTATTTTTAATTTCTTTATTGAACCAATGGTCACTCAGAAGCATGTTGCTTAATTTCCATGTATTTGTACAGTTTCCAAAGTTCTACTTGTTATTGATGTCTAATTTTACTCTATTATGCTCTGGGAAGAAGTTTGATATGATTTTAATTTATTTAACTTTGTGAAGATTGTTTTTTGGCTCCTAGACAGCATGTTTGGGTGCTAATGGAGATGGCAATGGGCAGGGCAGAACTGTTTTCAGGCCCCCAGGGTGGTATTCGTGCACACTGCTGCAGGAGGTTGAGGGTGGGGCAGGCCAGTCCTCCGGTCTCCTGATTGTGTGAGCTGGCACTGGCAGCAAACAACAAGACCAATGGTACAGAATACAAAACCCAGAAATAAATCCAAATATTTACAGCCAACTGATTTTTTGATAAAGACCCCAAAAATATACACTGGTGAAGGGACACCCTCTTCGGCAGCACTGGCACTGAGCTGGCACAGGCCAGGGTAGTTGAATTTTCACATCCCCAGACAGCATGCAAGGGTGCCATTGGTGGTAGGTTGAATGTCGTCCTCAGGCCCCCAAATGGCATGCACAGTCCTAGTGTCATTAGGCAAGATTGGAATATTCTCAAACGCCAAGACGGTTTCTGGGCAGGTTGGCCCCTGTGCCCTCTGAAGACACATGCAGATGAGGAGTGGCCCTGCTGCTTAGAGTGGGAGGTTAATGTCTGTGACAGTGGCCCTGGGCAGGGTCTCTCAGACTGTGGGCATCACGTGCTTTGGCTCCCTTTTTCTTGTCCCACGGGCAGACTCCCTGGTGTGATGCATGCACTTTCCCCAGGCTGTAGGACACTGCAAAGGCTAGAGTGCTGGGGACCTGGCCACAGTGACGGGTTCATTCTGTGTCCTGATACTGCAGACCTCTGGGCGGATCTAGGGACATGTCAGCAGGGGTCTCCAGGGAAGTGGAAAACAGTGACGATTGAGTCCCAGGGAAGGATATAGTCTGGTAGCTGATGAGCTCTCAAAATGGTACCCTGCTGCAGCTGCTTGAGTCTTGCGTGGGGTGGCAAGGGGGTTGATAGGATCCAGCATGAACTCCCACTTTGGAACAATGCCATCACATGGACTCCATACAGCTTCCTCTACTGGTCTCAGGGCCTGCAAGGGCCAAGGGGCGTCTCCGCATGCAGATGGCAGACGTTCGTGGTGGAAATGAGGACTGCAGGTGATCTCTCATTTACCTTTTTCCTACACTGGGAAGTTTTTCTCTCCTGAGGCTCCCAGCCAAGTCTGACCAGTGAACGTCTTTGCTTCTCTCTTCTTCCGTGTATATCTCGGAGGTTTCCTGTGGCTTCTCTGCTCACTTCCACTGTTCTCTCTCAGACACTCTATTCAACGTGTGATTATTTATTTGCTGTTTTGGTCCTTCTTTGTGCAGAAGGTAATTGTCAGGTCTCTCTAGTCAGCCATCTTCAAGCCCCAAAGTCGTCCCTTTGACATTAATACAAATCTTAAGTCAAATAACATGCATCTAAAACAAAGATTCTGAACCTCAGCACAACTGACATTTTGGCTACGTCTATGTTGTAAAGGCTGCCACTTGAATTTCAGGATGTTCAGCAGCATCTATGATCTTGGCTAACTAGTTGCCAGTAGTAGTATCTTCCTTGGTTTATCACAACCCAGACTCTCTCCAGACATTGCCAAATGCCTCCTAAGAAATCTTCCTGGGAGAAAATCATTGTCTTTGAGAACCACTGATCTAGAAAATAGAGCTTTGACATACTAAATGAGGAACTTTTGGAGTAAAAAAATATGATACAGCTCTGTTAAATAAGAGGTTACTTACATAATTTATGCTATTATTTTCAGGTTACTGAAAGTGAAAGCCAGTATGTCTGATTTCCTGGCACTGCTTTGAAAAATATTGTAAAGGCTTAAAGGAATTATTGATTTTAAATCTCGCTGTCCTTAATTTACATCTTTGAGGGTTGTGGCTATTTATGAAGTGATATGTTAAATAAAAAACAATGTTCTGAAAATTTGAGGCAAGATTGTGTTTCAGGGTAAAAATTAATGACTAGCAGTGTTAATTATTTCATACTTTAAAATATCTATTGAAAGAATAAATTATGTACAATTTCACAGAACATAAATCCAGAGACTTAAACAAAAATGGTACCTATTTTAATAAGGTATTTGATTGTTGTTCAATACATTTGTTTTTCTATCTGAATGTGTAATTTTTCTCTGCTTCACGTTTTCTACCCAGAACCCTCCAAAGAGCCATATCCTTACCATTTTTCTGTTACTTGTCATTCCTCCCTATGGGATGACGTATGACTTCCCAGATTACTGGGAAGAAATTCAGTCTGAGCAAATCAGCCCTTTGTCTCTTCACTCTTCTGGTGATCTTCCTGCGAGCAGGCATAGACTTTGTTCCCCACACTGCAAGATCTACACAGTACTCCAGTAGAGTTGTGATTATCTGGCTGCGTTAGATTAGCTGGATATGTACCTTGTGCAGAGGTGACATTTTTGTAATTCCACATTTCTATCCAGAAAAAAAAGTCAGAATTTTCACTTTCAACTGGCCATAACCTCTGGTTGTGTTTTAACAGGAGTTACTGAAAACAGAGTGCTCCTTATTGAGTTTTAAGAGTTTTCATCCCAATAGGAGCTACTTGATGGAAACACTCTATGAATTTTTCTTAATTTAAGGAGAGGAAACAGGATTGCATGGCAAATAAATTAAAATAACATTTTCTGTCACTATATCTTTGGAGGAGTTGAAATAACATTTTTCAAATAAGAATATGGTAATACATGCTGCCATATTAAAGTGGATTTTTGCTTTAAATCAAGGAATTTACACATCAGCAATTATGAACCACAATGGCTTTTTAAACACATTTTTCATATAAATTATTGTTTGTTCAAAAAAATGGAAAATACATATTTATAATTCCATTGTTTTGGCTAATATATTCAAATACAAGTTTGTATCTCTTAATATTATAAAGTCATTTTATGCAGTTTGCATTTAACTTTATTGTCTTTCAACATTTCCTTTCTGATAATAATAATTAGCTGAATAATTTTCATGCATAGATTAATAATAATAACATTGATAATAATAAAAGCAACTATAGAATCCTTACAATGTGCCTGTCACAATTCCATTTACTAGGCATCTATTTGTTCATTTAATGTTTGCACCAGCCTTGTTATACCCACAAGAAATATTTGCACCTGTATTATTGTATAACAATAATACAAGAAAACAGAGGCACTAAGCAAAACTGAATAATCTAAACCCAGAACTATAAGGAAACGTGTCTCTAATACCAAATTGAAGTATGCATTGTCAACACAAGATGGCAATGTGTTTAACTGTCTGCTGCTCACTCGGGCAAAATATGAACATTTCTATATGCACTTAAAGAAAAGCATCACTGCACTGAGCAGGAGACACTGTAGTCCTCCCATTCGGAGGACCTGATGCAGGATATCTTACTGAGTACAGATTCAGAGTGGATTTGTACTCTTAATGAGCTAAAAGTATAACCACCTAATGGGTTCTTTTTGCCCACTGCCTAGACAGAGCCAATTTATCAAGATGGAGAATTGCAACAGAGAAAGAGTTATATTAATATAAGTAGAGCCAGCTAAACTAGACACTAGAGTTTCATTACTACTCAAATCCACCTCCCCAAAAAATTGGAGGCTAGAGCTTTTCAAGGATAGTTTGGTGGGCAGGAGCCTAGGTAATGGGTGCTGATTGGTTGGGGATGCAACAGTGGGGTTGTGGAAAATAGTTGTAGTGTGCTGAATCCGCTTCTGGGTGGGGCCCACAAAGGAGTCGTTGGTCTGGGTGGGGCCATCGGTCTTCAGAAATGCAAAAGCCTGAGAAGACATCTCAAAAGGCCAATTTTAGGTTCTGCAATAGGAATGTTAGTTACAGGAGTAATTGGGGAAGTTGCAAATCTTGTGACCTCTGGAATAATGGCTGGTAATTACTTAACTATATCTACATCTTAGCAGAATTTAGGCTCCTCTCACTCTCCCAATCTGGTTTCTTTTCATTGGTTTTACAAAGGTGGTTTAGTTTTTGGATGAGCTACTATCTCTTAAACTATAAACTAAATTTCTCCCAAACTTAACTTGGTCCATGCTCAGGAACATCTAAGGGCAGTTTGAAGGTTAAAGAAAAGATGGAGTTGGTTAGGTCTGATCTCTTTCACTGTCATAATTTTCTTACTGTTGTAATTTTTGCAAAGGCAGTTTAAAAGTTGTCTTACTCACTTATGTATTAAGTAAAACAGTTAAACAAGGACTTTGCCTTGGAAAATACCTGGCTCACATTTAACACATTTCACCCACATGACTGTGCCTTATACTAATTTAAAGAAAACTGCTGACATAAAAATCCCAGTCTAGTGATTATAAAGACTTTAATTTTTGCACACATTCATAAGCAGTAACGACTTGAAAATAGTAAATTTTAAAATCTGTTTATGTTGGTAAATATATAATTTCATTGAAACCCCCAAAAAGTTGCAACTGAAAGGAGCTGGAATTTTACATAGAACATAGATGCTACCTCTCTTTCTCTATACTATGTGAATATTACCAATATAATTTAACCTTTACTCTTCTTTGTAAATAAAAAGGTATGAAAATGCCCATTTTAATACCTATTAGCATAGCATTAGGTTAAAATTAAATTGAGAATTGGATTACACTATGATCTAGAAATTACATATTACAGGATTTATTTATGTGCACTGTCAAACTAATTCAAATTTGTTTCTATACCATATTGATGTCAAGATAAAGTCAAACAGTTTTTCAAATTATTTCTAGTAATGATTAGTCTATCCTATGTTTTCTTGTTTATCTCATTTGGCAACATGAAGAAACAGAAAACATCCCAAATACCAGACAGTGTTTGAGTAATTATTTAAGAAAAAATTTTTCATATTAAATGAAGAATAAGTTTGATTTAATCTTCATAACTACTTTATCACGAACTATCAGAAGAATTGTTAAGAACATTTATCATTAGCTAAATTTTTCCTATAAATATATTTATTAAAATCATATTAAGAAAAGAGAGTCTTTGGTTTGATAATAGAGCCATCTTCATACTCACTAGGTCAGAATTATGTTGTTGTCAGGTAATAAATCATTAGCAGGTGTCATGCAGTGTTCAAAGTATTTTCGTATTGTGTGTTTGTGTGAGACTAATTGAAAGCAGTCATATAAGAGAGGTATTACTCTATTATTCTCTAAAGACCAGGCAAATTAAATAATTCCCTGGGGTGAAATAACTGCTAAGTGACTGATATCTAAAGTCTAATGTGTCGTGCTTTACAGGGTATCTGTCTTTAAAGCAAATCACAGGACTTCATGAATATTTGACAAGTAAATTGTGTAATTATGAAACTGTGAACACAACCCAATTCAGAATGGCCTTCTCAATGCTGATGTTGACATAACACTTCTTAGATGTACTTAACTGATATTGAATCTCCCCCTTATTTTATCCCTTTTCCAGTTTGTCACTGACTCCTTACATTCACTAATACTGATGCACTAACCAGAGTTACAAAATATTTGAGGATGGTCAGGCATGGGCAGTGTCCTGCTGACATTCTGATAATTCAAGAGTGAATATCTAGAAATGTGGGTATTACACATTTGAGTTGTGTAACACATGCTATGTATTTTGTTTTGTTTAGTGGGGTTGAACATAAGCATTAAATAATTCAAAAAGGTTTCCATCCCTTTTCAAAACCTAGACCTGCCCTGTGTTTTAGTTTACATAGAGATTCAATAGACCTTTCATGCCACGCTAGAATGGATTGATCTCCACAGAGAAGCAATAGAAAGACTCAGCATTCAGAAGAAAAATGATGGTACCCCAACTGGGTGCCCTACAATTCAATTTAACTCTGACACTACCTACCCAGAATGGAAGCAGCCTCCATGCGGTTAGGGCTCGATTTCACAGCCCAATTTGTAGCAAATTTAGAGAGAATTGTGGGTTACCTGGAGGTCTATCAAGAGTCAGTGTCAAGACTTCAGTGGCAAATATTGGTCTCCAGGTTACCCACACTTCTCTCTAACTTTACTAGAAATCAGGGATTCCCACAACCTCCCCACAACCCTTCATGTTTGATAATTTGCTAGAATGACTCACAGAACTCAGGAAATGAGAATGACTCACAGAACTCGGGAAATGATTTTACTTACTATTCATGGTTTATTATAAGGGATACAACTCAGGAACAGCCAAATGGAAGAAATGCCTAGGGCAAGGCAGTGGGAGGTGAAGATGTGCCGAGCTTCCATGCCCTATTTGAGCATGCTGCCTTCCCAGGACCTCAGTGTGTTCACCCACCTGGAAAGTCTCCAATCCCCATCATTTAGGGATTTTTATGAGCTTCCACTATGTAGATATGATTGATTAAGTCATTGGCCACTGGCGCTTGAACCCAGTCCAGCCTTTCCTCCCTTCTCTGAGGTTGAGGGGGTGCAGCTGAAAGTTCCAAACTTCTAACAAAGGGTTGGTCTTTCTGGAGACTTAGCTTCCAGAGGAGTGCTGTACCAGAAACCAGAAGAAAAGACCAAATGCATTTTTTATAGGTGTATAAATGATACCACAATTATAAAAATTAATTTTACCAGGTTATTTTTATTTTTAATGTGACTGCTAGAAGACTTTAAATTCCATATGTGGATAACATTTTATGTGTATTTGATGGCACTGCCCTAGATGTTCCAAATATTTTTTTTCAAGCACATGTCCTATTAATTTCTGTGGTTTTATTCCTTGCAAGTGATAGCTATACACATACAGTCTCAGAAAAAAGGAAAAGCATTGATTTTCTTTAAAATTGAAAATTCTTTTTGAAAGCTTCTTTAAAAAAAACCTTGAAAACTAATTTCCATTTTGAAAATATAATTTCATGTAATATTACACTAGTCATATTGTATTGCCTAAAATGTAAATAGAGTACATTCAAGGTATAAAATTAAAATACACAGACATTCAACAGCATATGTGAGTTCTGAAACCTCCTGATGAACTAAAAAAAATACATAAATTAGTACTGATAATTACTCTCCAAAGGGCAATGTCAAAATGATAGATGGATAATTCTGAGTATTGAATGTTCTCTGTCAAGCGTGGAAGAACGAATCAGATCAAAACACCCAGAGTGATTTTTGATGTACCTAATATTTTCATCAATATTTTTCTCTGAGCTTTACCTTCTCTCTGGTTTCCTTTTTGCCATAATCATTTAAATAAATCACCATATCTGCTGATTGTTAAAGTAATTTTGGAATTATCTTCATCAAAAGGAAATGAAAAAGTAATAACATCATTAATTAGCATCATATTTAAACTATAATCATTATCTACAATCTTTTGTTTCTTTCCATTCATCTTTGTTTTTTAAGCAAAGTGCAAATAAAATATTGACCAAATCAAGTATGTCTTAACCCTTGCTTTTTATATACTTATCAGCGAATACTTTCAATCAACATTTCCTGAGTATTGCTCATCTTTTTATGGAAGACAAATGACGATATTTTACTTCTGAAAAAAATTATGATACCAATTAATTTATAATAACTAAAATCTGGATTACAGGTCTCCTTCTGGCTGGGAGAGGTTGGGTTAGCTTAAGTGACTGCAGAGGAGGCAAGAATTGACTCCTCTTGTTAATGGCTGTGGGATAAACCCCAGTCTCTTAACCTAAGAAATATACCCCAGAAGTTAAGCCCAACATATAACGTATTAAAGAGGCAATAATTTAGTCCAAGAGTTACAGTGACAAATATGGGTGGTTTATCTAGATGAAAAATCAATTCCAGATAAATAACCCACCAGAAAATCAACAAGAAGAAAGATTGGCAGAATTCCATAATACATCTTTGAGTTGGTAATTGGGTTTCAGAATTCTCTGTATTATGTAGTTTATAGCGGGGAGTTGGTATAATATGACGTACTGAATAGGTGGTTAAGGAAACTTAAGTGGCATAGACAGTCTTTTACTAACAGCAGGCCAGAGACACAAGGATGAAGAAAGCAAAAAAAGGAAGAGGTTCACAGAGTACTAGGAAGGATGGATGCTGGGTATAATAGACTGAATGTTTATGTTCCTACAAAATTCATACGTCAAAGTCTTAACCCTGAAGGTGATGCTAGTAGGAGGTGGGCCCTTTGGTGAGTGATAGGTCATAAGACCAGAGCCTTTATGAACAGGATTTTAGTGTCCTTATGAAAGACACCCATAGAGCTGCCTTGCCCTGGTCACCATGAGAGGGCGCAACAAGAAGTTGCCATCTGCAACTCAGAAGAGAGCCTTTCTTAGAATTAAACCATAATGGCACTCTGATCTGAGACCTCCAGCCTCCAGAACTATGAGAAATATACTCTTACTGTTCATATGCCACCCAGTCTATGGTAATTTGTTATAGCAACCTGACTGGACTAAGACATGAGAGAAACTATTAGCAAGCACATGGGGGAAGAAAAAATAATTATAAATAGTTAAAGGAGTATGAGAAAATTGTCTCTATTATTACTGTCTTTTTTTACGTAGTTCTTTAACAAATACCAATTTATTCATTCAAATCATGTTTATTGAGCATGTATTATTGACTCTTCCCACCCTACTATTCTTACTGTTGGGGAGAAAAATAATTGGGAGATAATTCTTCTCTGGAAACATAGAGTCTTACTGACTTACATTCAAAGAAATCCATATGTGTGCTCAGTTGTTAATTGTTCACTTCCCTAGAGTAATTACTTATTTCAGTTTTCTTATGTGGTTGATTTAATGTCATGAAGTATTTACTTGCCTACAGCTGCTTTAAAAAATACACAGAGTTGCACCAAATGAGGCCGTGTCTCATGGCACTAATGTGACAGTCCTTGTACACTTGTGACTTTGGTACTTGATTATTTTCACCCAACTCATTGATTTTAAGTTGACAACAATGATATTTAAGTTTACTTTCTGCAAATTGTGAAGGTTGGTTTAGCTCGGCAATGAGCCAAATGTCTGGGGGTACATGTTGCTTATTTCTCAGGTTAGGTTCTTTCTTCCTTCCTTTCTTAGTTTCTTTCTTCCTTCCTTAGTTTCTTTCTTCCTTCCTTCTTTTCTTCTGTTCTCGTTTTTATTTTTTAAAGGCTTATTCCATTCAGTCGGTTAGTAAAATCAATGTAGGTCTGTAATGATGAAAGGAATCACAGAAATGGCTTAAGTTAATAACCAGATGTAGTCCATTGATTGGTAGGCATAGTTCCTTTAGAAAATGACAAATATGTTTCCAATTTGGAGTGGATTTTTACATAAAGTGCTAGATTTCAAAGATCAGTATCATTAGAAAGATTTTTTAAATTTTTCTTCTGAAATTAGATTATGTTAAACTTTGTATATACAGTATTCTGCTAAATTTCTCTCTCTCTCTGTCCCTCTGTCTCACACACACATACACGCACATACATGCACACACACACATATGTGTGCACCCATACACACAAACATACAAACCAATACACAGAAGGCCTTCAGGAAATTCTGTTTCTTTAAGTATAGAAAAACTAAATGATTTATGAACTTACTGTTTGAAGACTGTATTTTTCTTTGGGCAGCTATGATGATGGAAAACATTTTCAAGATTTTTTTTTAGGATAAAGTCTAAGATTGTTGACAAAATGTGGGAGATTTTAAAGTCATTCTCAGAAGTATTAGGCTCAACTCTTTTTATATAAAAATTCTGTATGAATAAATGCATTTGACTATTTGAAAGAGCATTTTCTCTAAATATTGTATGCTGCTCTAGAGAAATAGAAACATTCTTTTGCCCTATTTGATCTTTTGGAGAATATTCTCTATGGCCCAATTGATTTCTCAAGATCTTTTCTTTTTTAGAAGAATATGTCAGCTCTCAAGTGTCCAGTAGTTCTTTTTATCTGATGTGGCCTGTTTAAAAGCCGCAAGCATGTCTGGGTTATCAGATCTCCTTTAAAATGCTGCCATTCATCTGTTCAATTTAATGCTTGCTCAGCAGGGAGTTGCTGTATCGACTAAGGGCTGTGCCACACTGCAGCTTGGAAAATGAGAGAAGAAAGACAGGCAGGCCCAACCTAAGTATACCGTTAACTCTGTCTAAGACTGTGATACATCAATAAAGCACTAGACCTGATCGTGTTTTATACAGTTAGTCAACCACAGAAAAGAATAATCAGAGATATTTATTCAGAAAGAAACGTTGTTTAGTCTTTTAAGCATCTGCTATTCCTTTCTTTCTTGAAAATGTTGTGTAGTGATTAGTTTTCATCTGAACAGGCATTTTCTCCTTCTTAAAAATTAAAACATACCCTATTTGAAGAGCAGAAATCAAAAAGAAAGATACAGCCTTCGTCTGTACAATGCTGAAAGGGTGCTTATTAAACAGAATATAAATACACTAAGGCCATTCTTACTGGCACACAATATTTTTGCCTTTTATATATAGAGAGACTAAGCAGGAGTGAAAATATGGTCCCTTTGCAATGTAGGTTCTATTGAACGAACCTACTTTGTACTCATTCATACTCTGTTGGGTCTCAGGGAAGTAAAGCTTGATTTTAATTTATAGTCAGCTTAGTAATCTACTACTTGTGTTCTGTTTGTTTTAGAAAGTTATTCAACTTCCTTAAAAGGAGAGTTACCCAAATTAAGATTTTTTTAAAAAAAAAGAAAGAAAATATAAACAAAGGAAGGAAACAAAAAAGGAAGGAAGACAGAAAAAGAAAAGAAGGAAGAAAGAAGCCTAAAGTGTAATAAAGTAGTAAGTACTAGCGAAAAAATCATAGAAGCATCCTCCCAAGTCTGAGTGATTGATTGCTTTACTGCTTTGAGGAAGACAATCTGTGATAAGCCATTTCTTTCTGGCCACATTCTATTACAGTAGAACCTGAAGGAACAATACTGACGTCAACAGATTGTTATAAAGAAATATGTGTGTGTGTGTGTGTGTGTATGTATATATATACACACATATATGTATACATATATACACACATACATACACACATATATATATTTCTTTTAACAATATATATACACACACACATATATATAAAGTATAAATTGATATGCAGCAATTTTCAACTACTGTTTCCAGAAATACAAGACTACCGTGAGCTGAGGTGAGTGAGTTGTTTTCTCACAAAAATAGCCTAAGCTAAGGATAATATTTTTATAATTCTGAGAAATAATCAATGGATATGTTTTCCATTTTAAGCTTTTAAGTCATCTTTTAACACAATTAATAGTTACTACCTCTACACAAATAAATTTTTAAAAACTAACAGAATACTTTGAAATTGACAGTCTTAGAACATAACTGCAACCCCTCATTTCCTGTTTCAAATGACAGAAATTATAGAAACCATATAGAAAACTGTTGAACACACATTTGATTTTGTATCAATGGTGCAGGATACTCCCACCTGCTTCAGACACAGACACATATCCTTACACACATTTTTTTTGAGATGCAGTCTCGCTCTGTCGCCATTCTGGAGTGCTCTGGAGTGGAGTGGAGTGCAGTGGTGCAATCACGGCTCACTGCAACCTCCGCCTCCCAGGTTCAAATGATTCTCCTGCCTCAGCCTGCCGACTAGCTGGGACTACAGGTGCACGCCACCATGCACAGCTAATTTTTTTGTATTTTTAGTAGTGACAGGGTTTCACCATGTTGGCCAGGATGGTCTTGATCTCTTGACCTCGTGATCCGCCTGCCTTGGCCTCCCAAAGTGCTGGGATTACAGGCATGAACTACCACACCCAGCCCCTGTGAACACATTTTAACATAAAGTCAAACGTATAACAAAACACCCCGGTTCAGGAAACAAAGAATAAATTCAAAATCATAAAATTCAAGAAGACCTGGGGTCTAAAGAGTCATAAAGGAAACAGAGATGCAGATACAAGTTTATGTTTAAAACCTGGAGTATGCAGATGAAAGTCTGTGAGGAAGAGCCTGGTCTCTAGTACTTGGAAATGAAACTAAGCTCCTCAAATAGCAGGGAGTCACTAAAGGCAAGAAAAATCCTCCTCAGATCATTTTAGGGAAACAGCAAACATATTTGTGATCAGTCCCTCTGTATTAGTCCATTGTCATGCTGCTATGAAGACATACTTGTGACTGGGTAATTTAGAAAGGAAAGAGATTTAATTGACTCACAGTTTAGCATGGCTGGGGAGGCCTCAGGAAACTTACAACTATGGCAGAAGGCACCTCTTCAGAGGGTGGTGGGAGAGAGAATGAGGGCCTGTAGGGGAAATGTTGGATGCTTATAAAACCATCAGATCTCATGAGAACTCACTCACTATCATGAGAACAGCACTAGGGAAACCACTCCCATGATTCAATTACCTCCCACCAGGTCCCTTCAATGACACATGGCGATTACAATTCAAGATGAGATTTGGGTTAGGACACAACCAAACCACATCATTCTGCCCCTGGCACCTCCAAAATCTCATGTTCTCAAATTTCAAAACCAATCATGCCTTCTCAACAGTCATCGAAAGTCTTAACTCAGTTCAGCATTAATCCAGAAGTACACAGTCCAAAGTCTCATCTGACACAAGCCAAGTTCCTTTTGCCTACAAGCCTGTAAAATCAAAAGCAAGTTAGTTACTTCCTAGATAAATGGGGGTACATGCATTGGATAAATACAGCCACTTCAAATGAGACAAATTTCCCAAATGAAGGGGCTGCAGGCCCCATGCAAGTCTGAAATCCAGTGGGGCAGTCAAATCTTAAAGCTCCAAAATGATGTCTTTTGATTCCATATCTCACATCCAGGTCATGCTGATGCAACAGTTAGGTTCCTGTGGTCTTGGGCATCTCTGCCTCTGTGTGCTTTCATAGACTGACATTGAGCATCTGAGATTTTTCCAGGCACACGGTGCAAGCTGTTGGTGGATTTACCATTTTGGGGTCTGGAGAATGGTGACACTCTTCTCACAGCTCCACTAGGAAGTGCCCCAGAGGGGACTCTGTGTGGGGGCACCAACCCCACATTTCTCTTCTTCACTTTTCTAGCAGCGGTTCTCCATGAAGTCCCCACCCCTGTAGCAAATTTCTGTCTGAACCTCCAGGCATTTCTATGCATCCTCTGAAATGTAGGCGGAGGTTCCCAAACCTGAGTTCTTGACTTCTGTCTACCCATAGCCTCAACACCACATGGAAGCCACCAAGGCTTGGAGCTGGCATCCTCTGAAACAATGGCCCAAGCTGTACATTGACTCCTTTTAGCTACAGCTAGCGCTGAAGCAGATGGGATACAGGGCATCATGCCCCAAGGCTGCACAGAGCAGGGGGTCCTGGCCTAGTCTGTGAAACCACAGGCCTCTGGGCCTGTGATGTGAGGAGCTGCAGTGAAGGTCTCTGAAGTGTCCTGGAGATGTTCTCCCCATTATCTTGGTGAATAACATTGGGCTTCTCATTACTTATGCAAATTTCTGTAACTGGCTGGAATTTCTCCCCAGAAAATGAGATTTTTCTTTTCTTTTTTATTTATTTATTTATTTATTTTAAAAATTTATTTATTATTATTATACTTTAAGTTGTAGGGTACACGTGAATAACGTGCAGGTTTGTTACATATGTATACTTGTGTCATGTTGGTGTGCTGCACCCATCACCTCATCATTTACATCAGGTATAAATCCCAGTGCAATCCCTCCCCCCTTCCCCCTCCCCATGATAGGCCCCGGTGTGTGATGTTCCCCTTCTTGAGTCCAAGTGATCTCATTGTTCAGTTCCCACCAATGAGAGAGAACATGCGGTGTTTGGTTTTCTGTTCTTGTGATAGTTTGCTAAGAATAATGGTTTCCAGCTGCATCCATGTCCCTACAAAGGACACAAACTCATCCTTCTTTATGGCTGCATAGTATTCCATGGTGTATATGTGCCACATTTTCTTAATCCAATCTGTCACTGATGGACATTTGGGTTGATTCCAAGTCTTTGCTATTGTGAATAGTGCCGCAATAAACATACGTGTGCATGTGTCTTTATAGCAGCATAATTTATAATCCTTTGGGTATATACCCAGTAATGGGATGGCTGGGTCATATGGTACATCTAGTTCTAGATTCTTGAGGAATCGCCGTACTGTTTTCCATAATGGTTGAACTAGTTTACAATCCCACCAACAGTGTAAAAGTGTTCCTATTTCTCCACATCCTCTCCAGCACCTGTTGTTTCCTGACTTTTTAATGATTGCCATTCTAACTGGTGTGAGATGGTATCTCATTGTGGTTTTGATTTGCATTTCTCTGATGGCCAGTGATGATGAGCATTTTTTCATGTGTCTGTTGGCTGTATGAATGTCTTCTTTTGAGAAATGTCTGTTCATATCCTTTGCCCACTTTTGATGGGGTTGTTTGCTTTTTTCTTGTAAATTTGTTTGAGTTCTTTGTAGGTTCTGGATATTAGCCCTTTGTCAGATGAGTAGATTGCAGAAATTTTCTCCCATTCTGATGGTAGTTTCTTTTGCTGTGCAGAAGCTCTTTAGTTTAATTAGATCCCATTTGTCAATTTTGGCTTTTGCTGCTGTTGCTTTTGGTGTTTTAGACATGAAGTCTTTGCCCATGCCTATATCCTGAATGGTACTACCTAGGTTTTCCTCTAGGATTTTTATGGTATTAGGTCTAACATTTAAGTCTCTAATCCATCTTGAATTAATTTTCGTATAAGGAGTAAGGAAAGGATCCAGTTTCAGCTTTCTACTTATGGCTAGCCAATTTTCCCAGCACCATTCGTTAAATAGGGAATCCTTTCCCCATTTCTTGTTTCTCTCAGGTTTGTCAAAGATCAGATGGCTGTAGATGTGTGGTATTATTTCTGAGGACTCTGTTCTGTTCTATTGGTCTATATCTCTGTTTTGGTACCAGTACCATGCTGTTTTGGTTACTGTAGCCTTGTAGTATAGTTTGAAGTCAGGTAGCATGATGCCTCCAGCTTTGTCCTTTGACTTAGGATTGTCTTGGAGATGCGGGCTCTTTTTTGGTTCCATATGAACTTTAAAGCAGTTTTTTCCAATTCTGTGAAGAAAGTAATTGGTAGCTTGATGGGGATGGCATTGAATCTATAAATTACCTTGGGCAGTATGGCCATTTTCACGATATTAATTCTTCCTATCCATGAGCATGGTATGTTCTTCCATTTGTTTGTGTCCTCTTTTATTTCACTGAGCAGTGGTTTGTAGTTCTCCTTGAAGAGGTCCTTTACATCCCTTGTAAGTTGTATTCCTAGGTATTTTATTCTCTTTGAAGCAATTGTGAATGGAAGTTCATTCCTGATTTGGCTCTCTGTTTGCCTGTTACTGGTGTATAATAATGCTTGTGATTTTTGCACATTAATTTTGTATCCTGAGACTTTGCTGAAGTTGCTTATCAGCTTAAGGAGATTTTGGGCTGAGACAATGGGGTTTTCTAAATATACAATCATGTCATCTGCAAACAGGGACAATTTGATTTCTTCTTTTCCTAACTGAATACCCTTGATTTCTTTCTCTTGCCTGATTGCCCTAGCCAGAACTTCCAACACTATGTTGAATAGGAGTGGTGAGAGAGGGCATCCCTGTCTTGTGCCAGTTTTCAAAGGGAATTTTTCCAGTTTTTGCCCATTCAGTATGATATTGGCTGTGGGTTTGTCATAAATAGCTGTTATTATTTTGAGGTACGTTCCATCAATACCGAATTTATTGAGCGTTTTTAGCATGAAGGGCTGTTGAATTTTGTCAAAAGCCTTTTCTGCATCTATTGAGATAATCATGTGGTTCTTGTCTTTGGTTCTGTTTATATGCTGGATTATGTTTATTGATTTGCGAATGTTGAACCAACCTTGCATCCCAGGGATGAAGCCCACTTGATCATGGTGGATAAGCTTTTTGATGTGTTACTGAATCCGGTTAGCCAGTATTTTATTGAGGATTTTTGCATCGATGTTCATCAGGGATATTGGTCTAAAATTCTCTTTTTTTGTTGTGTCTCTGCCAGGCTTTGGTATCAGGATGATGTTGGCCTCATAAAATGAGTTAGGGAGGATTCCCTCTTTTTCTATTGATTGGAATAGTTTCAGAAGGAATGGTACCAACTCCTCCTTGTACCTCTGGTAGAATTCAGCTGTGAATCCATCTGGTCCTGGACTTTTTTTGGTTGGTAGGCTATTAATTATGGCCTCAATTTCAGAGCCTGCTATTGGTCTATTCAGGGATTCAACTTCTTCCTGGTTTAGTCTTGGAAGAGTGAAAGTGTCCAGGAAATTATCCATTTCTTCTAGATTTTCCAGTTTATTTGCGTAGAGGTGTTTATAGTATTCTCTGATGGTAGTTTGTATTTCTGTGGGGTCGGTGGTGATATCCCCTTTATCGTTTTTAATTGCGTCGATTTGATTCTTCTCTCTTTTCTTCTTTATTAGTCTTGCTAGTGGTCTGTCAATTTTGTTGATCTTTTCAAAAAACCAACTCCTGGATTCATTGATTTTTTGGAGGGTTTTTTGTGTCTCTATCTCCTTCAGTTCTGCTCTGATCTTAGTTATTTCTTGCCTTCTGCTAGCTTTCGAATGTGTTTGCTCTTGCTTCTCTAGTTCTTTTATTTGCGATGTTAGAGTGTCAATTTTAGATCTTTCCTGCTTTCTCTTGTGGGCATTTAGTGCTATAAATTTCCCTCTACACACTGCTTTAAATGTGTCCCAGAGATTCTGGTATGTTGTATCTTTGTTCTCATTGGTTTCAAAGAACATCTTTATTTCTGCCTTCATTTCGTCATGTACCCAGTAGTCATTCAGGAGCAGGTTGTTCAGTTTCCATGTAGTTGAGCGGTTTTGATTGAGTTTCTTAGTCCTGAGTTCTAGTTTGATTGCACTGTGGTCTGAGAGACAGTTTGTTATAATTTCTGTTCTTGTACATTTGCTGAGGAGTGCTTTACTTCCAATTACATGGTCAGTTTTGGAGTAAGTACGCTGTGGTGCTGAGAAGAATGTATATTCTGTTGATTTGGGGTGGAGAGTTCTATAGATGTCTATTAGGTCTGCTTGCTGCAGAGATGAGTTCAATTCCTGGATATCCTTGTTAACTTTCTGTCTCGTTGATCTGTCTAATGTTGACAGTGGCGTGTTGAAGTCTCCCATTATTATTGTATGGGAGTCTAAGTCTCTTTGTAAGTCTCTAAGGACTTGCTTGATGAATCTGGGTGCTCCTGTATTGGGTGCATATATATTTAGGATAGTTAGCTCTTCCTGTTGAATTGATCCCTTTACCATTATGTAATGGCCTTCTTTGTCTCTTTTGATCTTTGATGGTTTAAAGTCTGTTTTATCAGAGACTAGTATTGCATCCCCCGCTTTTTTTTGTTCTCCATTTGCTTGGTAAATCTTCCTCCATCCCTTTACTTTGAGCCTATGTATGTCTCTGCGTATGAGATGGGTCTCCTGAATACAGCAGACTGATGGGTCTTGACTCTTTATCCAGTTTGCCAGTCTGTGTCTTTTAATTGGAGCATTTAGTCCATTTACATTTAAGGTTAAGATTGTTATGTGTGAACTTGATCCTGCCATTATGATATTAACTGGTTATTTTGCTCGTTAGTTGATGCAGTTTCTTCCTAGCCTCGATGGTCTTTACATTTTGGCATGTTTTTGCAATGGCTGGTACCGGTTGTTCCTTTCCATGTTTAGTGCTTCCTTCAGGGTCTCTTGTAAGGCAGGCCTAGTGGTGACAGAATCTCTAAGCATTTGCTTATCTGTAAAGGATTTTATTTCTCCTTCACTTATGAAACTTAGTTTGGCTGGATATGAAATTCTGGGTTTAAAATTCTTTTCTTTAAGAATGTTGAATATTGGCCCCCACTCTCTTCTGGCTTGTAGAGTTTCTGCTGAGAGATCTGCTGTTAGTCTGATGGGCTTCCCTTTGTGGGTAACCCGACCTTTCTCTCTGGCTGCCCTTAAGATTTTTTCCTTCATTTCAACTTTGGTGAATCTGGCAATTATGTGTCTTGGAGTTGCTCTTCTCGAGGAGTATCTTTGTGGCGTTCTCTGTATTTCCTGGATTTGAATGTTGGCCTGCCCTACTAGGTTGGGGAAGTTCTCCTGGATGATATCCTGAAGAGTGTTTTCCAACTTGGTTCCATTTTCCCCCTCACTTTCAGGCACCCCAATCAGACATAGATTTGGTCTTTTTACATAATCCCATACTTCTTGCAGGCTTTGTTCATTTCTTTTTCTTCTTTTTTCTTTTGGTTTCTCTTCTCGCTTCATTTCATTCATTTGATCCTCCATCGCTGATACTCTTTCTTCCAGTTGATCGAGTCGGTTACTGAAGCTTGTGCATTTGTCACGTATTTCTCGTGTCATGGTTTTCATCTCTTTCATTTCGTTTATGACCTTCTCTGCATTAATTACTCTAGCCATCAATTCTTCCACTTTTTTTTCGTGATTTTTAGTTTCTTTGCGCTGGGTATGTAATTCCTCCTTTAGCTCTGAGAAATTTGATGGACTGAAGCCTTCTTCTCTCATCTCATCAAAGTCATTCTCCGTCCAGCTTTGATCCGTTGCTGGCGATGAGCTGCGCTCCTTTGCCGGGGGAGATGCGCTCTTATTTTTTGAATTTCCAGCTTTTCTGCCCTGCTTTTTCCCCATCTTTGTGGTTTTATCTGCCTCTGGTCTTTGATGATGGTGATGTACTGATGGGGTTTTGGTGTAGGTGTCCTTCCTGTTTGATAGTTTTCCTTCTAACAGTCAGGACCCTCAGCTGTAGGTCTGTTGGAGATTGCTTGAGGTCCACTCCAGACCCTGTTTGCCTGGGTATCAGCAGCAGAGGCTGCAGAAGATAGAATATTTCTGAACAGCGAGTGTACCTGTCTGATTCTTGCTTTGGAAGCTTCCTCTCAGGGGTGTACTCCACCCTGTGAGGTGTGGGGTGTCAGACTGCCCCTAGTGGGGGATGTCTCCCAGTTAGGCTACTCAGGGGTCAGGGACCCACTTGAGCAGGGAGTCTGTCCCTTCTCAGATCTCAACCTCCGTGTTGGGAGATCCACTGCTCTCTTCAAAGCTGTCAGACAGAGTCGTTTGCATCTGCAGAGCTTTCTGCTGCGTTTGTTATTGTTTACTGTGCCCTGTCCCCAGAGGTGGAGTCTACAGAGACAGGCAGGTTTCCTTGAGCTGCTGTGAGCTCCACCCAGTTCGAGCTTCCCAGCAGCTTTGTTTACCTACTTAAGCCTCAGCAATGGCGGGTGCCCCTCCCCCAGCCTCGCTGCTGCCTTGCCGGTAGATCGCAAACTGCTGTGCTAGCAATGAGGGAGGCTCCGTGGGCGTGGGACCCTCCCGGCCAGGTGTAGGATATGATCTCCTGGTGTGCCTGTTTGCTTAAAGCGCAGTATTGGGTGGGAGTTACACGATTTTCCAGGTGTTGTGTGTCTCAGTTCCCCTGGCTAGGAAAAGGGATTCCCTTCCCCCTTGCGCTTCCCAGGTGAGGCAATGCCTCGCCCTGCTTCAGCTCTCGCTGGTCGGGCTGCAGCAGCTGACCAGCACCGATCGTCCGGCACTCCCCAGTGAGATGAACCCAGTACCTCAGTTGAAAATGCAGAAATCACCGGTCGTCTGTGTTGCTCGCGCTGGGAGTTGGAGACTGGAGCTGTTCCTATTCGGCCATCTTCGAGATTTTTCTTTTCTATCACATCGTTAGGCTGCAAATTTTCCAAACTTTTATATGCTCTGCTTCCTCTTGAACATTTTGCCACTTAGAAATTTCTTCCACCAGATACCATAAATCATCTTTCTCAAGTTCACAGTTCCACAGATCTCTAGGACAGTTGCAATATGCCATTAGTCTCTTTGCTGAAACATAGCAAGAATCACTTCTATTCCAGTTCCCAAGTTCCTCATCTCCATCTGAGACAATCTCAGCCTGGAATTCATTGTCCATATTATTCTAAGCAGTTTGTTCAAAGCCCTTCAACAAGTCCCTGGGAAGTTTGAGACTTTCCCCATATCTTCTGTCTTCAGAGCCCTTCAAGTCGCTAGGAAGTTCCAAACTTTTGCACATTTTTCTGTCTTCTTCTGATTCCTCCAAATTGTTCCAACTTCTGCCTGAAACTCAGTTCCCAAGTCAATTTACGGGACTTTTGGTTATGTTAACAGCAGCATGCCCACCTCACTCCTGGTACCAATTTACTGTATTAGTCCATTCTCATGCTGTTATGAAGAAATATTTGAGACTAGGTAATTTACTTTAAAAGAAGTTTAATTGACGCACAGTTTTGCAGGTGTAGGGAGTCCCCAGGAAACTTACAATCATGGCAGAAGGCAACTCTTCACAGGGTGGAAAGAGAGAGAATGAGTGCCAGCAGGGGAAATGCCATATGCTTATAAAACCATCAGATCTCATAAGAACTCATTCACTATCATGAGAACAGCATGAGAGAAACCAACCCCATTATTCAGTAACTCCCACTGAGTCTTTCCTAGAAACTGGGGATTACATTTCAAGATGAGATTTGGGTGGGGACACAGTTAAACCATATCGTCTTCAAAGTATAGAAATTAAGAAAAAAGATGTTTGCAATAATTAGGAAATACATCATTCATTGTCCATGGGTGTGAGGCCTGAATTGATGATATCCCAGTAATCAGCAACTGTAATGCATATAGAGTTTATTTGTGCTTATACTGCAACTTATGGACTCAGCTTTACTTTTTCTACATATTCGGTCAATTATGCCATCACAATTGATTAAATGGACTCTTTTGTAAACAGAATAGAAGCACCTATTTTCTTATTTATACTGGAATCTTTTCCTGAGTTTATGGCTCCCCTGTAGTTATTTACTTATCTAATTTTATTACTTAAGCATGTTGTGCTGATCCCAGTAACTTTGTAGTGCATTCTAATACATGCTAATGACTTCTCAATTTATTTTTCAAAACTCTCTTGACTATTGAATATTTATTTTTTGTATCTAACTTTAGGTCATTTTATCCTATAAACTCAAATTCTTACCGGAATTTTAGTTAAATTATATATTTATTTGTTTAAAAAAATTGGCATTTTCATTACTCAAACTCTTCCCATCCAAGAATACGGGAATACACTTCTATGTATTCAGGACACCCTATGGGTCTTTTATCTTTTGAAACATTTCCCAGTGTCTATATTTTTGTGAATGGTATACTTTCCCATTTCCAATTCCAAGTGTTTTAAGTTGGTAGGGATATAAGTTATTGATTTTGTCTGCCTTTTATGAAAGCATACATTTCATTATTCATTATTAATAATTTCATTATTAATTTACTAGAGTCTCTTCAATGTTGTAGACATTTACTAGAATTTCTTCGATGTTGCAGGTATGTAATTACATGATAACATGAGACAATTTTGTTCCTTTTTGTATTACAAAATTTTGAAAAGTATTTTATTTTTCTCTATATTTCCTTTGACCTCAAAAGTGTACTATAGTTAAGTTGACAGCAGACAAAAAGATTCTTTCTTTAGGAATTTTTAAAAATAAATTTTGACGTTTACCATTTAGAATAAATGCTGCTATTGGTTTTAACAAATTATGGTGTAAAGCTCATTTAAAGCTTTCTTTTATTCATAATTTTTTTGAAAGTGGCTTCTATATTTTATTAAATGTCTTTTAGCATCAATGAATATAATCATTTGTTTTTCTACTTTATTTACATATTATATTCATAAGTATGTTGGTATAAAAATCAGCTTCATATTACTGAAAAATATCTCTACTTGGCCAAGTAAATAATTTTGAGAATGATTGTTAGATTCTTCTTGTCAATATTTTGCTTTAAATTTAAATTTTTCATTTTTTAAGTTGTATTTTATTTCTAATTGACATGCAATAATTATACATATTTATTGATTACTGTGTGATGTTTGGATATGTGTATACATTCTTGAAATGATTAAATCAAAACATTTAGCTTATCCATCATTTCAATCATTTATTATATCATTGTGATAACATTTGAAATCCTCTCTTCTAGATATTTTGAAATATACAATACAATAAGTGTTCATAAATAAGATTGGTCAATATGTGACTTTTATGATAGTCTCTCATAAATAGAATTCTGTTTTTTCTAACTGATAGTAGTCATGCTAAATAGAACTTGAAGCACTTGCTTATAATTTGGATATTTGTGGCAGAGATTTTTGGTCATTGAACTTAAAGGAACAGTAGCATTTATTGAGATTGCAAAAGAAAAACTGGACAAGGAGGGTGTTTGAGGAGGAAAGTAAAAGCCTTGGCATACAAATTGTTTAGTTCGAAATACCCAATCTACATTCAAGTTGGTTGTCTCAGGGTTTCTCATGGGGTCTTCACTGAGATTTGGAATTGACATTTTTGTGTGTGTGAGAATGTGTATTGCAACTGACAGTTGAATTTACAATCTGAATTTTAGGGCAACCATCAGGGGTGGAGATAGAAATGTAAGAGTTACAACTTCATAGATGACATTTAAAGTCAAGGAACTTGAACTTTCAATTAGGCCGTGGATGTAAATACAAAAGAGGTTGAAGAATTGAGCTTTGACGTGCTTTAACATTCTGATTTAGGAAAGAATTTGACCAAAACAAATAGTAGCAGAGCATGCGATGAGAAAACCAAGGCAGTATGATTACCTTCACTTACTATAGTTACAATGATAGCATGAAATATAAAACAATGTATGTTTCCGATAGATAGATACACACATACATGTATACACATATTTTTTATTAAGCTGTGTTATATACTTATTTAAATTCTTGGTAATTTAAGAAATAAATGTTACATACAGCCATCTTCAGAGATCATAAAAATACATAAATATAATTCCATAGATTAATTGCTCAAATTTAACAATATATAAACTGACATAAAAACAACATGCATTCATTGACAATGAGCTACATATTTTCATTGTGTTGCATTTCATTTGAATCTGCATAGCCCCTAAAAAAATGCATCAGTAGATATCAATGAGAACATTCTTTGTATTTGGATTTGCACAATAACCCTTTGTATGGACTGTGTATTCTAAGAGGTTGACCATTTCTAGCCCCCACTCAATAAATGTCAGTAGCATCTTCCAGTTACTCTAACAATCATATAGGTCCCCACCCCTTGTTAAATACTCCATTTGTGACTGTACTGATCTTAAATCGATAATATTTGAAGCTTATACTAATATTTTAGTACCAGTAATATTTTAGTAGTGAATATATTTATTAAATGTCATTAATAAAGCATACAAAATTAATAAGTATAAAATTGTGCTCAACCTGTGCATGTGTGAATATATAACAAAATTGCAATGACACAATAAAATAATTTAAAATTATTTTAGATATCTTGGAAGAAAATTTATGTGATAATACATTCAAAATTAAATGGCATTGCATTATTGAAAGAATATACAATTTGAATACTTAACAACTTGAAAGGCCAATAATGACAAATATTATTTTAACTAGTATTTATACAGTGTGTTGATATTCAATCAACATACTGATATTATTATCAATATTAATATCAATTGGTAATATTTTTTGTGTTTAAAGATACATTGGTAAGTTCTTGCATTGGTTTCCCTTCCCACCCAATATGCCCCTGCTGAATCTCTGTAATTTCCGAAATTTGTACACAACCCATCAAATTAAAAATTAATTCCTGGTCAGCCGGGCGCGGTGGCTCACACCTGTAATCCCAGCACTTTGGGAGGTCGAGGCAGGCGGACCACGAGGTCAGGAGATCGAGACCATCCTGGCTAACATGGTGAAACCCCATTTCTACTAAAAATACAAAAAATTAGCCGGGCGCGGTGGCGGGCGCCTGTAGTCCCAACTACTCGGGAGGCTGAGGCAGAAGAATGGCGTGAACCTGGGAGAGTTTGTATTTGGATTTGCACAATAACCCTTTGTATGGACTATGTATTCTAAGAGGTTGACCATTCCTAGCCACTACTCAATAAATGTCAGTAGCATCTTCCAGTTACTCTAACAATCATATAGGTCCCCACCCCTTGTTAAATACCCCATTTATGACTGTACTTTGGTAGTGAGCCAAGATCACGCCACTGCACTCTAGCCTGGGCGACAGAGCAAGACTCCATCTCAAAAAAAAAAAAAATTAATTCCTGGTCCATCAGGGCATCTTCAGGACTCTGCCCTAACTTTAATTCTGATTAGTTGCATTATACCAGTTGTTAAATAACTTTTCCGTATACCTTATTCATTCTAGTAAGGATGAAAAGAACCTAATAACTTTATTTTTGAAGCATATACAATTGATTTGAACTAAACTAGGGAACCCTTGTGCTCTCATGTCTTTTTTATTGCTGCTACCAGGAATCTTCTTGTTCTCTAAATTAATTGTTTCCCATGGTCTCATAATCTTGACAGATGCTAAAACATCATGTGATAAAATATAGCACCAATTTTGTTTAAAAACAAATAGAGAAACTAAAATCTTCCAATGTTGGACACTATATAATATTTTCTGAAAACCAGAGGCAAATTTTTCATAAAAACTAATGTTAAAATGTTTAACATGATTTCATGATTTCAAGTCATTTCAACATGGTAGATGTAAGACTATAGCAAGGCTATAACACATTAAATGAATATATATAAAACAGGAAAAGAGTAGCTATAACTGCATAAAATAATAAAAATAATTGAAGCAATATTTGCACAACTAAACAATGAACAATGAGCAGCACTAATCAATTGACTTGACAAAAATAGTTCTAAAATATTGTTTTATAATAACTTAGAATTACAAGTAGTAATAAGAAAAAATACCGTGGGAATGTGGGTAAAACATATGAGCAGGCATTTTGTAGAAAAATACATTAAAATGTCAAATAGCATAAAATAAATAAATGTGCATGACTTTATGTTCTTATTCTATATGTGTATGATTAGAAGCAAAATATTTGGCTTTATTATTGTTAAAATCGGTTGACCCTTGAACAACGTGGGGATCGGAGGCACCAACCCCTATGCAGTCTACTAACAGCCTACTGTTGAGCGGAAGCCTTACAGAAAACGTAACAGTTGATTAACACATATTTTGTATGTTATATGTTTTATATACTCTGTTGTTACAATAAAATAAGTTAGAGAAAAAATATTGTTAAGAAAATTATAAGGAAGAGAAAATATGGCCAGGTGCGGTGGCTCACGCCCATAATCCCATCACTTTAGGAGACTGAGGCAGGTGGATTGCCTGAGTTCAGGAGTTTGAGACCAGCCTGGGCAACATGGGGAAACCCAGTCTCTGCTAAAAATAAAAAAATTAGCGGGATGTTCCTGCAATCCCAGCTACTTGGGAGGCTGATGCAGAAGAATCGCTTGAACCTGGGAGGCAGAGGTTGCAGTGAGCCATCATTGTGCTACTGCACTCTAGCCTGGGCAACAGAGTGAGACTCTGTCTCAAAAACAAAAAGAAGGAGGAGGAGGAGGAGAAGAAAAAGGAAGAAGAAGTGGGAAGAAGGAAGAAGAAGGAGGAGGAGGACGAGGAAGAAGGAAGAAGGAAGAAGAAGGAGAAAAAAAATTTACTATTTGTTAAGTGGAAGTAGGTCATCATAAAGATCTTCATCCTCACGATCTTCAGGTTGAGTAGGCTGAGGAGAGGCATAAAGGAGGGGTTGGTCTTGCTGTCTCAGGGGTGACAGAAGCAGAATAAAATCTGCATAAAAGTGAACCTGTGCTATTCAAACGTGTGGTGTTCAATGGCCAGTTGTATCTTATCATACGGGATATATATTTTAAGATTTGCTTTCATCATCCAATACTACATTTTTAAATGTTACTTATGTTGGACATGTAAATACATTTAACTCTCACGTAGTGTTTTATTTTATGAGCAAACTAATGTATATTCTTTATTTCAATAATGGCACAATCCAGGGTGACTATTTATATTAATCCATTTTCATGCTGCTGATAAAAACATACCTGAGACTGGGCAATTTACAAAATAAAGAGGTTTATTAGACTTACAGTTCCACATGGCTGGGAAGGCCTCACAATTAGGGCAGTAGGTAAAAAGCATGTCTCACATGGTGGCAGACAAGAGAAGAGGGAATTTGAGCAGGGCAACTCTCCCTTATAAAACCATCAGATCTCCTGAGACTAACTATCATGAAAACAGAACAGGAAGTAACTGTTCCCATGATTCAATTACCTCCCACTGGGTCCCCCACATAACACATGGGAATTCCAGATGAGATTTGAATTGGCACACAGCCAAACTATATCACTATTCTTTACTTATTACCATCAGTGCTGTCATAAACATCCTTAGCGACATTTGCACATATTCTGTTAACCTTAAAGTTGAATCGGTATGTCATTGTATATTATTCTCAGCTATACTGGTAAATGTCAAATTGTTCTCCAAATTGACTGACAATTTCCATTCCCAACACCAATATCTAAGAGTTCTAGTTTCCCTGACACACAGTATTCAGTGTTTTCAGACATCCCTTTGACAACTATAAAATAGTTTCATGGTTTTAACTTGCATATTCCCTATTACTGCTTAGATTGATACTTTTATTATTTTTACTAGTTATTCTGTTTTCTTTTCCATACTAATGTATGGTCATTCTTTATATATTCTCCATAGTTTTGTGTGTTCACTGTTTGTTTTAAAAATATATTTTCCCAGTTTTTGGCTTACCTTTTAATTTTATTGCATCTTCCTGTGCCATTTAAAAATGACAGAGTTGTATTTATTAATCTCACATAGTTTGTGCTTTTGCCTTGCTTAAGAAATTAATCTATACCCAGAATACACTTTCATCAACATCTAGATGTGTTAAGGTATTATTTTTTATATTTAGATTTCAAGTTTATGTTGCATCATGTGAAACATGAATCTAGATGAATCCTTCTTCATATGGGCAACATGTGTACAGGTACCAGTTACACCTGAGCTATTTCTGTGTTGTTCATTCCAATTTATTGACCTATTTGTGTAATTTGACACAAATACCAAATTGACCAAATTACTCACATTTTATAACCCTCAATAAACCTGCAATATTATGAGATAAAACTAGTCACACATTTTACTTCAAAATTGTCAGCTGCTTTTGGCCTTTGATCTTTATATGTGTTTATCGACCTCACATATTTCATGAAATATTATTTGTTTAATGGTATTTTTATTGGAATTTCACTAAATTCATGAATTAATTTGGGAAGAATTTTCATGTTTACCATAATAACTTCATCCATAAACATGTTCTAATATCCATCACTTATTCAAGTATATTTTATTTTTTAATAGGTTTTATTATTTTTTTCACAAAGATATTTTAAAATATGATATATTCCTACATATCTTGTGATTTTGTGCTACTGTGAGAATATATGAGTCAGGATTCTTCAGAGAAACAGAACCAATAGGCAATGGGAGAGAGAAAAAGAAGAAGAGACAGAGAAAAAAGAGAGAGAGATTTACAGTAAGAAATTTCCTCATGCAATTATGGAAGCTAGGAATTTTAAAATTTACAGTGTGGGCTGACAGCCTGGAGAACCAGGAGAGCTGACAGTGCAGTTGATGTCTGAAAAATTGTTCTCTTACTCAGAAAAGCTGGTTTCTGTTCTATTCAAGTCTTTAACTGATTGGATGAAGCCCACCCACATTATGGGGAGCAATCTGCTTTAATCGAGGTTCACTGATTTAAATACTAAACTCATCCAAAACACTTTCCAAGCTGACACTTAAAATTAACAATTACAGTGAATAGTATATTTAATATATCAATACATTTTAAATATTTTATTTTACATATTTAAATGTGTTTAATATATTTGAAATTTTAAAATACAATATTTTAATTAAAATCAAAATTAAATTTTTTAAAAATGCTTTGCTTGTTTTATATGGAAATTGCTAATACACTCAGAAATATATAGCCTGTAATATATAATTAGGTTGGTGGAAAAGTAATTGCGGCTTTGCCATGACTTAATGGTAAAAACTGCAATTACTTTTGCACCAACTTTATAGCAAACTTGCTGAATTTTCTAAATATTTCCAGTGGTTTGCAGACTCTCCTATACCTTTTCTATGAAGACAAGCCTATTGCATGAAAAGAAGAACACTGTTTTCTTTTTTTCTTCATGTTTTCTTTATAGGAAATTGGATAGTACTGCCATACAATGTTGAATCAAAGATATTATAATGAGAATTATTCTCTTGTTCCTGACTTTTTATACAGTTGGCCCCATCTATCCATGGGTTCTTCATTCATAGATTCAACCAACTGCAGATCAAAAATAGTTGAAAAAATAATGGTCGCATGTGTAGTGAACACGTACAGACTTTTTCTTGACATGATTCCCTAAACAATACAGTATAGTATTTACATGGTATTTATATTGTTTTGGTATTATAAGTAATCTAGAAATAATTTACAGTGTACAAGAGGATGTGCATAGGTTATATGCAGATAATATACCACTTTATATAAGGGACTTGAGCATCCATGGATTTTGTATTCATAGGGGATCCTGAAATTAATTCCCCATAGGTGCTCAGAGATGACTATATATGAATATTTTACTATGAGATTTAATGTTTACAGTATGTTACATTCTGGTATATATCTGTAGGTATACATACACAATATTTATGTGTATATATACAGAAATCACAAATCTAAATTTAAAATGTGGTAAGTATACTACAGAAATAATTGATTTTCTCAGCCATTTAAGATTGTTACTGATTTGATGTCCTATTATCTCTGAACACTAAATTTTTGTCTCTAAATGCTCCTACATAATCACAACTGGCAAAATCAAGAAATTAATATTGATACCTTACCACCATTGATCTCAGACTATATTCAAGCTTTGACAAGTGTTCAAATAATACAATTTATAGTAAAATGATCAAATTATGAATCATGCCTTGAGCAGTTTGAAACAGTTTCTCCCACAGATTTTATAAAACATACTTTAATTTTGGGGTTGTCTGATGTTTCCACATAATTAGATTCAAGTTATGTATCTTCAGCAGGAATTTAAGTGATGTCCTATTTTTCTGTTTTCTATGAAATTATATACTGTCTCCCAACGCCCCCCACCCCACCATTGCTGATAACATTCAATGTGATCACTTGATTAAGCCTATATCGTCTACACTTCTTTCTGACTAGGCTTCAACACCCACATAAGCTTCAGCCCTCATTCTGAAAACCCATGTGGAGACCTCTAGCCATATACACCGCTCTGCACTCTGGGTTCTAATATCTTATCCGGCTCCCCCAATATATCCCCACGTCGTCCTGCTTAGGCTCCCAAATGGAATGCTTGGCCATATGTCTGAGGTTAATATCTTCCTCAACCTGCAGGGTTTCAGCAGTACATGAAGAGCTTCCCCACACTTTTGGAGCCTTTTTTGTCCTGTTTTGGTACTGACATCCCATGGCTAATGCCAGACATCACTTGATGCCCTCTTCATCTCACTCAGGCTGTGACACCTGCTGTGGATGCCCTCTTTAACATGCTCTGCTTCTGACATCTCATGCCAAGACGCTTTTTCCATGCTTTGTTTCAACTAACTCCTGTAGAACTGAATTGTTCAGGAAAACAAAAGGAATAAAATCAGAAGTGGATTGCACTTCTTTAAAATATGAGAGTCTTTTTTTTGTAGTTGATATTTAATTAGTTTACATGGATTGAAATTACATATATATTTGGAATTCTATCTTTTTTTAAATTACTATGATTTTTAAGGTTAATATGTTTAACCTGTATTTCCTTCTTAATATTGTCCTAATCAACTTTTCCAGATTCTTTCTGTGTGTTTGAAACATTACATATACTATATGTAATATATACGTCATATAAAAATAGTATATTTTACATACACTATTTTTATTATTATAGTAAAGAAAAATCGAGACAAAATAAATAAGTCTTGAGATTGAAGTTTAATGAATTTGATTTTAAGAAACCACCATGTAACCAAAACTCCTATCAAGATACAGAAAAGACTGCAATCACTCCAAAGAGTTTCCTTTTGCCCTCTTTCAATCAATCCCCATCATCCACAATCACTGATAACATTATTTTGTCTTCCCTTGAACTTTATTTAAATTGTAATCACATAATATAGATTGTTTGAGGGGGGTGAGAAGGAAGACTGAAGCTGACTTCTTTTCCTGGGACAGTTTGCTGATCATGACTGTCATCAGTAATACATTTACAAGTTGGCTGATATAAGTTAGTTTGGCTCTGGTGACTCAGCGGGGTGACTGTTCTGCAAATGTCCACTATCCTTATTCTGGAGCTACTGGGGTAGAAGCTATGTGCTTCTTACATCAAGGGCATAAAAAGGCAAAAGAGAAATTTATGTTTAAATTTAACTTCCACTGTAATAGTATTAGCAGGTGGGCCTATTTAGAGATGATTAAGCAACAAGGATTCTGTCCTCATGGATGGGTTTAATATCTTTCAAAAAGGGCTTTTGGGAGAAGATTGTCTCTTGCCCTTCCACCTTCACCCATGAGATGATATCACAAGAAGGCCACCAAAAGATGCCTCCTCTTCAGTCTTAAATTCAACAGCCTCCAGAACTGTGAGAAACACATTTCTATTCATTATGTATTACCATGTCTCAGGTACTCTCTTATAGCAGCATGAAATGAACTATGACAATTGAGGATTCAGATTTAAAGAGTGGGAAATGTATATCACATCCATACTAGGAAAAACTGCAGTCACATAGCAAAAGATAAGCAGCAGACAAAAAAAAAACCCTGGAATTCTTAATGAAATTTACTTGAGTCTTCTCTCACAGTCACAGTTCCCTCCCACATACAAACTATAACCATCCTTATCCCAGCACCTTCAAAGTTTAGTTCAGTCGTTATATCAAGCTCTTGATACAGAAGTATATGAAATAAAGACAACTTATCTGCTTCAATTCCTCACATGCAGTAGGGCAACAACAAGAAAATAACTGCAATAAATATCCTGTATGAAAAGAGAAGAAAACGAACACATACAATAGTCACTGTTCCATAGTACTTATAAAATCTTTCTGTAAAACATATTTCTCAGTTCTCTTGCTCCAGGGGTTCTCACCTAGTGGTGATTTTTCTCCCCAGGGGGCTTTTGGCAAAGGATGGTGTATTAGTGCATTCTCACATTGTTATAAAGAACTACCTGAGGCTGGGTAAATAAAGAAACGAGGTTTAATTAACTCACAGTTCCACAGGCTGTACAGGAAGCACTGCTGAGGAGACCTCAGGAAACTTAATCATGATGGAAGGTGAAGAGGAAGGAATCACCTTTTACATAGCTAGAGCAGGAGGAAGTGTGGGGGAGGTGACACACACTTTTAAACAACCATATCTCATTAGAACTCACTATCATAAGAACAACAAAGGGAGGGGAAGTATGCTCCATGAGCCAATCACCTTCAACCAAGACCATCCTGCAACATTGGAGATTATAGGTCAACATAAGATTTGATTGGGGACACAAATCCAAACCATATCGTGTCACTCTGGCTCCTCCCAAATTTTATGTTATTTTCACATTGTAAAATACAATCAACCCCTTTCAACAGTCCCCCAATGTCTTCACTCATTTCAGAATTAACTGAAAAGTCTGCAGCCCCAAAATCTTATCTGAGACAAAGCAAGTACTTTCTGCCTATGAGCCTGAAAAATAAAATAAAAAAAAAAAGTTAATTACTTTCAAGATACAATGGGAATACAAGCATTGGCTAAATACTCCCATTCCAAGAGGGAGAACTCAGCCAGACAAGAGTGCTACAAACCCCATGCAAGTCCAAACCCAGCAGGGCAGTCATTAAATCTTAAAGCTGCAAAATAATCTCCTTTGATTACATGTTTCACATCCAGGCAACACGGATGCAATGAGTGGGCTCCCACAGCCGTGGGCAACTCCACCCCTGTGGCTCTGCAGGGTGCAGCCCCCTTGAGTGCTTTCACCATCTGGCATTGAATGCCTGTGTCTTTTCCAGGTGCAGGGTGCAAGCTGTGGTGGATCTACCCCTTTGCGTAATCCATTATAAACTGAAATTATCATAAGTAAAAAAATGTGTTTGATACATATAACCTACTGAGCATCATAGTTTAGCCTGGCCTACCTTAAACATGCTCAGAAAACTTACATTAATGTAAGTAAGCTGGGCAAAATCATCTCACCCAAAGCCTATTTTATAACGAAGTGTTGAATATCTCATGCAATTTATTGAATACTGTATTGAAAGTGAAACACAAAATTGTTATATGGGTATTTAAAATACAGTTTCTACTGAAAGATTATTGCTTTTGCACCATGATAAAGTTGAAAACTTGTAAGTCGAATCATCATAATTTGGAGACTATCTTCCTCTGTCTCTGTGTATATATAGAGAGACGATGCTCTGGTACCTTCATAGGAAAGGATTGGTATATTAAAAAGACCAAAAAGAACCCCTCATATTTTAAAAACCTGAGAATTTCAGATTATGAAATAATTATATCATGCAGACATCTATTTGTGTTAAAAGAGACTCTGGAAAAAGTTCAATGTGGATGTTATCTCCTAATAGGAATGGAGTCAATATTAGTCCATGGGCTGACTGTATCTCATCTGATGGAAAAGATAGTAGAGGATATCGATTAGAAGTAGAGTGTGAAGGAGTGACTTTTACAGTATAATGGATTAAGTTTAATGACAAGGCTTATTACTAGTCAATACAAGGCTTAACCTTATAGCCACATTAGTTAGGCATTATTGTCCAAAATAATTTGAAGTAGATTGAATGATTTATTGAATAAACATAAATGTCTGGAAGAAGATAAATACTAGTTTTCTGCTGATGCGGGATTGTTTTCAGGATCCTGAACACATTTCTGTGTTTTTAGCTTTCCTACAGCATAAGGTAAAATCAGTTAATTAAACCATATGTTAAAGTGTAACTAAATTTTAATTTTAGGGTAATATATATCACAAACTATGAATTCATTTGCTAAGTATTATTTAAAAATTTGTCCCACAAAGAGTTTATGGCATTTTTTTTGAAAAGCCAGACATTTGATTAAAATATTTCAGCAAATTATTTTGAACATTGAGGTGCAAAAAGATGATGCCAACTGAGGTTATTGTTCCTATATAAACATATTAGGTGCAAACAATTCAAGTAAAGATTTTTTAGGTTTAAAATGTCTCAAGTTTTTTTTAAAAACTTGATAAAGTTTATACTTTTCTCCAAACACTACCAAAGTTATTTAAAAATGGGAGACATGTAGATGAAAGCAGGAAACAGAACAAATGCATTAAAATATTAAATAAAATTATTGTACAAATATCATGAACTTCAAACTTATTTATACTAATATGTTACACCTTTCTAGCAAACAAAATTTACATTAATTCAGAATTCAGCTTTACATTAGTTCAAGTTGGGCAAAAACATCTAATCCAAAGTCTATCTATAATAAAATGGTGAATATCTCATGTAATCTTTGAATACTATTTTGAAAGAGAAACACGAAATGGTTATATGAGGATTCAAAATGCAGTTTCTACCGAATATATACAACTTCAGCAGAGTTCAGCTTTCAGAGTTAAGCTTTCAAGATCAACTCTTTGCTTCCATTTACTTAAAAATTTTTAACTCTCCCCTGAGCTTTAGAGGAAGAGTATTATTAGCCTATTTTTCACTTTTTCAAATTAAGGGAAATTGACTTCAAATTGTAGAACAGAGACCTGCACTCTAGAAAAAATGCCACATTTTACTCTATTTCTGTGAAATCTCATTTTCTCTTCTAAAGAGTTTTGTTTGTTATGTTAATTTTTATTAAATAAAATCTGAATGCAGAAAAATGCATAGAACCTAACAGTAAAATATATTAACTATTGACAAATGTGTATACTATTGTAAGCAATACCCAAATTATGGTATAAATTCCTTCATTGTAGAAATTTCCCACATGGCATTTTCTAGTTTTTTATTACCTACTCCTGGCTTAGGCCACCTCTTTTATGATTTCTATCATAGATTGATTTAGTCGGTCTTTGAATGTCATCAAATGGGATCATACAGAATGTACTCTTTTGTGCCTGGTTAATTTCCTTCAACACAATGTTTTTGGTATTGAGCCATACTGTTGACAGAGCAATAATTTATTTATTTTGTTTTTACCTAGTTGTTTTCAGTTGTACAAATAAACCAACATTTTTCAACAGATCTGCTGATGGACTTTTGAATTTTTTCCACTATAGTCTATAAAAAATAAAGATGTTATTAACATGCTTATACAATCATTTATAAACATAGAATTTAATTGTTTTGGAGTAGAATTGCTGGGTCGTAAGGTAGGGGTAAGTTTTACTTTTAAAGGAATTGAAACACTTTTTTCAAATGGCTGGACTATTTAACATTTCTACAAGCAATATTTAAGAGACTCATTGCTTAACATCTGTGCTAACAGATGATACTGTTAGACTTCTAAATTTTAGACATTCTAGGTGTGTAGTGGCATCTCATGGTTTTAATTTGTAGTTTTGTGATAACTAATGATGCTTTTTTAAATTTGTTTTGCTTTTGTTGTTATTCTTTGCCATTTGTCTTCTTTGCAAATGTTTATTAGATTATTTTATCCACTTTTTACTGGATTTTTAAATATTTTTCTTATTGAATTAAAATTCTTCATAGATTTTGAATATAAGTCTTCTTTTTAGATGTATATCTTGTGAATATCTTTTAGTCTGTAGCTTACCAAGTCAGGTTTTCAATGAGGAGAAATTTTAAGTCTAGCAAAGTATAGTTTAGCAATTTTCCTTTGATGCCTATTGCATTCAGTCTGCTCTCTTAAGAAAAATTTAAGGCATCATGATGTTGAAGGGATCCTGCTGAATTTTATGCAAGAAGGGTGAAATATTTTACTTTTTCATTTACTTCTACAATCTAGCTTAATTTCGTTTTTTTATATATATATATTTATGCAGATGTTCCTTGACTTACAATGGGGGTTACATCCTGATAAAGCCATTGCAAGTTGAAAAACTGTAAGTTGAACCATTGTGAGTCAGAAACTATCTGCATACACATATATAAAATGTTTATTCTATTTAATAGATATACACACAGATACATAGATACATATGCATAATTATTACATATAGTTTTAATTGTTTTATTAGTATTTGCTCAGAAGATTTTTCTTCTCATTAAATTAAATTTATTGAAGAATGACTTTATCATAAGTTAGGTTCTATTTTTATACCCTATTTTATACTTTTATTTTTCATTTAGGTGTTGCCTATGTATATATTTTAAGTTAGTTTCTCAAATATTTTATAAATTTCAGTGTACAGATTTATCACATCTTTTTAAAGTTTTTCTAAGTATGTATTCCATATTTCCAGTTCTTTTTAAAAATTTATTTATTGCCAGTGTATAGTAAGTCATTTGATTTTTTGGCAATGTTTGCTTTTTGTTTGGACCTCCCTAAATTCACTTACTAGTTCTACTTTTGTTTATGTGAATTTTATCTAGTAATTATCTTCCCACCATCTGTCAGTTATGAAGATCTATTGCATCACCTTCTAAACATGTTTCAACCAGCCTGGGCAATATGGGGAAACCCCATCTCTACAAAAACAGCACAAAAAAAATTAGCTGGGCATGGTGTGAGCCTGTACTCCCAGTTACTTGGGAGGCTGAGGTGGGAGGATCACCTGAGCCCAGGAGTTTAAGGCTGTGGTGAGCCATGATTGCACCACTGCACTCCAGCCTGGGTGATAGAGTGAGACCCTGACTCAAAGAATTAAATCAAATTAAATTAAAAGTAAAGAAAAAATGTTTCAAGTCAATCTGTTTATTTCTAACTTCACGACCTTTGCAGCTTTCAATACCTCTAGTATCTCTCCCCATTCCCAGATTTATTGCAGTATAATTGACAAAAACTGTATCTATTTAAGGTATTAAATGTGATGTTTTAATGTACATATACACTGTGAAGTGATTACCACAAGCTAATTAACATATTTATCATCTCACAAAATCATCAGTTGTGTGTTTGTACATGAAGTGAGAACACTTAATATCTTTTCCCTTATCCAAGCTGAGTCATGCAATACTATATTATCAACTGTAGTAGTGATGTTCTGCATTAGCTTTCCAGAACTTACTCATCCTAAGTAACTGAAGCTTTGTTCCCTTTGATCAACAGCTCCCTGTTTTCACTACCCCACAGCCTCTGGCAACCACCATTCTACTCTCCGTTTCTGTGAGTTCAACTGTTTTAGATTCCCCATATTAGTGAGATCATGCAGTATTTGTATTTCTGCATCTGATTTCACTTAGCCTAACATGCTACAGGTTCTTACATAGAGATGCAAATGGCAGGATTTCCTTTTTTAAGTCTGAAAAATATTATTCTCTCTCTCTCTGCGGGTGTGTTTGTGTGTGTGTGTGACATTTTCTTTATTCATTCGTCGTCAATGCGTTTTCATATCTTCGTTATTGTGAATAATGCAGTAGTGAACATGGGATTGCAAGTATCTCATCAAGATAATGATTTCATTTTCTTTGATTGTATATCTAGAAGTTGGATTATATAATAGTTATATTTTTAATATCTTTAAGAACCTGCCTACTGTTTACCATAATGGCTGTACCAATTTCCATTCCCACCAACAGTTTAGCAGTTAAGGGCTGAAAGGGTGAGTGAGCAAGTCTTTCTGTGACTTTGGAAATGTTCAGCATCCTGACCTTGAGATCCAAAATCTTGAGTTATAATATCTTGTGTACCACACATACATAAATACAAATATATAAATATTAAACACCATTTCTTTATTTGGCTTTAAATATAGTACCTTCAATAAAATTATTTAAAATACAATGCATTAAAATGACTACTAAAAATATTGTGATGTCAAGACTTTAGAGTAACAGAATACTCCCTATTATTGCTGGTATAATAAAAATTGGTCCAGGTACTCAGAAGAACAAAAGCCCACAAAATCTGGTAATGTAAAAAACGTTCTAGCCCTAAGTCTTAGCAATTCCAGATTAATCATAGAAAAATTCTTGTTTAATCCTCTGAGATACATATATAATACTCTATAAACCAGCATTGTTTGTGACAGCTCAGTGCTGGATATAATGTAGAATTTTATGAACTGAGAATCCACATAAATTATGGCATTTTCACATAATATAATATCAAACTGCTGTGAAAACTAACATAGTCTCCAAGTATGAAAATTAAAATTATGGTTTTCAGAAAAATAAAGTTGCCAAAGAATTTGCATAGAATTACGTTTGCAAAACTTAAATAAAACCACATTATATCATTTAAAAATATATAAGTATGCATGAAATTAAAAATTATGAAATGCTTCAACTGGAAATAAGTAATCAGGAAGTTTCAACTATATTGTTTGTGTTTTATTTATTTTAAAGTTGAGTGGGTATATAACAAAACTCTTATTATTGTATACTTGTATCTTCATATATATATATAAATATTTTAGAGACCACGATTTTGACAATACATGTTAAAGTTAATTTTAACTAAAAATAAATTATACCAGCAGAAAACATACATTTTATAGAAAGGTTATGATATGATTTGGCTGTGTATCCCCACCCAAATCTCATGTTGTAGCTTCCATAATTCCCACGTGCAGTGGGAGGGAACCAGTGAGAGATAACTGAATCATGGGGGTGGGTCTTTCCCCTACTGTTTTCATAATTGTGAATAAGTCTTATGAGATCTGATGATTTGAAAAAGGGAGTTTCCCTGCATAAGCGCTCTCTCTTTGCCTGACACCATCCATGTAAGATGTGACTTGCTCCTCCTTGCCTTCCACCATGATTGTGACTCCTCCCCAGCATGTGGAACTGTAAGTCCATTAAACCTATTTTTCCTCCCAGCCTCAGATATGTCTTTATCAGCAGCACAAAATCGGACTTATACAGTAAATTGGTACCAGTAGAGTGAGGCGTTGCTGAAAAGATATCCGAACATGTGGAAGTGACTTTGGAACTGGGTAATAGGCAGAGGTTGGAAGAGTTTGGAGGGTTCAGAAGAAGACAGGAAAATGTGAGAAAGTTTGAAACTTCCCAGAGACTTGTTGAATGGCTTTGACCAAAATGCTGATAATGATATAGACAAAGAAGTCCAGGCTGAGGTGGTCTCAGATGGAGATGAGGAACTTGTTGGGAACTGGAGCAAAGGTGACTCTTGTTATGTTTCAGCAAAGAGACTGGCAGCATTTTGCCCTTCCCTAGAGATTTCTGGAACTTTGAACTTGAGGGAGATAATTTAGGGTATCTGGTAGAAGAAATTTTTAAGCAGCAAAGCATCCAAGATGTGACTTGGGTGGTGTTAAAGGCATTCAGTTTTAAAAGGGAAACGGATCAGAAAAATTAGAAAATTCACAGCCTGACACTGCGATTGAAGAGAAAAATCCCTTTTTCTGAGTAAAAATTCAATCTGGCTGCAGAACTTTGCATAAATAATGCAGAGCCAAATATTAATCTCCAAGACAATGGGGAAAATGTCTCCAGGGCATGTCAGAGGTCTTCACAGCAGCCCCTCCCATCACAGGCCTAGAGGCGTAGGAAGAAAAAATAGTTTTGTGGGGTAGGCCCAGGGTCTCCATGCTGTGTGCAGTCTAGGGTCTTGGTGCTCTATGCCTCAGCTGCTCCAGCTGTTACTAAAAGGGTCCAAGGTACAGATTGAGCTGTGGCTTCAGAGGATGCAAGCCTCAAGCCTTGGTAGCTTCTACATGGTGTTGAGCCTGTGGATATACAGATACAGAAGTCAAGAATTGAGGTTTGGGAACCTCCTGCTATATTTCAGAGGATGTATAGAAATGCCTGGATGTCCAGGCAGAAGTTCACTGCAGGGACAGGGCTGTCATGGAGAACCTTTGCTAAGGCAGTTCAGAAGGAAAATGTAGGGTTGGAGCCCCCACACAGAGTCTCTACTGGTGCACCATCTAGTGGAGCTGTGAAAAGAAGGCCACTGTCCTCCAAACCCCAGATTGGTAGATCCACTGACAGCTTGCACTGTGTGTGTGCCTGGAAAAGCCACAGACAATGTCAGCTGGTAAAAGCAGCTGGGAGGGAGGTTTAATCCTGCAAAGCCACAGGAGTGGAGCTACTCAGGACCATAGGAACTCACCTCTTGCATCAGCATGACTTGGATGTGAGACATGGAGTCAAAGAAGAACATTTTGGAGCTTTAAGATTTGACCGTCTCACTGGATTTTGAGCTTGCGTGGAACCTGTAGCCCCTTTGTTTTGGCCAATTTCTCTCATTTGAAATGGCTGTATTTACCCATTGGTTGTACCCCTGTTGCACCTAGGAAGTAACTAACTTGCTTTTGATTTTATAGGCTCATAGGTAGAAGGGACTTGCCTTGTCTTAGATAGGACTTTGGACTGTGGACTTTTCAGTTAATACTGAAATGAGTTAAGACTTTGGGAGACTGTTGGAAAGGCATAATTGGTTTCGAAATGTGAAAATATGAGATTTGGGAGGGGCCAGGGGCAGAATGATGTGGTTTGGCTTTGGGTCCCCACCCAAATCTTATCTTGTAACTCCCATAATTCCCACGTGGTGGGAGGGACCCAGTAGGACATAATTGAATCATGGTGGTAGGTCTTTCTTGTGCTGTTTGTGTGATAGTGAATAAGTCTCATGAGATCAGATCATTTTAAAAATGGAAGTTTCCTGGCAAAAGCTCTCTCTCTTTGCCTGCCACCATCCATGTAAGATGTGACTTGCTCCTCCTTCCCTTCTGCCATGATTGTGAGGCCTCTCCTGCCATGTGGAACTGTAAGTCCATTAAATCTCATTTTCCTCTCAGTCCCAGATATGCCTCTTTTTTTTTTTTTTTGTGGCAGAATCTCACTCTGTTGCCCAGGCTGGAGGGCAGTGGTGCGATCTCAGCTCATTGCAACCTCCACCTCCCAGGTTCAAGCAATTCTCCTGCCTCAGCCTCCTGAGTAGCTGGGATTATAGCGTCCTCAGTAACTGTATTACACCATGACCAGTTAATTTTTGTATTTTCAGTTGAGACGGGGTTTCCCCATGTTGGCCAGGCTGGTCTTGAATGCCTGACCTCGTGATCCACCCACCTTGACCTCCCAAAGTGCTGGGATTACAAGCATAAGCCACCGCACCCGGCCATGGGTATGTCTTTATCAGCAGTGTGAATATGAACTAATACAGGCTACAATCAATAATCATTATAAGAAAATGTTAAAAATGCTAATAAATGATCATATGTATCTGGGAAAATATTGTGTCAGGAAAAAACTGTCATAATCATTAGCATTTAGTTGACAGTGAATATGTTTCATAGTTCTGTAACTAGCATATAAATAAAACAATTGTATTTATATACTGCAATATGGTTTTATACTGACACATTTTCTCTTCCCAAATGCAGTCACAATGGCTGTAGAAAGTAAGAGTGATGTTGATCTAATTATCCCATCAAATGCATATCATGTGTGAAGGGAAGCAGAATACTCATTTTCTAGTTGTTAATCCTGATCAACTGAGAAAAGTGAAAACTAAAAATGTCTTCCATTTTCTTTGCTACTTGAAATTGATAGGCTATATGTGTGGAGAAGCATAAGCTTTTATAAAATATCTATGCAGTGACTGTGTCCAGTATCTTTATAAGACCAATAAATAAGATCAGTTACATGATTGTATATTTAGAAAACCCCATCGTCTCAGCCCAAAACCTCCTTCAGCTGATAAGCAAATTCTTCAATGTGCAAAAATCACAAGCATTCATATACACCAATAACAGACAAACAGAAAACCAAATCATTAGTGAACTCACATTCACAGTTGCTACAAAAAGAATAAAATACCTAGGAATCCAACTTACAATGGAGGTGAAGGACCTCTTCAAGGAGAACTGCAAACCACTGCTCAACGAAATAAAAGAGAACACAAACAAATGAAAGAACTTTCCACACTCATGGATAGGAAGAATCAATATCTTGAAAATGACCATATTGCCAAACGTAATTTATGGATTCAATGCCATCCCCATCAAGCTATCAATGACTTTCTTCACAGAATTGGAAAAAAACTACTTTAAAGTTCATGTGGAACCAAAAAAGAGCCCACATTGTCAAAACAATCCTAAGCCAAAGAACAAAGTTGGAGGCATCACACTACCTGACTTCAAACCATGCTACATGGCTACAGTAACCAAAACAGTATGGTACTGCTACCAAAACAGATATATAGATCAAAGGAACAGAACAGAGGCGTCAGAAATAACACCACACATCTACAACCATCTGATCTTTGACAAACCTGAGAAAAACAAGAAATGGGGAAAGGATTCTCCATTTAATAAACGGTGCTGGGAAAACTGGCTAGCCATATGTAGAAAGCTGAAACTGGATCCCTTCCTTACACCTTATACAAAAATTAATTCAAGATGGATTAAAGACTTAAATGTTAGACCTAAAACCATAAAAACCCTAGAAGAAAACCTAGCCAATACCATTCAGGGCATAGGCATGGACAGGGACTTCATGACTGAAACACCAAAAGCAATGGCAACAAAAGAAAAAATAGACAAATGGGATCTAATTAAACTAAAGAGCTTCTGCACAGCAAAAGAAACTACCATCAGAGTGAACAGGCAACCTACAGAATGGGAGAAAATTTTTGCAATCTACCCATCTGACAAAGGGCTAATATCCAGAATTTACAAAGAACTTAAACAAATTTACAAGAAAAAAAAAATTTCCATCAAAAAGTGAGCAAAGGATATGAACAGACACTTCTCAAAAGAAGACATTTATGCAGCCAACAGACACATGAAAAAATTCTCATCATCACTGGTCATTGGAGAAATGCAAATCAAAACCACAGTGAGATACCATCTCACGCCAGTTAAAATAGGGATCATTCAAAAGTCAGGAAACAACAGATGCTGGAGAGGATGTGGAGAAATAGGAATGCTTTTACATTGTTGAAGGGAGTGTAAATTAGTTGAACCATTGTTGAAGATAGTGTGGCAATTCCTTAAGCTTCTAGAACTAGAAATACCATTTGACCCAGTGATCCCATTACTGGGTATACATCCAAATGATTATCAATCATGCTACTATAAAGACACATGCACACGTATGTTTATTGCGGCTCTATTCACAATAGCGAAGACTTGGAACGAACCCAAATGTCCATCAATGATAGAACAGATAAAGAAAATTTGGCACATATATACTGTGGAATACTATGCAGCCATAAAAAAGGATGAGTTTGGCCAGGTGCAGTGGCTCACACCTGTAATACCAGCACTTTGGGAGGCCGAGGCAGGCAGATCACGAGGTCAGGAGATCGAGACCATCCTGGCTAACATGGTGAAACCGCGTTTCTACTAAAAACTACAAAAAAATTAGCCAGGCGTGGTGGCAGGTGCCTGCAGTCCAAGCTGCTCCGGAGGCTGTGGCAGGAGAAAGGCGTGAACCTGGGAGGCAGAGCTTGCGGTGAGCCAAGATCACGCCACTACACTCCAGCCTGGGCGACAGAGTGAGACTCTGTCTCAAAAAAAAAGGATGAGTTCATGTTCTTTGCAGGGACATGGATGAAGGTGGAAACCATTTTTCTCAGCAAACTATCACAAGGACAAAAAACCAAACACCGTATATTCTCACTCGTAGGTGGGAATTGAACAATGAGAACACTTGAACACAGGAGGGCAGGGAACATCACACACCAGGGCTTGTCGTGGGGGTGGGGGACTGACGGAGGGATAGCATTAGGATAAATACTTAATGTAAATGACGAGTTGATGGGTGCAGCAAACCAACATGGCACATGTATACCTATGTAACAAACCTGCACGTTGTGCACATGTACCCTGGAATTGAAAGTATAACAATAATAAAAAAAAAAAAAAAACTTAATATATGGCAAAGTAAACTCAACTTAAAAATCAACACACATACAGAAAATTTGTTTTTTCAAAATCTCTATTCCAAATTTATTTTAAAAAATATTTATAAGCTGCTTTACTGGAGATTGAATAAATGTTATTTTTGCATTTTTAGTGGAAAAAAGGAATAAAGTCAATTAAAGGCAAACAGTTGTTACAGGATGGAAAAATTAAGAAAATTCTTTTGAGAAACTGAGATGCTGAATAAAAACATTGGCATATACATCATATTCTACATAATAAAATGTCTTTATAAGCGTTGCATCCAATATCTTAGTTTATCAATGGAAAACATTCTAGTTTCCTCAACGTAGAGGTGTTTTTATCTGTTTCTTCGTGTCTAAAAATCTAGGTTGCTGTCTTATTAAGTTGGTTTTTCAGTTCCTGGCTGTCTCCGTCTTTCTTTTTTTCTTTCTTTATCCCAAGGTTTCAGTGTGCCATAGTTTTCATTGTACTTATTTCCATGTGGTTGGTGTTGAAGCTTCTTAACAAAAATTGATCATGGAGCATAAAACATATTCATCCCCATATTTTTCTTCCTTGTGAACCTTGAAATAAACATCCATGCTTTTTGTTATTTAATAAGAAAAGCTTATCATAATATGAACATTGCCAATGAAAAGGAAGTATAGAAATTTTAGAAATATTAAAACATCTTTAGAGTTGTTTATCACTGGCTTATTCGCCTAACTCTCTTCTTATGAGGGCCTGGAAGCCTCTCCCAGCAGATTCTAAAAACTAGGCTAAAGATTAAAATTTGCTTCACTGGCCTCAATTTCTATTTGCTTTTTCTGTAGTATATATAAATGTATTAACATGTACTATACGTCAGACATAGTGCTAAGTGTCAACTGAGGGTCAGGAGGAGGAAACATAGAATAATATTATTTTAAAACACATTCTATAATTAGGACTCCACTAGACATTTAAAAAATTTTTGTTTCATCTTAGTCTACTCTTACAAGTACTTTCATGTGATATAGAATCCTTGAGAATTCCCTGTTTCTAGTTTAAGAGAAACTTCTAGTTTATTTTAACAGCTAAATTATTGACATTCAGAGACGAGTGGATGTGCATTTTTTTTTAGTCTCTGTTAAAAAATAAAGATTTGTGATGAGATGAGAAACGTGTATTCTGTTTCAGCATGGGATTGAAAGTTATGGCTCTGTTTTGTAAAATTTAGCCAATGGAAAAAAATAAGGGTATTATATGTAATAAGTAAACACTCTTCATGAATAACTAAGGGTTTCTACCAAAATAGAAAAATTTATAACTGCATAACAAAACTTTAATTTTGTAGCTAGTGTAATACTTATTTTCAATATAGCTAAATTGGTTTTACCATTTTTCTTAGTGCAATAAAAATCAGGAAATGTTCTTATTAAAAGATTCTGAATATTTTATCAAACATTTTATCTAAAAGGTTAAGATATAGAGTATATCTTAATTATAGATGATATATATCTTATATATAATTATCTTATACATAAATATCTGGATATAGATATAAGATATTATCTTATATAAATATCTATATATAATTATAAGATAATTTTATATTATCTTATATATATTTAAATATAATTATATAATATAATGTAATTATATAATTATATATAATATATTTTTATTATATATAATGTATAAATATATATTTATATATTAATTATAATTATATATAATTATAAATATAATTATATATCATATATAATATGTAATTATATATGTTATACATATATAAAATATAGAATGTGGTTGTGGGTAGAATGTTGGTAGAATGTGCTTGTGGTTGTGACTATTTCACATTATAAAATGATAACTGTATAAGTTACTGTACAAACTACAAGGGGTTTTGGAGTGAAATGGGTCAATATCATGGTATAATAATTATACCAGCATCATAGGCATAAAATCTGACTGTCTTGCACCAACTGTGATAAATGAAGTTTTGTCCTGAGACCAGCGTGATATGCATTATTTTACACTGTCCCTAGAAAAGTTGATAACCACATGGGGAAATGAGACAGGACATGAGAGGAGTCCAAAAATGAGTATGATAATAGAAAAGTCCTGCAGAGAATAGCTGCAGAGATATATCTTATATATAATTATATTTAAGTATTACATGTACTTAAGTATTTATTAAATATTGAATATTTTATTAAATTAAATTTATTAAGTATTAAAGTATATATTTAAGTATTATATATAAATATAATTATATCTCTAATCATATAAAAGATATATAAGATATAGAATATATCTTGATTATTGAAAAACAGTAGATCATATAATGATTAAAATACATAAAGCCTTTAACAGTATCTATAAGGTAAATTATGGAGTTAAAAAAATACATTCTTAAACACAGAATGGAAATAGCTATCTAAAATTGTGTTTACTGATATTCTGTTTCTTGAAAAGGTAGACAATTTGGAGGCATAAAAGAGATACCATGAAAGAAAAGAGTCACTAGTTTATAATTTACCAGAAGATAAGCAGAAACAGAGATGAACATGGGTTTGGGTTCATCTTTCTTTCTCCAGGTAGCACAGACCTGTTACAGAACTTTGCTGGTTCTGGGGCCTACTCAAGACTAATTGCTTTCTGAGCCACTTGGTACATGGACCAGAATAGCACACTCACACCAACATGTTGCCTCCCAAACCTAAAGAAGCCCGCTAGGCATTGTGCCTCTCTCTTGGTTGGCGAAGTGACTAAATGTTACAACTTGCCCTGCACCTTAGAAAGGGAATCTCAATATGCTCCACCCCACTGAATCCCCTGAAATTTCACTGAAATGGAAGGTCACTGAATTTTTGTCAGATTTATTTTCCACTCTTGGGCTCACACATTTCTTACCAGTAGGTCTAGAGAAGTTGTTTTTTGTTCACTAGGTTCAATCAGTCAACATACTTATCATGCATGTAATAGACCAGTGTGACATCTTGTGAAAGAGAAAAACAATCAAGTTCACTGTGAACTAAACTATAGCGTAGGGCTGAAGGGTTCAAATGCTCCTAAGGTGTGAAAATAAAGGTGTATTGTGGTGTGGACTAAACTATAGCATAAGGCTGAAGAGTTCGTATTCTCCTGAGGTATGAAAAGAAAGCTGTACTGTGGTGCGGACTAAACTATAGCATAGGGCTAAAGAGTTCATATTCTCCTGAGGTATGAAAATAAAGCTGTACTGTGGTGTGTACTAAATTATAGCATAGGGCTGGAGAGTTCATATTCTCCTGAGGTATGAAAAGAAAGCTGTACTGTGGTATGGACTAAACTATAGCGTAGGTCTGAAGAGTTCATATTCTCCTGAGGTATGAAAATAACGGTGTATTGTGGTTTCACAGGCTGAATGTAAACAGCTTTTAGTGGACTCTACTAACAGGCGAAGAGGAAAAAGCATGTATTATATCAATAGCTGCATACCAGATACCAGGGCATGCGTTAAATCGCTCAAGCAGTGAAACTACATCTGCTACAACAGCTGTAATCAGCTTCACCACATGGTTAAAGCTTATGATAATTCATTGTCATTCTCTAAGACCCATCTGTTTCCTGCACAAGTCAAATAGGCAAGTCAAATGGGGATGTGGTGGGTATCAGCACCCCTGCATTCTGAGTTGGGAAAATAACCATAGGATGGGGTCAGGGATCCACTGGACCAACCGTAAAATTCACCTTGACTGTAACTCCATTATACCTATAAGCCCCTACTCTGATATATTGCAGCAATGGTGTAGGTCTCCTGGAGTCAGTTTGGATCCAATGTTCAGTACAGATTACTTGTTTTTCTCCTAATGCAAAGTCACCCTGACAAAAGGCTATACATCCCTTTTGGAAAGGATGGGGAAAGATTAATGATATAAATTTTTTTGGCAGTATAGTGAAGTCCTTCCTCAGGGGGACCTGGCCTCCCGTTCATTCAAGGAGTTCTGGGGCAGTAATTGGCTCCATTCTGGAAATTGATAGAGGTGCACTTTCTGGTTTAATGGTTCAATTTAGACTTCTATTTCTTGACCTAGATCAATTAGACAAATAGTCTGACTCACAGATACCTATGGCATTGGCTAATCGATCTTGTTGTTCCTAGGGTTAGAATAGATAGACAGTGTGCTAAATTCTTACCTGATCTGTATAAGCTAAAGAAAGAGTTCTAGCTCAGGAATAAATAATTGGAAATTTTCAATTTCATTTGTAGTGTAGACCAGCTTTTGTTTAAACCAATCAACTAAACTGTTAGATCCTTTTCTAACCCCTCATGCTGCAATATTAAATGAAGGATCACTGCTTAGCAGGCCTGTATCAATAACTTTAGCCAAATCCAACGTTATGTTCCTATTATCCCACACCCTGAATACTTATTTCTCACATATTCTCAGGGTTTCTGTGTGTATAAATTGAAACAATTATGCAGTTATTTTGGAGTGTAGCATATCTACTCATGGGGTACACTTTGACCTCAGCTTTCTGCTGGAACTTGAGTCTAGGTACAAGTCTAGAATAAAAGAGTGATGGGAGGGGGGCGCTGAGGAGAATTAACAGCATCTTGCGAGGAAATTACCTGGGGAGGGGGCATTACAGTTTCCTCAGTCAATGCAGGTTTAATCTCTAAATGACGGTGAAAGGGACACCTTTAAAATTCAGTAAAATTTAAGAGTACAATTCCCTTTTCTTTGTTATGGTATTTTCAGATGGCCCATTCAAATTTTGAGGATACCATTTCTTCCTTAATCCTTACTCTTAAGATCCTTACTCTTAAGATCTTCAACAAGTTGGGTGAGACTCACCCACATTATGGAGGATATCTGTTTCATTTAAGGTCTACTGATCATCAATGTTAACCTCATCAGACAACAACATCCAGACTGGTATATCTAGATTAGTTTAGTGTTTAACACAATTGGGTACCATAGCCTAGGCAAGTTGACACACAAAAGCTAACCATCACAGTGTACGAAATATCCAGTATGGGTGTCTGTTTCTATTTTTTCTTTTGGTGTATTTTAAATATTTAGGGAAGTTTGTAATTTTGTTCTAGACATTGCCTGAATGATTTTGTGTTTGTAAAATATCCTTTTTCTTTGATTCTTTTAAAAAACCATGAACATGAAATTGTATAGTTTTCCTTTCCCCTTTCCAGGATACCATCACCCACATTTAATACATATTGATAACTTTCAAGTGTTTTTCATTGTTTCCTTAAATAGACTTGATCTTTTACTATTTGATTCGTTAGCTTTAAATAATACCCTTTGACATCTAATAATTACAATGAGGTAATCAGAAAACTAATTTTATTTTTTATCTTCTTATCAAAGCCATCTGTTCCATTTTGTGTTAGATGAATTATTTTCACATTATCAGAGCATATACAATATATAATCTATTCTGTCAACTTTACCCTTTCTTTTATTTATTTGTTAAATAGCAATTACTCCTTTCCACCTGGAGTTCATCTTCTCACAATGTTGTCAAGGAGGCTTCTGCAAACAATATTCACGAAGTGTCTTGCATGTTCAAAATGTGTTTTGTTTTTAAACGTCAAGAGCACCTTCCGTGTCTGAATCTTTCTTTTTAAAATTATCATAGATTTCTCTACACTCTCTCTCGGGTAGAATGTGGTTGTGGTTGTGACTATTTCACATTATAAAATGATGACTGTATAAGTTATCATACAAATTAGAAGAGATTTTGGAGTGAAATAGGTCAATATCATGGTATAATAATTATACCAGCATCGTAGGCATAAAATCAGACTGTTTTGCACCAACTGTGAGAAATGGGGAGTTTTGTCCTGAGACCAGCATAATACGCACTATTTTACATTGTCCCTAGAAAAGTTGATAACCACATGGGGAAATGAGACAGGACATGAGAGAAGTCCAAAAATGAGTATGATAATAGAAAAGTCCTGCAGAGAATAGCTTTTACTCAATCCTTCAAAAATAATCCTTCAGAAATAATTCAAAAAAAAAGAAAGTATGGTCAAAACCTCAGAATTTTCCTGATTAGAGAAAAGTTGCTTAGAGTATTTAAGCCTCCACACACACCTCTCGATTTCAGAGCTGTTAACAGGAGAACAAAAGTTCTGAGACAATAGTTCTCCAATTGTGTGGACAAATCTGATTCTGGCTACTTGTGCATAGTACATAGTACATGGTGCTAGATAAGCAGGTGCTTACTGTGGGGAATAGAATCACATGGGGACTTTATGCAAATAAATGTTAAAGGAATCTGATAGGATATGAGTGACACACTAACAGTACACCATAATGCAGGGGAGACTTACTAGTATGGTTTCACTGTGTCCCTACCCAAATCTCATCTTGAATTGTAGCTCCCATAATTCTCACGTGTTGTGCGAGGGACTTATGGCAGATAATTGAATCATGGGGACGGTTTCCCCTATGCTGTTCTCCTGTTATTGAATAAGTTTCACGAGATCTGATTATTTATTTCCTCTTTCACTTCTCTGCCAAGACAATGTAGACTTGTCTGTCTACATTCTCTCTTGTCTGCCACCATGTAAGACATGGCTTTAGCCTTCTCCATGTTCGTGAGTCCTCCCTGGCCACCTGGAACTGTGAGTCCTTTAAACCTCTTGTTTTTTATGAAGTACCCAATCTTGGGTATGTCTTTATCAGCAGCGCGAAAACCGACTAATACACTTAACTGTCAATCTCTAAGTTTCAATTTGTGGCTAGTTACAATTTCTAGGCGGAAAAATTATAAGAAAAGTGTTAGTGGCAGGTAAAAAAGACTCCATCACTGGTTAGTCCAAAGGCCTTAACTGGTATTTTTATTTTACTCCTCTTCCATCTATTCTTGTGTACCTCTTGTATATGAGCATGTGCAGACATGTTATAAGTTAAGGGTTCTTTTTTCTCTTTAAATATACTTACATTTCCTCCAGGATAAAATTGCTTAAAAGACTATAATTTTTTAATCGAATAACCATGGAAATACTATCAAAAACTTAAGCACATAAAAAATGACCTGTTTCTGGATTTTCTGTTCTGTTCCGTTATCTATATATCTAGTTGTAAACCTCAGCCATACTACCTTTATGACTGGTGCCTAAAAGGACAATATAGTAAGTCTCGAAAGAAAAAGGTACTGCTCATCTAATTTTGTTTTTCCTAATAATCATTTTGTATATAATATGTCCTTTGGATTTCTATATAAAATTTAGAATTAACTTAATTTCTACAAAGAACTCTGCTATAATTGTTTTTTGAATATGCATTGAATATGTGGATCAATTTGGGGAGAGTTAATATCATAACAACATTAAGTCTATCAATCTATAATCACATTATACATTGCAATATATTAGGTTAGTGTAAAAGTAATTGCAGTTTTTGCATTACTTCCAATGGTAAAAAAACAATTACTTTCACACCAATCTTAATATTTAGATCTTGTTTTATTTTTCTCAGCAAAGTTTTGAAGATTTCAGTAAACAGGTATGGCATACATTATGCTCAGTTTATTCCTGTGTTCATGTTTTTAATGTTATTACTCATGGCATATGTTGTAATGTATAAATTTTTATCCTTCTCGTATAGAATTGGCAAGAATGTTGATGTAATATTGAATTTCAGTGGTTAGACTGGATATCTCTACTTTGTTCTAGAACTTAGAAGGAAAACACTCTTTTTTTTTTTTTTCATCTAGGGCCAGCTTTTTAATACTGTACCTTGTACAGCCACACAAGATTTCATGCTCAGAAGTGCCCTGTTCTTGATTTAATGTTCTCTTATTACTGCCTTCAATTTTTAAATAATTTTACCTCTGTGTTTTAAAAGTGCAGTATGATGGGACACTTGAGTACACGTGTGAGCAGAGATGGCTTTGATATACATGTTCGGTTTTTTACTGTTCTGTTCACATACAGCGTTTGTGATACCTCGTGAACACAGAATTCTTGTGGACCCGCAGTGCATGAGCGTTCAGCATGACTCTGAGTACAAGATAAGCATTTTATGTCTGTAAATGAGTGAGCAGGGTTGACAACTCCAAGAGGCCACACTTTCCATTCAAAACTAGAACTTAATTCAATTGCAAACAGGCAATGACTTTCCAATAAACACAAACAACCAAGGAACCCTATTACATAATTTATTTTCTCTTACTTTACTATATTCATTAACTACCTGTGCTGAAAATGACACAGAAGGAAAGGAAAGGAAAGAAGGGCCAATAGTTCTTTTTTTTTTTATCCTTCCGTATTACTTATTCTATTTATTTTTGTTGTTGTTTCTTACTTTCTCTTTGTCAGTCTTTTGATTTATTATTTCTGTATTTCATTTTATTTATACTGTTAATCAACTATAACTATTTTTATGGTTGTTTTAGTGTTCACAATATGTATCCTTATGTTATTCATTTATTTTAACATAATACTGTACCATATAAACACACAATATAAGCAGCGTGTTATGTCCTAAAAATGGTTTCAGAAAATGAAAGGAAACTTCTACATTGGTAATCATTATTTGATTATGTATACCTTAGTTTCCATCTGATAACAGCTTCCTTGCTTAAAAACTGTAATAGTTCATCCAGTTCAATTTAGTTAGTGGTAAATTCCTCTAACTTTTGTTGTTTGGAAAAGTATCAGTTTTACCTTGATTTGTTTTAGCTATTTTACTCTATATAAAATTCTAGATTGACGGTTATTTTTCCTTCCTACTTTAAAGATATTATATTGTCTACTGCCTGGCATAGTTTCCTTTTTATTTTTCTTTCTCTTTTTTTTTTTTTTGAGACAGGGTCTCATTCTCAGTCAGATTGAAGGGCAGTGTCATGAACACAGCTCACTGCTTGACCTCCCAGTCTCAAACCATCCTCCCACCTCAGCCTCCAGAGCAACCAGGACTGCAGGCACAAACCACAATGCCTGACTAATGTGTGTGTGTGTGTGTGTGTGTGTGTGTGTGTGTGTATTTTTTTTTTTTTTTTCAGAGACAAGGACTCACTATGTTGGCCAGGCTGGTCCCAAACACCTGGGGTCAAGCAATCTTCCTGTCTTGGTCTCCCAAAGTTCTGAGATTACAGGCATGAGCCACCATGCCTGGTCCTGGCATACTTTCTAATGAGAAATCTGTGAACATAGTTATCTTTGATTTTCTGTACATTATGACTGGCTGTTCATCCATGGCATGTGTGGTTTACATTGTACAACAGAGTGAAGTAGATAAGAGCCATTGTCTGTGCATCTTACTTCTTTCTAATACATGCTCTGCAATTTTCCAGCCAAACTCACCTCTCTGAACTTTTATGTCTGTCTCCTCATATCAAGGAGATTGTCATGCTGTGCTTTGGATACCTCTCTCTGCATCAAGTTCAAGAAAATACCTTCAGATAGAAAGTCTGAGTAACAACAGAACTTACACCAATTCTCTCTCTTCTCTTAGAGGTCATAGTTCTGTGCTCCTTATGGTAAAATACCTGACAATATATTAGTTCTACGTTTTATCCTGTTTTCTGTTTTCTAGTTTTGTAAGGTGAACAGACAAGTTCACATCTAGTTATTCTACCATAGTTATAGACTTTAAATTTTTATTTTAATACACTTACTATGATGGCATTTTAAGGTTCTGTGTTTTTTGTTTGTTTGTTTGTTTAATTTTTGGCTTCTTCTCCTCTCACTTCCACACCCTCCACTTCTGTTTGTCTACTCTTTAACTGATGCATTGTTCCAGCTCAGCTTCGAACACATCGGTTCCTACTCTATATGATGCCATCTTTTTTCCGGGAGCATATTTTATTAGGTGATTTCTAAGTTCTCTTCCCTCCTTGCCTCTTCATGTCACAGCAATGCAACACTTTGCCTGTTATGGATTGAATTGTGTGCCATCAGCAAAATTCATATGTTGGAGTCATAATCCTCAGTACCTCAGAAACTGACCTTATTTGGAGACAAGGTCTTACAGAGGTAATCCAGTTAAAATGAGGTCATAAGGTGTGCCCTGATTTAATATGACTGGTGTCTTTATAAAAAGGGGGAAACGTGGAGACACACACACACACACACACACACACACACACACACACAACCCCATGTGAAGGAGTATAGAGTGAAGATGGCTATCTAAAAGCCAAGGAATAAGGCCTGAGACAGATTCTTCCCTCAGAGCCCTCAGAGGAAATCAACACTGCTGAGACCTGATCTTAGACATCTAACACCCTCAACAGTGAGACAGTGAATTTCTGTTGCTTGCACTATTCAGGTTGTGATACTGTGTTATGATAGTCTTAGGACACTATACATCCCCCTATACGTTTTAGAAGGGAAGCAGGAAAATTCAAAACTAAGGTACCATCATTTTTCTTCTAGAATATATTATTACAAAATATAGGAAAATTTTCACAACATAAAGCTTCACAGTGGATGTAGGCCAATCCAGACACATGCCTGCCTGTGCACATGTGCATGCACACAGAAAACTTTGGGCATTACCTTAGAAATCTGATAAGTTTCTCACCTTAACATTCAACTCTTTTACTACTTTTTTCATGTGCATGTACAACTAAGTTACTGGAGAAAAACGTCACATGCTGATTACTCTCAATTTAAATGTGTGATTGCTAATCTCAGAACAGTTGGTCGTCATTATTACTTAGAAATTAAACTACACGTTTCAATGAATTTTTCATTCCACTCTCCTAGAAAGCTATTTTAAACTTCCTTCTTTTTCCACAAATATTCAGAACTACCACAGTTATCTTTACATCACCTAATGATCTCACTTCCTATGTTGCTAAGAAAATCAGATCAATCACAAGAGAACTTTAGAGTCCACTACCACAGTTACCTGGCTGCCTGAGACCGTGCCCAGGCTCTTTTTTTGCTTGTTCATATGGATAAGCTATGAGACTCCTAGCTACCAATTCACTTTCATTTTTGTGCACTACATCCCTTTGCTTTACCTATGCAAAACTTGGCTTTGATATTTTGTTCCTCTTTCTAATTCTCAAATTTTCCCTCTCTCCTGGATCTTACCATCAGTACATAAATGTGTCATTTTATCTGCATCCTATAAAAAAAGCTCTCTTAATTCCAATTCTGTCTTCATCTACTGCCCCGTTTTTGTTTGCTTGTGTGATTGATTGGTTTTTGTTAACTTCCCTTTACAATAACATGCCTTGGAATACTAAAAGTAGTTTATACTAATTTTTTTTACTCTTTTTTTTTTTTGTCTCTTCAGCCCACTTCATCAATCTTTCATTGTAACACTTTGGTATTCCTTTTATCAATTTACCAATTACTTTCCCACTGTTAAATCTAGTGATTAATACTTAATCGTCAAGCTGATCTACCAATAGCATATAACATATTTAAATATCTCCTGCTTTTTGGAAGAATGGCTTCATTTAGATTCCAGTCATCTGTTTTTGCCTGGTTTCCCCTGACCCCTCTGACATCTTTCCAGTATCATATGCTTGTTTATCCTAATTTCCTGAACTTTTGGTGTTGGATATTATAGAACTCCATCTTTGACATTCTTCTTTTCTTTAGCTATACAACCTCTTTTTGATCTCACATCACTATATGGCTTTAATTACTATCTACATGCCAATCCTTGGCAGACTGATGCACACTGTATGTAGTACAGACCTCTCTGCTGAGTTTCTAGCATGTGTATTCAAATGACTACTTGTTATTTTAAAAACTGTATTTTAAAAACTGTATATCATAAGGCATAGGCAGTATAAATAGAGACTTAATGGTTAGCTTTTTCTAAACATCGCACTGTACTAGTTTATATTATTTGTATATGGACTTACACAAAATTATAACTCATTTAACTACATCTTATATATAACCCAATATGAATTTTATAGATGTCATTGAGTTTGTGAGTGGGGGCTGTGCTATCCAAATTTTAGGATTTTAGGACTCCTTTATGTATTTCTTATTTATCTTTTTTATTATCTAGTAGATTTCATAAGAATAAGAAGATATAAAGTTCTAGTTTATAATATTGTTTGTATATGGATTTAAATAAAGTTATAACTCATTTAACTATATTTTATATGTAACCCAGCATGAATTTATAGATATTATTGAATTTGCGAATAGGGGTTGGGCTATCCAAACTTTAGGACTCCTATTTTTATTCAGTATTTCTCTTTTTTTACTATCTAGTATATTTCACAAGAATAAGAAGATATACATGTTCTTGAGATAGAGATGCATTTTTTCCCTCTTCTCTAAGAGTAAATTGTTGTCCAAGACTAACTAGAAGAAATCAGGAGTGAGAACCCTCTTTAAATATGGCTATATCTAGAATGAATCTTAGAGGGAAACAGAGTCATCTTTCTTGAAGCCATTCTGACTGAGTGGAGAACTGAGCTTGGCCATATTAGTGCATGAACATGGAAAAAGACGAACAGTGGAGTCTCAGGAAAAGACTCAGGAAAACACGTTTCCTGTTCTACTATTAATGGTGTTAGTAAATCAAACACATATTTATGTAATGAGAATTCTGTATAAATTATTTTGTTTATATGTAGTAGACTCACACATGTATTATTTTATGGATGCTACATATACCTATATGATAAATGAGTAAAGCTAATAGAGAGAGAGAATGATTGCATTATTTTTTCTTGTCAAAAAAGGAAAGACAGGTTAGGATATGAAAAATCACAAATGACCACAATGCTGAGACAGAATGTATATGAAAAACAACAAATTATGAAATTAACTCTCCATAATACTATAATGATAATTTAAATATAATACATATTAAGACACATTGGTATGAAAACTTCTGTCTCACCTTCAAAGAATTATCTAATTTGTTTAATTATATCAACCAGAGTTGGAAATTCAGACTTAAAATGCCTATATCTCACAGAAACAATAAAGCAATTTTAATTTTATAAATTAAAGTGAATCACCCATGAAATAGGCTGTAAAATCCTCCTATAATGCTCAAAAGTGCTGCAAGGGCCAAAAATAGTAATTTCTGTTTCATGAGAAAAGTTTAGTGGCTGTACTGTAACATAAAGCTGTTTCTGTCATGTTAAAGAATTTTAAGCATTTTAGGCGTGAAAAGATGTTGCCAACCTATACCTGTTTTATAAATAGTGAGAAATAGTGGCCTTTTGATAATATTTGCAGCATTATGCTGAGAGATTGAAAACAGGTTCATCACCTACAACTTGCAATAAGAAAGAACCTGTCTACATTGAATTTCATTCATTTAAGTTTCCTAGCAACATACCCAAAATATAACAGTAAATTAATGCATAAAACACATTTTTACTCTGCCCAGAACAAAATTAATTTTCTAGAGTATTCAAGGTATTCTGAAAAGATTTGACTTACTAGTGTTACATTTTTGGAAGATGACAGGTTATGTCACAGAACCGAGCACAAAATTAGAAAAAAATTGTTTATATTTTAAGAGATAAGATTACAACAAAATCGTGATTTTCTTTTTGTTGTAAATCCACTGGGTATCGCATAAATAGCTCACTAATTAGTTTTAAACTGTGTGTTCAAATGAATAGCTGTTACTCCTATATGTTAACAGTTGTCTCTTGAAATAATTACTATTTAGGTTTGTAAAGTATTCATTAAATGTCTGCCAAATTACTTAAAAATCATAATAGACATTTAATGGGTGCTTTAAATCCGAAATAGAAATTACATTTGATTATAAGTAACTGTAGGTTTATAAAGCTATCATTATATGTCTATTAAGACCATTTAACTTAAGTGTTACGTAATTAGAGAAGAGCCAGGATTTTAATTGCACATTTGCAAACTGCTAACTTGCTTTGCTAAATATTCATTTAATCCACTGCAGAAAAGTCTGGGTGAGGTATGAAGATTTCATCTGTTTTTTTCTTAAGCAATTGCCACACTGTATTCTGTGGGATTAAATGATCTAACAAATGTATGTCATGTGTAATAATGATGCCACATGTAAAAAATAAGAGATTTGTGTTTGATCGTGTATCTTCAAACATAGGAGACATTTAACTTATTCTTCTCCCCCCTCAAATAAGTCCTCTTGGTGGGCCAAGAGATATTCTCTTCCCCATCTTTCAGATTACTGACTCATATTGGTGCTATGACCAAATAGCTGAGATAGAAAATAATTAGCACCACATTATGATTCAGTGCTTCCTGTCTTGCTCTTTGGAAGTACATCCCAAGTTGCCAATAAAAAAGCATAATTTCCCATTAATTACCTTGCTAAGCAGTTGCTTGTTATCACAGAAGTTAAGTGGGGATTAAAAGGAAGGCTAAATTGCACTTTTATTTCTAGAAGTGTCAACTAATCTTGAAGTCAAGATCAGTGTACAAAATTGAAAGAGAAGAAAGATTGTAATTTGGTTGCACGTTCAGTTCCATAGCTAAATAAAGTATCTCAGACAGCAGGCTTTTAGAGGCACTAAAACTCCTTTCCTAAAGGTATCCACTTTTAGTTCTTCCGTATATCTCCATTAGACACCTGAGGTTGCCTCTTGTAAACCTGAGCAAGAAAACATTCTGCTGAGAGGAACTTTATTTATATATCATTTCTTCTCTAAATGCTGCTTCTTCCTGGGAACATTTGCATTTAAACAAGCTTTTGATTTCTTTGGAATCCATCTGCCTACACTTACCCTATTTTTTACCCCTGAATAAACATCACCTGTGAAGTATGTTGTAAACACTGTTGCTGCTTTTCTTTCTTAATTTTGTATATATCCATTTAAAAAGATGGTACAGATACAGCTTGGCCCATTAAACGTGAGGCATGGCACTAGGCTCTTTGGGTGGTCTCTCCATGGATTCCTAGTCATTCAAGCAATCTTCTGACAAAGACAGTGGCATTTATAGCCCACTTAGTATGTTTGAATCCATTTCTGGGAAAACTAACAAAGATGAAGAAGGCTTAGGCCAAACATATTACAGATCTAATTTTTTTTTTTTTTCTGTCAATCCACTGTATTTTTTCCATTTCATCAGAATTTCCTAAATCTAAGATATGCCAAGTCTCAACAAGTCCCCTATTTTGGTGGGGAAGGAAGTATCTTCTAATTTAAATCATTACAAACAAGGTGAAACCTTCAGGGCCAGCTCACTACTTATCTTTAGCCTCAACCTATGACTGGGGTTAGTTTTAGGGCCATGTTTCACAACTTCTATTTACATTTGTGTGTAAGTCTTGGTGAAAATCCCGTGTTCTATATTCAAAGGGAGATCCTTTTCATGGGGCAATAGTTTGAATTCAATGCTAATTTTTTAATGGGAAATTTTATAATAAAATACAGATTTCTTTTTATTTGTTCAATAAAGGAAGATTAAGCAACAGTCAACTATGTGTAAGAGGTAGAGTGGATTTGAAATTTGGCTGTTTTCCATCATGCAAGGCAGAGTGGCATAGTTACATCATCCCCTATTATCTCTTCTATGGGAATGAGGCTGCAAGTTACCATTTGTAATAGCCCTTGCAGTATAATTCCTTTAAATACAGCCCATTTCATTTATTTACATTGCTTGCTGCTCTCCCCTAGAGGGGACATCTGCTTTATGTGGTTATCTGCTGGTTCTATCCATAGAATCAGAGATACCATTAAGGACTAGACTTACCATGAAGAAAAAGAAACATAATTTTCCTTTCACTTATACTGATTCCAAAGAGGGGCCCTAACATGTATTCACATCATCCTATGTTTCAGTACAATTTGCAGCCATAAGATGTTTTTGCACTCTCCCTTTCTTTTTCTTGAAGACGTCCCGGAAAACTATGTAAGCTTCAGTCTTCACAGAACCTGGACCCACCACTGACTGTGTGATAATTACATTCCAGACACAATCATCAGCAGAATGGAGTACAATTTCTCAGACAGCTTGTTTTTTCCTTGTTTTTCAATTCCCACGGAGGCAGTCTCTGCTAAATCTTACAAATTAAAGACAAGATGTTTTCATGGAATAATTTGAAGAAAAGTGAAATAGATGTATCATTTGCCTACAGGACAGATTGCTTTTTGCTGCAGGCATAAAAATGTTAGTGCTAAAATCTTTGTCAATAACAAGTCAGGAATACGGTCTTACAGAAATCAAGCATTAGATTTGTAAATAAAACCACAATTTTGATGAACCCTGAATGGATGCCCTCTGCTTCCACTTTCATTTTACTCATTAACATTAATTTTTGTGGATATAGTTTGATGGGCAAGTGTATTTAAAGTATAGGTTAGCATTTTTTAAGGTACTGGAGGGAATGAACAAGATGAGATATCTATATAAAACCAGATAGAATCTTTCTGACCAGTAAGTTTTAGAAATGATTTCTTAGCAGTTACTAATATTCATTCTTATAAGGATTCAAATATATTCATTCATTTTTAAATAATACATTGATGTTCTGGGGTGTGAAAAAACAAGCCAAGAAAGAAAGAACTGAAGATGAGATTAATTTAGAAGCTTGTTTTTTATTAAGTACTTTTTAACTTTTTAAATTACAGTCTATAGAGAGAAGTGCAGACAAGTGAATAGCCTGTTAACTTGCCATGAGGTTAACACATCCATGTAACTACCACACAGTCTGCAGACTGGAGCATTACCATCTGTTAGATGCCCCTTCCTTCTCCTTTTCGATTTACCCCTACTCTCTTGCCCACAGCAGCTACTATCCTGACTTGTGTTGATTTGCCAGCTCTATCCTGATAGAGTTGACTTGCCTGTTTATCAAAATTGAATACAAAATTATGTATTTGTTTGGGTATGAGTGTACTTTCTTAAAATTTTGGTGCACATGTGAACATTATTGTAAACAATATGTATGCTATATATTAAGTTGTGTGCACACCTAGAACTTGATTTAATAATGTATAGCATGTGAATGTGTTCAAATTTGGTAGATAATTACAGGCAAGTTTTCCAAAACAATTGTGCCAGTTTATACTCCAAATAATAGTGTTACAAGAGTTCTAGTTGTTCTATGTTCTAGCCTCCACTTGGCGTTGCCTATTTTCTTTTTTTTTTTTTGTATTTCCATTATTATTATTTATTTTTATTTTAGCTATTCCACTGAAAATATAGTACTAAATTCCATTTCCATAATTACTAATAAAACTAAATACATGAGCATGTTTATTCGTCATTTGAATATCATATCTAGTGATGTGTTTTCAAATTATTTTGAAATAATTTTAACTTTACAAAAAAATTCGAAGACACAATAGAACAGGGTCTTTCCAAGTACCTTTCTCTCAGCTTTCACTAATATTAACATCTTATACAATCATGGTACATTTATTAGAATTTAAAAAATTACTATTGATACAATGATGTTAACAAAACCACAAGTTTTACTCAAATGCCACCAGTTTTTCCACTGATAAGTACTGAATGGTCTATCCAGTGATCCATGAATTATGCACTCAATGTGGTTGATGGAAACATATGATTCCCTATTCCGTGTGAGTTCTGAGTACTATTCGCTGTAACCTGTCAGATATTTTCTCTCCCTCCCTGCTCCTAGCTTTGAGTTGAGTAGTTTTCTTATAATCAGTACTTTCCTGAATAATATAGAGTGACTCTCTTCAGATCTCCAGTATTTATTCTCCTTCTCCTTTTCTCTGTCTCTCTTCTCTACAGTATTCAGCACTATGAACTGCAGGGGTCGCAGTTTGTCAGGTATTTTAGTTCTGTGTTCCAACCTCAAGACATCCTCTAAGTTCCATCTTAGATTTTCATTCTTCTCAATAGCCTGGAAACTATCAAGGCAGGAACACAGAATAATCGTAAAGTTCCACTGATTTGTTTCCTGTCCAAGATCACTACGCTAAGTTTGCTGGTGCCCAATGTCTTGAAAACTCTTATGATATATTTTTTATATTGATTTAGGGCAGCAGCATAAATCCATTTCCTGTTACTCTATCTTGGATAGAAGTAGAATGCCATTATTTCTTTACAGAGATGAACTTTATTACTGTAATATTTAATTTTGTGACTATTTTCAAATATCATAGTTTATTTTCCCCTGAAAAATGATAATTTAATATCTTGGAGATTTTTTTCTGAATAAATTAAAGTTTAATGAAGAAAAATCACTTTTATGCAATTTTGCATAAAAGTAAAGCAGTTTTATTATTCACTTGCTGAATATATTTGTATTTCTTTAAAGGAAACTGACAGAATATTTATTTTGAAAATAAGCCTAAATCCCACTCCTAAATAGTAATAATTGCTGATAAAGCTTTAATGTGTGTGTTGTGGGGGTACTGAGGTTTTGGTATTCTTTACCATACCTCTGCCACATTTTACGGGAAATATTATGACTAATTGAAACATAATGATAAAAGAGAATACTTCTGATTATCACTAGTTAGCTGTGTTATATGTTAAGAACAGGTTACTATTAGAATACAAAGGAGCATTTTTGGTCACACTGATCATTCTGGAAAGACTACCTGAAAATTGTGATGCTTTAGCTAAATTTTGAAGGGTATTTAGAAAGAAACTAGACAAAGAAAAGAGAGCAATAAATTAAGTTGCTTAAATAGCATGTAGGATTCATACACCACATTCAGTCAGAGGCCATTGCAAGTGATTTAACAGACCTGCAATGGCAAGTATCCAGAAAGTACCAACAGAAAACAACAGATATGTAAATGATCTTAAGAAAGTCCGTAGAGGAGATAAATTTAATGTTGCCCAGAGAGGATATGTACATTAAATCCCATTCATTCCCCTGCCTCTCCATGTAGAATTTATCTGATGAAAGTATGTCTGACAAGTACCTCTGAACTATTGTCACTTAAATAACTTTCTATACAGCTAATACATATACATGTATTCCCAGAAAAGTGTCATTTAGATGTAGAAAAAGTTTCATTATGTATCCTTAATAAAGAATATATAACAACCTGCGTTTTTGGTGAATATTGGAGGAAAAGATTAGCATAAATAGACACTTTCCATTTTAATGGCTCTGGGTTTGTGCTTCATTGCAATCTTTGCGAATTACCTGCTTTGAGTCTTTAAAAACAAAATGGGCAGGAGATTGTGATATATTCGTGGTTTTACTAAACTCTGAAATTTAAATAAACAAAATCTTAGAATTTTCCCTAAGAAGATTTCTGCTGTTTTCCAGTAATGAAATTGCTTTATTTTAAATTGCTTGAAGTACATTTTTGAATCCTATGGGCCACAATTTTGTGTGTCTAAATAAATGGACAATGATTGCACTACTTAGAAATCATTTTTCAGTAGTGTGGTGTAGTGTTATTTATCATAATCTCAGTTTTTATAACTTCCTTAGAGGTAGTCTAGATTAAGAACATGACTTCTGATAGTTAGATCTGAATTGACACAGAAAGACTAGAAATTGACTACTGTAGTGAATTGTGCAATACTTTCTTTTCACATGTCAACTCCATTTTTTAATACTGCAACTTATCCATCAAAACCAGTTCATCAGAAGAAAAATAAATTTTGCATAAAAGTAAAGCAGTTTTATTATTCACTTGCTGAATATATTTGTATTTCTTTAAAGGACAGTGACAGAATATTTATTTTGAAAATTAGCCGAAATCCCAATCCTAAATAGTAATAATTGCTGATAAAGCTTTAATGTGTGTGTTGTGGGGATACTGAGGTTTTGGTATTCTTTACCATACCTCTGCCACATTTTAAAATCTATATTATGGCTGTGGGAAATATTATGGCTAACTGAAACATAATGATAAAAGAAAGAACAAGAAACTATGTAGAAAAGATTAGAGAGTTTTCTGAACCACAGAATCGGTAGTTATCAGGAAGTTATTAAATTGTCACATTGCATGACTATGTCAAAACATCTCCTGTACCCAACAAATATATTCACCTATGATGTGCTCACAAAGTTTAACAAATTAAAATATAAAAAAACCCAGAAAAATGCTATTAAATAATTCAGGAATAATTTTATGAAAGGAATGACAATCATGCCACCCTTCCGCATAAATTTTTGTTACATACTCTTTGTGATTCTATAGATTCTGTCATTATCCTTCTCAGGTTCTACTTTTTCAGACAAAATGGCGTCTTTTGAGCTTTTAAACTACAAATGCAACCCTGTGTATAAATTGCTTAAAAAGAGGATCCTCTTCAAACATATCCTGCCTTACTGGTCACCTTCATTGGGGTAACAAACAAAATCCTAAATCTCAGTCTCTAATAATAAATATTTATTTATTTATTATGTTACATATGAATTTCTGGCTAGTTTTTTCTATCCTTCAGGCTAAGTGTCAACTGTGGGTCTGTTTCATTTAACTTCTTATTCTGGGACAAAAGCTATAGAAGCATCTCCTAGGAGCTAAAACAAAAGGAATAACTGTCAAATCAGACTCATGAAAAAACTGAGTAATCTTAGTAAGCATCAAGTTTGACCAACAGTCTTAAGGTTACAGACAATCATGTTACTTAAATGAATAGGAGAGAATCAAGAAATAGGACACAGACAGTGGCTTTAATACCAATTAGGGTTTTTTAAAAAACAATTATGGGTACATAGTAGGTGTATATATTTATGGGGTACATGAGATATTCTGATACATGCAAGCAATGTGTAATAATCACATTAGGATAAATGGGGTATCCATCACCTCAAGCATTTATCATTTGTTACAAACATTCAAATTATATTATTAAAAATGTATAATAAATTATTGTTGACTATAGTCACCCTGTTCTGCTATGAAATACTAGATCTTCCTCATTTTATCTAACTCTATTTTTGTACGTAACCATCCCCGCTGTCCCCTCTGCAACAATGATTCCCAGCCTCTGATAACCATCACTCTACTCTCTATCTCCATGGATTCAATTGCTTTAATTTTAGCTCTCACAAGTGAGTGGGAACATGTGAAGTTTGTCTTTCTGTTCCTGGTTTATTTCACTTAATATAATGACCTCCAGTTCTATCCATGTTGTTGCAAATGACAGGATCTCATTCATTTTTATGGCAGAATAATACACCATTCTGAACATATACCACCTTTTGTTTATCCATTTATCTGCAGATAGGCACTTAGGCTGTTTTCAAATCTTGCCTATTGTGAATAGTCTTGCAGTAAACGTGGGAGCGCAGGCATCTTGTCGATATACAGATTTTCTTTATTTGGGGTATATACCTAGCAGTGGGATTGCTGGATCACATGCTAGTTCTATTTTTAGTTTCATAAGGAACCTCCATACTGTTCTCCATAGTCACTGTACTAATTCATTTACGTTCCCACCAGCAGTATAAGAGTTTCCTTTTCTCCACATCCTTGCCAGCATTTGTTATTGCCTGTCTTCTCAATAAAGGTCATTTTAACTGGGGTGAGTTGATATCTCATTATAGTTTTCACTTGAATTTCTCTCAGGATCAATGATGTCAAGCACCTTTTCATATGCCTGATTGCCATTTGCACATTTTCTTTTCAGAAATATCTATTCAGATCTTTTGCTCATTTTGAAATCAGATTTATTAGCGTTTTCCTGTTGAGTTGTTTGAGCTTCTTAAAGATTCTGGCTATTAATACCTTGTCAAGTTGGTAGTTTACAAATGTTTTCTCCCATTCTCTTGCCTCTTCACTTTGTTGATTGTTTCTTTCTGCTGCACAGAAGGTTTTTCACTTGAAGTGATTTCATTTGTCGAGGTTTGCTTTGGTTGCCTGTGCTTGTGGGGTGTTACTTAGCAAATCTTTGCCCAATGTTCTGCAGAGTTTCTCCAATGTTTTCTTGTAGATGTTTTATAGTTTGAAGTCTTACATTTAAGTCTTTAATCCATTTAGATTTGATTTTTTGTATATGCTGACAGATAGGCATCTAGTTTCATCTTTTTCATATATGAATGTACAATTTTCCAAGAACTATTTTTTGGAAGAGGCTGTCCTTTTCCCAATGAATATTCTTGGCACCTTTGTTGAAAAGGAGTTCACTAGAGATGTATAAATTTATTTCTGGGTTCTCAGTTCTGTCCCATTGGTCTCTCTGTCTGTTTCTATGCCAGTACCATGCTGTTTTTGTTACTATAGCTCTGTAGTAGAATTTGAAGTCAGGTATGTGATTCCTCCAGTTTGTTTTTTGTTTTTGTTTCACTTAGGATGGCTTTGGTTATTCTGGGTCTTTCGTGGTTCCATATTACTTTTAGATTTTTTTTTTTATTTTTGTGAAGAATGTCATGGACATTTTGATGGGAATTGCATTGAATCTGCAGATTGTTTTGAGTAGTGTGGACATTTTAACAATATTGATTCTTCCAATTCATAACATGGAATATCTTTTAATTTTTGGTATCCTTTTCAGTCTCTGGAATTAATGTTATATAGTTTTCATTGTAGAAATTTTTCACTTCTTAAGTTCTAGGTATTTAATTTTATTTGTAGCTAGTGTAACTGGGATTACTTTCTTGATTTGTTTTTCAGATTGTTCATTGTTTACATAAAGAAATGTTACTGGCCGGGCATAATGGCTCACGCCTGTAATCCCAGCACTTTGGGAGGCCGAGGCAGGCAGATCACCTGAGGTCAGGAGTTCAAGACCAGCCTGGCCAACATGGAGAAAACCCACCTTTACTAAAAATAAAAAATAAGCCAGATATGGTGACATGTGCCTGTAATTCCAACTAGTCAGGAGGCTGAGGCAGGAGAATCGCTCAAACCTGGTAGGTGGAGGTTGAAGTGAACCCAGATCGTGCCACTGCACTCCAGCCTGGGCAACAGAGCAAGATTCTGTCTCAAAAAAAAAAAAAGGAAATGCTATTGATTTTTATATTTTAAATTTGTATCCTTCAAATTTACCTAATGTGTTTGTCAGTCCTAATAGTTTTTCGGTGGAATGTTTTTCTAACGTAAGATTATATCATCTGCAAATGAGGAGGATAATTTCACTTCTTCCTTTTCAGTTTGGATGCCGTTTCTTTCTTACTTTTGTGTGATTGCTCTACCTGGGACTTTCAGTAATATGTTGAATAGTAGTGGTGAACGTGGGCATTCTTGTCATGTTCTAGAACTTAGAGAAAAGGCTTTCAGTTGTTTCCTGTTTGGTCTGATACTAGCTGTGGGTCTGCCATATATGGCTTTTATTATGTTGAAGTATCTCCCTTCTATAACTAGTTTTTTGAGGGTTTTTATCATGAAGGGATGTTGAATTTTTTAAAATGCCTTTTCATCGTCACTTGAAATAATCATGTGGTTTTGGCCTTCATTCTGTTAAAATTATGTATTACATTGATTAATTTGCATATGATGAACCATCCTTATATCCCTGGGATAAATCTCACTTGGGCATAATGAACGATTTTTAACTTGTTTTTGAATTCTGCTTAGTAGTATTTTTGTTGAGAATTTTTGCATCAGTATTCAGTTTTTTTAAATGTGTCTTTGTCTGGTTTTAGTATCAGGGTAATACTGGCCTTGTGGAATTTGTTTAGAAGTATTCCCTCCTCCATTTTTTGGAGTAGTTTGAGTGAAATTGATATTAGTTCTTTAAATGTTTGGTAAAACTCGACAGTGATGAAGTCTGGTTGTGGAATTCTCTCTGCTGGAAAACTTTTTATGATCACTTTGATGTTGTTACTGTTCAGGTTTTTACTTCTTCATGGTTCAATCTTGGTAGGTTTTATGTGTTTAGGAATGTATCCATTTCTTCCAGGTTGTCCCATTTTTTTGACATATAGTTGCTCACGGTATTCTGTAATGATCCTTCAATTTCTACATGAAACTGATCAGGTTTGTTCTTCCTGTACACAGTAAACCAATTGCTGTGATGACAGGTTTTGCAAAAGAGAAAAGGTTTATTCACAGTGTACCTCAACGAGCAAATGGGAGAACAGCCTCAAATCTACTTTTTTGAAGATAAGCCTTAGGGATATTTATGGGTTATAGAAGAGGGTTTGCCTAATGCATGGGGAAAGGTGATTGGCATTGGGAAAAAAATGAAGCAATTGGTGATCTACACAAATGCAATAAGGGTTTGCAACTCATCATAAGACACATATTCAGAAAATGGCAGCATTAGTATAAGCTGAGGTGGAGTTTTTGGCCCTCTGAGGTCAGAAGACCATCTCTTGGGCATTTGTGTAGGCCCAGTTGAATGACTGGTGTCTCAAATGCTTTAAACTGAACAGGAGCTGCCCCCAGCTCCTGAAAATGCAACTTAAGCCACTCATACCACAGTGACACATATATCAGAAGTATCATCTATAAGGAAGCCAGTGTAGTTGAAATTATAACATTTAGTGGTGTGGCTTTTAGCTATATGGGAAATAATAATAATAATAATATTAATAATAACAAAAAGCAAGTGACCAAAAGCAGGCAGGGCAGATTAAGTTTGATGGACCTAATCAGATTAACCTCTGGTTTCAGCTTTCCCAACCCTTTCTTCCTGCAGTGATAGATTTCCTAGGCCTGAGTGTTATTTAGAGTCTCTGAGTAACGTTTATATCTCTCACACAAAGGAGTCAATTGTGTTTAAGTAATGAACCAGCTCTATTTTGTACCATAAGAGTTGTATAGCTTACAAATCATTCTCTAAAAAGGCATATCTCATAGGTCCACAGATTCAGAGTTTACTTACTATTAATACTCTACTGGCCAGAAGTAGCCTGCTAAAGACTGTGTAGATACAGTCTCTTTGTAAATATCATTAAGCTAGTTACCCAGATATCCCATTAACAGAGATTATACTAAGTCACCTGCCATTTTCCCCCTTCCTTGTGGTGTCAACTACTTCCTCCCCTCTACAAAAAAGAGAGGAAATGGGTTAATGGCCAGATTTTCTTAGCTCCTCTCTATCAGGCTATTTAGACATTCATTCTTATGATGTAAAAGAGAAGAAGAGAGACCATAACTGTATACTATTTCATTAATTTGCCTATATTTTGCCAATACTACTCCATCTTGATTACTCTTATTGCATTTCAAGCCTGTTTTTTCTACTGTAGTTTCTTTACATCACTGTATAGTTTTGAAACTAAGTTCGTCCATTTTTACCTTTCCACTACACCTTTGCCCACCCCTCCAAAGAAAATTCCTGCAGTGTTTTGATTGATTTGAGATTTCATTGATTCTAAAGATCAATTAGGAAATATTGACATTTTCATAATATCTACTCTTCTAAGACCATGACATATATCTCTATTTTTGTTGTCCAGTTTTTCTCAACAGTGTTTTAGTTTCTAACGTAGAAGGTCGTCCTTAGTCCCTAGATTCCACTTTGTGATTCCAAGTGACTGTTCTAATGCTAGTCATTACAGTAGCATTCCAGCTTTCAGGAATGAAGAAATGAGGGGAAAAAAAAACAAGCTTACTTCTTCATAGAAATTGTTTGCACAACATTTGTTTGTGACCCATTGGCCAGAAATTACAGGCCCACAGCTGTATATAAAGGAAACAAAGAAATGCAGTCTATTCAGATAAGCACTTTTATGGGCATTACGGATGTTTATTAAAGTAGAATGGATATTGTGAAATGACTGGTGGCCTCAGTAAAAATATTAAATGAATACATAGATTAAAATTTCTGTAACCTACCCGAATAAGAACTTTATGTTGTGCATAATTTTCTTAATGTTGTGAAATATGAAGATATTTATAATTTAAAATGTTATATAATAGCCCTTTCTTTTGCATAAAATAATAAAAATTTGTCACTTACTGATAGTGTCTTAATCATCACTCTTCTTCAAATTTAAAATCTTGCTTAAGATGTTTATTCACTTAAACTAGAAATCAGTAAGATCATTAAAAAGAAGCATTGCCTCCCATTATTCTAGAAGTTAACACAGTCCCAATGCAGAGAAACAGTTATTACAAACAAGTGTTTGACAGTTGAATGTTTCCAAATTGCGTTATGTTAAACACATTTATTAGGGGATATTATTTGCAGAGCATGGTATATATATTCTATATTTTCTATCCTATTATTTCTTGGATAACTTCACAGTACATACCATAGAAATAACAAGCCATTATAGACTTTAATTGCATGTATTTTAAGATTGCTGCCAACATAAAGGTAAAAAAGATTAATCACTTTTGCACTTAGTGAGCATACTAGGACCTTTTAAATATTTCAATCTTGTTCATGTTTCTAAAAGGTTCATTTGAATGCACAGAAGTGCATTTTGATTGACTGCCTTCCCCACTATTTCAGTGGTCAAACTAAAAGCCAGGACATTTATCAATAAGATGAAAAACTCGCTTGGAATACAATACACCTGGGAGTAACATCATGGAATAAAACTAGTTGCAGTTGAAAGACCTTTGCATTACTTTAAATAAAATGAGAAAGAAATATCCTATATTAAGTAGGCAAATATCAATTTTTCCACAAAGATACAGCTAAATATATATATTTAGAAACCAAAACTCAGAGAGCATTAGAGGATGCATTCTGTCTTTAAGATGCCCTTGTGCCAAAGTGCAAAAGGTTTGCTCTATCAAAAGTTGAATTGAGTAGTGAGCAGGTCTGTTGGTAAATCTTTAAAAATTTTTCTGTGCTCAATTCTCTGCTTGTGTCTGTGACCCCTGGTTATCTTCTGTAGTTGCAATTTAGCTTTGTTCTAGGACATTATTTTCTGTGCTGCTCAAAGTATTTTCAGTTTCTCTGGAGGGAAATAGCATTACCAAACACAATGTCTGTTCCTGATGCTCTTTCCAGAATCTTAGTTAAAGCTTGACACCTGATCTTAGACACTCTTTTCATTTAATATAGACTCCAGGATTTCATTTCTGCTTTGTTCAGTTATGTCAAGCCATACTTATTTTTGAATTAGTTTACAGCACTGAGTGATTTATGGATGAGAAATGTAATTCTGTGACTAGAGAAAGCAATCCAGTATGAAGGGTGCCACATCTGACAGATGAGATTAGTGCGCCATAGACCAAAGTCTTAGCTTTCTGGGTTATACTGCCTCAGAGCCCTGCTCTTTGAATACTTGTCCATTTTACTTGAAAATCTCAATGTTTCTAGCATTGTTGTTCCAGATTGCTGTAAGATTGTTGTCTTGCCTGAGAGAAAAGAACAACAAAAAACCTCAAGTAACACCACAGATTATCCAGGTTCTATCCCCAGTAAAGGTATTTAACCCATGGATCAAATATCAAAATCCCTTATTAGAAAAATAGACAATGGAACAATTCCCTAGAAAAATAGACAATGGAACAATTCCCTTGAAGGGTGGTAAATCTTAAGTGATGTGAAAATGAAGAGATATTAATCATTAATAATATGATTTGATAGATATTAATCTATCAAATTAATACCCATTAAGAGATATTAATCAATAATATGATTTGATTGTTTTTTGACATATCAGTAAATTACCATTTGATAATGACTAAGCAAATGATTTTGTAGCCACTAAGGGGCTACCCCAAATTGTGAACATAATCTCTTTATTTCCAGCTTTATTTTCTCATGTTCATGCTCTTACAAATTTTGATGAACCTTGGAAATCTTCTCTGAGACTATATACCCTGGTATCAACTTCATGAACAAGCAAACTCTCCCTATACTCTGAAGTGACCCTCTTTTCTACAATTACAAACTTTTACATCCTGATGGACAGCATTATTTTGCAATCCTCATGGCCATTTGTTCAATTTGTGTTGCTGGAAGCTAGAACACAGTTTCTGTCTCAACTAACCTTCAGTGAAAAAGTAATTAATGAGGACCCCCACGGCTGCCCATATATGATGGCAGAACTTCTATATGAGAAAAACATTTGCAACAGAATCTTAATGCTAGAAAAGATTCTGGTTAGCATTTTTAATAATTGGAGGAACCACCCATCCAACTTGAAATTATTTCCAGAGGCCACTCTGTAACTAGTGTTGCACTTGAGTATTCTTTTTTAATTCCCATTTCACTTACCTTCTGGAATATCTCTTCCCTGAGTCACTGACCCGAGTTTCATAGACTCTCTAAAAGTCATGGACCCAATGACCATACATCTGCCATTGCAGAATTTTTTTTTAAATGTATGGGTTATTTTGAAAAAAATATATGTATCACCAGGCTCAATCTCATCATTTTCCTATTGAAGCACAAACGATGCAATTTTGATACAGCATGTCACCACCTGCCACAACTATTTAGGGTTTAATATGGTGAGGACTGTTTAAATGATTTCTTACCTTTCTGTCTAGCCCAAATATGTGTTCTCTGAATGCAACTTTCACTGCATCCTTGAGAAAAAAAAAATGGCTATTCAAAATATATACAGTTGTTTTGCATTGCATAGTAACCATACATAGGTCACCAGCCAACCCAGAGTTATGCTTCCTTTACAGGTGGACTGTTATAAGGTCATCCTTATACCAGCAACAAACACTAGAATCGAATGAGAACATAAAGACAAGCGCTCCCACTGAGTGATTACTTTGAGTGCGTGTTGCTCTGGAAAGCATGTTAAGATCTCTTGCTCTAAGAGGTACGCTAAGTGGAAGGTGATTTGGAATTTATTGTGATCCAGGAATTCTATTGTGTACAATATGAATAAACAAACATCACACATTTATACAGATAGGTACCCTGTCATTTTGGAAATGCTGCCTCTTGGGGAAAAAAATTCATTTGTGTATTATCAGAATAATTTTTAAAAACCAGCAATATCAGCCAGACGCGATGGCTTACGTCTGTAATCCCAGCACTTTGAGAGGCCGAGGCGGGTGGATCATGAGGTCAGGAGATCGAGACCATCCTGGCTAACACGGTGAAACCCCGTCTCTACTAAAAATACAAGAAACTAGCCGGGCGTGATGGCGGCGCCTGTAGTCCCAGCTACTTGGGAGGCTGAGGCAGGAGAATGGCATCAACCCAGGAGGCAGAGGTTGCAGTGAGCCAAGATGGCGCCACTGCACTCTAGCCTGGGTGACAGAGGGAGACTCCATCTCAAAAAAAGAAAAACAAAACAAAAAAACCCAGCAATATCCAAAATGATTTTTTTCTACTGTTTGTAGGAACCAGAGACAGAAAATAGCCAGGCTAACAGGCAAAATGGCTTTTATTTAAGTTGCTTTTATGAACAAGTATCACTGTATTTTTCTGCCCTTATTTTAAACATGACAACTTCAATTTTATGTTAGTTTATAAACAAATATACTCAATTGTAAATTTGTGTACTTGTCAGAATTTTCCTAAATGAATAGTGACAACTATTTTTCAACTTCTATTGCTATTATGGATTTTCCTTTTCTAGTGTTATATAATCTCTGACCTTTAATGAAAACTGCATGTTGCTATCTCACAAATATCTGCCAAATGTTACTCATTTCTATTTTTCTATTTCCACTTCAAACATAGCAATGAATAGGCTTATATCCTATCACCTTGTTCATACTCAGAAAGTATCATTGAACAATATGTGGGGTTTTTAGATAGCAATAATAAAATATTTAGCAAAGTAAAGTTTGCATCTTTAGCTTTTCTAGTTCTAACAGTCTGAGTTGTCACTGTTTAAGTCAATCGGCTGTGTTTTGGGCAGAAAGTCAGTCAGAGAGATATGATAATGAAGAAAGCAGGAGTGATTCAAAGCATGAGAGGGGCTTGATCTGTCATTTGACTTTGAAGATGGGAAAAGGTGGCTGCTATGGTTTCAACGTGTTACCCCAAAAGATGTGTATTCAAAACTTAATATCCAATGCAACAGTGTTGAAGTGGGGGATCTTTAAGAGAAGTCTGGGTTAAGGGGGCCCAGCTTTACAGAGAGATTAATACTTTTATTGCAATAGTGTTCCTTATCATGGTAGTGGGTTTCTCATAGAAGGGGGAGTGTGGCCCCGCTTGCCCTCCTTTTGTTGCTCTCTACTTGCCCTCCTGCCATCAGACGATGCAACAAGCAGGCCCTCACCAGATGCTGGCCCCTTGATCTTGGACGTCACAGCCTCCAGAACTATGAGCCAATGAATTTCTGTTAAAATGAATTTCTGTTAAATTACCCAATCTGTAGTATTCTATTAGAGCAACCCAAAATGGACTGAGACAGAAAACTGGGGCTGGAGAGTGAGCGTTGGTGTAACAAATCCCTGAAAATGTGGAAGCACCTTTGGATCGGGGTAATGGGTTGAGACTGAAAGAATTTGGACGCGCACACTAGAAAAAGCCCAGATTGTCATAGAAGAAGCAATAAGGGCAATTCTGGTGAGGACTCAGAAGAGAAGAACTATAGGGACCTTCTTAGACATGATTTAAGTGATCATGACCAAAATATTGGTAGAAATATAGACAGTAAAGGCCATTTTGAGGAGGGCTCAGATGTAAATGAGGAAGAAGATATTACAAACTGGAGAAAATGCCATCCTTGTTATATGTTGGCAAGAGCTGGGCTGAATTGTATCAGTGTCCTAGGGCTTTATGAAAGGCAGCACTTAAGTGTGATAAAGTAAGATATTTGGCAGAAGAAATAGCTAAGCAGCAAAGCATTCAGGATGCTGTGTGGCTTTTAATTGCATATAGTAGTGTGTGAAAAAAAATGATTTAAAGACAGGATTTTAACTAGAAGGAAAACAGAATTTAGGGTTGTGAAATATTCTCAGTCTGGCTATGTGATAGTGATTGAAGAAGCGTTTTCAAGAGGGAAAATCAAGGGTGTAACCAAGTGACTATTTGATAAGGAGATTGGGATGAACTAAATGAAGCCAGAGGCTATTCATCAGGATAATAAAAGGATGATCCCGAAGATACTTGGAAGAGTCTCCATACTGCCCCTCCAATCATAGGCCCAGAGTGCCAAGGTCTGGGGGAAGAAAATATGTCAAAAGAGAGGCCTAGTCCTAGGGTGACCCAGGGAACCTCAGCATTTGCTGTGTTGCACTGTATCAAGTGTCTGCTTCATGCATTTCTATGCAGTGCTCCTCGGCTGCCTCACCAGGAGCCCAAGCAGGAACAGGTGCAGCTCAGCCTGCTGCTGTGGGTGGTGCAAGCTGGAAACCTTAATGGAGTCTATGCAGTGCTACTTTTGCAGGTGCGTAGAATGCAAAAGTTCTGAGGGCATGACTTCCTCCACCTGGACTTCAAAGTATGTTGGGAACCACCTGGGACTGAGGCAGGAACTTGTCTCGGGGCAGAACCATCAAAGAGTGCCACCCTAGGGCAATGCTAAGCAGAACCATGAGACGGGAGCCACGTTATAAAGTTCCCACGAGGGCAATGCCTAGTGGAGCCATGGGAGCAAGGCCACCACAGAAACCCTAACACTGTAGAGCTACCTGCATGCAGCATCAGCCTGAGAGAGCTACAGGCAGGAGGCTCCAACTCATGATAACTACTGCATGGTCTAAGCCCATTTGCAGGGCTGCCCACAGCCTTAGGTGCCCAAGCTCTGCCTCAGTGTGTTCAGTAGGCAGCACACAGAATGAAAGATTATTTTGGACTCCTAAGATTTAATGTTATCTGTTCTGTGGGGTTCTGGACTTATTCCTTCTTACCTATTCCTCCCTTTGGAATGAATATGTCTATCCTATGTATGTTCCACCATTGTATTTTGGAAATCGATAACTTGCTTTGATTTCACAGACTCACAGCTGGAGGTGGGGGTGGTGGTTGCCTCATGATGAATCATGCCTTGGGTCTTATCTGTATCTGATTTAGATGAGAATCTGAAGTTCGGACTTTTGAATAAATGTATTTAGCATGTGAGATAAACATGAATCTGGAGGTCCAGGAGCAGAGTGCTGTGGTTTGAACATGTCCCCCAAACAGCATGTTTAAAATTTAATCCCAATGCAAAAATGTTGGAAGGTGGACCTTTGAGAAGTGACTTAAGCCATGAGGGCTATACCCTCATGAATAGATTAATACTGTTATCGTGGAATTGTGTTTATTATCTTGGAAGTGGGTTCCTTGTAAAATAATGAGATTTGATTTCTCTTCTCTCTCTTGTGCTTTCTTTGTACCTTTTTGCCATGAGGTGATGCAACATGAAGGCTCTCACCAGATGCCGGCCCCTTAATCTTGAACTTCCCAGCCTCCAGAACTGTTGATTATAAATTATCCAGTCTGTGAGTCTGTTATAGCAGCACAAAGTGAACAAGACTGTAGCCAAGAGGCCTGTAATGTGGATGATCTCTATAAGCTGAGATGAACAAGCAACAAGGAAACTGAGACCTGGAGCAGAGCCCTGTGGTCACCTTGACTTTAGCTTTGTGAGGCTCTATGTAGAGACCCAGTGGAGCCACTGTTGTTCCTAGCCTTTTGCCCATGGAGATTATATATTAAAAATAGTTTTGTTTTAATTCGCTAAATTTGTGGTAATTTTTTATAGTGGCACTACAATGTACAACACATCAACTTTTACCCTTTAAATGATGAGCTAGGACTTAATTGTGCAGATATCTGGCTTTAGTTATTCTCTAATGTTTATTAAGTTCCTGTATTTAAAAATGCATCATTGGCTGGGCGCAGTGGCTCATGCCTATAATCCTAGCATTTTGGGAGGCCGAGGTGGGTGGATCATGAGGTCAGGAGTTCAAGACTAGCCTGTCAAAGATGGTGAAACCCCATCTCTACTAAAAAGTCAAAAAAAAAAATTACCCAGGCATGGTGGCTGGCACCTATAATCCCAGCTACTTGGGAGGCTGAGGCAGAGAATTGCTTGAACCTGGGAGGCAGAGGTTGCAGTGAACTGATATTGCACCACTGCACTCCAGCCTGGATGACAACAAGACTTCGTCTCAAAAAAAAAAAAGTTACTAATTTTAGTTGAGGAAGTCTGAATTTATATGTAATGAGAGTTTAATATAGTTTATTATATAATTAGGTTAAATTACATCTCTGGATAAGCTTTATTAATATACTATTGCTGCCATTACATATTACCACAAATTTAGTGGCTTAAAACAATGCAAATTTATCATTGTACATTTGTATGGATCAGAAATCTGACATAGTCTCAATGACTTAAAATTAAGGTGTTAGCAGACTCATGTTCTAGGGGTTCTAGAGGATAACCCACCTCCTTGACTTTTTCACCTTCTAGAGGTTACCAAATTTGCTTTGTTTATCACTTCTACCATCTTCAAAGCCAGTAACATAATGTTCCTCTGACCATTATTACATAGTCACATTTCCGTCTGATCAGAGTTGGAACTCAGGTAATTACATAGCCATCACCCAGATAATCTAGAATAATCTTCCGATTTCAAGGTTTACATCTTTAATCAGATCTACAAAAGTCTCCTATCTTAACATATTCATAGGTTTAAAGATTAGGACATGGAAATCTTGAAGGGGGATTATTATTACACTATATACAATAAACATATAAAATTATTGTGCATTCAAGACAAGCTAATACATTTTCCTATTTTTTACTCCAAAGAAAAAGTGAGTCCTTTGCAATAGATGCCAAAAAAACTGTTCTGATTCATATTCTTATATCACCATAGCCATGATGTAACCCCCACATTGACTGCATCATTTCAGTCTGTGCCAACAAACTGTTTTCATGTATTTAGTCTTCTTGTTTCACCATCAGTTTATTAATTAAACAAAGCTCCTTTTATATATTGATGAGAATAGTCACACTCTGTAAAATATTTGAAGAGATTTTTTCAGAGCCAAATATGAGTGACCATGGTCCATGACACAGCCCTCAGGAGGTCCTGAGAACACGTGCTCAAGGGGGTCAGGGTGCAGCTTGGTTTTATACATTTTAGAGAGACATGAGACTTCAATCAAACACATTTAAGAAATACATTGGTTTGATCCAGAAAGGTGGGACAGCTCAAAGCGGGGACTTTCAGCCTACAGGTAGACTTAAAAATGTTCCAGTTGAAAATGGGTTGAGTTTCTCTAAAGACCTGAGATCAATAGGAAGGAATGTCTGGGTTAAGACAAGAGGTTGTGGGGAACAAAGTTCTTATTTGCAGAGGAAGCCTTCAGATAGCCGGCTTCAGAGAGAATAGGTTGTAAAATGTTTCTTATCAGACTTAAAGTCTGTGTTGACGTTAATCCTGGAGACATGTAATGAGGCAGGTCCAATACCCACTTCCCGTCATGGCCTGAAATGGTCTCTACATTTGAAGAGTGCCCCTTGCTGACCAGGAAAAAATATAAATAAATAAATAAATAAATAAAGTATGCTGAAAAAAAAATCATTTTCCATGAACATTAAAATCTTGTCTTATGTGGAGAAATAGGAACACTTTTACACTGTTGGTGGGATTGTAAACTAGTTCAACCATTATGGAAAACAGTATGGCGATTCCTCAAGGATCTAGAACTAGAAGTACCATATGACCTAGCTATCCCATTACTGGGTATATACCCAAATGATTATAAATCATGCTGCTATAAAGACACATGCACATGTATGTTTATTGCGGCACTATTCCCAATAGCAAAGACATGGAATCAACCCAAATGTCCATCAGTGACAGACTGGATTAAGAAAATGTGGCACATATACACCATGGAATACTATGCAGCCATAAAAAAGGATGAGTTTGTGTCCTTTGTAGGGACATGGATGAAGCTGGAAACCATCATTCTCAGCAAACTATCCCAAAAACAGAAAACCAAACACGGCATGTTCTCACTCATAGGTGGGAACTGAACAATGAGATCACTTGGACTCGGGAAGGGGAATATCACACACCGGGTCCTATTGTGGGGGTGGGTGGGGAGGGATAGCATTAGGAGATATACCTAATGTAAATGACGAGTTGATGGGTGCAGTACACCAACATGGCACATGTGTACATATGTAACAAACCACATTGTGCACATGTACCCTAGAACTTAAAGTATTTATATATATATATACACACACACACACACACACACACAACATAAAACAAACAAAAGAGTGCCCTGGCTGAGGAGGAAGTCCATTCAGATGGTCGGGTGGTGAGGGGGTGCTTAGAATTTTATTTTTGGTTTACATATGTACAATCTTTTTTTTTTTTTTTTTGAGACGGAGTCTCGCTCTGTGGCCCAGGTTGGAGTGCAGTGGCGCGATCTCGGCTCACTGCAAGAAGCTCCGCCTCCCGGGTTCCCGCCATTCTCCTGCCTCAGCCTCCTGAGTAGCTGGGACTACAGGCGCCCCCACCACGCCCAGCTAGTTTCGTGTATTTTTTTAGTAGAGTCGGGGTTTCACCGTGTTAGCCAGGATGGTCTCGATCTCCTGACCTCGTGATCCCCCCGTCTGGGCCTTCCAACATATATACAATTGATGATGTTCATTAGGAGGCTTTGAAGACTAGAAAACTATTGAAAAATGTTGCCGAAATAATATGCTTTCTCTTATATGTAATACCTTTACCAATATTTTCTGAAATGATTTCTCTTTCTACGTAGAAAGGCCCACAGACCGGTTTTTTTCAGAAAACAAAATTTCTACTGTTTATGGCCCTGTGCGTTCTGCTCAGTTTTCTCTGTTGCACTGAGGAATCTAAGTGAAAACAGATTCCCCATCAGGACATAAATTTTTATTCCATAATATTAAACAGCCTTTTAGGCTGCAAGAAACTGAAACTGATCGATTTTTTTTTCCTCATTGTTTTTGGGTTCTGCACTATTGTGTAGGTGTGTCTGCATGCACACACACACAAATAGGACTATCTTTCCATTGACTTTTGTATATCTCTTTTTACTTTATGCATTCAGGAAGTCAGGTGAGTACCCGTACTCTCCTGTATTGCCCTGTTGTTCCGGCCTCCATTCTATTCTGTGCATTCATTGGCACTGTTGAGGGCGCACAGTAAATAATTCAGGAAAACGACTTTTGTTTTTCTCTGTCTCCACAGAAAACAGAAAACATTTCATGATGTGTGTGCATGAAATAAAGATTCCACTGTGAGATAATCTTGATCTCGGTAATGTTTAATATTTTCTTTGTTTCTGGAATATTTTCTGGAAATTACTGCTTATCACAATTAACACTGAGGTCAAGTATATTTTTTCTTCATTGACATACTATGTGTAACATAATTTTTAGAAGAACAAAAAATGTTTAAGTGAAAAAGATGCCATGTTTTGGTGGAGTTCCTGACAATATCATTCTCCATTTATAAATTACTTTACACTAAGTACTTCTAAAAAATTCATTAAAAAGAAAAGCAGAAACTATACCACTCCTTGTGGCTGAAAACCACCAATTTATATTTGAAAATAATTGTGGATCAGAATGGTGTTCCATTTTCTTCTTTGGACAATGATTGGATATAATTAATTGGATGGAACTGCTACTTCCAATAGAATAGGCATTGCTTTCGTGTATTCTGACTCCATATTAAAATGATAACACAAAATAGTTTCTGTATTTCAAATTTAAGGGGATGCTTAAAATTGAATGAAGATCATTTAACTCCAAAAGAATTGTTATTAATAATTGTATTTATGAAAGAAGTTAAAAATTTAAAAAAGTGTTAAATGATGACTCAGTGAATGCAAGCTCTGTGCTCCTAAAGCCTGTTATTAGAGTGGACTCTGCAGTTATTTAAAAAGAAGCCTGGAGTCATTGTGACTACCCAAAGCAGTGTATATCATAGTATTACTATATTATTATATACAGTCTAATCCTTTTTATGATTATCTTCAATAATGCAGACATACCTTATTGAACATAGCTAGTACGTATGTTCAATACAATAATATGCCTTATAATTTTTTAAATGCCACTAATTATAATATATGTTAATTATAATTAAGTTTATAAATACTATTAGAACATCTATTTAATGTATTCTTTCAATATAATTTAATCATTCATGTAGGGTTTGTGGATACTCTGTCACAGAAAATGTTCTGATTAAGAGATACAACAATGAACAGAACAGTGTCTGCTTTCTTGGAAATTAAGGATTAATTTTCATTGCCTCCAAGCACAAAGTCTGATTACATTATAATTGTAATGACTCAAAGAAGCATATCACTGAGAAGGTAGAGAAGAAAATACAGTCAAGGTTGAGTAAACTACACTTATGTCATAAAATCCCTAGATTCAGGAAAGTACAATGCTTACATCTCCCTGGTAAAACAAACATCAATCGCTTATGGAGCTGTGATAACACATTAGGTTTATGTTCTTAGTCTTTTGTGATTTTTTTAAATTCAATGTTTTTATAATCAAATGTTCAAGCATATTATCATCTCATGTTATCTGTTAGATTTTTTTTTCATTCATTATTTATGTATTTGCCTTTAAAATTTTCTACTATTGGGGACGTCTATTTCAGGCCAAGATGGAGGGAACTGGACAAGATTTATTTTCCTGACTGAAACAACCACACATATGGAAAAAACGTATAATACTTTTAAAGGGAAATTCCAATTTGTACCGCGATGAGATGCAAAAGCACACAAATTAGAATGGTTAAAATTTTAAAAGCTGACCCTACCAAGTGTTGAGGATGTAGAGAAACTAACTTTTTTACACTGCTGATGGAATGCAAAATGGCAAAACCACGTTGGAAAATACTTTGGCATATTTTTTAAAAGTTAAATATATATGTACCATATGATCCAACTACTCCACTCTTCAGTATTTACCCAAAATATATGAAAACACTGCCATACAAAGACATGTACATAGATATTTACAGCAATATCATTTGTAATAACCCAAAGTGGAAACAGTGATTTGCCTATAAACAGGTGAAGAAATAAATATACTATGATATATTTATGCAATGAAATTCTACATATTAATAAAAAATAATGAACTATTATGACACATTACTATATTACTATATATGGATCTCAAATAATTATGAGTGAAGGAATATAGACAAAGAGTACATGCCCTTTTATTTCAATTATGTAAAATTCTAGAAAATTTAAGCTAATCTATAGTGATAGAAAACTGATCAATAATTGCTTGGGATTAAGGGCGGAGTGGAATGGGGATAGGAAAATGGGATTGCTTAGTGGAACAAAGAATCTTTGCAGGTGACGTATATGATATATTTATTATCATAGGATGGATATGATGATATATCCCACTCCTTGTGGCTGAAAACCACCAATTTATATTTGAAAATAACTGTGGATCAGAATAGTGTTCCATTTTCTTCTTTGGACAATGATTGGATATAATTAATGTGATGTAACTACTACTTCCAAAGGAATAGGCAGTGCCTTGCATGTATTCTGACTCCATGTTAAAATGATAACACAAAATAGTTTCTGTATTTCAAATTTATTGGGATGTTTAAAATTGAATGAAGATCATTTAGCTCCAAATATCTGTCAAATATCTTCTTGCTAACACTTTTAAGTATGTGCAGTTAATTGTATGTCCATTGCACCCCAATTAAGCCAATAAAAAATATAGTACTGAAAGATAGCTCGATGTCTCACTTAGTAAGCAAGATGCTTCCATATAATTTTGAATGAAGTGCTAGCTGTGAAAGTATTTGTTGTCTATAGTAAAAGCATATTTTTTTTTGCTGTAGGCAAATAAGCTTTGTGTATATGATGTTTTGATTATAAATTGACTGTTTTATGGCGTTACACAAAATTTTTAAATTGTTGGTGGACTATGAGTAAGAAACACTTAAAACAGGGCCTCATTTCCATGGCTGTAATTTTCTAGTGAATGGTGATGGCAGCAAAGTATATTAAAGTGCTTTATTCTAAAGGCAGTTATATTTTAGTGGTGAGTAAGGGGCACCTTTAGAGAGTCTATAGGGCCCTATAGAATTATTTTAGAGTTTCCATCTAATAAATTAAATTTATTATGCCAAGGAGACATTGGGAATTGGCCATTTCCATACAACTGGACATAACTTGAAAATTCATGGGTTTTTTTGAGTTCACAGAGAGAATTAACTAACTATATCATTTTAGAAAGTATTTCTGACATTCTAATAAAACATTTGTATAGATTCTTTTAATTCCCAATTTTAAAAATCACACAAGCGCCTAGTTTGTTTCATATAATGAAATATAAGTACCTGTGTATAATGTAAAATAACTTAGAGCTCAGAAACATTATTTTAAGATCAAAGGGATTTCTCTAAAGTATTGCAATTCCAAGGCAATTACAAAGTCGTGTTGACAATTATTATCACTAAAAATGTCAGCTTCTCAGTTACAAATTACCAGAAACATTAGGATAGAAGCACAGACTACAAATATTCAGATGTTCACTGCTCTTAGGAGGATAGGGAAAAAAGTAAACACAAAGTAGCATATTTGAGTCCCCTTAAGGCTTCTAGCATCTATACATAAGTATGATGTTCTTTCAATTTATAACATGAAATATTTATATATATATATATATATAAAGTTTACTCTAATTCTTAATAAATTCTATTATAGTCAAAACTATTTTTGAAGGAAAAAATAAATACTGTTTATTTTACAGCTATTTTCTGAAGTGGACCTAAACTCCCGTTATAAAAAATTGTTTCTCTAATTGAGTATTTTATTTACATGAAATACATACCCACTATTTTGAGAACTTTTTTTTTTTGCCTAATATATGACTTCTTCTAAGTCTAAAATTTTCCTTCATGTCTGTTATGATGATATTAATATTATATGGGGACTCTCCATAATGCTGTATTACTCCACCCATTGAGTTATGAGTGAGCTCTTCACTGTGTTCATAAAAATTGTTCTTTCTCTTTTTCATCAATTTATTTTTTGTAATTATAACCTTCCACTCTCTTCACTCCATACTCATGAAAACGCTAAATAAATATTAACAGGGCCTGGCGGGGTGGCTCACGCCTGTAATGCTAGCACTTCAGGAGGCCGAGGCGGATGGATCACGAGGTCAGGAGATCCAGACCATCCTGGCTAACACGGTGAAACTCCGTCTCTACTAAAAATACAAAAAATAGCCGGGCGTGGTGGCAGCGCCTGTAGTCCCAGCTACTCGGGAGGCTGAGGCAGGAGAATGGTGTGAACCCGGGAGGCGGAGCTTGCAGTGAGCCGAGATGGCGCCACTGCACTCCAGCCTGGGCAACAGAGCGAGACTCTGTCTCCAAATAAATAAATAAATAAATATTAACAATTACATTTACATAACATTACTACTTAAGAAGTTTTTTAAAAAAAAAAAAAACTTTTGTTTTACAGACAGGGGGGTCATGTGCAGGTTTGTTGCATGAGTATATTGCACGCAGGTAGTGAGCATAGGGCCGGATAGGTAGTTTTTCAACCTAATCCACCTCTTTCCCTCCCCACTCTAGTAGTGCATAGTATCCATTATTTCCATGTTTGTGTCCTTGTGTGCTTAATGTTTAGTACCTACTTGTGAGAACCTGTAGTATTTGGTTTTTTGTTCCTGTGTCAATTCAGTTAGGATTCCAGTCTCCAGTTCCATCCATGTTGCTGCCAAAGACATGATTTCGTCCTTTTTTATGGCTGCATAGTATTCCACAGTGTATCATACTCCATTTTCTTTATCCAACCCATTGATGGGCACCTAGGTTGATTCCATGTCTTTGCTATTGTGTGTAGTGCAGGACTGTGGAAAGCAGTTTGGAGATTTCTTGGAAAGAACTTAAAACAGTTAACCATTCAACCCAGCAATTCCATTACAGGGTGTATACCTAAAGGAAAATATATCTTCATGCTAAAAAGATACGTACAGTCCTATGTTCATCACTACAATTTTTTATAATCAGCAAATCACCTTCACTGAAAAGTAAGAGACTTTCTGATTTCTCCTTCCCAAAGTTTGTTCCTTAACTAAAGTCTACTGTAATTTACAAAAAAAAGAAGATAATCAATAGTAAAGCAATATAAAAGTTTAACAATAGTACTTTCTGTGTACTGTGAATTCTTAATCGATTTCCAAGTTTTGATGTCTATTCTTTTTAGGCTACATTGAACCCTCAAGTTTTAGAGCTGGGATAGGTAATTGATTTCATTTTTTTCAAGTAACTACAATAGATGAATAGAGATTACCAGTAAAGCATCTTGAAACGGATACTGTAGCCACAGCGACTTTTGTGTCTGTGGAGAGGAAGTGAGTTTATGTGCTACTGAATTCTCTATATAAGAGCTACTGATAAACCCTACACTTGATTTATACTGTGTTTGTAAGGGATGATCATGCACCTGGTTAATGGTCTTTCAATTTCTTTATTATTATAACCTAAAAATTGCATACCATGGTTCTACCATCCAGCATCCAGAAATGTATCCCAGTCTCTGGAGTATTATGAGTTTAGTATTCGGTGTGAAACAGTGGTAGGCACTGTGTGAGTACAGAGGACTAGAAGGTCAGAGACCTCATGGGGATTCAGTCACTAAACAAAGAATAACTAATTCTCAAGGGTAACCACAACCTTCTACAAGATAGTAGACAACATTTATCAACCTACATGCACATTTTAAAAAATGGAGTAAAATTCTCAGCACACAGAAGAGGCAGTGATGTCTACTTGGAAGTTGCAATTTAGTAAATTTGAATGAGGCAAATGTTTTAGTATTTTTAAAGTTTACTACTGGATATAAATTAAATATTTTATTTGGTTAATGTGAAAATATTCTCTAGTTCCCATATAGTAGCATTTTAAAGCACAAAATCCTCTCCTGTTATATACAACGTACCTTTCATTTGAAATTCTATTACGCTGAGTCAAGAGAGAATTTGAAGTTCAGAATTCCACGCAGTCTTGCTAATAGTAATTGCCCCATCCAGTGTTCAAAAGAATTTTAATCAGGTTCAATTTTAATTAAATTAGTTCTGATTAAAATTTTTATGTGGGGATAATTTTTAAAAGTAAACTATTTTTTCTGGCAATTTGCATATTATATGACCACATATATTTCATTTTATGGCTTTCTTAATTTTATTTTATTTTTATGTATTAAATTATCTTCTGATATTGAAAATTATTTTGTCATTTTCTTTTCATTTTAAAACATTGTTCCTCCTGAAAATAATTTATGAATATGAAAATATTGCCAAAAAGTACTTTTTATCTTTAAACTCAGCACAAAATTGATAGTGCTATAAAAGGATGTCCATTTCACATTATACTATGAAGGATTCTTCTGATAGATTCGGTATAATTTTAGATCATTTTATGATGTTTACTTTCCATCATTCTAAATGTTTAAAGTCTGATGTAAACCACAATGTGGCAACAGATTTATGGGGACACTTTTAGATATATTTTCCATTTCTCTGAATAACAATTCACTTGGCTTTGCAATAGATCAAGTTTTGACATTAAAATGTGGAAGTGCTCTCGCAAGTCATGGCAATGCATTGCACTTATCAAAGCCTCTACATTGGAAGACACACTTCACTTTTCTTTAAGCAGTAAACTCCCTTGATTCCTGTTTTGAAGTGCCTAATTACAAATGAAGTATACATATAATGCTTAATAAATGTGAAAGTTTACCAAGTCAATAGCAATATGATCTCAACATCACAGAAGAATAGGACTGGGTGGATCTTAAATTTGTAGTCCAAATATTCTTCTAATAACTAAACTCTATACCATCCCCATTGAATCTCCATCTGAGATAAGCCTGGTCACTTCCTGCTATGGTGAAGTCCATGAGTCTTCAGGACACCCTTGCTTCAACCACTAAGCCTAGTTCTAATTTATAGGGACATAAAAATCAAATCAAAATGCACTTTCTCTTCCCATAAATGTTCTTAAAATACATGGAAAGCAACTGTTTCTTCTCCCTAGTGAAATGTTCCAGTATCTTTTGTTTTTATTATAAATTTGGTATATTTGAAACTCTCTTCCATTAAGCTTCCTTTTCCTTTGAACTCAACCCAATTAGACTATATGTCTTTTTGGTTGTTTGTTTTGCTTTTTGAGACAGAGTCTCGCTCTGTAACCCAGGCTGGAGTACAGTGGCAAGATGTCGGCTCACCGCAACCTCCACTTCCTGTGTCCTGGTTCAAGCAATTCTCCTGCCTCAGCCTCCCAAGTAGCTGGGATTACAGGCACGTACCAGCATGCCCAGCTAATTTTTGTATTTTTAGTAGAGACGGGGTTTCACCATGTTGGCCAGGCTGGTCTTGAACTCCTGACATTCATATTATGAGAGGTGATCCACCCGCTTCGGCCTCCCAAAGTGCTGGGATTACAGGCGTGAGCCACCGCTCCCAGCCAGTCTAGATGTCTTTAAACCTATTACATCCATTACTGAGAGTAGTTCTCTATGTGGAGTCTAATCCACAGCAACTAGAGGTAGATGATCACCTCTCATAATATGAATGTCATGCTTCTTCTGTTATCACAGAATAAGATCACATTCAGCCTATGTAATGTGCTGAATTGCAATTACAATTGCACATTGTAATTTGTCAATTCAGCATAGTTGAATTGGACCAACTGTTCTGTCAAATAAAACCCTTATGTGTCTTTCACACATGATGACCAAAGCCCATATTCTTGCATCATGAAATTGTGTGATTGGCATTAAAAATTCAATGAAACCAGCAAATAGTTTGTTATTTATGGGGATTGGTCAGTAACAAAACTGGGGAAGTTACGCACTTCAAATTGATTTGTGAATTAATCCTTGAATTCAGCAAATTAGTTTGATATTAAGACTATAGACTCTGGAGGCAACCTGATGAATCTCTTGATTCAACTTTATCATCTGTTAAAATAGAATGTTATTATCTAACTTGAAAAATGGTACAAGTATTAAAAGAGATAATTTTATGAATTTTTTCACATAATGACTGGCATAGGAAGCACTAAGATAGGTGTTATCCCTAATGAAGATAATGGCAATGATGAAGCTTGGTGGATCCAAGGATCTCACACTCATCATCTAACATTCTCTTTACCACATTAAAAGCTGAATTGCAGCACGACAATCTATATTGTCATAAGAGAGGGAAGAATACACCTTTCAAACAAATTTCAAGAGCTTACATCTGGTGAGACATAGACAAACAAAATAAGCAGATTAGAAATTAACATGAAAGCTCTGTACAATGAGTATTTTTTAAAAGTATGAAACATCAGTGCAGTTGTATTTGGGTTTATCTGGAGAAATCAGAGAGGTCTCAAAAGAGAATGCAGGATTTGAAGTCCAACCAGAAGATGAGTAAGTCTTTCAGGCAAACCAGAAAATCAAAGATCCTGGGATCTTTATTGTCTCAGGAAGAAAACTATTAACTGTACAGAACTAGGAGAAAGTGTGGCATTGCCAAAGATGAGGAAGAGTGAAGCATAAACTGTGAGGAAGGAGGGGAGGAGAGGGGACTCAACACAGAGAGAGTCCATGAAGGGCTTCAAGTTATCTACAGGTTTAACATTTTTTTCCTACATACAAAAGGTAATTATCGGTATAAGCAGTGCAATTCGAAAACCATGTTAATGGCATGATCATATTCTTAGGTTTGAGAGGTTAGCATGACAGGAAGAGAACAGTGATGACTGGGCAAGCATGTCCCTGCGGGGAGGGAAAACTGTAAAAAAGAAGAGGGACAATTCAGTGGGAAAATGAGAATATCATGCAGAAAAGTAGAAATTAGCATGTAAAGAACAGGGAGTTATGGGGGATACAAAGCAACAAAATATTTTTGGAATGTTGACATGGAATCTTAGGACTAGGGATTTTGGGCAAAATTGAAGTTTCTTGTTTTTTGAAACACAATAGATGTTCAATTTTCTGAAATAGGGAATGAAAAAGGTTGTCTTAGCCTGTTTTGTGCTGTTATAGCGGAATACCACAGACTGGGTAATGTATAAAGAAATAAAGTACACCTTTATTTCTCACAATTCTGGAGGCTGGGAAGTTCAAGATCAGGGCATTAGCATCTGATGAGGGCCTTCTTGCTGCATCTTCATATGGTAGAAAGCAGCTAGAGAAGAACTCATGCTTGCTAGCCTTTTTCTTTTTTTTCTTTTCTTTTCTTTTTTTTTTTTTTTTTTTTTTTTTTGGAGAGGGAGTCTTGTTCTGTTGCCCTGGCTGGAGTGCAGTGACACGATCTCGGCTCACGGCAACCTCTGCCTTCTGGGTTCCCGCAATTCTCCTGCCTCAGCCTCCTGAGTAGCTGGGATACAGGCGCCCGCCACCACACCCAGCTAATTTTTGTATTTTTAGTAGAGATGGGGTTTCACCATGTTGGCCAGGCTGGTCTCAAACTCCTGATCTCAGGCAATCTGCCTGCCTTGGCCTCCCAAAATACTGGGATTACAGGCATGAGCTACTGCACCTGGCCACTAGCCTTTTTTTTGTTTTGTTTTAAATTAGACTTTATGTTCTAGGGTACACATGCACAACGTGCAGATTTGTTACATATGTATACATGTGCCATGTTGGGGTGCTGCACCCATTAACTCGTCATTTACATTAGGTATATCTCCTAATGCTATCCCTCCCCCTCCCCACCCCACAACAGAAAATGTGCCACTAGCCTTTTTAATGGCAGCATTGATTCATTCATGAGAGCAGAGCCCTCAAGACTTAAGTACCTCCCCTTAGGCCCCACCTCCCAACACTATTGCAATGGTGATTAATCCAACACGTGAATGGAGGAATGCTGGAGGCATGCTAAGGTGTTGGTACAGACAAATGTATCGAGGAGGAAAAGGAATTAAACTAAATTTTTGCCTTATAGATTTGATTTTCTTGTAAAAATAAAAGCAGCATAATTTGGTAAATGTGAAGAAAAAGATACAGGAATGTTGGGGAACATATTCAGACCACAGCAGAAGGTACATAAAAACTGGAAGAAGTTGGCAATTGTTAGATTCAGATTAATAGATTTTAAATTGTTTTAAATTTAAACAGATTAAAAAGATTACTATATTTTAAATTAATAGATTTTAAATTGTTTGAAGCCCAAGTGAGGAAATGTGCGAATGAGAGAGATTTTGAGAAAACTACCTGTAAATGGGAGTCTCAGACACAAGTATTGATGAAATTGCCCAGTTAGGATACGCAGAATAAGGAAAGACCTAAGTCAGAGCCTTGTGAGATGTCAATAATCACAGGATGTTTTGATACATGTGTTTGCATGTGGAGGGGAAGATGCCAATAGGTGGTTTGAAGGACATGAAATTGAGCCAAATTCCCAGAGAGAGTGAAAAGGCAAAATCTCAAGTCAGGTAAGTGGGTTGCATTTGGAAAGCAGGGATTTTTTGTTTTTCTTTTTTTGACATTTGCAGGAAGGTGGCATGCTAAGCTGTTGGTGTACATATATGTATCAATGGAGGAAAAGAAAGTCAGCTAAATTTTTGCCTTATAGATTTGATTTTCCTGTATATAGAAAAGCGGAATAATTTGGTAAATGTGAAGAAAAAATTGAAATTATAAGCTTAGGAACACAGAAGTTTTGAAATAGTTGGTGAGGCTAAAGGGATAGGAAACTTTCCAGAAACATGTAACAGGATGACCCAGAAATGTTGAAGGCTTAGAGAAGCTCAAAATCCTCATATATCATATATCCATGATGACAGAGCTGTCTCAAATAGCATTTAGCTATTTGGCTGTGAGATTACAGAAAACAGACCGTGTGTGTTGGTGGGTAGATGGCTAGTATGCATTTAAGAAAATGTTTCTTGAACCACAAAAATAAAACCAAATTGGTAAGGTCTTAAGGCACATGGGTAAGTAGTTTTAAAGTTTAAAAGAATTTTATTTTTGAGACAGAGGGACTGGAACTACACGGGCAACACAACTGAATTTGGTCATGTAAATCATTGTCTTCTCTTCACCAGAGTCTGAGTCTACATTTATGTCGTCTCATATACTACTCATCACCACTTTGCCTTTTTCTTTTTCTTTTTCTTTTTTTTTTTTTTTTTTTTTTAGAGACAAGGTCTTGCTCTATTGCCTGTGCTGGATTGCAGTGGTGTAATCATAGTTCACTGTAACCTCAAACTTCTGTCCTTAAACGATACCCCAGTCTCAGCCTCCCAAAAAGCTGGGACTACAGGCGTGAGCAACTGCACCCAGTCTCTTTGCCTTTCCTTGAGTTTCCTGCTATACAATGAAATCACACCTACCCCTTCCTACATCTAACCAAAAGATCCCAGCGTTAAAAGCACAACCATTTCCTCTGCATGAAATTTTCCTCATGTATTTCAACATTGATCTGATCCTTTATTTTAAATGCTATTGCATATAAAATCAATACTCATATTTTAGTTGTTAGCTGTTCTCATTTTTTAATGATTGCTAGTTTTGAGGCATAATTCAAGGCCCAGATTTTTGTCCTATATTTTATATCCCTCAGGTTTATTTGACAATAATTGTTATCTATGTGCAAAATAAAAACATGTTAATTTTATATGCCCAACTCAATATTAGCAATGCTTTCCTGGTGAGCATTGTAGGCAAGGGATCAGTGAACTTTTTCTTACATAACAAAATAGTAAATACTTTCAACTTTGCAGGCCAGATATCTCCATTGCAACTGCTGGACTTGATGTTATAGTGTAGAGGGAACCACAGACAGTATAGATAATATAGACATGAAGAGGCATGACTGTGTTTCAATAAAACATTATTTATGGACATAGAAACTTGCATTTCAGATAATTTTTATCTGTCAAGAAATATTATTCTTCAGAGCTCTTCTTTTTGTCCCAAGGTGTGCTCCTTTAGATCTATTTAAAATCAGAAAGGAAAATAACAACATTAAGTTTTATGTACAGAGTTTTCATCATGGAAAACTGTGAGGAACTAATACCTGAATATCAGAATTTCATTAAAGAGATGGTGGTCTCAGAGGATCTTCCTCTGAAATATACCTTGATATTTACAAACAAATATTTTTTACGTCTTCTAGGATCTACTTTTTCAACTTTGCATCTGCTGTAGTTGCCAACTCTGCATGTACTAGTCCTCTAGAAATACGTTAACCTGGAGCATTAAACTCTCCACAGGGCTTAATTTCCAAAGAAAAGTATTACTGGAGGAGCAAAAGTATAAGCTTACTTAGGCATATTGTAAAGCTCTTGAAAACTAACTCAGAGAGAGGCTTGTAAATGGAAATATAGTGCCTGAATCACATTCGGCTTTAAAAGGTTTGACAAACACAGATGAGTTTTTTAAAAAAAAAGAAAGAAAAGAAATACTATTCATGTTTTGATTTTTTCCAACCATAGAAAAATGTATAAAACATTCTTGGTATATACAAAAACAGTGGCAGGTAATACAAAAAAGTGGCTTGTGATATTTCACCTGTGGGCCATAGTTCAACGATTCCTGCTGTAGATCAAAATCGTTAACATACAAAGGTTTAAAGTCAGCTAAGCAACACATTCTTACATGTGTTTGAGCTCTTCTTTTTATCTTAAATTTTAAAGCTAGAAAGTGGCTTAAGATTTTTTCAGTCTTTAGTTTATGAGGCAGTGTAGCATGTTTGTTCAAGTGCGTGAGTCTTGAAGGATTCATCGTAAGTTTTGCTCTTCGTGATGACCTAGGGCTTGCCATGTAATACCTCAAGTCTTGATTTCCTTCAATTGTGTCATAACAACAAGCTATCTCCTAGGATTCTGTGAGCACTCAATATATCAATAATACATCATTTTGCTTAGAGGAGTGCCTGGCACGTAAATTTAAAAAAATAGATATTAGATTTTTAAACATTTGCTGTTACTCAAATTTTTTTTCCAGAAGATTACAACAAATTTTTTTAGAATTAAATGTCTTTCATCACTCATTTAGGTGATAGGAGTAATGTTAAAAAAACAAAAAAAAAGGACATATCAACACTTCCTTTCATTCCTCACTGACAATGAATTTTTGAGTTTCATTTTTAATGAAATATTTAGTTTTGATAAAATACAAACTATTTTTGGCTTAAATGTACTCCAGAAAAATAGTTTGTTTTGGTTTATCTTGAGATATGATTCTCATTGTACAGAAAAGTCCTGTATTTAGTAAATTCATTTCAGACAGGAAAAAGTAGAAATATATTTGCTCTGATTGGAAAAAAAAGGGGAGAAACTTGAATGTTTACTATTCAATTAAATGAGACCAATTAAATAATACTTCCAAAGGGTGTATTATTAATTATGTATTTCCCATTAGCACTTAATGTAGAGACCAAAGTAATTAAATTTTATAAAACCTCTTTTAAGTCATTCTGATTAATTAAAGCTAAGAAAGGAGCTGCCTCAAGTTCTTGTTACTACAAGGTGATAGATCATAGATAGACAGATAGATAGATAGATAGTTTTTTGAAAGATACTATAGTTGTGATGTTAGATATAAGTAGTTGGCAAAGTTAACTTCGTGACTGACAATGTTAATAGGTATTCTGTAGTTCTTGAAAGCTTACGTCTGGAAAACCATAACTCTTTATAAAAATATTTAAATCGGTTATAAGTAAAAGGAAAACAAAGCAGTCACAGGAATTATCATGTCGTGTTTAATGTAATACTGAGCTGTGTCACTGACTATATCTACCATTGAATTATGAAATGTTAGGAAGCCTGTCAAGAACTGTGGCATATAAAAATTTTGATATAAACTACTCAAGAAATAAGCGTAAATGATGTTTATTCAGTGATGCCAAAATATACAAACCAGAAGTATGTGATACAGTAATCTTAAATTCAAGAAGTGGGAAAAAAATATGCTCAAGTCTGTAGTTGATTCTGTATAAATAAATCATATTTCTATGAATAATTGTATAGGCAGATCAATTCATGTAGCATAAAATATAAAGGGACAGTTTGATGGGTGTGTATCTATTTCATAAAACACTCTTCTGGCCAGACATGTACAGTTATTCACTTTTTAAATCATCTGTAATAATAGATATATATCTATTTCTGAAGAAAGGTATATGACCTAGGACTTTTCTTACTTCGGCATAGATGAACAAAGATAAAAAGAGCCTGATGTCTATTAAACAGTCAAAACCATTATTTTACCAATAAAGAAAAAGAGATACTGAAGAAGAAAGCAATATATCTTTCCTTTGGTATTTGGTGAATGTCAGAGTTGGGACTAAAGCCCAGATCTCATGACTCCAAACATGTAAACTTATTTTTAAGAATATTTTGCTTAGAGCTGATAAATGTGTTATGTGGTCTAAGTGGCTCACGTCTGTAATCCCAGCACTTTGGGAGGCTGAGGCGGGTAGATCACAAGGGCAGGAGTTCAAGACCAGCCTGGCAAGATGGTGAAACCCCGTCCCTACTAAAAATACAAAAATTAGCCAGGCGTGGTGGTGCGCACCTGTAATTCCAGCTACTTGGGAGGCTGAGACAGGAGAATCGCTTGAACCTGGGAGGCAGAGGTTTCAGTGAGCCAAGATTGTGCCACTGCACTCCAGCCTGTCGACAGTGCAACAGTCTGTCTCAAAAAAAAAGAAAAAAAAAAAAAGGAAATCACCAAAATGTCTGCATCACATTGTGAAATATTTTAGAGAGGCCAGAGCATGGGAGAATTGGAAGAAATTATTTCCACAGTTGGGCCCCTGATTACTGTAAACCAATAGTAAGAAAGAACAGGGATTGTAATTGTAAAAAATTAAAAAATGCATGAAAATTTACCATACACTAATTAACAATGAACTTGTTTTAAAGATTTTGTTCACACTTTTAAAAAATTACCATATTGAAAGATGAATACGTAGATGATCTAGAAGTGGTTCACAGGAGGCATCTTATTTGCATAGGTTCCAAAAATACTATCATCAGAATCATTAAGATAATCACGTCCAGTTCCACCACAATCATTGCAAATGTTAATACAGAAAGAGATCGAACGATCTCTGTATTTAATATGGATGACAGGATTTGGTAAGGTCAGTAGCTGCTGAAAAGTGACTTCTCTCCACCTTTAATAGTCTGTGCTTACTTGATTCAGTATTAGGATTAGCCCTAAACAATTTGCAGAGGGTCATATTTTTTACCAAATCAATGTTAAAGAACAAGTTAGAAACGCTTTCATCTAAAGCAGATCCAAACAAAACTTCCAGAGGGAATTAGTTAAAACAGAAGCTTCCGTTTGGAGTGAGTTCACATGAGTTACCCACGAAGAGGCAACAGGATGTGGTCGTTATGTGCCAAGGGACCTAGAAATGTTACATAATATGGCTAAAAATCTTTTTTCTGTCAGCTGCTGAGTGATAATGAGCTTCTGTAGCTTCATGTTAAACATTTTTCAACTCTTATTCTGTAACCTTTGAAAAAATACTTTGAAGAAAAGAACTTAACAGAAGCTTTTGTTTCTTACAGGTTTGGGAAGTGGAGAATATTTTTATAACTGTATTCTGAAAATTACTTAATGCTCCCAGTAGTAGAGAGGGCAGATACGGATGTAAAACCTCCTCTATTGAAGAGCATAGACAAGCATCAGAAAGGTTCTGATATTCAAATGACAGAAAATAATACAGTCAGGCTGAGGTCGGTGCTGTTATGAGATCAAACTAGGCAATGCAGCTGCTGTTTTAGAGTAACAAAGGTGGTCAAATGGAACAAAGTCACATGTGGCAATTTAGTAAATGCATGTGTTCATTTGAACACCAGATCTCAAAGCAAAAATTATAGAGGGTTGCGTGAGTCCATCCATTAGAGTAAATGATAAAATAAAGCCCTTAAAGATATGTTCATGTCCTAATCACCGGAACCTGTGAATGTGACCTAATTTGGGGAAAAAAGAGGGTTTTGTAAATGCAATTAAATTAAGCATCTCTGGATGATCAGCCAGATCATACACTAAATCCAAGTATCCCTATAAAATACACAAAAAGAAAGACACAGAGACACACTAAGAGAAAATAACAAGACCATGTGAAGACAGTGGTAGAGAGTAGAGTTTTGCAGCTAGAAGCCAAAGAACATCCTGTGAAAGGAAAATAAATCTTGGGGCCTCCAAATCACTAAGCCAAAGGAAAAAGTCAAGCTGGGAACTGTGTCAGGAAAACCTGCCTCCCATTTTATTCCTAAATAAGATAGGTACAAAGATGAAAAATGTGAAAAAAGATAGCTACAAAGATGAAAAGTTCTCACAAGTTGTTCACAAGAAAGTTCCCTATGGGCCTCAAGATCTTTACCCTAAAGCAGTTGTGTTGAGTTTCACCCAGCAATGTAAATTGATAGCTATTTTCATAGGTGCAGGACAAGGGACAGAACTCAAAGTCATCCCTCTGGTCACCTGAGAAAAATGCATTTTTGATTGATTCCTCTGCCCTATTGATTATGTAAAAATGCAGATTCACTGAGCCACACTAAAGCATAAACTACCTCTACCTCCCTCTCACATGTAAATTGTGTATTCAGTGAAAGATTGATCAAAGACCCAAAAGGCACCTTTTGTGCCTTATCTACCTGTGACATGAAAGTCTCCCTGCTTTGAGTTGTCCCAAATTTCCAGACCGAACCAATGTAAATCTTACACCTACTGATCGGTTTCTCATGTCTCCCTAGAATGTGTAAAGCCATGCTGTACCCCTACCACCTTGGACATATGTCATCAGGACCTCCTGAGGCTGTGTCACAGGTGTGTCCTTAACCCTGGCAAAATGAATTTTCTAAATTGATTGAGATCTGTCTCAGATACTTTTGGGGTCAAAGTCTGGAGCCATTTGAAGCACAAAGCTCTGGGAAAGGAATTCTCCCTAGAGCCTCCAGTGGGAGTGCATGCTTATCAACACCTTGATTTGGACTCTGGCTTCCAGAACTGTTAGATAATAAATTTCTGTTGTTTTAAGACACCAAGTTTGTGGTAATTTATATGGCAGATTTAGGAAACTAATACAATTGCTTAAAAAAGAATCAATGGTTAAGTGATGACAGAGGGACATTGCAAATATATATTAATTGAGCAGAGTGTGCCTGCCTTATGTCAAAACTGTTAGGATTTACATGACTTGCAAAGATAAAAACTACCAGGAATTAGAAATGTTTTTGAACCAGGTAACTATGAAGAATTGCTTTTTCAGTTTGTCATTTTTTTCAATTTTTACAAGGTATTTCATTTTTATCATACATATCCATTAAAGCAAAAATGTCTAGTATCTATCTAAGGGTAGTACAGGAGAGAAAAGCTTTTTGTCTACCTTTTTGATTTTATGACTGGGAGGCTTAAAATTAAACTAACAAATACAGATTAACAGGAGAAAAGGTATACAATTTTATTAATATTAACATGCATGGGTTTTTACAGAAAAGAAGTGAAACTCGAAGAAGTGGTTAGATTTGGGTTTCTGTGCCATTTTAACAAAGGAAGTGTTTGGGCTTTAAGAGACAATAGACTGTCAGGAAGGGATGAGGACCTATGTGGGGGAAAAGCTAACGCAAGATAAGGACCACTTTTGTAAGGTTTGTTTATGCAGCCTAATCTTAGTGTCAACTCTGCATCTCTGTTGACAAGAGTTGCTCTCCTATTTCCAGTATGGGAAAGAGGGATGCCTTAACAGGGAAAATTTTCGATGCCCTCGCAAAAGGAAATTTTGCCCTCCATTTAGGCAGAATATGGGAGGCCAGATAAGTCTTTCTTCCTTTGCTGATTTTGAACTGCCTTTGGCTCAAAGTAATCCTTATGCCAAAGTGGAATATTGTGAAGTGGCCTATTCTGGACTCCTTCAGTCCTAAATGATCATCTTGCCCAGATTATGTGGACCATGAAGAAAATAAGCAAGTATGTAAATATGCACACACTTGCTACCGCAATTTATAAGACTGTTATTATTAGTCACTAGTTATGATGGAAAAACTAAGGTTACAATAGTTTCTTAATTATCCAAGTTCACAATGGTATTTAAAGGTATAGCCGATACTCAAACTAGCACTTGTCTGAACAAAGCTTGCCTTCTGAATCACTCCACTGTTGCCATGTAACCTAGTCCCACTGTTGCCATGTAACCTTGTCTCACATTTACATAGCTCATTATGATACCAGAAGTAATGAATCTGGGGGAAAAAGTCATTTACATTTTCATTGTGCTCTTATCATATTTAGTTTTCATTTATTGCCTTATGCACTCAACTATAATTTTTGTTGTTACAAGATTTAAATGCCAGCAACCAGATAAGTGATAAACAAGTTGGCACAAGATTACCATTTGCTCTAGAAAGATATTCCTTAAAAATATTCCCTAGATGTTTAGGCAGCAGATGGTATCTAATAAGTTAAACTCCAGTCGCAGCCATTAGTGAGCAATGATTAAATTTTAAATCAAATCATGTTCTCAGAAGTATCTTGATACCTTGTTTTATTTGTTAATTGTACTCTGAATGGTTCCAGTCTTAGAAGTAATCAGTGCAATTCCGTGTGTCTTTACATTTAGCAAGAAATGTTCATTTACAAGCTTTTACGGATAATCAATAAGACAGAGGATGATAAAATTACATTTACTATTTCATTGAACAACACAAAATATATTGATTGCTTAATATGTGTCAAGCTCTGAGGCAGGTTAAAGAAGGATGAATAATATGTGATTCTTCCTGCAAGAAACTCTTAATTGAATAAGGTTGCCTAAAGTATAATGTTACTGTGACATAGGGACTTCAGAACTTGAAGGACAAAGTCATTGTACAAGGTAGGGAGCAAAACACATTTTGGGGCAGATCAGAGATTGATCTTGAGAGGTAAGTAGGAATTAGTAGACAGACAAAGCAAGGGCAGATATTTAAGGCACAGAGAATTCCAAAACCAGATAAGAAAGAGAATAGATACATTTGAACATCAGCACACTTTTCTTCTAAGCAAGCATAATCTAACATCAATTGCACATTTACTGTAAGGTGAGGATGTGGACATACTAGAACTCTTATACACTGTTGATTGGGATTGTAAAATGCTACAACCATTTTGTCAAACAGTCCACAATTTCTTAAAAAGTTAAACCTACACCTACAACATGATCTATCCATTCATCTCCTTAGTATTTATCTAAGAGAAATAAGAGCATAGGAGAAGACAAAAACTTCTACACAAAGACTTGCAGTGGATCTATTTGTAATGGCCTAAAACTGGAAACAGCTCAGATGTCTATCAACAGGTGAATGGATACATGACTTGTGTAATGTTCACACCGTGAAATACTACTCAGCAATAAAAAGGAATTATCTATCAATTCACATGTCAACATGGATATGTCTTAAAACAAACATACTAAGTCAATGAAGTCAGAAAAAACTTACATAGTGTATGTTTTCATTTATATGAAAATACAGACCATCCCTAACTTACAATATGATTTTGACCTCCAAGTTTTTGACTTTACAATGGTGAGAAAGTGACATGCATTCAGTAGAGACTATACTTCAAATTTTGAATTTTGATTTTCTCCTTGGCTAGCAATATGCTATATGACACTTCTCTGATGCTTGGCAGCGGCAGCGAGCAGCAGCTCCCAGTTAGCTTCACGATGATGAGCGTAAACAACTGATACTCTACAGTATACTGTGTTGCCAGATAATTTTTCCCAGCTCTTGGCTAATGTAAGTGTTCGGAACGTGTTTACTGAAGATTAGACTAAGCTGTGATGGCTTAGTAGGTTAGATATATTAAATGTGTTTTCGACTTATATTTTCAACTTTCCATGGGTTGATTGAGATGTCACCTCATTATAAGTGTGGGGTCATCTATTTAGGGAATTGAAATTGATTTATTTTGACAGAAAATATATCACCATGTGCCTGAGAATGATATAGAAGTTGAAAAAAATGGGGTGAAAAAATGGATTACATAGAAGCACTAGGAATCTTTAGAGGTGATAGATATGTACTTTATCTGGATCGTGGTGATGAATTCATGGGCATGTACCTTTGTCAAAAGTAACTCGAATTTACACTTTAAATATGGACGGTTAATTGTGTGTGAATGGTACCTCAACAAAGGTATCAAAATAGAACACCAAAAGTTAATGGAATTAAAATAAGAAATGGACAAATCTATGATCTTATAGACTGAAAAAATTACCTCTGTAGCTGAAAGAAAAGTCAGACAATTGGTAATGTTACAGAACACTTGAAACAGTATGACTGACAAAATGCTACTAATTGACATGCGTATAACAGTGCAGACAACTGTGGCAAAATGCACACCTATTTAATTGCAAAGGAAATATTACATCAAAAAATGAATGAGAGGTAATAAGGTAAGTAAAAACATATTTTATATGACTCAATACAATGTGTGGTGTCTGACTATAGTAGAATTAAGATAAAATAAATAACCAAATGATAATTAGAAAATAAAAATTATTTTGAAGTTAAATAGCATACTTCTAAATTTCTCTAAGGTCAAAGAAAATATCTTAATGGAAACTTTAAAATGTTTGTATTTAAATAATGAGAAAATAATACAAAGAACAACTTGTACCATGCAGTTTAATTAAAATTTGCAACCCTAAATTCATGTATTAGAAAAGAAAAAAGCTGACTATCAGTGACCTAAGCATTTACCTAAAAAAATGAAATAAAAACAGCTAACCTGATAGGAAAAAAATTTAGGAAGCTACTAATATAGTTATAAAAAATTATGCAAAAATTTAAAAATACAGAAGATTAAATGTATGAAGTATGAAAGTTGATTATTTGAAAGAAACTAATATCCTAATCTATGTTCCTCTGAAAATTGACTTGAAAGATGGTGTATTGGGGAAGTTATCTCGGGGAGCAGGTATGAGGGATCAAAAATGATGAGAGGCAAGTAGGAATATTAATGTTCAGGGTGTATTATCAGGTTGGTCACCAATATATTAAAGTGAGTCTCAATTTTATTTGTGCTTATCAATGCTTCTGAGAATTGTTGACTAGAAGATTGAAAATAAGTATTTAATTATAGGCTTGCATTTATCTATACTGAAGAGTCTCCTAGGGGCAGTATATACCAGTATGTTATCTGTCAACAATCTTCTGTTTTAACCCCATACTTCAGCAGTGTGGAGACTTCTGGGAGAATAAGGAAAAGTATCGTGTGTGGGCTTGAGTTGGGCACCATCAGCCCAAAGAGAGTAGAAAACTGAATATCATAGTTGCATCCAGAAATAGAGATAAGGCCAATAGGATGTGAGATCAGCCACAAGAGGCATCCAAAACAACTCAAAACATTGATGAACTCATAAGCTTCACCAAGTAGAAAGAGAGGAGCACAAATTACCAAGACCCAAAATTAAAAAGGACATAATTTGAGAGTATATAGATGTTAAATCACAGAATATTGTAAACACCTTTGCACCAATACATTGAAAATACTAAATTGACATGAAAAGCAATAGAAAATATGAATATTTCCTTAACTATTCAATAAATGAAGTGAAATATTAAAAGCTGAAGGACTGATATTACCAAAATCAATAATTAGCAGAAATATATAGTATTTGACACAAAGATTATACGCACAATGATAGATACACTAAGAAATAAACATATACCTGATACATGTGACCCGTTAGTGTGAGGAAAGGATATTCTTTTTAATTAGTAGTCATAGGTCAATGATGTGTACATATAAAAAAATTAAATATTGAACTCTGATTCACAATATATTTTAAATATATTTTAAAACATACGTATTTTCAGATGGATAAGAGATCTAAATAAAAAAGACAAACAGTAAAGACTTTAGACTAAAATATAGGAGTTTATCTTCAGGCTAGAGATAGGAAACAGGAAGAAAACCATTGACTAAGTGGGAAACATTTATAAACTTGAATACATTCAACAAATAATTGCTTTTCATCAACATAAAATGATGAGAGAGAAAAGGAAAGTAAAGAAGGGAGAAGGTATTTGTACTTCATATATTCAACAGACTCATATTCTGATTATATAATGTAACACAACAAATCAGTAAGAAACTTTAAAACCGTTTAATATAAAACATGACAAATTTAGTAGACACTTCACAAGAGAAGATAGCCATATGAACAAAATGTACAAGAAGGCTAGATCCATTAAAACTGTATGGTATTTCCACAATGATGAAAACTAGAATAATGGCTCAGAAAAGGCTTCTCAAAAGCCCACTTGCACATAGGGCACTTGATATAGCAAACATGAAGACACAAAAAAGAGAAAAGAAGTATTCTAAATACATTATGTTTGATAAACCAGTTATTCAAATGGGAAAAGGTATATATTGACCCCTTTCTCACACTATAAGAAAACATTAATTCATACATTTTGTAAAAAGTAAGGTGAAAGGTAAACCAGTAAAATTTCTGGACCATAATATAAAAACATGCTTTCATAGCCTTATGGGAGGGAAAGAAACTCTACAAAAGTAAATGGTGATAAATTTGCTGTTAAAATGAAGACCAATGTTAAACATAAAATAAGTGAAAAGAAAAAAAAACAGAGAATGAGAATATGTTTGTGGCACATAAAATGAGAAAAAAAAAAATCTATACCCAGAATATATAACACGTTATTTAAGATAGTTAAAAAAATACCACACAATGAAAAAGTAGGTAATAGCCTTGAATGGCACTTCACATAATATAGTATCCAAATGAACAATAGACAAACATCAAAAATGTTCTAAATATCTTTAATAAGAAAATACAAGTTAAAAGAAGCGAGATATCATTATACAGTCACCAAATGACTCAAATAAAATTATTGGCAAGGCTAAATGTTCTCAAGGATGCAGTGCAACTAGAAAATGTATCTACTGTTTTGAGCACACATAATTTTAGAACTAATTTGGAAACATTTCAGTGTTTATTATATATTAAAACTGAGCTTATGCATATCCCATAACCCAACAAATTTATTTTCTCTCCCCTTCTCCTTCTCTCCCTCTTCTTCCTTCCTCCCTCCTTCCCTCTCTTCCTGTCTAACCATCTCTATACACAATGAAAGGCATGCATCTATCAAGCATAAAGTAGATTATGTGTACATAGCTGTTTGTGTGTGTGTGTGTGTGTGTGTGTGTGTGTATGATGTGTGTGCTTGTATCTGATATATTAAACAGTGGAACAAAACAATTAAAATGAACACCAAAAATATGGATGAATCTTATATCATAAAATATTTATCAAAAGAAGCCAGATACAAAAGAATACATGTTGTATCAGCCCAATTACACTACTTTTAAAAGGAAATAAAACTATCCTTTGGTGTTAATGGTTATGTATATCATGGAATTAATATGATTGTCAGGAAAGAAGAGGAACAAAAATCAGGGATGCTAATGTTGCATTTCTGGAACTTTCTTAAGGGTAACTTTGATATTGTCTTTTTTTAAAAAACAGTTTCCTGACTTTTTAATGATCGCCATTCTAACTGGTGTGAGATGGTATCTCATTGTGGTTTTGATTTGCATTTCTCTGATGGCCAGTGATGATGAGCATTTTTTCATGTGTCTGTTGGCTGTATGAATGTCTTCTTTTGAGAAATGTCTGTTCATATCCTTTGCCCACTTTTTGATGGGGTTGTTTGTTTTTTTCTTGTAAATTTGTTTGAGTTCTTTGTAGGTTCTGGATATTAGCCCTTTGTCAGATGAGTAGATTGCAAAAATTTTCTCCCATTCTGTAGGTTGCCTGTTCACTCTGATGGTAGTTTCTTTTGCTGTGTAGAAGCTCTTTAGTTTAATGAGATCCCATTTGTCAATTTTGGCTTTTGCTGCCGTTGCTTTTGGTGTTTTAGACATGAAGTCTTTGCCCATGCCTATGTCCTGAATGGTACTACCTAGGTTTTCCTCTAGGATTTTTATGGTATTAGGTCTAACATTTAAGTTTCTAATCCATCTTGAATTAATTTTTGTATAAGGAGTAAGGAAAGGATCCAGTTTCAGCTTTCTACTTATGGCTAGCCAATTTTCCCAGCACCATTTATTAAATAGGCAGGAAACAACAGGTGCTGGAGAGGATGTGGAGAAATAGGAACACTTTTACACTGTTGGTGGGATTGTAAACTAGTTCAACCATTATGGAAAACAGTATGGCGATTCCTCAAGGATCTAGAACTAGATGTACCATACGACCCAGCCATCCCATTACTGGGTATATACCCAAAGGATTATAAATTACGCTGCTATAAAGACACATGCACACGTATGTTTATTGCAGCACTATTCACAATAGCAAAGACATGGAATCAACCCAAATGTCCATCAGTGACAGATTGGATTAAGAAAATGTGGCACATATACACCATGGAATACTATGCAGCCATCAAAAGATGAGTTTGTGTCCTTTGTAGGGACATGGATGCAGCTGGAAACCATCATTCTTAGCAAACTATCACAAGAACAGAAAACCAAACACCGCATGTTCTCACTCATAGGTGGGAACTGAACAATGAGATCACTTGGACTCAGGAAGGGGAACATCACACACAGGGGCCTATCATGGGGAGGGGGGAGGGGGGAGGGATTGCATTGGGAGTTATACCTGATGTAAATGACGAGTTGATGGGTGCAGCATACCAACATGGCACAAGTATACATATGTAACAAACCTGCACGTTATGCACATGTACCCTACAACTTAAAGTATAATAATAATAAATAAATTTTAAAAAAAAAAGTTTATTTTTGGTTCAGGGGTACACGTGAAGGTTTGTTTGGTAGGTAAACTCATGTCATGGGGATTTGTTGTACACATTATTTCATCACCCAGATATTAAGCTCAATACCCAATAGTTACCTTTTCTGCTCCTAAACCTCCTCCCACCTTCAGTCCTCAAGTAGACCCCAGTGTCTATTTTTTCCTGTGTTGTGTTCATGAGTTCTTATCATTTAGCTCCCAGTTTAAAGTGAGAACATGAAGTATTTGGTTTTCTGTTCCTGCATTAGTTTGCTAAGGATAATAGCTTCCATCTCCATCTACGTTTCTGCAAAAGACATGATCTCATTCTTTTTTTATGGCTTCGTAGTATTCCATGTGCCACATTTTCTTCTTTTAATCTTTCATTGATGGGCATCTAGGTTGATTTCATGCCTTTCCTAATATGAATAGTGCTGCAATGAACATATGCATGCATGTGTCTCTATGGCAGAATCATCTGTATTCCTCTGGGTATACGCCCAGTAATGGGATTGCTGGGTCAAGTGGTAGTTCTGCTTTTAGCTCTTTGAGGAATTGCCACACTGCTTTTCACAATGGTTGAGCTAATTTACACTCCCACTGACACTGTACCAGTGTTCTCTCCACAACTTCACCAGCATCTATTACTTTTTGTCTTTTTAATCATAGCCAATCTGACTGGTGTATCTTATTGTGGTTTTGATCTGTATGTCTGGTGAGCTTTTTTTCATGTGATTGTTGGCTGCATGTATGTCCTCTTCTGAAAAGTGTCTATTCATGTCCTTCGTCAAGTTTTTAATGGGTTTGTTTGTTTTTTTTCTTGTGGATTTATTTAAGTTCCTTATAGATACTGGATATTAGACCTTTATCAGATGCATAGATGCAAAAATTTTCTCCCTTCCATAGGTTTTCACTCAGTTGATAGTTTGCTGTGCAGAAGCTCGTTAGTTTAATTAGATCATATTTGTCAACGTTTGCTTTTGTTGCATTTGCTTTTTGGATTTTTGTCGTGAAATTTTTGCCTGCTCCTGTGTCCTGAATAGTATTGCCTAGGTTGTCTTCCAGGGTTTTTGTTTGGGTTTTACATTTAGATCTTTAGTCCATCTTGAGATAATTTTTGTGCAAGGCGTAAAGAAGGGGTCCAGCTTCAATCTTCTGTATACAGCTAGCTAGTTATCCCAGCACCATTTATTGAATACTTAATATTTTCCTCATTGTTTGTTTTTCTCAGCTTTGCCAAAGATCAGATGGTTGTACATGTGCAGCTTTTTTTTGGTCTCTGTATTCTGTTCCATTGGTCTGTGCCTGTTTTTGTACCAGTACTGTGTTGTTTTGGTTACTGTAGCCCTGTAGCTTAGTGTAAAGTTTAAAGTTGGGTAACATGATGCTTCTAGCTTTGTCCTTTTTTTACTTAGAATTGTCTTGGCTATTCAGACTCCTTTTTGGTTACATATGATTTTTAAAATAGTTTTTTTCCAGTTGTGTGAAGGATGTCAATGGTAGTTTAATGGGAATAGCATTGAATCCATACATTGCTTTAGGAAGCATGGCTATTTTCACAATATTGTTTCTTCCTATCCATGAGCATGGAATGTTTTTCAATTTGTTTGCATCTCCTTTGATTTCTTTGAGCAGTTTTCTATAATTCTCATTGTAGAGACCTTTCCTTTCCATGATTAACTGTATTCCTAGGTATTTTATTCACTTTTTGGCAATTGTGAATGGGATTGCCTCCTGATTTGGCTCTTGGCTTGGCTGTTGTTTGTGTACAGGAATGCCAGCAATTTTTGTACTTTGATTTTTTTATCCTGAAACTTTGCTGAAGTTCTTTTTCAGCTGAAGGAGCTTTTGGGCTGAGATTATGGGGTTTTCTAAATATAAGATCATGTGATCTTCAAACTTCCTCACTTCCTATTTGAATGCCCTTTATTTCTTTCTTTTGCCTGATTGCTCTGGCCAGGACTTCCAATACTAAGTTGGATAGAAGCAGTGAGAGAGGGCATCCTTGTCTTGTGTGGGTTTTCAAGGAGAGTGATTCCAGATTTTGCCCTTTTAGTATGATATTGACTGTGGGTTCATCATAGATGGCTCCTATTTTTGGAGTATATTTCTTTAATACCTAGTTTATTGAAAGTTTTTAACATGAAGCTGTGTTGAATTTTATCAAAAGCCTTTTCTGCATCTATTGAAATAATCAATCATGTGGTTTTTGTCTTTACTTCCATTTATGTGATGAATCACATTTATTGATCTGCATATGTTGAATCAAACTTGCATCCCTTAATCATAGTGGATAGGCTACTTAATCATGGTGGATAGGTTTTTTCATATCCTGCTGGATTTGAAAAAAGCCTACTTAATCATGGTGGATAGGCCATTTCATATCCTGCTGGATTTGGTTATCAAGTATTTCATTGCGGATTTTTGCATCTATGTTCATCAAGGATATTGGCCTAAAGTTTTCTTTATTGTGCGTGTCTCTGCACAGTTTTCGTATCAGGATGATGTTGGCCTAATATAATGAGTTATGGAGGAGTCTCTCCTCCTCAATTTTTTGGAATAGTTTCAGTAATTATGATATCAGCTCTTCTTTGTACATCTGGTAGAATTCAGCTTTGACTCCTTTAGATCCCGGGTCCTTTATTGGTTGGTAGACTGTTTATTACTGATTCCATTTTGAAACCCAATCTCAGTCTTTTGAGAGAATCAATTTCTTCCTGGTTCAGTCTTGGGAGGGTGTACGGGTCCAGGAATTTATCCATCTCGTCTTGGTTTTCTAATTTGTGTGCATAGAGATTTTTGTAGTAGTGCCTGATGGCTGTTTTTATTTCGGTGGCAACTTTCCCTTCCTTTCTAATTGTGTTTATTTGGATATTTTCTCTTTTCTTCTCTATTATTCTAGCTAATGGCCTATATATCTTATTATTTTTTTCAAAACAAAAAGTAAAACTCCTGGATTTTTGATCTTTTGAACTTTGTGTGTGTGTGTGTGTGTGTTGATTTCCTTCGGTTCAGCTCTGATTTTGGTTATTTCTTGTCTTCTGATAGCTTTAGAGCTGATTTGTTCCTGCTTCTCTAAATCTTTCACTGTGATGTTAGGTAGTTAATTTGAGACCTCTCTAACTTTTTGGTTTGGGCATTTACTGCTATCCATTTCCTTCTTAACATTGCCTTAGCTGTGTCCCAGAGATTCTGGTATGTTATATCCTTGTTCTTAGATTCAAATAACTTCTTGATTTCTGCCTTGACTTCATTGTTTACCCAAAAGTTATTCAGGAGCATGTTGCTTACTTTCCATGTAATTGCATGGTTTTGAGCAATTCTCTTATTCTTGATGTAACAGTTCATTTTCATGCTGCTATAAATTCCTGAGAATGGGTAATTCATAAAAGAAAGAGGTTTAATTGACTCATAGTTACACATGGCTTAAGAGGCCTCAGGAAACTTACAATCATGATAGAAGGGGAAGAGGCATGTCTTACATGATGGCAGGTGAGAGAGAGAGAGGAGGGAAGGGAGAAGAGTCCCTTATAAAACCATCAGATCTCATGAGAACTCACTCACTATCATGAGAACAGCATGAGGGAAACCACTCCCCATGATCCAATCACCACCCACCAAGGCTCTCCCTAGACATGTGGGGATTATGGCAATTACAATTCAAGATGAGATTTGGGTGGTGACACAGCCAAACAGTATAACTTTACTTCTATTTTTATTGAGCTGTGATACAAGAGTGTGTTTGGTGTGATTTCAGTTATTTAGCATTTGCTGAGGTTTGTTTTATGTCCAATTATGTGGTTGATTTTAGAGTATGTGATATGTGACAATTAGAAGACTGTATATTCTGTTGTTTTGGGTGGAGGGATCTGTAGATGTCTATCAGATCCATTTGGTCCAATGTTGAGTTTAGATCCTGAATATCTCCCACTGTTATCGTGTGAGAATCTATGTCTCTTGTAGGTCTGTAAGAACTTGCTTTATGAAACTGGGTGTTCCTGTGTTGGCTGCCTGTATATTTAAAACAGTTAGGTCATCTTGTTGAATTGAATCCTTTACCGTATGTAATGTCCTCCTTTGTCTTTTTTATTTTTGTTGGTTTAAAGTCTGTTTTGTTTGAAATTAGGATTGCAACTCCTGCTTTTTGTTTTTCTCTTTTCCAATTGCTTGGTGGATTTTTCTCCATCCCTTTATTTTGAACCAGTGGATGTCATTACATTTGAGATGGATTTCTTGAAGACAGCGTACCATTAGATCTTGCTTTTTCATCCAGCTTGCCACTCTGTGCCTTTTAAGTGGGGGCATTTAGCCTATTTGCATTCAAGATTAGTATTGATATGTGTTACTGTGTTGTTATCTGGTAATTACGGTGGCTTGTTTGTGTGGTTGCTTTATAGTGTCACTGGTCTGGGTATTTAAGCCTGTTTTTGAGTTAGCCACCAGCAGTCTTTCCTTCCTATGTTTAGTTCTCCCGTCAAGAACTCTTATAAAACAATTCTGGTGGTACAAACTTCCTGAGTATTTGCTTATCTGAAAAGGATCTTATTTCTCTTGGCTTAAAAAGCTTAATTTGGCTGGATATGAAATTCTTGGTTGAAGATATTTTTCTTTAAGAATATTTAAGCCAGGCCCTCAATCTCTTCTGAGATGTAGGGGTTCAGCTGAGAATTCCAATGTTAGACTAATGGGGCTCCCTTTGTAGGTGACCTGCCTTTTCTGTCTAGCTGCCTTTAACATTATTTTTTTTTTCATTTCAATCTTGAACAATCTGATTATTATATGTTTTTGGGATAATCTTCTTGTGTAGACTCTTGCAGGAGTTCTTTGCATTTCTTCAGTTTGACTTTTGGCTTTTCTCACAAGGTTGGGAAGTTTTCATGGATAATATCCTGAAATAACGTTTGTATTTTACTTTTTCCTAATTTTTTTAGTAGCATGTATTTATGTAGTGCTATAAATATATAATTATTAAATAAAATAAATTTGTGCTAAAGTCTATTTAAGATTATTTGTCTAAATAAGAAGCAAAATAAAAATATGAAAGTTATGAGAAGGAACTATAGTTATGTAGACAAAAATGAATATTAAGTCAAACAAGGATAGATATTTTGGAGGCAGAAAGCAAAACAGCTGAGAAAGCAATAATAAATTAAATGCTATTGGAAAACTTGCAAAGGTTAAAAAAGTAAAGATCTGACTTCACAGAGCAAATATAATGCTTTTTTTTTTTTACAGCTCTGTACCATCCCCTAGCAAAATATTGAGCATACAGCAAAACTATGCCCTATTTTTATTCCATTATTTTCAAGGGCTATGTTAATGATTATTCAAAAGATGAAAAGCAAATTTTAATCAAAGTATACACTCTTGCATATTATCTAATTTCAAATCCTTAAATTTTTCTCATTTGAATAAAGTCATAATTACAATCATAATTGCTTGTTAGAACTTGAACCCAATGTAATCTTTGATATAAAACTAAAATATTTGATAGCCAATGCTAGCAATTATTAAATAGATTTCAATGATTAATAATGTATAATATCTTCTTCCTAAAGTCTTTGTAATCATTGACTTGGCTTTTAAGTATTTGTTCTAAAGCATAGGTTTACATTGTAAAATATATGTTCAGGGGAATAAAGTGTACATTTCTATTACTTCTGATAAGAAATATCAATTGCCACTTTAATCCTCATATTTCTAAATCTCAACACTTTGGTTCAAGTTCTTTTGTGTTTGAAATAGCGGTGTATTCACAGATCAATTACTCTCATTCAGAAATCCTGCAGCTAAATACCCTTAGAGAAATAGGCACTACAGGATTTTAGAACCAAAGGCAACAGGATTATATAGAAAAACATGAAAGATATGAAATAGCTAAAATGCAAAGGATTTTCAAACGTTAAAATCTCCTCCACGTAACAAAGATGACAAGGGATTACACACACACACACACACACACACACACACGCACACACACACGAGAAGAGTCTAATTCAGTTTTGCTTTAAGCAATTGTTGGCAGGTCATATTTTCTAAAGATCACTTCAATACTTCCCTTTCAGTAAGATGACTTAGAACTTTTTAGAACATTGCCACAACCCTATTAACAGATAGAGCTACTTCCATTTCCCTTAAATTGTATTTGTGGCTTGCTCTTAATCAAAAGAATGAGTGGCTGAAGTGGCAATCAGTGACATTCAAGCCTGTATCCTAAAGGTGATCAGTTTCTACCTTGTGCACTAGAACACTAACACTGGAGTCCTGAATTGTCACACAGGAATCGAATAGCCCTAGGCCCAGAGTGATGAGATCAAGTTCAGGTCACACGGAGAGATCAAATGTAAGGGTTCACACCTCAAGTCTGGCTGAGATTGAGGCTAACAGTAAGCAATACCCACAACACATGTGAGCAAATGTCCCTTCAGATAATTCTAGCTCCAAACAGCCAAGCTTATGTAGGCTTTAAGTCTCCTCACCTAAATTCCCAGCCACTGTGGAGCAGGGACTAGTCATTTTCATTGTACTGATTATTGACCTTGGAACTGATGATTAAATGAAGGTTGTTTTAAGCTACTTAGTATTGGAATAATCTGATATGTGGCAACAGTTACTAAAATGAGTAAACAAAAAATGAATGAATTATTATCATTATATTTGGAAACCAGCCATGAGAGTCTGTCACTCAACTCCAACTATTTTCAGATGAGTCAATACAATTTTAACAGCATCATAGTGTGATAATTACTCTTTGCCAGTGACTGTTTGTATGAATTCATGATATCAACCAGCTATCAGTGAAGAGTTCACAAATTTAAACTGTTTGAAAAGGGCAATTTGGAAATAATATTGAAAATTTAAAAACTGAATATGAGGGAGAATAAAATTACCCTTTAGATGGAAAACACTTTTTTCTCAGTTAGCTTCCTTCAAGGAATGACTTTTCCTATCCCAGAGACATAAAATTGAAATATCTGCTCTTTTAAGCTAGATAAATATATGTTAATATAATGTGTTTACTTAAAACGAAAAAAAGTCATTGACTAGAGTCACAGAGTGAAAAAATAAATAAAAAGGAAGAATGCCTGAAATAGTGAGGGAAGGATTTGCAAGTTTAGTTTGTATAGTATGGCCTAGACATTTTATCTAGACAATAATTTATTTGGCAAAGTAAAGCCCTTTACTTTGTGATGAACACTAAAAATTGCTTTAATACATACCAAAATTATGTATTTTCAATCATTTATAATGTTTTCTCAATTTTACTTGCATATTTGAAAAAATAGCATGCAATCAAATACGTAGTATTTAATGAAGAAGCCTATTGCTTTAGTTTTCAATGAGCTAGATATATGCCTATACGTACGCACACACTCAACATAAGCAATAAAAGGAATGGTAAAAATGGTAATAAATATCCAAAGATCATTACATATATCCCAATCTAGTTAATTTTTTGCATGTAGAGGTACATACATAAGGTTGCCAATTTTCCAAGTTTAAAAGAATTCTTACATCAGTATTTCAGTATGAAATAGCCTGTTTGTTTAATTGTGGCTCAGTTCATTAAAATAGAGTTATTTTGGTTGACAGCACCGTGATTCATTGAGTATGCGATCACACCTGACCACTAAATGACACAGGTAGCGCAAAAGCAAAAAGACAGAAAAATTAGCATAGTTTAAAAGAGAAGCCCTATTTGGTTACCTTCATATTAGTAACTTGAAGTGGTTCTTCGTATGTGAAAAAGCAAAGATTTCTCCATTTCATGTAAAAGCAAAGATTTCTCCATTTCATGTAAGTATAGAAAACCGCTAGAGAAGTAGTCATCAATATCAAAACGCAAATGTAGGTAATCCATGAAAACTGACTCACTGCAAATCATTAATGATGGTGGAAAGAAGGCAGAGCCCAGATGAACTGTTGAAGTTGACACTTAAGGTGAGGATGCCAGGTAATAAGAAGAAAGGCTGTCGTTGCTTAGCCATTTAAGCTTATTTTCAGCAAAATAGAGTTGCAGACCCCAGGGCAGTAATGAAATCCTTCTGCATATTGAATGCCTGTAATGCTTCATACATCTGTTAGATATTTATAGAATATTGGTTCTATATCCAAGGCCCTTTCATTGTTATACTTCTTCTACTTACATAGGTATTTGGAGTGAATTTGCAAGGTTTATGAGAAAATCTATTACTGCTTTAAAGAAATATGAAGTTCTTCTGTAAAGAAACTGAAAAAAATTAGATTTCATAACCTCTGCATCTTAGGAGGTTGTAAATATGTACTAAGAAGCCTCCTATGTGCATTCTATATCAACTTCCATAAGGTTCTGGTTTGTTGTTTGTTTGTTTTTTGCTCCAAGACCAATAATCTGAATTTGTGAAAAACCAGGGCATGTAGTTTCACCTCTAACAAGAAAAGGATTTTAAAGTTATCATTCCCATCTAAAAAAAAAAAAACAAAACCCGGGCACGGTGGCTCATGCCTGTAATCCCAGCACTTTGGGAGGCCGAGACGAGAGGATCATGAGGTCAGTAGATCGAAACCATCCTGGCTAACATGGTGAAATCCCATCTCTACTAAAAATACAAAAAACTAGCCGGGCGTGGTGGCAATGCCTGTAGTCCTAGCTACTCAGGAGGCTGAGGCAGGAGAATGGCGGGAACCCGGGAGGCAGAGCTTGCAGTGAGCGGAGATGGCGCCACTGCACTCCAGCCTGCGTGACAGAGGGAGACTCCATCTAAAAATAAATAAATAAGATGAGCAATTGAAAAATCAGTGAGTTTTCTTGCATGCATCAGAGAATTGCAATGCTTTGTATCTGAAAAAACAGTGAATATAAAGAAACAAACTTCAGATCAGATTACTTAGAAGAGACCCTGCTGGAACATAAACTGGGACATTTCAACAGTTGTCAATACATTTTTGGAGGCTCAATGTGGACTAGCTTGAGAATAAAAAACCGCTGGGGACTTCAATCTTAGAGGGACTCCCCATAACTTTATGGGTTTAATCTCCAGGAAAGCTTCCAGGTTCTCATGGTGGAGAGCCAAGAAAACTCAGCTCATGTCTTTGGCAGTGGAGAGGACAAAAGTGACCACTTTGAAATACGACTGTGCATACTCCAGAAAAATGGATTATTTCCCACTGAAAATGAACTTGCCAGTGACTTATCTCACATAGGCAGAAAAGCAATTATCCAGTTCCAGCACTTTCACACTTTCTTATCTCACCTAAAGTTGAAGGAAAAGGAGAGAGGTAAGAGATGCTTGTAAAGGACACAGCCTAGGGATGCAGAACCACCAAAAGACTGAAATTTTATCATAAGATTATAAAATGCCTCTCCTACCCTGTTCCTTATTCTCACAATAACAGAGCTTCAGGATCCATTAAAAAAGGAATTCTTAAAGAAACAAAAAAAAGAAGAAGAGAGACAAGTAAGAATACTAGAGGAATTTGAAGACCTTGGCACCCATGGCTACAGCAAATATTAAGTACAGTTCAAGTCCTAGAAAGATTAAAATAAAATATTTTTTATTTTAATAAAAAAACTTGATAAAAACACTTGATAAAAAAGAAACTTCAGCCAAATTAAATTTAAAACAGTTTAACTGAGCAATGAAAGATTGGGGAATTAGGCAACCTCCCAAGTGAGAACAGGCTCTGAGACTCCAGCACAGCCACATGATTTATGGACAGAAAAAGGAAAGTGAAATACAGAAAAAGGAAGTGAGGTAGAGAAATAGCTGGATTGGTTACAGCTCGGAGTTTGACTTATTTGAACAGTTGGCTACATATGATTGGCCATAACTTGGTGATTGGCACAAGTGTAGGCTATGGTCTATTTACACCTCCACTTTTTACAGTTTGCAATGTATAGGGAAGACTTTAGGCAGAATTTAAAATATGTAAGGAGGCAGTTGTGGCTAAACTTGATTAAACACACTAAAGGCCTAGCTACCTCATTTTCTATAACTTGTTATATCACGCTATGCTTTCAACAACCACAACAGCAAAATGGTAAGTCATGTGGAAAAGGCAGGAAAACAGTCTGAAAAGAAACAGCAAGTTTCAAAGGCAGATCACAAGCAGATACCAGAAGTTTTACAGTGGCTTTAAAATAACTATGATTAATATGCTGAGAGCTCTAATGAAAAAAGTAGATAACATGCAATAACGTGTAATATAAAAAGAAAGATAAAAACTCTATAATAAAGTATCAATAGAAATTTGTAAAATTAAAACACTGTAACAAAAATTAAGAATGGTTTGGATGTACGCATCAATGAACTGGCTGAGGAAAGAATTGGTGATTCAGAAGATAAATCAGTAGAAACTTTTCAAGCAGAAATTTATAGAAAAAAAAGAGAAAAACGTAATACCCAAGAACTTCTGGACAAATTCAAAAGTTGTAACATACACATAATTGGAATGCCAAGAGTAGAAAAATAAAAGAATGGAAAAAATATTTGAAGCAAGAGTGGTGGAGAACATTACAAAATTCAAGAGTGGTGGAGAACATTACAAAATTGGTGACAATTAAGAAACCATAGATCCAGGAAGCCCATAAGCCCCCTCCTTTTCATAATTAAAAAAAAATTAAAAAGAGAACATGTGATAAATAACAAAAAAAGACACCTTTGCATAGCAAAGTCAAACTGCAGAAAGAAAAAGACAAAAAAGGAAATTCTGAGAAAAACAACAACAACAACAACAAAAACACCTTACCTATGGAGGAAAAAGGAAGGATAAACATTACAGGAGAGTTGTTCTTGACAGAAGTCATGTTAGCAAGAAGAGTGTGGAGTTAAATATATCAAGAGTAGAAAGGGGAAAAAAAAGCCACCAATATAGAATTCTGCATCCCACAAAACTGTCCTTGAAAAGTCTTCAACAAATAAATACTTGCTCAAACAAAAACTAAGGGAATTTATGACCAGAGACCACCCATGTAGGAAATGTTAACATATTTTCTTCAGGAAGAAGAAATATGGTATGTCAGAAACTCATCTCTATGTAAAAATAGAAAAATCAGTGGAGAAGAAATAAGTGAAAGTAAAATAAAATATTTTTTATATTCTAAATGAATCTAATAGGTATGGATTTTTGAACAAATATTAACAATTTACTCTTTGATTATGCCATATGGATAAGAGAAATAAATGACAACAATTTTTCAAGGGATAGGAGAAGGGAAATGGAAATACTCTGTAAGTTACCTGAACAACCAGTAAGGAGGTATAGTGTTATTTAAAAGTGGACTTAAATTAGTTATAAATGTATGTGGTAAACTCTAAAATAACTATTTTTTAAGTTTAATTGATAGGCTAAGAGAGGAAGTAAAATGAAATTATTCAAACTTCAATGAAAACTGGGGAAGATATAAAAAGAGGAGAAGAGATAAAAAGAAACAAATGATGTTCAAGAAAATTTTAAAAGCTACAAACATAATAGATTTTGATTGAAATATATTAATAATCACTTAAAATATGAATAATCTAAATATATCAGTTAACAAATTTTGAGTGCAGAGGAAAAAACTCTTCTATCTGTTCCCTACAAGAAACCAATTTTAAATATAAAGACATAGATAAGCTAAAAGTAAAGGAGATGAAGAAAGACATGGATGCTATCACTAATCAAAAGAAAGCTGGAGCAGCTTTATTCCTTTCAGACAAATCAGAGCAGAAGGAAAATTATCACAAATAAAGAGGGACACTACATAATGATAGTAATAAAAGGTTTAATTCTCCAAAAAGACATTAACAAACCTTGAAGTATTAACTTAAAAATCGAGTGTTAAAATATGTGACAAAAACTGATAACTATAAGGAGAAACATACAAATTTATTACTATACACAGAGATTTCAACCCGTTTCAGTAATTGATAGATCATGCAAGAGACAATGAGTAAAAATATAGTTAACCTAAACAGCATTATCAATCAACTTGATCCAGATGACATTTATAGAATACTCGTTCCAAAAGCAAAATATACATTCTTCTCAACCTCACAGAGAATGTTGTCCTAGATAGATAACATTCTTGGCCATTGGACATACATGTATAAAATTAAAAATAATAGCAATCATACAAAATAAGTTTTCAAACACGAGGAATTTAACTAAAAAATAATAGCAAAATGATAGAAAAATTTCAAAATACTTGGAGATTGAGGAATATACACCTAACTAATTCAAGGATCATATAAAATAAGGATGTTAATGAATCATTTTTAAATATTTTAAAGAAGTAGGGTGAGGGCAACTTATATTTAAATCCCCTCACATCCCAGGCTCTGCAGGTGCCCTTTGCGTGGGTTGCCTCATTGAATTCACTACCTACCCACAACAGGCCCTCAGAGAGTATTTCTGGATCTAGGTATTAATGAATAATGTATCTCACAGCAATTTAGGGAGGAAGTGTTGTTGAGAAATCCAAAATGTTTGCTACTGAATCTAAAAATTTTCCTTTTTCAATCTGTTGTTAAATTATGAATCCTGCAAGTTATCCCATTAGAGAACTTAGTGTGACGTATTGTTGTCTATTGGCAATATATTGCTTTTATATTAGTTGTATTGGTTATAAAACCCTGCGATTAGGAGTTTCTACATGTTTCACAAAATAGTTACTACTGTTATTATAGGATCTTTATGTAGCTTTGAATTCATTAATCTACTGTTTTAAATATTTTTGTGCTCTTGTCAATCTCCTTTTTTATCAAAGTGATTATATATGAAAAGTTCTTGAATTACATCATATTTTAGTATATTGATAATAAAGAATACATACTGTAAAACTTTAGAAATCTGAACAGTTGAAGAGCAGTAAAAACACATGTTAATTTTCTCATGGTATAAATTTCATTTGAAATTTTATTTGCATTGTCTAAATCTTAAAACAAAAATGAGTCTATTGTAATGTATTTTTCTTTATCAGAAGAATGAACTCTTAAATCCCCAAATTCAGAAAAAATGGAAATTTGTTATTCAATTATAGATCACTGAAAAAGAAAATAAATAACAATAAATTATAAATTATAAAAATAAATAAAATCCTTAGAGCTAAAGGGCAGAATTTTCAAATCATTCCAAGCATCCTGGAAAATTAAAAACAAATATAAAGTTCATAATAGTAAAATTTTAGAATATAAGTATATTTCTAGAAAAGGTTAAAATCATATCAACCAAACAGAAACAAAATTCAATAGAATTATTTTTTCCAATATCTAAATCACTTTCTAGAAGACATAGATTAGTAATTTTAATATTTTAAGAGGTAGGTTTTTAAAAAATAAATCTAAGTATTTAATCCAGGCAACAGTTCATTACTTTTATTTCCCATGAATTATTTCTTGGGAAGAGGCTTAAAGCTATCTACTAGGACTTAAGCTAAGAAAGAAAACCTGAGATTGGTGAAAGAATAAACATCAGCCATCAGTGTCAGTCCTAGGATGACAGTGATGCAGCAAGTTTGGAAACAAGCACCAGCGACCTCTTGCCACCTTACACAATACACAAAATCAATCCCAGATAAATAATATAAAGGTAAAACCATCGTAGTTTCTAGATAATTTTGTAGGACATTAACTTTCTGTTATTGGTTGGGAACTATTTCTTAAACAGGATACAGATGTACTGTGCATAAAATAAATGATAAAAATAACTAAATGGTATTAAAATAAAGAAATAAGGATTTGTAATTTAAAAATGACATCATTGAGAGAAACCGTAATCAAAGAAATGGAAGTGATCACTTCTAATATATTTAATTGTATTTGTGTAAATAAATTATTGCTCAATTAATAATAACTGTGGCAGACTACTCAATTTAAAAATATGAACAAGAAGTTTAGATAGGCACTTTTTCAAAAGATTAAAACAAACACTCAGACATATAAAAAGTGTTCAAACTCCTTCTTAGGCTGAGAAATATAAATTACAACCAAAGTAAGATGTTGCAACTTATCTACAGAATATCTAAAACTTAAGACTTAAAATGCTATATGCTGCTGATGAAGTAGAGCCCTAAAAATTTGCATGCAATGTTGGCAGTAGTGCATCCTGTACCTCCACAGTGGTAAGCTGTTTGACAGTACTACTAAAACCGGACTTCTGATGTTTACAGCAATATTTATTTTGGACAAATTCATTCTTGGCCAACAAGTGGCCTAGCATTATATTTGAAAATTAGGGCTGATTACAGTCATCTAAATTCCTCTTGGTTAAAGCCATTGAGGGAGTTTTTATGGCAGACAAAATAGATTCGGGAAGGGGGAAATATGATGATCCAAGCTAGCATACTGAAATAGAGCTTGGCCACCTCCTGTCTGTCTCATACACGTAATGGTTTTAACCTGCCACATCTTCCTCCTTTTTTGGCAGTGGCAGGGTGAGTGTTTTGTATTCAATTGTAAATAAATTCTCTATCCTCATATGCCAGTTTGGTCCAAAGAAAACAAACATATATTAACATTGTAAATCTTACGCTAGGCCATACATGCTTTAAATCTTAGATTCCCAAGAGGTGATTTAGAAGACGCTGTTGTGCCAACCTGATACTCCTCAATTCTTACCATTTCAGATCATCTCAGTCCTATTTTAAATTCTCCCTGCGTTATTACTTCAGGCACCAGAGCCTGCCATGCCTGTGTATAGGGCAGGTTGAAAATGTTACACAATTAACGCCCCTCAACAGCAGCCCTCAAAGAAGGCCCATGGAAGGCGGTGAGTCCCCAAGGCAAAAAAAAAAAAAAAAAACTCTGACTCCTGTGTTCTACAGTATCTCTCAAGTTTTCCCAATAGGATTAACCTTCAGTTGCCCAGAGTGGGTAACGTCCTTGCTAATATATTATTTATTGTCTTCCTTTTTTTTCCTTTCTCAATTGGCCTTACTGTAGCAATGTTTCCTAAGATTACCTCCCAAAAAACTTAATTGCTCTTAAATTCTTGCCTTAGGGACTGTTTGTGTAGAACACCAACTAAGACAGAGTGGTTCTTATGTAAAGATGCTAATGTTTTTGTGAATCCTCAACTTGTGGTATTATATAAAGGTGCTGCACGCACTCTTGTGTTGCTGAGATATTACATTTTTTGATGATTAAAGGAAAGTTTTATTTTCTTGATTGTTGCTGGTGAAGGAGCTTGCTACTCTGTAGGATATGTATATGAAAGTCCTTGGGGCTTAGCACAATACAATAGTATGATGTTTAAGAATACCACTGAACTGATGCACCAGTATTACATTCGTGTTTGTGTAATAGGTGTTGCTTTCCAGAACGCAGACACAAGGTTAGAGTTGGCTATCGCCTCATAAGAACTATCGAAGAAGGCCAACTTGATTTGTTTATGAGACTTCATTAGAGACCTTAATTAACAGAGAGAAGATAACTAAAGAGGACAATTGGTGGTTAGATATTTTTTTATTTTCTGTAACTTTATGTTGCTTAAGGCAATGATGCAGAAGCAAGTAATCTCCAGGGTTTTCTAGTCTTGTTTAATTAAATACACAAACATGTTCCTTGTCTTTTGTTTTGTTTCTATGTGGTTCTCGTAGCCATTAGGGTGAAAAGTAAGGATTTGGGGAAATTTATATGTTGTGATTTTCTGACCTGCTTTAAATTCCTTTGAACTTTGCTTTCATACTTTGAGAGGTATGAAAACAGTTGTTTAACTTGTTTTTAAAAACTACTGCTTTATTTTGCTGTCTTCCCTGAGACCTAAGAGATGGTTCTGTCTCTTACTGGTAATGGGAACAGACAACTTCCAGTGAAAAATTAAATCACTTAAAAATGTCCTTTCTACCTATAAATACCAGCTCCTGTAGGCAATTCTACAACAGGAAATAACGTATGAGCCTTTGAAAATATTCATGTCAATTTGCTCTGGGAGATGGAATGAATCTCATTAGAAGAGGCCAAAGGCTGCTCCCATTGACATAACCATCTTATCAGGTTCCCCATGGTGAACTTGATAGAGCATCTGAAACCAGAATCTTGAGCAATTTGTATAAACACTAGGAAAGGCCACTGCTTCCTAGTATGACTTATCATTCCTCTTTTTCTTGTGTAAAACATAGAACATAAAAACAAGATAGTGAAGAAGAATCTGACAGGCAAACAAGTGAATAAACTGATGTTCATCACAGATTTATCTGCACTTAACATAGAGTTTGATTGAATAAATTTGAGACATTTCAAAAGAGGGATTATAACTTTTTTGTATCATACCATTTTAAATAAACTTATGGACTTGGAGGGCAAATAAAAATATATATTTATATAGGTTGCTCCCTAGACTACGAAACCAGACAGAATGTTTCTTTTGAGACTTCATTAGTAATTCTCTTTTACTTATATTTAGTCCACATATCTTGGAATTATTACCATATTGGTACAGAAAAATTCCTGCTGGTAGTATGGGAACAGTATCACTTCAGATACTTTATTTTATTTTATTTTATTTTATTTTACTTTTTAAGGCAGAACTATAATTAGATTAAAAAATTCACAAATCAGTAAAAGTAACAATTCACCAAGATAATATAAAAAGTCACCTGTATACAGCAACTATTAAAATAATTTTGAAACATATGAAACAAATACTGATAAAATCACAAGGGGAATTAGACAAATCCATAAGTGTAGTAAATTGAACATTCTGTCAAGAAAGGATAGATCAATTTTTTCTTTTTTTTAATTTTTCTTTTTTTTTTTAAATTATACTTTAAGTTCTAGGGTACATGTGCACAACGTGCAGGTTTGTTACATATGTATACTTGTGCCACGTTAGTGTGCTGCACCCATCAACTCATCAGCACACATCAACTCGTCATTTACATCAGGTATAACTCCCAATGCCCTCTCTCCCCCATCCCCCTCCCCATAATGGGCCCCAGTGTGTGATGTTCCCCTTCCAGAGTCCAAGTGATCTCATTGATCAATTCCCACCTATGAGTGAGAACATGCGGTGTGTGGTTTTCTGTTCTTGCGATAGTTTGCTGAGAATGATGGTTTCCAGCTGCATCCATGTCCCTGCAAAGGACACAAACTCATCCTTTTTTATGGCTGCATAGTATTCCATGGTGTATATGTGCCACATTTGCTTAATCCAGTCTGTCACTGATGGACATTTGGGTTGATTCCAAGTCTTTGCTCTTATGAATAGTGCCGCAATAAACATACGTGTGCATGTGTCTTTATAGCAGCATGATTTATAATCCTTTGGGTATATACCCAGTGATGGGATGGCTGGGTCATATGGTATTTCTAGTTCTAGATCCTTGAGGAATCGCCATACTGTTTTCCATAATGGTTGAACTAGTTTACAATCCCACCAACAGTGTAAAAGTGTTCCTATTTCTCCACATCCTCTCCGGCACCTGTTGTTTCCTGACTTTTTAATGATTGCCATTCTAACTGGTGTGAGATGGTATCTCATTGTGGTTTTGATTTGCATTTCTCTGATGGCCAGTGATGATGAGCATTTTTTCATGTATCTGTTGGCTGTATGCATGTCTTCCTTTGAGAAATGTCTGTTCATAACCTTTGTCCACTTTTTGATGGGGCTGTTTGTTTTTTTCTTGTATATTTGTTTGAGTTCTTTGTAGGTTCTGGATATTAGCCCTTTGTCAGATGAGTAGATTGCAAAAATTTTCTCCCATTCTGTAGGTTGTCTGTTCACTCTGATGGTAGTTTCTTTTGCTGTGCAGAAGCTCTTTAGTTTAATTAGATCCCATTTGTCAATTTTGGCTTTTGCTGGCCATTGCTTTTGGTGTTTTAGACATGAAGTCCTTGCCCATGCCTATGTCCTGAATGGTACTACCTAGGTTTTCTTCTAGGGTTTTTATGGTTTTAGGTCTAACATTTAAGTCTCTAATCCATCTTCAATTAATTTTCGTATAAGGAGTAAGGAAAAGATCCAGTTTCAGCTTTCTACTTATGGCTAGCCAATTTTCCCAGCACCATTTATTAAATAGGGAATCCTTTCCCCATTTCTTGTTTTTGTCAAGTTTGTCAAAGATCAGATAGCTGTAGATGTGTGGTATTATTTCTGAGGGCTCTGTTTTCTTCCATTGGTCTATATCTCTGTTTTGGTACCAGTACCATGCTGTTTTGGTTACTGTAGCTTTGTAGTATAGTTTGAAGTCAGGTAGTGTGATGCCTCCAGCTTTGTTCTTTTGACTTAGGATTGTCTTGGCAATGTGGGCTCTTTTTTAGTTCCATATGAACTTTAAAGCAGTTTTTTCCAATTCTGTGAAGAAAGTCATTGGTAGCTTGATGGGAATGGCATTGAATCTATAAATTACCTTGGGCAGTATGGCCATTTTCACAATATGATTCTTCCTATCCATGAGCATGGTATGTTCTTCCATTTGTTTGTGTCCTCTTTTATTTCACTGAGCAGTGGTTTGTAGTTCTCCTTGAAGAGGTCCTTTACATCCCTTGTAAGTTGGATTCCTAGGTATTTTATTCTCTTTGAAGCAATTGTGAATGGAAGTTCATTCATGATTTGGCTCTCTGTTTGTCTGTTACTGGTGTATAAGAATGCAGGTGATTTTTGCACATTAATTTAGTGTCCTGAGACTTTGCTGAAGTTGCTTATCAGTTTAAGGAGATTTTGGGCTGAGATGATGGGATTTTCTAAATATACAATCATGTCATCTGCAAACAGGGACAGTTTTTCTTCTTCTTTTCCTAACTGAATACCCTTGATTTCTTTCTCTTGCCTGATTGCCCTAGCCAGAATTTCCAACACTATGTTGAATAGGAGTGGTGAGAGAGGGCATCCCTGTCTTGTGCCAGTTTTCAAAGGGAATGTTTCCAGTTTTTGCCCATTCAATATGATACTGGCTGTGGGTTTGTCATAAATAGCTCTTATTATTTTGAGATACGTTCCATCAGTACCGAATTTATTGAGAGTTTTTATCATGAAGGGCTGTTGAATTTTGTCAAAGGCCTTTTCTGCATCTATTGAGATAATCATGTGATTTTTGTCTTTGGTTCTGTTTATGTGCTGGATTACATTTATTGATTTGTGTATGTTGAACCAGCCTTGCATCCCAGAGATGAAGCCCACTTGATCATGGTGGATAAGCTTTTTGATGTGCTGCTGGATTCGGTTTGCCAGTATTTTATTGAGGATTTTTGCATCGATGTTCATCAGGGATATTGGTCTAAAATTCTTTTTTTTTTTTTTTTTTGAGGCGGAGTCTCGCTCTGTGGCCTGGTCTAAAATTCTAAAGCCTGGCAGAGACACAACAACAACAAAAAAGAAGACATTTTAAACTTATCTCTGCAAAGTCCTTATGTGGTGGCAAAAGTGACTTCGTCTTGGACGATAATCCACCTTGTTGACTTCTGAATAACATCAGTCCTGGGAATGCCCTCTGCTTCCAACTTTGTTTACTGTCCTTAGTCTAAACATGTACTAACTGTAAATCCTGTCCTCAGATCAGAGCAATCTTGATGTGATCACACAAATTATAGACCATGATGCACATAGCATTCTTGCCTGTTCAGGAAGTTGCCTTCAATTGTCTCTATAGAGCACATATGCCCTTTCCCTATGGAAAATAAGTCCTGGGTCTGGGAAGTAATAGTGCAGATATCTACTGGTCTTGTTATCCAAGATCACACTTCTGTTCAGAATTTCCCAAATAAATCGCTTTTTACCAACGAACTGGATTTGTCTGCCTTGCTTTTGGTTTATTGGTTCCTTCTGTGTTGGAGATCTCTTTGCATACATGGCTTTTCCACAAAACCCCTTGGAAGGATGGTCCCGGTTTAGAATATGTATAATAAATAGATCCAAGGATCTGTGAGCTCTGGCCCCCTGGAAAATATCTCCTAAGCTATACAAGTCTCTTGGCTGACACACAGAAAAGTTTTATAGTTTAAACATACCTGTGTGTGTGTGGAATTCTGCAGACTTCATTAGAGACCTCAATTATTCTGCACCAGAGGGATATGGCCAACATGAGAAGCAAGCTGTGGAAATTTTTTTCAATATCCACATATCTCTTTGCTTTTCCTCAGCTTCTTAACTGACTACTTCTTTGATATTTAGTGAACCTTAATTCAGACTGGAACAGATCTCTGATTTGCATAAGTCTGATAGGATATTATAATCCTATGTGTTAGCTCAGATTGGCATCAGTATTCGGATTTTCTATTAAATATAAAAATCACAATGTCTAAGGTGATTTGGGGCATAATTAAAAGGACATGAAAAAATACGAAGATTTCATGCTTCCCACTAGAGAGGCAAATGATTTTGTCACTTTTTTTCTTTTTAATAATTTCCAACAAGGTTGTCATTTCCAATCTAGTATGAGGTTAGGATGCAGAGATGTAGAATGAGCCATGAACTAATTTTCTAAATCATTTTGAGGACAAAGGACAAACTGAAATCTAAAACTTCAGAAGATCTTATAACTTGTTAGATAGATGGCTCTCTGTCTTTAGGATTATATTGCTGCATAAAGCAAAATACTGACAATTGCCTGAGACATCTGTAAACATGTCTGGATCACTAAAAACAATATATCAGGACAAACTAAACTATTAGTATCCTCTCCAGGACTCAACAAAGCAAGTGTGCTTAACAGAAACTACCATACCTACCAGTAACTACTAAATGTTTAAAACAAAACCAAACAGGCAGCCGCAGAAAAGTATCTGATAGCCTAAACGTCCAATTGGTGGTTGAATGGACAGATCTGAAGAGAGAAGTTTAAACAGTTCATACTGCACTTCAGATTGCTGGCTTGGGCATGGCTCATGATTCTGCTTTTTGACCCCAGAGCAAAATAGTATCAGAAAACTGAGCGCAGCACCAGCTGCAGCCAAAAATGAGCCTCGTTCACTTTCTCACCTTCAGAAGGGTTGAAAGAAAGCCCTTTTGACAGGGTGATTCCAATGCATTGCTGCACACATAAATCTTTCACATTAAATGTTGAATTTAACATTGTGAGAGTTTTTAGAGTAAAAAATTCATGCTGATATTCCAAGATAACCATGCTAGATGTTATAGTTCTAACATTTAGAAAGTTGTGTGGCTGACATTTTAACTCATTTTCATGAATTTTTTTGATGCTATGAATGTTATATGCTAACGCCTGTCTAATCAAAATGGAATATACAGCAGCAGACAAAAATCCATGATGCTTTAAGGCAGCAAAAGTTTGAGTAGTGCCTTCAATTTTTTACTTTATGTGCCTGGAGAGATGGTTTGAGGTCACTATTGATGTTTCTCAGCGGTAGCATACTGTCTTTCTCTGTAACAAGAAACTTAAAAAACAGGATAACATACAGACTTTAAAAAAAAAAAAGTGTGCTAATAATAAATAAAATTTTGTGCTCATAATAAAAAAATCAATAATAAGTAAAAATAAATTAAGGCTCCTTTTAATTTGATGATACATGTGTTCTTTTCTGAAATTTTAATACAACATTCCTTTGATAATTCCTTCTCTTCTGTCTGTTGTTTCTTATTATCTACTTTTACTGGCTGTAGAAGTACAGAGAGTATCTCCAGGAAGGTTTTACACTTCTTGTGTTAATCCTCTAATTTTACTTGTCATCTCTTATTTTTATATTTTTCTATTTTCTTTGCGATTTTACCAATGTTATCCTCCAAATTTTTCATTATTTTAAGTTATCATGTTGTAAATTACCATTAAAATGTTTTTCTCATTTTATAAGCCTTTTTTTCCTTCATGAGAGCTCAAGTGACACAACAAATCAGATCAGTAAATCAAACTCACACTAAACATAGATCTTTACCAGTAATTTCAAGGATGCTAATTTCAAGGATGCTAATAGATTATAGGCCAGTTGCTTTAATGTTTTTCTCCCCTAAGTATCATAATTAGCTATCTCAGTAGACATAGGTGTTTATTTATTTCTCTTACTCTCTTCACTGACTTTTCTTTCCTTAGAGATGCTTTTATAGGTTCATTTATTATTACAGGCAATCATTGGTTTTCTAATGCTAGTGATTAATTCAAATGTAAGCCTCTAAACATCTTTATATTTCTGACCGGTTGTTGGTAGAGAGGCTGGTATACTAGGAAGCTAGATTCTATCTGGTGGTAACTCCATTTCATTGGAGAGATACCCAACCTTCAGAATCTATAGAATTTTGTGTCCTCTTATACCCAATCTTCTCATATTTTAATGGATTCTGCAAAACATAATATGATGATTTTGGACATCAGCATTCTGCAAATATCACAAGCAGTTACCCAATAAGTAAAAATTATCATGCCGTCATAAAAATTATTGTGCCATAATGTTATAATAAAACTTCTTATGGAGGTGAATCTAGTGGTGATCAACTCTTTGCTTGTGAAACTGAATAAAATTAAATACTAATTCCAGATAAGAAGTAAAAGTCTAAAATCTCAGTAAGCTTCGTGATGATGCCTCTACTCTTTAAGAGAGAATACTATTACCTCACCATGTGCCCCAGATGCAAGAAAACTGAAATGGTTTTGAAGAAATATTCATGCTTTCATATAGTCACTCAATGAGGATCAAAGACTTTTTGGAGGAAATAGCATTTAAACTGAGGGAAATCAAGTGGCCCTTGGGCAAATTTTTTTATTTTTAACAAGAGTTTCAGGGAGGAAAAAAAATCATGTGAAAAAACCATAAGCCAAATGAGACTATGAAAAATTTTAAGGAAAAAGAGTGACATTCTGGCATGATTGTTACTCTGGGAGTAAAAGAGGGTGGTGTGCAAAGATAGTTTTCTTTGGGACATAGTAGACCCGCGTAGAGATTTTGGATATTTAAAAAAACCAATAGAAGATAGTAACAAAAATGTGACGTGATCAAAATCACCCTCATTAAAATGTCACTCTAGCTCTTGTAGAGGAAAGAATTGGAAGTAACAAACTGTAGCACAACCGGACAAAGGCAAGAGTAGATTCCACTTAGGTATGGGTTTAAAATAGTTTTGTGTTAAAATTCTAAGAACTTCTTCCAACATTGGGAATCATGCTTCAACATGGGATTTGGAGGGGATATACGTCATCCAGTGAAAGTTACTGGTATTTGGAGATAATCATAAGCACTAAAACAGAAAAGAAGACAGACATTTCCACACATTTACTGTAAGTGAAAAAAGTATTTGCAATAATCCCTTTACATAATAATACACAGTTATTAGAATGAATTTAGCACTTTTATGTTCTGATATGGGAAGACTATATTCAAATATTTCCAAAGAAATTTAATTTGAGTTTATATAGCAAATATATGAAATGATCATGTAGAACAGATTCACTGACTAGATAAGTAATTTCCACTTTTTTTAAAAAAAAGTATTTTATGCTACTGAATCTTTAAAATTAATAAAATACATTTCTTCCTTAAGTTAGAACATTTAACACTGTCACTGAACTCATAATTCTATACAAAATTAAATAAAAGTATGGACCAAACTATTTTGTTCACTGATTTCACTGAGTTTTCATACTTGGAGGTATAATGTATATTCACATTTTCCTAACTTTGTTATTGCAATCAAGTCTTTATATTCTTAAATTGAAAATTAGAGGAGAAGGATTGTCTTAAATGGCTAATCCAAAGATTGTTAAGTATTTTTCCTAATAAAAGAGGTAGTAATTTATTTAAGTTTTAGGTAATTGTCCAAGGTCCTTCAACATATCAAAATGTTATAATTTACTTCTGAGGTCCAAAACGAGTCCTAAGTGCTGCTTGATATATAGAAACACATTCTCTGAACCCAGCTGTTTACTTGAAAGAAAGAAAATGGATCATATAACTTTCTTATCTAGTGCTTACAAGTATTCATTCTCTTTTAAAGGTCAAACGCCGTAAGCATGTTGGTTTCTGGTCAATATGTTTCTCTCTTTAAAGTAGAAAGAGCAGGAAGACTACCAGAAATGAGCAGACGAGTATGAATCCCAGCTGTGATGTGAATGTGTTCTGACTGAAAAACAAAGACCACAGAAGCTGAGCTAATTTTTCTCACTCAAGACCCGCTGTTCAGATAGCATCTGGCCCTTATCACTCCAATACTGTATATCTGCAATCTGGTAATAAAAATCACATTAGCTACTCAATTATAACTCTTGTGGTGAAACAAAATTTAGTAAGCTACTATCTGTAGTTTGGATACTTTGAAACACAGTTTTTAAGTCTCTTTCTTTTATTTTAAAGACTATTTTTTTACGTGTCAAAGAGTTTTGACCATATCCAAATACCAATAGTAATATGAATGGGAATTATTTTTAATTTCATTCAAAAGGAAATATCTACTTAATGTAAATCTAGAATAGTGCATGTTTGAACTCCAACAAACAAGTCAAAGTAAAACTAGAAATGATCAAGTCTAAACACAAACATTCAGGTCACTTTCAGAAAATATATATTTCTTAGGCATTGGATACTCAATCGTGGGGGAAAAAAAGCATGGAAAAATGTCATATATCCTTCAATACATATTATCCTTCAATTATTTATTTGTATTAAGTAATCAGGAATTCATGATTGGCTAGCTCTATTTCAGGATGTTTGAGTCTGCTGTAAATATAATCTCAACAAAGACATGTTTATTACATTTCTGATATGTTCTATCTGTTTGGGGTACTCATTGGATTCTCAAAATAAAATTTTAAAAGCAGTATCAAGAGAAACAGGCTTTTCTGGTTCTTTTATATTCCATTTGGCAGTATGGTTGAAAGGCAGAAAAAACAGGCATTCAATATCTTGCAAGGTACTTTTTCAGAAATCGGAAAAGAAGAATGGATTTGTCATAATTGGTAAGCCATAAAATACTAAGCACCATCTCTATAGCATCCCCTAAATCATTGTTCATCTCACTACCACCAATGTATACCTTGAATTGAGGCTCAAAATTAAATATTTGTAGATTTTTTTTTGTTAGGTTTTGTTTTCTTGGCCCTTACAGAAGTTTAACAATAATTGCTATTGGTATTTCCACCACTTATGGGATTATATGCCTCAAACATAATATATATTTGATGTTTTTTGAGAAAATCTGTCAAATAGCTGTGCTTAAATGGGAGAATCATTTAGGTTATTTAACTCAATTATTTATAGATTAGATAAGAAAACAAAGTGCAGTTCGAGGACAGAACTTTTAAAGAAACAAAATGTATTTCTTAACATAAGAATGTTACACAAACACAATTCAACTAATTCTTCACTTATTTGAGTTATTACATAAATAAGCTTTATACATAGTGATGAATCCATTGACACCAAGTATATTTAATTGTTTTTGGTATAAAATAGTATTATGTGGTCAACAATATAATCTGGTTCCAAATGCAAATCATAGTAATTAAACAAGTTGGGCAAGTGTCTTTAGAGCAGACACTCTTAGAACTTTATTCGAAGTTTGTTGTGAACCTGTGAGACAGATATGCAAATAAGGACATTTCATAAGCTTACATAGAATATTTTTCTTCCCATCAAGACACCTTATTAACATCATGTGATTTCAATGTTTAATGAAGAAGAATTTTAGGTTCTGAAGTCTACCGTATATGAGAAACTGTCTTTTCATTGTCTCTTGAACATACCACATACAATTCAGACTCTACGACCCTACTTACACTCTTCTCCTGTCTTTTCTTGTTCTACCTATATTTGGACTACATTCCAAGTTGGCTGAAATTGGCATAAAGCCTTAATATTAAAATGTGCCTTAAAATGTTTTTTAAAGACCTGTGGAATAGAAATAACAATTTAGCCAGCTGAATATAAAAGAATTACATGGAATCCTTTAATACTTTAACTTCAAACATTGTATTTTTATGATAATGATTGCTTTTTAATAGAACTTCATCTGCAATGAGCTTTCTTAGAATTTATGCTAATTTGTTCAGATACAGCATTTGTGAAATCTTAAAACAGAATGAAAATAAAATGAAACTTTCTCTATTATTAACATAGCATAAGACCTTTTAGGGGCTAAGTAATTATGCAAGAACTAAGACAAAGCCTGGAAAAATAAGGTCATAAAATGTAAACCTTGCAACGCAGATCTGAAATTATCCAGATCTAGATAATCTAGGTAATCTCACTTTCTAGTGAGGCCTAGAAAGCTCAAGTATCTTAACCTGACTTGGAAACAATTTTACTACAAATAAAATATACATCAGGTACTTTTGAAATGATCATTTGTAGCAGCTTTGAGTCAGTGTTGTTACCACAATATGAAGTCAAATTTAGGATGAATATTAACATAATAATGTTATTTATATGGCATGGTTAGATGAGAAGAGCAGCACAGATGAAGATGCATTTTTAACATGGTTTAATATCTTTTCTCTCTTACAAAATGATATTTTTGCAGTACTATAATAATCTGCCTTTCATGAAACTTCACCCCTGTATGAGAAACTTAAAAGGCTTCTACATACTCCTGACAAGGTAGCAATTTAGTATCACAGTAAATCTGCAAAGGCAGAAGATTGAATAGGGGAAGAAATGAGAAGGTCTAAAAGAGTCACAATGTTGGAGAATCTGACTCACCGTGAAGCTGACTTACTGTACTGAAAGGACAGGGGTCTAAGCAAATCCTTCCTAGCATATGCTGACATGATGACATGCCTTATTTCATGCTCCATTGAGAGAGAATGCAGGAGTTCAGCGTTAATGTTCATTGTCACTTTCCTCTCTCCTGCTGATATTAAAGCCTTCATTACTGTGTGTAAATGCACTGCAGCATGCAAAGTAATATTCTGTGGGTCATATTCTCTCCTGTCATTATTTGGCCTCTAGAATGCGTGCACAGTTTTGCTCTTACAAGCTCACTTCTACATTCCATACTTCAAGAAATGGTTTTAAGCTGGCAGTAAAAATGTGCAAAATGACTTCTTCCAAATGGAAATGTTCTATATCGGCAAAGTATCGTATATATAATGAATAAAGTTTTTGTAATGAGAAAGGTGACATAGGTAAAAGAACACCATCAAAACATGCGTTCCAATGCAAGCTCTACAGCTCACTAGCTCTTTTACCTTTGGAAAACAATGTTTCTTTTTCCAGATTTATCATCTCTAAATTACAAATAGTAATGCCTTTCCTGAAGAATTATTGTAAGGTTTACGAATAACGAATGCAAAGCCTTTTACAAATAACATATGGTAGTTACAACTAAAGAGGCTGTAACAGATTTATAAATTAGAGTTCAATCAGAAAGACAGAATAAATCTGTATGGAGCGTATAGAATAATGGATTTATTATGGTGATTAGACTCAACAATTGTGATAACTAGTGAAAAAGTCTATGCAACTCTGTTATGAAGCTAAGGTTGGGAGCACTAGGTGTATAGTGAGAGACAGAAAGGAGAAACTGAAATGCATGAGCACAAATTAGAATTCACAAGGGCAAGTTAGACTTTTAACTACTCTGTCTTTACCCTGAGGCGCTCTAATACAGGTAGCAACAGTGCCTAGTGCCTGACTCTTGCCATTGGACAATGCCAGCTGCTGCTTTCCTTCTGTCTCCACGACTCATGCAAGTTTCTCTTTTGTGCAGTTCTAACTCAGAATCACATATGGAAAAGTGTACTAATAAATATAGCTCAGCAGGGTGCAGTGGCGCACCCCTGTAATCCCAGCACTGTGGGAGGCCTAGATGAGCAGAACACTTGAGTTCAGGATTTCAAGACCAGCCTGGGCAACACGGTGAAAATCCATCTCTACCAAAAACACAAAAATTAGCTACACACAGTGCCACATGGCTGTAGTCTCAGCTACTCTGGAGGTTGAGGTGAGAGGACGTCTTGAGCCCAGTGGATGGAGGCTGCATCGAGCTGAGATCACACTACTGCAATCCTGCCTGGGTAACAGAGTGAGACCCTGTCTCTCTCTCTCTCTCTCTCTCTCTCTCTCTCTCTCTCTACATATATGTGTGTGTGTGTGTGTGTGCATTTCCAGCATAGCTAAGTTGACACAGTATAAAGTTACTGCAAAAAGATAGGCTATGTTACTCTGTGATAATCTCTCCCAAACCTCAGAGGCTCAATAAACCATGGTTTATTTCTTATGAAAATCACATGTTCATAGTGACTCTAGGGTAGCTTTGTCCCACATAGTGCTTTATCCTAAACTCAGCTGGATGGAGCCGCCTTTAATTGGACCCTGCCACTCAGCATGGCAGAAGAAAATAAATAATGTCAAACAATGTACTTGCTTATAAAGCTTTTGTGCAAAGGTGATATGTGGTATTCCTGCTCTCTATTTACTGGCCAAGGCAAGCTACAGGCCAAGTCCCATGTGAGGAGAGTCAAGAAAATAGAATATACTTCTTCAGGACAGGGGGCAGGTATTTTCAAATGATCATTCAGTCTTATACAGCCAACTTTGCTTGTCAGAAATACTTGATGCACACTGTTCTCTATGCAGGTATACTACTCACACATTCTACAGGAAGACAACCCAAAGTGCAATTAAGTTATGGCACCAGACTCAAATCCAGGTCTCTGTGGTTTCTGTTGCTCTCATTCAAGGATTAATGCCATTAACAGGGTAGTCATTCTTTTTTTTTTTTTTTTTTTTTTTTTTTTTGACAGGGTCTCGCTCTGTCGCCCAGGCTGGAGTGCAGTGGCACAATCTTGGCTCACTGCAACCTCCGACTGCTGTGTTCAAGTGATTCTTCTGCCTCAGCCTCCCAAGTAGCTGGGGCTACAGGCACATGCCACCACGCCTGGCTATTTTTAGTAGAGACTGGGTTTCACCATACTAGCCAGGCTGGGCAGTAGGTTTCTTATTATGAGAGTGGGTTTGCTATGAAAGTGAGTTTGATCCTCTTGCTGTCTCTTACGGGGACTTTTTCCCTTTCACTTTCCATTATAGGATGATGCAGCAAGAAGGCTCTCACCAGATACCAGCCCTTTGATCTTGGACTACCCAGGCTCCAGAACTATAAAAGTAAATCTCTGTTCTTTGAGGATTACCCAGTTTGTGCTATTCTGTCATGGCAGCACAAAATGGACTAAGACATAGGTCCAATCTAAGGCCCATCTCGCAGAGGACACCTCATAGCTGAGAGCTATGAATGGATCACTAAGTAAGCCAGCATCTGTCTTTTTTGTTCTGGAAATCCCACTGTTTGTAAGATTTCAAACTATTGCACATCTCTGGCAATCTTTTCTCCTTGTTTCTCTCCCTACAAGGCCAAGCAGACCTGTACATTTTCAACTGACTCTACTGGTTCCTTTTATTTTACTTTACATGCTAACTTTGATGCTTCCCCTTGCTCTTGAGGGACAATTTAGAAGAACGATTAAAGGGAATATTTAACAACCAGAAATTATATGTCCTAATTCCCATTCTTACCTATTACTCGGTGTGTATCTTTGCTTCTATTCCTAATTCATAAAATGGAGATAAAATTGTAAACTGGACTCTCAGGGTAGGTATAAGAAGTGAATGACTTAATATACATAAAGCACTTAGAAAAAGTGCTGAGGCTCAATCTCTGGGGTATCTTTTATTTTTGTTTTTGCTTATCTTTATTTTTTATTTGTATAATTTTAAGGGATACACATGCCGTTTTGCTATATGGATATGTTGCATACTAAATGGATATGTTGCAATACTGGTGAAACCTGGGCTTTTAGTATAACCATTGCCTGAGTAATTTTCATTGTACCAATTAGGTAATTTATCATCCCTTTTATGAGGGTACTCATTCTATTCCTGAGGGCTCTGCATCCATGACCTAGCCCCCCACCAAAGCCCCTGCCTTATAAAACAAACAGATTTGGGGTTAGGATTTCAACATATGAATTTTAGGGGAACACAAACATTGTCTATGTAAAGTGGTAATATTTGTTAAAATCTCTGTAAAATAGGCAACCACTATAATTCATCCTTATGACCAATACTTCCAACTGTACATCCACATTTTCTCTTTTCTATAGTTATTCTATGTTAAAATTCTTTCCTTTTGAATCCCTGTAATACAATCTAGCTCATTCTCCATCTTCAGAATCAGAAATCTAATAGGGCATAGTTGATTTGGGTTAAAATTATTCTGGCTAAAATTGAAAGGAATGTTTGCTATTAGTAATGATAAAATTAACATGCAAGATGAAGAGCATAAAAATAATTAAGGAAATTCAATTTTTCTACTAAACTGCATAGAATCATTAGGAGAATAATAGCCTTATGACACAAGTTCAAATGTAGCAATCCTCTAATGAGTTATTTTAATTATTGAGTTATTTGTTTATAAGTCACACATATATTGTAAACTTCAGATTTCTCATTCACTTGACTTTGACTTTTTTGACAGAATATATGTTTTAAGAAAGCAATTACCACATCTGTTTATTTAGTCCTGGACTTTATTCCCAAGATGAGTACAACACTGTTTTATCTGAAATTATGTTTGTTCCCCAGAGTAAGGGAAATAGCATAACTTTTAGATGACTTTGAAATTAATCAAATCAATATGCACAGTATCAATATATGTAATTAGAATAGTTTTATTGTTACTCATCTGTTTAATAAATATTATTGTGTATGTTATATAGTAGATTGTGTGCCAGGTGCTGGGAACATGAAGAAGAAATAAAATATGTTCTGATTTCAGAGAACAGATAACCTAATAAACAAGATAAATCAGAACTGTAAAATATAAATAAATGGGAATCAACGTGGTTACTATTATAATAAAGATCTATGCAAAAACATAGAAGGGATAACTTTATATGGGGTAATCAAGAAAGCTGTTATTCAAAATTTGAGATTTATTTCCTAAACTTTGTTTTACATATATTCTATAATTTTAAAATAGTATTAATTGCTCCCTTTGTCAATGTCATACTAGTCCCGTAAGTGAACAGATCATTGCATTCAGAAAGAACATCTCAGTCTTGGGTAACTGAAAGTGGTAACCTCCTATGCTCTCACCATCTAAAGTAATCATTTTCCAAAAGCAGAAAACACAAATTTTGTTTTGATTTTTTTCTTCCATGCCTGTAAATATATACAAGCCTTCATCTTGTTTCCAATGACCTTCAAACCTCTAGCTCTGACCCACTTTTTCTCTTCTTTGTGCTTAGCTTACAGTATAGAATAAAAACCCATCAATACCTTCTTGGAAGTTAAAATTTCTGTGTACATCATCACTGAGCAGGTGCTGATTTTCTGTCATCTTTAAGCCTTCATTTCCACTAATCAAGGTCAAATTAGGTTTCACAGACTAGAAATAGTGGATTGGACTCATGTAGATTAGAATCATGTAAAAACTCACTATGCATTAGTTTACTTTGAAATGTCTGTAGAATGAGTTTCTCTTCCTTGCCTGTAGTCCTTTAAGAGTCTCAAATCACAACTGTGTCTTTTCTATGTACATTTCCCTTGATGCATCTCTACATTTCCCATAAGTAGAGTGTCACTAATACCAGTAAACATAATTCATACATATTCATGATTGCTATGATGCTGGGGTTCCAAATGTCCTAAGCAAGCGCTTGAACTTCCTGAAGTTACTCTTTTACTAGATCCAGGCAGGTAGATATAAAGTTATTTTAATAGTTTTTTTTAAATTTATGTATTAAAATGAGGTTCTAGTAGATCGTAGTATCAGGAAATTCTGTATATTTTTGTGCTTATCTGTCCACCAGTTACTGAATTTGATGCATATGATTTACTAATTTACAAGGAAATCTCATTGATATTGTATTATATTGTTTTAAAAATATCAAAAAATGTATTGGATAGATTCAAATTGCTCAAAACACTTTCTAAACGTTCAAATATATTCAAAACTAATTGTCAAATATTTCAATGCCTGATATAAGTTTGGATTTCATTAAAGTAGATTGAACATTGTTATCAGTCATTTCCTAAATACAATGACAATCATATGTCTGAGGAAGAGTGTTTTTTTTTTCAGAAATATGTAATGGTTGTGGCTAGAGTAAGTAACATGAAGACTTATGCTATATATGCCTATATATAGATATGCATACACACATACATTTATATATATATACACACACACACACATATTTAAGGTTTTTAATGATGTGTTTACTGAAGTTATACAGGTATTTTTTTTTCAAATATTATTTTATATTAATTAGTTTTTTAGGAGCTTCCTGAATTAATCCTGGAGGAAACATCACTATGTTGTTGTGATAAAATAGTGGACTCTAACTAAAGATAATTCTATAATTATCATTTGAACGGCAGTAGAGTGAGAAACATCAAAGAAAATCTGATTTCATTTAACTCTTTGTTCAATTTCCCTTATGCTTTATTTTCTGGGAAAATATTTAATGAACAATGTTTGCTTACTGTATTTGGAAAGGAAACTCTTTACTTAGTTTTCTAACATGGAATACAAAGTAAAAATACAATATAAATATTCTGGAAAAAATTACACTTTAAAATGGGATATAAAGTCCAAGAAATATAAGCACAACAGACTGCATTTGTCTCAGTGATGCACATTTTTGAACTATAATTAATTTGCTCAGTTCTCCTTTTTAAGCTCATAAATTACACGCAGAAACCCAAACAGTATTTAATTTACATATCTGGAATCCACAAAGCAACAAAAAAAGACAGCATTTAAGTGCCTGCATTTCTAATATAACTTAGTTCTTAAAATAATCTCACTTCATTTTTACAAGAGACAAAAGCTTTTTGGAAGATCCATGATTATGGCACCCACATGCATTGCTTTTGTGCTGCTGTGGGTGTAGGTCTGAAAAACACTCAGCAAACAGATGGCTAACCCTCTGAATGACATTATTCATGTTAAACAGAATGGCTTTCTGATGATCATAATGTAGCACCTGCTCTGGCATTTTTCTTCTAAGGGAAGAGGAAGAGTGGGATTTGGTGAGTTTGTCAATTGCAGTATCAGGTTTATGTTTGCTGACAGCATTATAAGAAAGGAAATTGCTCATCAGTTAACTCATTTTACAATGCCCACCATAAAACAGGAATGAAATTTAATTTGACAGGTTATGTATATATATTTGTTATATCAATGAAAAGAAGGACTTTATGTATATATTGGTAGACCTTAGGAAATAATTTTTTCTCTAATGCACTAAATAACAAAATTGATTCAATTACTACTGAAATTTTACATACAAAAAAAGGCCACATATCATAATTTTCAATTTTATCCTGATACACTTGTTACCAGTTTTCAAATCCTATTCCAAATATCTATTATAATATTTCACCACTTATACTGAATAATTATTACATGAGTCAAAATTTCTCATAAAAACACTCATCAGATTAAATGATTTTCCCTCTGCTTCCTATATAACTGCATTTCTGCTGCATCTTTTCAATTTACAGTAACCTTCCCCAGTGAAATGTAAACCTATTTACTCAGAATCCATTATCAGTGGTCATAAAATATAATTCATCTCCCCCAAGGTTTTACTTCTCTACACTAATTGATGCTTATTCTGTTAGCATATTTTCACAGGTAACTTTATCCAATTCTTCATTTATTATAAGTTTGTTCCATTGCTACTTTGTCAATCCTTACTACAGATACATGGCTGCACCACCATGACGAATAATACATTAGAAGGAAGAATTGCCTCCAAAGACTTTGAACCTGCCACTGTCACCAAAGGCTAAGTATATTGATACTGTATTTGATGCATATGCTTGGTTAAGTAAGCCGAAGGCCACCCATAATTAGAATAAGTTGATTTTATTTTTGCTATACTTTGTTATTAATGCAAAGTTCATTTCATGATGTCTTTTCTAGATAAAAGGGTATTGAGTTTAGAATGGTATTTAATTAGGTGCCTATTTATAATTTATGACTGGACTTCATAGTGATATCTTAAATCAAATTTCAATGTATTATATACATAGGTAAAATGTCAGAATGATAAATACACTTTCAGTAAAAGTAGAATTTACTCACTTTAATACCAATTATACATTTTTAAAACTTTCTGTCTAAAATAAAGTGAACAAAGCAAATCATTAAGTATATATGGTTGTCTACCATAGAAGAAACAAATATCGTATTACTTTCACATTCTAAGAACCTGAGAAAATAGAAGGTGAGTCATTCACAGCCTAACAAGTGATTTACCTACTTGCAATTGAATATGAATCTGGAAAATGTTCAAGGTAGTTTAAATTTAGTTGAAGTTCTTTATCACTCTCCCTTCAAAAAATTGATCTGTCACTGCCATTTATGTGCAGTACATAAAATAATTTTCAACTTAGCCTAAGAACAATTTTCTTTAAAAAACTTCATTTTAAATATTATTATTATAAAAGAGTTAGAAATAATATAAACTAATTAATATACATTAATTTAGGATGGCGAGATGGATGGCACCTATTATGGGCAAAGAGGTAAGTTTACCTTAATACTTTTTAAAAAAAGAAAAGATTAATGGCTATAAAATATTATAAGAAATAAGGAAGTAATGAATACTATGTTGACAGATTCTATACAAATCTTAAATCAAATAAATCAAGAATTTATTTTGCCATCATGAATATGTGCAATTTGATGTTTCTAGATAAATGAGATTGCTTCTCACTCCAGCTGTCTGTATAGATAATAAATACTATGTGAATATACATCTCTATTCAGGTAAAAAAGTTTTACTTTTAACGGGATTAAAATGACCTCAAAATAAAATCACTATGGTTTGTAATTGATTTCAGCCCCCTTATGACCAATTTGGCTAATAATGTAAGAGAAGCTGTACTCTATGGAATCACATAATATTTTAAAATTTTCAAACCACATTTCTCTGCAATGGAACACTGTTTCCTGAGAAAAATTTGGACCTACCCTGTGGATCATTTTAAGACACATTTCTGTGTTATCACATTTTATTTGGTCCTGTCCTAAATGAAGATTTAAAATTTCATTAGCATGCCGGTCTTAACCTCTCTTAAATTAATTATCAAAGCACAGTGATCTGCCTTTAATTTCCAGTACTGGGAAATAATATAATTTAAAATTTCCTCAAGAATGTCAAGCATTGCCAAGATGCTAAAACATTAGCATCTTCCAAGCATAGGATGGCACTCCTCAAAATGCCATGTTTCAAAGCAGTAAGCTGTTCTTAAGACTAGATATTTTGCTAATATTAGTCTAATACCTTGGAAAACAGACACCTGTATATATACTGTTCTCGTCAATCTGGCTACTACTAATCGTTTTATTATTTAGAAGGATTCTTAATCCATTCCCATACTCAGTAGGGTTGTTTCCCATACTTACACTACTCATTAATATTTATGTTGAAAGTATTGCTGCTGCTTTCTGGAAACTAGCAGAATTCTCAAATTAATTCCAATTTTCACTTTCCCTTAGAGACACCTAGTCTATTCATACAAGTAAAATGTTTGACCCCTCAAATACATTGGGTTGGGTCACTGTTGAAGCCTTTAAGCATAATGCCTAGAGTATTCCAAGTTGAATTGTTTTTTTTATTATTAGTTTAATTTAGATTCAAATAATCTTAGATCTAAAACTACCAAAAATAATCTTCATTGGATTAGTACTTGGCCATTTGTCTCTATCTAAAGTTATTCACTGTATTTTTATCTTTTTAAAAAACTGATGGTTTCAATTAGCTTGGGCTGTCGTAACAAAATACTGTAGACTGGGTGGCCTTAGCAACAGAGATTTATTTTCTCATGATTCTGAAGGCTGGAAGTCTGAGATCCGGTAGCCATCAAGGTTGGGTTCTTGTTAGGGCTCCCTTTCCAGCTTGGAGATGAAATCCTTCTCACTGTGTCCTCAAATGTCAAAGACAGCCCCCCGTATTGTTTCTTCCTCTTCTCATAAGTGTGCTTATCCCTTATGAAGGTACCCATTCTTTATTATTGTGAAGGCCCCATTTTCATGACCTCATCTAAATCTAATATTCTCCCAAAGGCCCCATCTCCAAATACCATCACAATGGGGGCTAGGGCTCAACATATGAATATGAGGGATGAGGGGGACATATTCAGTCTATTGCATTAATTGTGCAAGTAAAACTTCTAAACTTTGTATAAAACACTTTCTCAGTGTTCAAGTATGTGACAGCTGCTCCATTTCTTTCCTCCACTAATTCTGTGATTATATGTAAATCTATCAAGTGAATCTGGAATGATTAATTATTTAAACCTCTTGCTATTAATTATGTCTGTAAGTTCTTAATATTTATAACATTTATTTTATAATATAAGCATGCAGAAAAATTTACAAAAATATGTTTCATACTATTGTTTTCCTTAATCTGTATGTTTATAATTCTTTACTTTTTTATCATTTTATTGCTTATTTATTTCTCAACAGGTTCAGAAGTTTCCTCTATTAACAATTGTGTTAGTTAGCTATCACACTCATCCAGTTAGCAAAAGTATTGGCCCATTTTCTTAAAATCCAGAATATTTAATGTTCCTAAAGGATTTCTATTTTAGCTTTAATGTATCTGTACCTATTAGAATAAGAGCCTCCCACATAGTCCCACATATATATTGTTTTTTCAAAGGTAATTCTGTTCTGTGTAACTTTCTGCATTTCTGCTGCTACAACCCTCGTGGAGATCATCACTGTTTTTTTCTTAACTACACCAATTGTTCTTGAACAATTTGTCATTGCTTCATTCCAATTAATTCTCTGCAAAACACTTGGAATGATTAAGCAAAGCTAAATAAAGCAAAGCAAATCAAACAGGAAGACATAAAGTGGATGAAGTAAATGGCCTGCAAAGAGTACCTTCCTGACCTCCCTTAGCTTTCCGAGTCCTGCAGGATCTACCTGTGAACATGCCTTAGTCCTCACTTTGAGCTACTCTGCCCACACGCATAGTCACTACATTCCAGATCTAATCCATGTGATTGGCATTTCATGTGCTTTTCCTTCTATTTACAGTACACTGGCAGAATTCTTATTATTTTGCAAATTTCAACTCAGGTGAGGTTTGGGTCTCAGCCTCCTGACAGGTGGTATAGCAATGTGATAAAAGTACAGGCACTGGCACGGGATCACCTTCGCTCTGTTCCCTCTCAAACGTTCACTAGTAGTGTGGCCTTAGGCAGGTGACCTCATCTTTTTATTGCATTTTCTTCACTTGTAAAAACTGAGGTAATATCACCATTGTCATAGATTTGTTTGCTATATTAAATGATTTAATGTATATAAGATTTTTAGAAGAGCAAATAGCATATTTTAAGCTCCCAATAAAGGTCACTTGTTAGAGTTTTATCTCAATAAAATGTCCATAACTATTATATTGCAATAGTAATAGTAATAATATAATAATGATGATTGTTAATAATTTTATTAATTATAATAGCTAATTCTTCAAAAAGTATAAATTACAGAGACTGTCCTCTCAAATTCAGTTATCTCTCATAGTCTTTATTACAGTATCCTGATTGTTTTCTTTTTATGACATTAAAATCTTAATTACATATGTTTATGTGAGTGTAATACATACAGCTCACTAAAATAGAAGGTTCAGGTAAGCAGGTACTATGTCTATTTGTTTATCATTATATAATTAGCACCTATAACTGCTTAGAAAGGAGATCAATAACTATTTTTGAATCAGTGAATCTTGTTGATAAAATTGAATTTCATTGAGCAACTGAGTGGGACATGCTATTAACGATAGAGTGAGAAACCATCACAAAGACAGAGAAGGCAATTTATGAGCCTAACAGCAGTGGCTACAGGAAACAGTTTGGCAGGCAGCCCTTAACTGGAGCGGACCTTTCAGACAAGACAACAAGAAGCAGATTCAGTGAAAAAAAATCCAACTGAAAAACTGGTAGGTGAATGAGCTGGTATTGTAGGCATCTATTAATAGATAGTTAAGATCCAGGCAACTTGTAAGTAGACGGCCCCTATTAATAATTAGTGTAGATATCTGATCAGTTGAGCTGTGGTTGCTGGGTTACATATAGCACTCACAACAGGGAATGAGGAATAGGGAAACAAAGTAGGAATCAGTATGCCAGGGGGAGATTTTGTCGTAAGAGGTAAAATACTTTGGGCATGGTGTCTCATGTTTGTAATCCCAGCATTTTGGGAGGCTGAGGTCGAACAATCACTTGAGGCCAGAAGTTTGAGACTTGCCTGGGCCACATGGTGAGACCTAGTCACTACCAAGAAAAAATAAATGAATAAATAAAAATTAGCCAGGAGTGGTGGCATGCACTTGTAGTCCTAGCTACTCAGAAAGAAGGCTGAGGTGAGAGGATGACTTGAGCCCAGGAGTTTCAGGCTGCAGTAAGCTGTAATCACACCACTGCTCTCTGGCCTGGGGGACAGAGTAAGACTCTCTCCCTTAAAAAAAAGGCAAAATTGCACATAGCCTAAAATAGATTGTGCTGATAGCATAATGCTGACCAACACAATAACAGGACTAAGATTCCTTAAATAGGAAATTAAACAAAAATTGTTTTTACCTTTAATGTTCTTATGTCCGCATTGAAGGATAGCTAAGAAAACTTTTTAATACATATAAACTATGCTAGATACATTGAAAAGCAAACTAAGCAAACATTTTTTTCTAAAATGAATGAAGGTACTTTTAATGTGTATTTTACATGATGATTTCATTGTGCTTCACTTTGTCTTTGATTTTCTCGCTTCACTTAAATCGTTGTAGCAATTTTTCTTTTCTCTGCCTCCTCTGCCAAACAGCTGATCTTATTTGAATTAAAAATGCAGCTGTCTTTATCAATCTTTCATGTTATATATGGATTTAAAAAATAAATTTACAAGTACAAAAACTGATGATATTATTCAGCTCATGAGCTAATTCAAGATTCATTTGTCTTGATGTAGTTTTTTGCATTCCTTTGCAAATTCTGCTTCGTTCTTTGTATTGACATTTTCTTCCATTTCACAGTTGGCAGAATTAAAACATAGACTAAAACAGTACAAGTAAACTGTCATTATACTAATGTAAAAGCTCAAATTATCCTAATTATAACCATTAATACAATTAATTCACAAACAAATGCTAATGCCATCACTGGTTATGTGGCATGTTGATCCTTTCAATTTATATATCTTCCTTGGGATTCTTTGTTTTCACATCTCGAGATAGTAAAAGTTATGCAGAAATATCTCAAAGCCTCTGAATTAAGCCACATTACCTATAGGGCACTAAACCCTAAAGTTAAAAATAAGCTAATACTTGACATGAATTTTTTTGACATGCTTGAAAATTATTTTGGAAGCTAGAATACCTACTTTGTACTTTTGATTAAAACAAAATGTTTATCATTCTTTTTATATTTTAGCCACATGTGTAGGTAGGGAGAAATGAAATTACTTTCTAGAGTTGGGCAATTATATTTGATATTACTGAGAAATTACTATCAAAATAATACATGTCTAAATGGAAAATAATTATAATTACACATTTTCAATCTGCCAACACTGCTGGATTTGTGAAGAAAAATACTCTTTGAGTATGTTCTTATTTTCAAACTTTTAAACAAAAGATATCCTTTTACTAATATCATGGTTCTCTTATCTTTGAGTGCACTCAAATATAACCTTAATGCCTATGAAATTAGTATTAACCTTGTCCCCACCACATATAATTTTATAAAGACTGATATTCCTGTCTGTCGACTAATTGCACCAATAAACTTCACTACAAGGATGTAATTAATAGACCGTAATATTTAAGAAGGTGACATCTCTCACATGTTTTGAACTCTTGACTTGGAATTTGAAAAGGAGAAGAAGTTACTGATACCAGGATTTTATTCTAGAATAATATCCAGTTGGCAGTTAACTGAAACAGCTTTTTTTCCCTTAACGGCAATAAAACAGAAAGGACTAATTACCCCTTTTTATAGGTGCAATTGGAACTTAAAACTCTAGAGACAGTGTGAGCAATAAAGCACTGTTAGAGTCTATTTCACCATCTGCACCTTAAAGTTACAGCTACCAAATCAACAAACAAACAAAAGACTCAATTATGCTAAATATATTATTCTAAGGTTGTAAATTGTTTATTAGCATTTTCTTCTGACTCTAAGCAATTAAAACAATTTTTAAATAAAATTTCCAGTTCATATACATTTTGAGAAAATTAGAATTTTTTAACTAATGCTAAACAAGTCATAAATCTGTTTTAGAATTTTTAAAGAGTAATTTTTAAAATATCTACCTTTCACTTCTGTTTTAAAGAAAGTTAATTTAATTAAATAACTAAAATTGTCTCTTTCATAATCTGAACATTTAGAACTTTTTTTTAGCAAGTACAATGCAATGCCATCTTTAAAATGGAGACCAAATATGGTGACCAAAAGTGCATTTATGCCTTGAGACACTCCCACTATTTTCAAGCAAGATAGTTTTACATACATCTGTGGACATAAGAATGAATCTTAAAATATGCATTTTCACATGAAACAATCAAATATGGAAACCATAGACTTGAGAGAAAAAGCACGTGTAATTAGGTTCTTTGTTTACCAATATAAAAGTAAATCTATCCATGTAGATTTTTAAAAATAAGTCAAATTCCAAAATGTAATGTGCTGTTTAATGTTGATAGATATTATGTATAATCACATTTAATCTGAAGAAACACAGGTCTTCAAAACCTAACCTTTGAACAGAGTTCAAAACACAGCTTTTTTCTACTTAAGTCAGGAAATTCTAAAATAAGATTAGGCAGGAGGATAAGGTCTGTGAGTCTGAAGAAATACTTTAAATAATTCATTTTAAATTTTAAATCAATGTGATATGCTTCTCAAAGTTTTAATGAGAACATCCTTTTATATTTCAAAGCTACTTTTTTCTAGACTTCTTCACAATTTTGAAAATTACCATAAATTTACCATTTAAAAACGTAACCATGTCACAAAGTGTTCAGAAAATCCCTTCTCCACACTCTTTCAAACAAAAAGTCAATCATGTATCATTCAGAAGAAGTAGTCTTACCTATGTTTCACTGATATGAAATGAGATGCCACGCACTTATTGGGAATCAAGATATTCATTTGCTATGAATGCTAAAATAATCACTACCTTATATACGTGCTGTATTCACCTTTGCTGAGTGAATGAAGTGGCCACCATTTTCCAAATTGCAAGGTCCCACCAACAAAGGGAAAGGCCAGATTATTTGTTAGGTTTTCTCTGATTCCTTGAAGACCTGACTTATTATATGGACCTCCTATTTTACTAAGTTTTCAGTTAGGAATTGTTTTTTCCTCTCCTCACTGAAAAGATTATAAATAAAAGTCCCACTGTTTCTGCTGTGCCGTTAAATATTAGAGATGGGCAGTGAAGGAATCAATGTTCAGAAAGAACAAGAAGTGGAATAGAAAGAGGAAGGAAGGAAGGGTAGAAAGAGTGGGAAGAAAGGAAAATTCAAACTTCACTAATAACCAGACAATATTGACCAAGTCACATAACACATTGCACTGAAAAATGTGTGGCCAATGTAACGCACAGTTTCCTGAGATAGGAATAAAATTATAAATAAAAAGAACACATTTAATAAATTGTGTTGGAAAAACTGGCTAGCCATATACAGAAAATTGAAACTGGACTCCTTCCTTACACCTTATACAAAAATCAACTCAAGATAGGTTAAAGACTTAAACATAAGAACTAAAGCCATAAAAATCCTAGAAGAAAACTTAGGCAATACCATTCAGGACATAGGCATGGGCAAAAACTTCATGATGAAAACACCAAAAGCAATGGAAAAAATAGCCAAAATTGATAAATGGGATCTAATTAAACTAAAGAGCTTCTGCACAGCAAAAGAAACAATCATCAGAGTGAATAGGCAGCCTACAGAATGGGAGAAAAATTTTGCAATCTATCCATCTGACAAAGGGCTAATATCCAGAATCTATACAGAACTTAAACAAATATACAAGAAATAAACAGCCCCATCAAAAAGTGGGCAAAGGATATGAACAGACAATTCTCAAAAGAAGACATTTATGCAGCCAACAAACATATGAAAAAATGCTCATTATTACTGGTCATTACAGAAACACAAATAAAAACTACATTGAGATACCCTTTCATGCCAGTTAGAATGGTGATCATTAAAATGTCAGGAAACAACAGATGTTGGAGAGGATGTAGAGAAATAGAAATGCTTTTACACTGTTGGTGGGAATGTAAATTAATTCAGCCATTGTGGAAGACAGTGTGGTGATTCCTCAAGGATCTAGAACTAGAAATACCATTTTACCCAGCAATCCCATACTGGGTATATACCCAAAGGATTATAAATCATTCTACTATAAAGACACATGCACATGTATATTTATTGCAAGACTATTAACAATAGCAAAGACTTGTAAGCAACCCAAATGCCCATCAATGATAGACTGGATAAACAAAATGGAATACTATGCAGCCATAAAAAAGGATGAGTTCATGTTCTTCGCAGGGACATGGATGAAGGTAGAAACCATAACTCTCAGCAAACTAACACAGGAACAGAAAACCAAATGCCACATGTTCTCACTTATAAATGGGAGTTGAACAATGACAACACATGGACACAGGGAGGGGAACATCACATACCAGGACCTGTCGTGGGGGTCAGGGGCTGGGGGAGGGATAGCATTGGAAAAATCCCTAATGTAGGTAATGGGTTGATGAGTGCAGCAAACCACCATGGCACACATATACCTATGTAACAAACCTGCATGTTCTGCACGTGTACTGCATACCTTGAAGTATAATAACAATAATAATAATAATTAGACACACGTATATCTTTTGACTGGTTGGTTGGTTGTCTAGTTTATTAGTTAATAGTTTGCTGATGAAAAAGCCTTTGGGCACACACTATATTTTTTTTTCTGAGACAGAGTCTTGCACTGTCGCCCAGGCTGAAGTGCAGTGGCGAGTTCACTGCTCACTGCAACTGCCACCTCCGTCTCCCGGGTTCAAGCAATTCTCCCACCTCAGCCTCCTGAGTAGCTGGGATCACAGGCACGTGGCACCATGCCCAGCTAATTTTTGTATTTTTAGTAGAGACAGGCTTTTGCCATGTTGGCCAGGCTGCTTTCAAACTCCTGGCCTCAAGTGATCCACCCATCTCGGGCTCCCAAAGTTCAGGGATTACAGAGGTGAGCCACCGCGCCTGGCCAGGCACATCCTATAAGCAGGTAAGGCTTCTTACATCCTCCAATACGTTTGAATGTCTTCAGACATTCAGCAATCTCAGGCATTTCATACTAACTGAGCTTTTAAAAGTAGAATCAATCATTCAATATTTTTACAAGCTATGTTTTAATATTTGGGAAACATACAAAAGCCAATCTGTCAAAATGTATTAAACCTACAATGAGTTGTTAATTTTCAAATGCAGAAACCAAATTTAGTTAGTTACTTCATTCTCTGGAACACTCAAATTAGACTGCAAGCATGCAATATCAATATCTCTTCAGACCCTTCAAGGAAAGCTTGTTTTGAGCTCCTCCTTATCTATGTTTTCTGGGTGTAAACTTCACAATAATTTTTTAAAAGTTGATTATATTAAAATTTTCTTTGCTAAATTCTATTTATAATTCCGAGGAGAACTGACAAGCTTAAATCTCTGCCTCTGTTAGAACCACCTTGCAACTGCTTAACTCTTTACGTGATTACTCAAAAATTGATGTGAGGGAATGGATTTTAGGTAACCAGCAAATTGTTTTTAAAAAGGTATTTTTTTTGGTCCAACCATGCCTGAAAATTGCAATGAAAAGATGACATGCAAAGTTCAAAAAATAAAATTTTTACCAGTTTTTTAATTAAATCATGTATTTTGGTATCAAAATAATATGTTCATATTAAATAAAAAAATTTACCAGTTTTTTAATTAAATCATTTCTTTTTCTATCAAAATAATATGTTTATATTATTTGAAAATATATGTCACATTTTACTAAAGGACTTCTAGGCCGGGCGCAGTGGCTCACACCTGTAATCCGAGCACTTTGGGAAGCCGAGGCGGGCGGATCACGAGGTCAGGAGATCGAGACCATCCTGGCCAACACGGTGAAACCCCGTCTCTACTAAAAATACAAAAAGTTAGCCAGGCGCGGTGGCGGTGCCTGTAGTCCCAGCTACTTGGGAGGCTGAGGCAGGAGAATGACGTGAACCTGGGAGGCAGAGCTTGCAGTGAGCTGAGATCGCACCACTGCACTCCAGCCTGGGCGACAGAGAGAGACTCCGTCTCAAAATAAATAAATAAATAAATAAATATGTCTATAAAATCAACAACAATATTATAACCACACTCTCTATCTATAGAAACAGCTACTTCTGAGCATTTCAGCCGTTTTTTCCTCAGCCTTATTTCTAATTTCTATGCTTAGACTGCCAATTTAAAAATGGCAGAAAGAACACATGATTTCATTTTAACTAACGCCTCCAAAGCTCCAGTAAGCCATTGAAGAAGACTGAGCAAATTGGAGATAGGATGATAATAATAAATGAACAGTAACATCGACAATGTTTTGAAGCTGGAAACTTCAAAGATATTGACTTATCAGAGCAGGCAAAGCTAAAGCATTACCACCAATAAAAAGCCAAGTGACTCGCCTCTGAACCCCGAAGAAACTCAGGAACTAAAAGAACTAGTATTTCTGCAGAAATGGGTGCTGGTAAGTCTGAAGAAAAATAAGATGATTGATTGAAAGCCTGCAAAAAGAGCAAATAGAATACTGGAAACTTTCAGCTGACTCATGGAGTCAGGCTATTCTGAGGTAGGAAATTTACTCTCTGGTGAGATTTAGTCATAAAGACTTAAACTCAGAGCTACCAGGTCCCCCTAACTGCAGGGGTGAAGTATCTGCTAAAGATAAGGGAACTTCAAGAATTCCTACATGTATACTAGAGAGAATCTAAAGTTTTGTTTTTTTTATTTTTGTTTTTGTTTTTTTCCCCAAATGAGCACTTAGAAAGCTCCAAATAAGGCTTTCAGAACCCAGGAAACATATGGACATCTAGTGCAAGAGAAATTACTTGTGATATTGACATTTAAGGGAATATGAGTGGATTGCCCATTTACCAACAGATGATCCCTAGGCTTATCAGCCCATAATCCCAGTCTGTTCATACCAGTCTCATGTCAGGTATGTATTTTTTTCATCCTTCTCTTAAACGTAAACAGAGAGCCAAGATCACCAAATATTGAGAAAAGCACACAACGCGAAAATAGAATTCAATCAAATAGACAACAAAATAACCTCAGTAGAAAAAAATTAGACTGTAAAGTGAGCAAAGGGAAACTTAAAAAACCTAATAATATCCTTAAATGAGAAGAGGTCTTATTCTGTCCATAGGAAAACAACAGGTTGCTGTAAAAGGAACATTCAAAGATTAAAGAAAAAGCCACTGGAAATTAAAAATGTGATCATGGGAATTTTTAATCAAGAAAATTTAGAAATACATTTAAGAGATAATGTTAACTTAAAAAAAAAAAGGCTTTTGAGGCTCTTGAAATTCTATTATATAACAGGCATAGTACAAAGGAGACAAAGTCCCTGAGTTCATAAAATTAGAAAAGAAACAACAAAACAGAGTTAGGATATGGAGAGAAAACAAAGAATTACAATTACAGGGTGATATTTTCATCTGGGGCATAGCTCAAGAAAATAATATCTCTCACCAAAAATAGAAATTGAAAATTAAAGAGAAAATAAAAACAATAAACAGAAGAGAAATCTATAGATATATCTATAGATATACCAAAGGAAAGGAAACTACATTAAGAAGAGAAAGATAGCAAGGGAATAAAAAAATAACATTTTCCAGAACTAAGAAAATTTATTTTTAATGGAAAAAAATACCAAATTAACAGAGAATCAATGGGGAAAAAAACCTGAAACCTCTATAAAGGAACAAGCAAGAATAATCAGGATGATTATTTTTTAACAATACTAGAAGCTGGCAATGAAATAATGGCTTCCACGATTTTCAATCTAGAACTGTTTACACATCCAAAAAGTCAATTAAGGGAAAGGGTAAAGTGCAGACATTTTTAGGCATGTAAGTCCTGAGAATGTTTACTTCTTAAGCACCCTTTCTCAGGAAGATTCTGAAGGTTGTCCTCCACCAGGGGGAGAGAGAAAATCAAGAAAGACAAATACATGATAGCCAAGAAATGGTTATCCAACAGAGAAGAAACACAAAAAGAATTCCAAAATAAATGGGAAAGAGAAGTTGCAAAATAACAGCAGTATGGCCAGCTAGAGATCAGCCAGCTCAGTCTGGAACACGATGATGAAAATTTGAAGAAGAAGAAAAAATGGAACAAATGGTACCTTATAGATTTATGTACCATATGAATTATTGAACTGTACTAAAAAAAAAAAAAGCTAACCGTTTTGAGATCCATTAGAAAGTTTGAAAGTGATTTAGTAATAAGAAAATAGAAATTAACCAAACAAGCAAAATTGATAATACCAGGAAAACAAAAGCAATAAATAAGAATTGAAGTACACTAGCAACTTGGTAATAAACATATTTAGGTAGCCATAATTATTTAAACAATACTTGGAGTATGGGGAAGAGAAAATATTTGTATGTGGTAAAGTGGAGATATAAAAAAAAGCTAAAATTTAAAGTACTTTCAATTCAATTTCCCAACTTTCATTGTTCTTTTATACCAATATCATAATCAATGGTTGAATTAAAGTTTAGAATATCATTACTATGCACATATTGTTTATCTACACATAGCACACCACACCATGTTTCCTTTTTTTCCATGTTATAACTTTATTTTCCACGCATGCTTGTTCTGGTTTCTTTCATCTGAGACACCATTTTCAAGTTTGTGTAACGGAGATAGTATGTATCATCCTGCTCTGCAGAGAAGGTGGCAGAAGCTTCCCAAGTTTAGTTTGTAAACTTGAATGTAATTGCCTTGTGTCCAGACCCGCAGCAGCAAGCTTCATATTTTCATTCTGCTGTCACCTTCTCCATAGCTTGACAAATGCATTAAATTAACTAATTTATTAATCATTAATTGAAAGTAGCAAAAATCTTCAGGTTAGATGAAAAGATTATCATCCAACTGTGAGGAAGTTGACATAGGCGTGCACTGGTTTGTTTTTTAACACAAATTTGACACTTGTTTCCTGTATGTCTTCCATTCTAATTCCATTTCACCTCACTGGTCCACCCGACAGTTGGAGTCTGGAGTCTCTTAGGGTTTTAGGGGGAAAATTGGGTGGGTACCATGTGTAGCCTCTTCCTGTAGATCCTTCTTGTAGATCTTAGATTTTAACTACTCCCTCTATTAAATGTTCCTATCTTTCAAAGCTGTATAATATTATTTTACGGATATCTTCTCCCTTTGTCTTTGTCATTTTAGATTAGATATTTTTAAAATGAATTTGCAACCATTATAGTAGGGCTCAATGGTGTAAGTGGGTAAATAGGCCAGGTATGTAATTATACATTTGTAGATGACGGGTTGATGGGTGCAGCAAACCACTATGGCACGTGTATACCTACGTAACAAACCTGCACGTTCTGCACATGTACCCCAGAACTTAAAGTAGAATAAAAAAAATCAGCAACGAACTTTACCCACATTTAGGTCATCTTCTACAACTTTCTTTCAGTATTTGTACTATTGCAATAACCAATCCTAATAGTTCAATGGTTGGTTCTAAACATGCAATATTTACTACAAATTCATAAACCAGATGATTATTCTCAACATATACTCCACTATGTTAGGCTATTACTTAAAGACTCTTCATTTATCTTCTAACTATGACATTGTCCTGGGCACAATACGTTTATCAATAGTGCTGAACACTGCTTGAGCATTTCTAATAGTTTTATCATATTGCTGAAGTAAGTGAGCTTAATTTTATTCAAAATAATCAACACTATTTTACATATTCTGCTATTTAGATTTATGTATTCCTATCTTTTATTTGTCTTTGGAATTTTTTTGTTATAATTAAATGGTTTACAATTATCCCTTAAATTTTAATGTACTGTTTAGTATGCTGTTTTAAAAAAATAATAAAAATTCTACTAACCTCCCATGTTGTTGTTATGTTTGATTTCGATGAACATGTTATCAATATCCTCACTCGCGTTATTAAGTTAAAAACTGTTGAGACAAAGTTGAGAATGCAGCCCAGTAACATAAGGCTGTAAACTATCAAAAAGTTGGCATCATTAACCAGCATCGTTTACTCACTGTCACAGAAGTGGTAAGAACAGTCTCTGATTTAAATCATCCCATATTTCTCCTCTTGTTTATAAAAACATCATGACAAATCTGATCAAATGCTTTTGTTGAGACAGAGTTTTTATGCCACTATATCAGCTTACTGCATCTTATGCTTTACTGGCACATGATAAATTGTCTTATGATTAGGACTATTTTTGGTTGAAATAACAGAAACTTAACTAAAACTTAAGCAGAAAAATAAATTTATTAAAAAGATGGTAGAGTGTTTTAGGGAATCCCATTCAGGGCCTCAGAAATACAACTGGAGACATAGATCTTGTGGGGGAAACGGGGAGGTCATCCTAGCCTTCCTTTGGGATGTCTCTGCAATTTGTTCCATTCTTCTCAACCTACCTCTCTCTGCACATTAGAATAAGGCAACCAAAAACATAAGATGTGGATATTTCAGTGCAACTAATTTTCTCTCCAAGTAATTTTCTCCCCCAAATAATTTTCTCTCCCTAATTCCAAGTTTTAAGTTCCTTGGAAAGGATCTTCAACTTCAGCTGGGAGGCAATTATTGAACAAATAGGATTGACCAGAAGGACGTACTTTCCAGAAGGAAAAATAATCGGCTCAGATTTATTCAGTTTTTCTCCCTCAACCAATAACCAATAACCTCCGCAATGATCAGTTCTTACAACAGCAATTTAAGTAATGTGGGTCCTCTGAAAATTAGGGAGGTAGAAATTAACTGAAAAGGTCAAGTAAAGAGGTTGATGAGTGAGTTGCTAATATGGCTTAATAAAGTCTACTATTTGGTGTTTAAATATATACTCTCTTTTTTCAAAGTGTAAAAGGGAAAACTTTTTCCAAATGTCAAACTCCAACTATCTTGGAGTTGGAGTTTGGTTCAATAATATAGAACCATAACAATTGTTGGTTGGCTGTGACTTCCAGAAGCAATGCCATGTGACTTCCAGAAGCAATGCCATGAAGTCACTATTCTATCACTTTAGCCTGTTTGGATACTGTTCATTTATATTCTATTTTATCTTTATATCTGTATTAATCAAGACTCTTTCTTGATTAAATGATGGAAACTTAACTCAAATTTGAACTATTGTCACAATCAACTGAAAATTCAGAGAAGAATGACTTAGAAAGCACCAAGCCCGATGCTCAAATAATATCCTCACTAATGCCTTTCATTATCTTTTAGATCTGCTGATTTCATTAACAGATGTCTCTTTACATATAGCAGTAAAAATAGCCACTGGAAACACCGTCTATGTACTCCACTATCTTGCCATCTCCAGTGAAAAGTGTTCCTCTCTTCTGATTATAGTAGAGAAAATCATAAGACTGAATTTGTTTGGCCTGTCCTAAGTTATATGTCTTCCTATGATCACCTTTTGTGGTCAGTGTGATCACAACATATGGACTGACCATAAAGGACTTGGAAATCCCCAAAAGGAATAGTTGCATTTTGTAACAGCTGAAAGGACTGCTGTTTGGGAGAGAGTACAGAAGCACCCACCTACAACCACAAATGCTGGCATGCTCCTGTGGAGGAGACGTAGTACAGTTTTATCCCCTTGATGCCTCCAGTGGTGATATCTGGGCCTGTGCTGCAGTCCCTTTGCTTAATATTCAAATCTATTCTAATTTTGCTCTAATGCTGCATTCCATGCCCTATATGATCAATTTAAAATGCCCAAAGCACCTAAAAGGAAGATACCAAAGTACCATAAATTGCTCACCATTCTAAGATTAAGCTTAACCTGTTCAACTAGTGCAGCCGGAGAACTGACTGGATCAGTGAAAATAATGGGCATCAAGTGGTTACTTTCTTCCTGTGAGTGACGTATTTTCCATTATAGCTGATTTGACTGATCCAGTTGTAGATATTGAAAGTATTTTTTTATGTCTCACTGGGTATACTTCCTTGACCATGAAAATGGAGAGATATATAGTTTCCAGGATAATGTCACTGAGAAGATGAGAATGGAATCAGTTCAAAATGGAGGTAAATGTTGATTTTTTTAATAGGAGCTGAGATATTTTATCTAGAGAGACAAGAGAGTAAAATGGTATAATGCACTGATCCAGTTCACTGGGTCAAAGTAGTAGTGAAAGCTTTTGTATTTTTGAATCTTCTTTGTATTTTTCTTTCCCCAGTATGAAGGGAAGTAAAATCATCAGATGTGAGAATTTCAAGTAGGGTTGGAAGTTTGAAGACAATGGGCAAGGTAATGAAGCAGCTGTCTAGTAGACTGGGAGAGTGACTGGACCAGGGAAATGTCAGACTGTGGCTAGGAGCCACTGTAGTCCACTTTAGGTAAATGGCATGAAAGTAATGGGATACCAGACTACCTTGTTTCGTGTTTTCCTCCAGCCACATTCAACTACATAGAAATAAATAAAGTTTCAGATTATTGCCCAAGAAGCAAAATAAAAGAAGGGATCCAAAGACAGTTAAATGATTCAGCTGTGGTGTTTAAGGATGAACCGTGGGATTTAACTCTTGTGAGAAGAGCATGGGAAGCAAACTCTCAATGAAAATGTACCAGGATAATTGAATGTTAGATTCTGTCAAGGTGTGAAAGACTGGGTATTTTAGAAAATGTTCTGGAAAGATAAGATAAAGGGTGATGTTTAGAGAGTTAATGTATAAATGATCCTGGGGTAGGGAAAGAGTTGTCGTTATTGGGGACAGCAGGGCCTAAGTTTGAGTAAGAAATGGGAATAGCCTGAAAGACTGATTAGAATTGAGATCAAGATCACTGGAGAAAAAAAGTCAAGATAGTGAGAGTCCATTTGATTTGAAGGATCGTTGTTATGGACGTAGAAGACAGAAATTGTAACAGCAGTGGTATCAAGGAGATGGCAGTGACTCAGGTACAAAAATCTTCAAGAAAGCCTTGGAACATGTTTTTGAGTGTGGAAAAAGGGATGACTAGATATTGGGAAGATGACTGTAAAAGGAGAAATTTTTGCCTGGAATAGTCAGGTGACCTGAGATTCAAAACACGAGGAAAAGAGAAAGGTCTGAATGTACAAGAAAGAGCAATAACTTTTTCTTCCTCTCTGAGTCCTACAGTATGAAGAATGTAGGATTAAAAAAAGGTAGCATTTGAGAGGATTGAAAGAGAAGCATTCTCAGCAGTGCAAAGATTCACTTTAGAATAAAAGGGTAAGTAGATACTTAATGTAATGTGCATGTGATTATTTCTACTTTTGAAACATTCAGCCTTTGGAATGATGTCTTCATTTCAGATTGTTTTTGCATTTCATAGGGAAAGAAAAACTATCTTAACAAAGTAGATGCCAAATCTATCAGAATAAAAGAGAAACGTAGGTGTCCATATCTAAGCTTATAAAAACATCTCTTCGTAATAATGTGCTTTGACATTTTTGATACATGAATTGCTCATGAGTCATTAATTGATTGTCTTTAATTAAGAGATTCAAAAAGGAATTGAACAAACAGCACAGAATAGAAATAAAACCTTATATCCTTCCCCAGTCATTTGCAGGGGGTGGTAAGTGTAGGAATAAAATTCAAAGGTTTATGACATGTTAGCTCTGCATGCAAACTTATGATCATCATGCTTTCATGATGAGGTATTCAAAATGTATTTTAATCATGTAATTGCTCACTTTTGATCCTACCACTGAATACAGTTTCCTGAAAATCAATAGTAATCACCATTTCCCTAGTTTTCAATGCATACATTTACTTCCTTGAAACAAACATCTCTACAGCCTCTTTGTCACATTGATGAATGATGTTAAAAGAAAGAATAATGTATTTAATAAATCCCAACATTCAGTGAAATCGAGTTCTTTATAAATTACTTTGGCTATCTTATATTTGTCTAGCCAAAACTTAAATAATAGTTGTTTAGCAATACATTTAACAATTTAATTATTTATTTTCATATGCAGATTATTGAACCACACTACTATCTGCTTCTCTTAAAAACAAGTATTTTTTTCTTTAAATAAAATGATACTGCAAGATATTGACACACAACTCTGTTTCCCTTAGAATAAGTGCTAAGTGACCCATATAACCATCTCAAAATTTCTTAAACAACTTGCTGTGAAAAATAGATAAATAATGGTCTTGTGCATTAGCCTTGGCAGAGAGGTTATGCTAGAGATGAAGCAAATTAGAATTGAAAAAGTACAGAATATAATAGCTGCTGCATGATTGTAAATGGAGGGCAGTGCCTGCCTGTCTTGGAAGCTGAACCAATCAATCTGAGAGTCTTTGAAATTATGAATGTTGTTCCTTTCAGTGTGAACCTCAGCACTTTTTTCAGGTTTTAGCGCTGACATTTCTGCCTCACAGTTATTTAGCTATAATTATTGTTTCAATAAATCTAGACAATGTATTTAATAAATAAACCCACAGAGAAAATGGCATTCAAATTAATAGGTAGTTATTCTCAATCATTGTGAGAGGGAGCCTCTGTTGTGGGAGACTCTTTTGGATTTTTTTTTCTTTCTTTTTTGCTGAGCAAACCAACATGAGATCAATTTAACAATTACATATTGAGTGTCAGTTTTTTTCAGGTCACTGGATGCAGCACATACTCATACCTTAAAAGAGCTTCTTATCTTGGAGATAGGAAACATATAAAGGAGATTTCTGCATCAGACCCTCCATTGTCATTCATCTGTATATGTGTAAATCACTTGGTGCCTTCTTTACACGTATTTAACTAAGCTCTCATCCTAGATCCCTGTGAGTAGGATAATTTTTTGTTTCTTCTTTGTTTATTCAACCACATTTAGAACTACGTCTTTTGTACAAAGCAGTTATTATTTGCCTTACAAGTAGTTCCATATATATTGGAATGACGGAATGGCAATACAGTTTGGATTCTCCAGGAAGCACATTATGAGATAAAGATAACACAGAGAGTATTTATTGGAGAAATGTTTAGGATTAACACCTGCAGAAGAAAAAAGGAGCCAGGATTGCGTGGGGGAAGAGTTGTGCTGTGATACAATTTCAATGAAGTGCTCGGAAGTTGCTCTATAAGGAGCTCTTGTGTTCAGATGACACTTCAAAGTTGTCTGCATTTGGAGTAAGGAGGTTGGATGTTCATATCCCCATTCTGATCAGTCACTGATGCAGGAAACAGGGAATGGGCGTGCCTTACCCCATTCTCATCAGTCACTGGTGCAGGAAACAGGCAATGGGTGTGCTTTACCCCATTCTCATTAGTCACTGATGCAGGAAACAGGGAATGGGCGTGCCTTACCCCATTCTCATCAGTCACTGAGGCAGGAAGCAGGAAATGGGTGTGCCCTAGGCACGGCTTTGCTTTCAGATGAAGCAGGGCTTAAATTTGAATGACATCTGAAGGCTATTTTATTCCTTCCTGGGACTCCACATGGCGCCTCATAGGATCTCACAAAAGTGAATCATGTATATCATGGGTTCATCATGTTTTTAGCATGTTAACAGATATGCAAAGTGTAATGGAGAATCAATGAAAATAAAAATAATATATGAATGGAAATATTAAGAAAGCTTCTTGCACATTGAATAACAGTCATGAATACAATGGGTGCATATCACAGAGAGATTTTCTGATTAAGTAGCAGCATTAGAAAAGGCAATAAAGGGGAAATAAGCAGGAAAACCAAGACAACAAAATTAGTTTGCCTTAATTGGTGTATGAAATGATATTTTAGACAATTAAATCAGTAATCACAAATAGGAGTTGTATAAAATAATTGAATTTCAAATCTATTCATCTCCCTTTTGTTTTAATTTTCTGTAATTTTAATAAAATAACAGCTTTATTGTACTTTTATTTACAATATTTTAAGGTCAGTAGACCACAAATAATAAACTTCCTGTAATGATAATTATGGTAGTCAGGATAAAAAGTAATGGACGAAAGCCAAGAGACAATGAAGAGGTGAAACATACCTTGGTAATTGCATTCCACAGGTGACAAGGAGTGCATTCAAAGTTTTTAGTCTGAGTGTTAGAGAACATTAGTGTAACATCTGAACCAAAGTTCCAGGTCTCATTTCCACAGGTCACCCTTTCAACGGAGGAAGCATGTAACTGCTTCTGAATCTAATGAAAGTCCTAGAAATTGACAGATCTATTGCAACCAGAACTGGACCAGCACTTCATTAGTGGTACCACCAGTCCAGAGCCTGACTCTGCTAAGAGCTTAACTCCTAGACCTAATTATTTTAAAAATTGCTAAGTCTCAAATGCCTCATCTATTGTTATGTTGGATTCCTTCCCAAAATTTAAATCTTTCCCTCAATCCTCATTCCCATTCTGTACGCCTTTACCCTTTACAGATTCTTTCCTGATTTCTTAATCCAGTACTCTGTGTTTTAGGGATCCTTATGACTTGATAATATTATTTCAACTAAAATGAAACCTGACCTCAATGACCAAAACAACTTCTTGGATAAAAACTATTGGGAGATTGAAATGACCAATCTGTCTTCCACTTAATGCAGTCACATTTGAAGACATGCCCTACATTTTTATTAGCATGACTTTTTTTTACCATTTTCCAAATGCACCATGCTTCCCCTCCTCTAGGCTTTCTCATTAGCCATTTTCTCTGCCAAAACACTTTCTCCTTTTCACATGCTAACTTCTTCTCACCCTTTATTTACGTAACTCATTCATTCCATTCATACTTCAACTTTGATGGAACTTCCTCTTCAGTAATTGACCTTGTATCTCAGGGTTAGGTTTCCTTTCTATATAGTCAGGAACACTGCACAGAAGTAAACTGATATTCCTTTTTTTTTTTTCTTTTATTGAGACAGTGTCTCACTCTGCCTCCGCCTCCTGGGTTCAAGTGATTCTCCTGCCTCGGCCTCCCGAGTAGCTGGGATTACAGGTGCACACAGCCATGCCCGGCTAATTGATATGCCTTTTATTTCTGAGTAAACTTTGCTAATAGTCTGGAAAATAACTCTGAGGAGAGGAAGATAATTTCATATAAATACATTTCTACAGAAATGTCAACAATAACGTCTTAATTTCCCGAGGGTAGTATGTAAATCTGTGAATTACAAATATGTTCTGACTGAATTCACAGTTCAATTATGGCCTCAGCCGGAAAAACTCAGCTACCTGCATACCCCAAACCTGGGTCCCTGTGCTGAAGGGAACTTGAGCCTTTCATGATCACAGACCGCACTATGGAGAAACCACACAGGACTTTGCATCCTACTTAAGCTCTAGGATTTTGTGGGAAAATTTGCTTCTATGTTTGTGCCAAGGATCTTCGGTGAAAATAAAAGCATGTATCACCATATAGGTAAGTGATAAAATGGTTGGCTGGGAAGTACACATTTGGGGGATTCATTGCTAAAAGTGAGGTCATCTCCACATCTTTGATACTCTAAGCAAGTGGCAAAGGAGGGAAAAGCTCTCTCCAGGAGAGAATGTTGGAAACCTGTTCAGTTTGATGTCCATGCAAGGCAGAATGAGGTGAAGAGGCCTATGCTAAGTTGAGAGCCTGGAATGCAATTCATTCACTTACCAGATGTGGCCTCTGGCGTGGCTGTCCTAGTCAAATTAAACCCTTGCTCACCTGAGACCAAGTCTCCAGTGCTCTCTTTGGGTCCAAGCCTTCCACATAGCATCTTTGATTCTAGGGTCTTAGGGCAGGTAGATACTACTAACGGGGACTCAGTCTGAGAAAGGTTGTATGGCAGTGAGTGTGTGAGGTTGCCAGTAGACAGGAGTGTTGTCCAACAAAACCTGAAGTTTCAGATGAATACAGCTTCCAAGATTGCTGATGCATTGAGGATGTCTTTGGTTACACTGGGGAGAGACTTGCCCTACTTGAACATGGCCCTACTAAATCAGCCATCCCTTGATTGTTTTCAGCCACTGTGATGTCCAATTAGGAGCAGCCTTGCTACCTAGGTTATGATTCATTTGACATTCAGGCCTTAGGAAAGTCTTTTAAAGGGCCTGCTTATATGCTTCAGAACTAGGACCATTGAGGGGTCATTGTCAAGAGCAGAGCCTAGAACAATCAAGATTCAGCTCACCCCATGTGAGGAACAGCTGTTTCTGCCTGCATGCAAACCATCTGCTTCCCCTGCTCCAGGCAGCACAGAGCCAACAAGTGGTTTAGTCTCCCACGTCAGGAGAAAGGATCCCAGGGTCTCCAGCCATGTTAGGACCACTAATGGGTTTGGCAAGATTATGTGGCTGCTTGTTGGTTCCTAAATCTCATCCTGCCTCCCTGGGAAGATGCCCTGATACGTCTGGATGATCTTCTAAAGCACTCCTGAGGTCAATTAAATATTCCTTTTATTCTTTCCCAAATGTGCTTAGAACTTACCTAAAGCCCACAGGTTAATTCAGTTAGCCACAGAAATGCTAGTCTCTTTACTGAAAAAGCCACATCATTTCAAACTGAAATGTGAAACTTCTTTTCTGTTTTGGTATTGGCCCAGCTCACATCTGAAATGAGGCAGAACTTTAAGGGTTTCTGAGAAAAACATTCTTGGTTTGAATTTTAGATATGAAGCCTCTGGGCTATAAGACTTTGTGAAATTTCTAGAATGTTCATGCTTCAGTTTCATCATCTATAAAATGGTACTAACAGGAGAATGTGTATGCTATGGTTGTGCAAGAATGAAATGACTTTTTTAATAGCAAGTGTTACGCACAGGATGTCACAAATTTTAAGAGCTCAAGATACATTGGTCAGTATTCCTCTCCTCTCTCTGTCAGAAGATGTCTCGGGGACAGGATTTATCAAAGTGACAACTAAGAGGGACTGCCTATAGCATACTAGACGAGACCAGGAATGACTCATAAATTGTGGTTCCCAGGACAAAATTAGAAGACAGGGCCTTTGCCAGGCATGGGGAAGTCAACCTCTCCTAACCAAAGGTCCACTTTCCCAACCCAAAAATTAGGGGTAGGCGAGAGCTCTCACCAGTTCACCTAACCAGTTATGTCCTGACACTGCCAGCTTAGGCCATGAACAGCTCTTTTGTAACTCAGAACCTTCCTATCCCTAAGACCCCTTGCCAGGGACGGAACATAGGTGTTCCTCATAGACACAATCCTGTCACTGCCCTAGGTGGACAGCCACAGCAGCCACAGCAGTAGATAGGATAGGGAAGGCCAGGTAGACCTGGGGCACCTGGAAATGGGGAATAGATGGCTGCGAACCTGTCCTGGGAAGGCAGAAAGGTGGCAGTATACGGGACTGCATTGCAAACTGAGGCTCCAGGCCCCCACTGGATCAAGTGCTCCGTTGTCCCATTTGACTGACTTACAACATTCAAAGTTAAATTTATTAAGAATTTCAAGACAGCCACTAATGCTGAGCCCTTTGAAGTGTGGGGCCCTGTGCAACCTCACTGAGCACACACTGCGAAGCCAGCCCTGGGAGAGGCACAGCCTTTCCAGGCCAAGGACTCTCAGAAACCAGGAGAGGATTCAAAGAGACCCAAGATCTGTAGATATTCAAGTTTAAGCACAAACCAAGAGAGAATAAACAGAGGGACTGAGAACTCAGGCTGTGGGCGAAGATGAGAAAAGAGATTCCCTCCCAAGAGGCATTGCTTTTCCTATGATTCTGTGTCTCTTTTGTGAGAAGCAGGGAGTTATCAGGGCTGTCTTTACAAGAGTATCTACCTCCCAGCATCAGGAAGCCACCTGTATCTTACAATTCATAACGAAAACAACATCAGCTAAGAGTCTTGACTCTACAGAGGGAAGTGAAGGTGGCTGGGCGTGGGAAGAGCAGTCTCCAGAAATGCTTTCAGCTGCCTGTGTTTTCGAGAGCTGGAGACATGGAATTTGGAGTTAGGGTGTAGTGTGGGGCATAAGGACTCTGGAGATAGCACAGGTCCTCAATGCAGGCCAACTCTGGTTCCCACCTATCACAAAACACAAGCTACTTAGAAACTTCTCATGGAAATTCGCATTTCCTGAAACAGTCATAGCATACTACCTTCTAGTAGGTAGACTTCTTCCAGTATAACTACCTGACCATAAATCTAGTCACAAGGCCAAATATGCCATTCAGCACTTCCAGGGGCTCACTCTCTGTCTTCAGACAGATCCCTGGAAAAGTGTTATATGGTACAGCCTGACTTTTACCAGGGACTTGCCACCCAGAGGGCTGGGCTGTGGAGCATTTCTCCATGCAGTAAACCTCCCTGGAGAGGATGTCACCACCATGATTCCACCAGCATCCATAGGCAGCCAGTTGCCTCAGTATCGTTTGGAGACACGTTATGACCCACTGGCCGCAGATCGTAAGTGTTATCTTTGTCCAGGTACTTCCCTAGCCCTAATCCGTATGTCATTTGTTCCTTTGAGTCCTTACAATACCCTCCAGCATCATACCCGCATTCTGCTCCTTAGAAATAACAGTGATATTAATTTATGTGGATGCACTTGCTGTTATTTTACCAATAATAAACTATCACCTTTTAATTTTTACTGGATAGCAAATGTGCCTTCCGTTCTTGGTCAAGTTTATTATTCCTGGTTTATTTGCCCGAGTTCTGCATATTCTTCTCCACTAGCTACATTTTCAATGCATCTGTGAACAAACCTCATTCATCTCTGACCCTTTGGTTTTGAATAGGATTTCCTCATTTCCAGTTTTTGATGGTTGAGCTTCCTTCTTTATCTGGCTGGAGGACATGCTGAGGATATGAAGGCTCATCCTGATCTAGGTCTTTGAGCATGACAAGGCTGTGTCTGCAGTTTCCCTGAAAACTCTGTTGGGTGGATCCATAAAGGCAACTTGCCACATTAAACACTAAATTCCTTCAAAGCAGAAAAAGTATGTTTACCATTGTATCACCAGGATACAGAACAATACAATGATGATCATTAGTGTTAAATAGCGGGTAAGTAAATGGTAGAATTTGAAGCTGAGTAAGACCAAAATAAAAAGTATAAGTTAATTATGGAATGAGCTGAGTTTGAAATGAGTCAAGTTATCAATTTGGACGTGTTTCATAGCCAATAAGGAAATGCAGATCTAAGCTTGGTGGGAAGTTAGTAACAGAGATTCGTATTTGCAGAATATCCTGGGATCCATCTGCATAGTGATTCGATGAGACAAAAGGGTTGGATAAAATCATAGCAGAAAATAAAGTCTAGGACCAGCTGTATGCTCAGATCTCTATATGGGCTTGATTGTAATAAGCATCAGTATCTGATATTTTTGCACTATGCTCTTACCTCTTTATACATGTTTCTTTCCTTTTATTCATTGTTACTGATTACTATTATATGTATATGTATTTATTGCTGTTCACCATCTCCTATCACTCTGCAATGAAGTAGGATAATAAATAAAACAAATGTAGAGAAAATAGAAATAGTCATTGACTGATATGGTAGAAGAACTAGAATTAGATCAAGACAGGGAAAGGCAAGTTTCAAAAAGCAGAGTGAACTGCAGGGACATCCATGAATGAGAACTGAAAGGCAGGCATGGGGTTTTATCTTAGGAGTCATTAGTAACTAGGAGAACAGCCATAGTGCACTGGCCGAGGTCGGTCACAGCAATGAGGTAGCATTAAGCTATTTTGGGACAAAAGGCTTGCAGCAAGTGTATGTTTGAACTGACCATCCTGTGCGAGTGTATTAAGGTTTTCTAAATTTGTCCAGATGAGTAGCATGTTTGATCCTGTACTGCAGGCGGAGCTGAGCATACCAGCAAGGGTCAAATGATAAAAGCAGACATACCAGGAGCAAAAGTCAAATAATTTAATTTGTGACCCTGCTCTCCCTGGGAAAAAGTTTTCCTTTCTACTCATAGCAAACGGACTTTTACGTTCACTGCAGAGAACTATCTTCATACACAATGTAAATGTTATAAATTCATTGAAAATATATTTCAAAGAAGATGTGCTCTTCATGTAAAGTTGGCAATGTGACCTCAAAGTCTTTTCAATGCCTATAAGGGAGACATTTTCTGGCAAGTTTCCGTGTCTGGGTTCATTTAAAATGCTCATTTTCTTTATAAAGATTCTTCTTCATGTCAGTGCATGATTTTAATGATTTGACCTCTTTTCATTTCTGGCCCTAATAATCACTCTGTTGTCATACATGGATGGTTTTTTTTATTCATTAAGTACTTAGGTCTTTATAGACATATTACTTTCATTATAGAAAATATAGTTTATTTAAAAACCCATATTGCTGTAAGTATGATGATGGTGTCTGAAATTGTGTTTCCCAAAACATAGTCCCTACAGCAAATGGTCTTTTGCTAAGAGTTCATTTTGTAAGTAATATGGAAGCATGGTGAGAGGATAGGAAACAGGTAAAGGAGGATCAGCAACAAAATGTACATTACTGAGCCAGGAACCACTGCAGATCACTCGGGTTCAATGCCAGTGAGAACCTATGTGGAAAATGTCTCAGAACTGTGGTCCTGAGGGACGGGTAAGTGTGGGTTTTATTCACTCACATTCATCCTCATTGGTTGAGGTTTGCTACTGCAATCATTAAGCCCTTGGCACTTCCCAACTGTCCTGCAGGCAGATTGATCTTGTTCATAGAGACAGAGAAAGCTGCTCAACAGAGATATAGAAATACACAGTAGAAAACCATTGGCATATAGGAGGACTCCCCCAAAGTTGCCATTATTCTCTGTAGTGGGTTAAGGAGATTTCAGTGAAGCAGTAAGTGTGTCACCTGAAGTCTACACCTTGCATCATTTAGATCTCATGGCCAACATTCAATCCGTTCTGCCCTTCACCAATTCACCAATATGATAGATAGTTATGATCCTTAAGAAGATAAGAGCTATAATAAAAGAATTATTCAAACTGAAGTTGAATGTGGTAGAGCTAATCTTGTGAATACAACTGATATTTATTACCTCTTTCTTCTACCACTTCTTTTAAGGTCCCTTCATATTTGGGCAACACTTGTGCTGGTCTAGACTCCAAGCCTAGTCAGGTAACATAGACCTTCAACCGAGTGTAAAAGAATTAAATGAGTCCTTAGTAAGCATGCCCTTGCCCGGTCCTGGTTGCTGTAATTTCCTGCTTAATGTTATTATTGGGCATGGAAACATCATTAGGCACCCAGGTGAATGCCTTGAGTGATCAACATACTCTTTTTGTATTTTCATTATATAATAGTGCCTCTAGCTCTCCGTAATAATTAACATAAAAATTCCAGGCATGATAATAGTAACTATTGTCTAAACCTCTTATAGCCACTGTTATATGCTAAATGGAAATCTTACAATGTTCTCTTATAGAATCACCATATTCTTTCAAAAACCAGAGCCTTAAATCCAAACATGCCTCTAGTTGCAGAGTGAAACACACTAACTATTCAAGTGACTCACTGGGAGTGATGGTGAGATTGGCTGTTCCTTTCGTATCTGGGTTCTAAGAGACTTGTATTCTAGATATTGGAGACATGGGCCGATACAATGATAAATATTCTGCCACTTTTAAACTTCTGAAAGAGAGTATTTGGGAAGTGATCCCACAAAGTACATCAAACAAGTGGGAATAATAAAGAAGGAAATCTAATAAATAGGGCATTAATGCTGGGGACAAATAGAGCTCAACCCTACTAGAGACTCCCTGAGAGACTGTGTAGAACACACCTCAACTGTCAGTCTGAAGGTGCAGGAAGCTGAAGTATAATACACTAAATTCCTACTTTGTGGCACTTCCACTGTATCCTGGGCACAAGTTGATCTTGCTCTTGTAGCTAGAGAAAACCCTCAGGAAAAGACAAATTTTCATGATGTAGAAAGTCATTAGCATGTATAGTAGCTGTCCCCCAAAGAGTAGGTAACCTCTGGTGTGGCCAAAAGACATGGGTACTGACTACAGTACCTTGATAGCTAAACTATTAGGTTGGTGCAAAAGTAATGGCAAAAAATGTCATTACTTTTGCACCAACCTAATATCAAGAGTAAACCTGACGTGTATGTACGGTTTATATGTCCCTTGGCAAATAAAGTATATGATATTATTGTAATGGTGACTGAAGAATTTATAAATGGTAACAAAGTTTGGTAAAGAGAATAGTAAACCAAGCTGGGACATCCAGACCAGAACTTTATGGATCGCAGTGTAGAGAGAGGAGTACTAAGAAAGAGAATGGCCAGGAGAATTCTGTAACTCCACGTTGGTGCTGGCCAAACATCCCACTCTATTGCTGAGTTCAGACATGCTGCAACTGGTACAGCTTTCCTTGTGAGGCAGGGATTCTTGTGTTGATAATTCAGTGAAAGTCGTTTTTGTTTATTTCTGGAGAAGTTGATTAGAAAGATCTTTTTTAGAATTTGATTCTAGATCAATGCTTTAGTGCAGAGAGGTAAAACAGTTTTGAGTGTATTTCGCTTGATTCTTTGTTACCTCCTCCTTCTTTGTCACACAAACTGGCTAAAATCCATTTTAATTTTGCAATTTACTGTTCTATGGTCATTTAGTAACAATATGATAATCATAAATTAAAAACATTTGAAGTTTTCATATACGTAAATACATTCCATATCCAGAAAGAAAGAGCAATATCAAAATTGTGAGAGTAACAATTCCTCCCTATTTGGAACATTCACATTCCTACAGATGAAAAGAAGTTCCTGTGTGATCTGAATAGTCAGAACACTGGGACAAGAGTGAGGCTGTGAGGTGGATAGCTTTCGTGCTGGTCTGGCATGGGAGTTGACCTAGCTCCCATCCTTCATCCTGATAAAGCCTCAGCACATCTAATTGAGAGCTCCAAGAGTCACTTGCATCAAGGCTAAGACCTCTGTCCAACATTGGGTATTACATTTACCCACCTACTTTAGGTATAACTGGTGCCTTCCCAGAGATACGTCCCCTATTGGCTTGAAGCCTGAATCATCAACTGAGAAAATAAAGTACTTGGGAAAAATAAAATAAATAAATAAAGTATACACCACAAGAGAATAAGATAAGCTTCAAGAAATCCCTGCCATTCCAACTCCATAGGATACAGTGAACCTCCTCACACACCAAGTACACAACTACTACAACTAGCATCTGGGAAAGCCAATGTATAAAGACTCTCTGTAACTAAGGAGCTCATAGTCTTCACCCCTAAAAGCACCAGGAATCAAATTAGGCTAAAATAAACTGCAAACACTAAAGTCAGATCCTTGAGAGGAGAATAAAACAAATAAAAAAAAAAAAAGTTCAATCAAAAATAAATTCAAGAACAGTGTGAAGAAATAGTCTACCCAAACAGGAAAGAACCAGAATGTTAATTCTGGTAATATGACAAAACAGATTCTATAACACCTCCAAAAGATCACACTAGCCCCCTAGCAGTGGATCCAAATCAAGAAGAAATTTCTGAAATGTCAGACAAATAATTCAGAAAGTTAACTATTAAGCTACTCAAGGAGATACTGTAGAAAAGTGAAAAACAACTTAAAGAAATTAAGAAAAAAAATCTAAGGTATGACTGAAGTTTTTTCCAGAGAAATAGCTATCATAAAGGAAAAAAAAAATCAGAATTTCTGGAAATGAAATACACACTTAAGAAAAAACAAAATGCAGTGGAAAATTTCAACAATAGACTAGAACAAGTAGAAGAAAGAATTTGAGAACTTAAACACAAGGCTTTGTATTAACCCAATCAGTCCAAGGCAAAGAAAAAATAATTAATAAAATAAATAAAGTCTCCAAGAAATAAGTATGTAAAACAGCCAAACCTAAGACTAATTGGTATTCCTGAGGGAGAAGAAAAGTCTGAAAATTTGGAAAACTAATTTGAGGGAATAATAGAGAAAATCTTCCTTGTCCTTGCTAGAGATCTAGACATCCAAATACCATAACCTCAAAGAACTCCTGGGAAATTCATTGCAAAAAGATTATCACCTAGGCACATAGTCATCAAGCTATCTGAAGTCAAGATGAAGTAAAGAATCTTAAGAGCTATGAGACAAAAGCATCAGGAAACCTATAAAGGAAAACCTATCAGACTAACAACAGATTTATTGGCAGAAACCTTACACGCCAGAAGGAATTGGGGTCCTATCTTTTGCCTCCACAAACAAAATAATTATCAGTCAGTAATTTTATATCTAGAAAAAGTAAGCTTCATGAATGAATGACAAACTTGTTTTTGCCTGCATTTTCAGACAAGCAAATGCTAAGGGAATTTTCCACTACCAAACCAGAACTGTAAGAAATGCTAAAAGGAGTTCTAAATCTTGAAACAAAAGATTGGTATATACCAAAATAGAACCTCCTTAAAGCATACATCTCACAGGGCAGATAAAATGGTAGCACAATGATAAAAAGAAAGTGTCTAGGCAACAACTAACTTGGTGAATAGAACAATACCTCACATCTCAATATTAACATTAAATGTAAGTGGCCTACATGCTACACTTAAAAGATACAGAATGACAAAATGAATTAAAAACTGCCAACAAAATAGCTCCTGTCTTCAAGAGACTCACCTAACACATAAGGACTCACATAAACTTAAGTCTAAGAGGTAGGAAAATATATTTTACACAAATGAAAACCATAACTATCCATATATCAAACGAAACAGACTATAAAGCAACAACAGTTAAAGAAAAAGACAAAGGCATCATATCATGATAAAAGGATTAGTCCAATAAGAAGATATTATAATCCTAAATGTAAATGCACCTAATACAGGAGCTGCCAAATATATAAACAATTACTAATAGACCTAAGAAATGAGACAGATAGCAACACAATAATAGTGGGGGACTTCAATACTCCACTAACAGCACAGACAGATCGTCAAGACAGAAAGTCAACAAAGAAACAGTGAACTTAAACCATACCCTAGACAAATGGACTTAACTGATATTTACCAAACATTCTTCACAACAACTGCAGAGTAGACATTCTTCTCATCAGTGCATGGAACATTCTTCAATATCAACTATGCAGCCATAAAAAAGGATGAGTTCATGTCCTTTGTAGGGACATAGATGCAGCTGAAAACCATCATTCTCAGCAAACTATCGCAAGAACAGAAAACCAAATACTGCATGTTCTCACTCATAGGTGGGAATTGAACAATGAGATCACCTGGACACAGGAAGGGGAACATCACACACTGGGTCCTATTGTGAAGAGTAGGGGGAGGGATAGCATTAGGAGATATACCTAATGTGAATGACGAGTTGATGGATGCAGCACGCCAACATGGCACATGTATACATATGTAACAAACCTGCACATTGTGCACATGTACCCTGGAACTTAAATTATTTAAAAAAAAAAAAAAAAGATCAACTAGTTGCCAGGTCACAAAACAAGTCTCAATAAATTTACAAAAAATCGAAATTGTATCAAGTATCTTCTCAGACTACAGTGGAATAAAACTGGAAATTAACATCAAAAGAAACCCTCAAAATTATACAAATACATGGAAATTAGTCTGCTCTTAAAAGATTTTGGGATGAACAATGAAATTAGGATGGATATTTTTAAAACATTATTTTAATGATATCAGTGACACAACTCATCAAATCCTCTGGGATACAGCAAAAGTGATGCAAAGAGGAAAGTTCGTAGCATTAGATTCCTACATCAAAAAGTCTGAAAGAGCACAAATAGATAACCTAATGTCACACCTCAAGGAACTAGAGAAACAAGAACAAACCGAACTCCAAAACAGCAGAAGAAAAAAAAATAACAGAGATCAGAGCAGAACTAAATGAAACTGAAAAGAAATACAAAATATAAATGAAACAAAAGGTGATTCTTTGACAAGATAAACACAATTGATAGACTACTAATGAGATTAACCATGTAAAGAAGATAGAAGATTTCAGAAGCTCAGTTAGAGACAGAGTCTTGCCATGTTGCTCAGGCTGGTCCTGAACCCCTGGGCTCAAGCAATCCTGCTTTGGCCTCCCAAAGAGTTGCAATTACGGGTGGGAGCACCAGGCCCAGCTCATGAATAAGTTCTTAATATTAAAGAACTTATAAAAGTAGTGGAAAACTGGTATATACTAAACTTCAATGATCATTTTAAAGAAAGAATGTGAAGCTATATATAGGAAATGTTTTTAAGAAGGTATGGGCAAAAATGCCTGAACAAGGTGGTGATTTAAAATGTATTTCCTTCCTCATTACATAATCTGTTCAATGAGGTCAAGTGTGTCAGGCCCTAAATTCAGGAGGTTTCCATATGACTCTGTATGGGAGGATTTTTACTGCGGTAGGTTTAATTGCCAGTTCATTCTTCATTCTTTCCTCAATCATTGCTTCTTTCCATGGAGTTGTACAATTCTTACAAAGGCATCTACTTCCCAGACTCTCGACTTTGGACTCAGTGACTTGGTTTGTCCAATTGACACAACCGAGGGCTTACAACATTACGCTTGTTCTCTTTATTCACTACTAGGTACTTGAAGAAGAATCAACTTACTGAGCTTAATAAGTGGATAACTGAGTCTGTCCAACTGAGATCAGAAGAGCTGCCCAGCTGATTAACAGACGCTTGAGAGGAAAACAATGTTTGTTTTTAAATGTCACTGAGATTGTATTAATTGTTTATAATATAGCAACAGTTGACTGATACAGATGCATTAAGTACAGTTTGTGCTCTCCAGTGAATAACGTTGAAGTGGTACAATTCTATAAATGTATACAATACTATTTGATTATGACACTAAGGCAAGTATTTAAAAAGTACTTTCTGAGCACACATGTGGAAATGCAAACGCAGATTGTCTCTAGCATTGTGATTGCATACTTGTCGTGTGTATATGTATACAATTAAGAATGATTGTTGTAATTGCATACTTGTCATATGTATAGCTATACATTTAAGAATGATTGTTCCTTACTGATAATATTCGGTCCCCCCAAAATAGAGAAACAATGTGAAAATTTAGTGTGGCCTAATAACAATAGAGACTTCAACAGAGCTTGCTAGGTGCATACCCAACATTTATCTTTGTGTTCTTCCCATATAAAGTCATATATAATTTATAAGGTAAACCAAGCTACAAGATGATATAACCCATGTGCCTTGTTGTTACCATATAATCTAGATTCTAATTAATGAAAGGTAAAGAGAAGGGATGTATTCAACTTTCAGGAAGATTCCTTAAAGAAAGCCTATCCCGTTGACAATGTACCCTTTTAATGTTTTTCCCCATCTGTTGAATTGAAAAAGCAGAGTTGGTTCAGGCTTCGGTAGCCATCTTGGAGTATGTATGACTTGACTTGATAATAGATACGGGAATCAATAATGATGGAGTAGGAAGCAGAAGAATGTTGGACCCTTCAATAGGGAGGAAGCCCTATAACTTCTGCCTCTGGATTTTTTTGTGTGTTTCAATCACTCTTATTTTGAGATTATAAATATTTTCTGAATAGTCATAGAGGCTATTCCCAAAATACCGTAATATAGGTGAAATTATTTCTGAAAATAAATGTAAGGATATAAAACAATGTTTAATTCTTATTTTAACTCCCAAAGGTATGTATAAAAATTCTTTTCTGTTGTTAGTAGTTAGAACCGTGAAATTCCCCAGCTCATGTATTTGTACCTTTTCTAGCACTTCTGAATATGCTAATGCAAATGTTTCATCTCCATTTTTCCTGCTGACATTGTCAGTCAGAAAGACTGTCAAATATTCATTTATTCAAATAGGGCACATTTATTATTGATAATATTTTATTATGTCCCATAATACAGGTCTACATCCTTTGGACAAAGTTGAATACTTAAAGAATGAAATTTTTCAAATGATCAACTTGATGTTCAAACTATTATACAATCTGAAACTTTGATATCTTTTGCAAAGATATTTCATCATTATTACTACCACTACCTATTTCTTTAAGAGATTCTCATGTATTGAAAATTAAAATTTATATCGCTGAGTTGATAGATAACATTTGTTTTGATGCATGTCAGGGCTGGACAAAATTCCCAACTCTATAACTCTTAGAAGCAACTCTGTCTATTCATGTGAAGAATAAAAACAGAAGATATATTATCCAGGTTTGGTTGGAAATTAATTCCTTTTAGGAAGAAGTAGGAAAAAGACCACTATTGATTAAGAACTCACTTGTTTGCCTCATCAATATTACTGTGCACTCCCACATCATCTCTCATTGATTATGAATATTTATAGGCCTCAACTAAGAAATAAATCATAGTTCTTCATGATGCCTGCCTTACCTATTGTTGTTGAAGAGATAATCACCTCTCATTACTTTATTACATGTGGAGAACTTTCTCTGTGTGTCTTAAAACTAACTTATAAAATCATTTTTATTAAGTTTTAGCATTTATGCTTATTCATTTTTTTAGTTCACTTTGTATATGATGTGAGGTACAGGCCAAATTTCATTAAATTGCTATACCACCATTGTTGTAATGAGTCTCCTATTTCTAGAAGAAAAACTTTTACTCTTTTGAAAATCAGTTGTTCGTATATGTATATGTATGTGTGTGTGTGTGTGTATATATATATTTTTTTGGCTTGATTTTCTACCCTGTCCTATGGATCTATGCAACTATCTTAACACCTGAAACACAGTCTTGATTATAATGGCTTTGTAATATGTCTTGAAATTATGTTAAGTTCTTCGTTATGTTAGTTCTCCAACTCTGTTATTCATTTTCACTAGTATTTCAGCTCTTGTAGATACTGTGGATTCCCACATAAACCTTAGAACCGATTTGTTAATTCAACCAAACAAAAGCTTCCTAAGATTTTGATTGGGATATTATTGAATATCTAGCAAATTAACATGAATCTACATCTTAAAAATATTAGGTTCCCAGAGGTATGAACATGGTTTATCTCTACATTTATTTAGGTCTTCTTTAATTTTTCTCAGCAATATTATAAAGGTTTCAGTTCTCAGAGTAGAAAATACAGATATTTCACATGTATTATCAGATTCATTCCTAAATATTTCATACTTTTATGCTATAATACATGATAGTTTTAAAATTTCCAAACTATTATTGCTAGTATGTGTAACCTTAATTACTAATCTCATGTATTAGTTCCAGTAGCTTTTTCATAGGTTTGGTCAGAATTTGTACATAAATCATGTCATCTACGGAAAAACAAGTTCTACTTTCTAATTTATTTTTCTTGCCCAACTGCACTGGCCAAAGTTCCACTACAATGCTAAAGAGAAATAGTAAGACTGGACATTTTTTTCTTGTTCCTGATATTGGTAAAAAAAAAAATTCAACTTTTCAGCATTAAGTTTGATGTTAACTATAGATGTTTCAAGATGTTATATCAGATTGAGAAAGATTCCTTCTATTCCTGGTTGGCTGAAAGTTTTTAGTAATAATGGGAGTTGAATTTTATCAATTAAAAATAGGCAAAATATTTTAACAGACACTCTACCAGAAAATATAGAGAGACGGTAAATAAGCGCAGGAGAATATGCTCAACATCATTTGTCCATTAGGAAACTACAAATTAAAACTGTCCTTAAATACCACTCTATACGAATTAGGATGGCTTTAAACAAAAATGGCCAATCATACCAAGTGTTTGTGAGAATGCAGAAAAACTGGAACTGTTACATACTGCTGTGGAGCATATAAAATGATAATGCCATTTTGCGAACAGAGTGGCAGTTTCTTAAAATGTTAAACAGACACACTTATGAGCCATCTCTTTTGTTACTAGGAATTGACTCGAGAAATAAAAGCATTTATCTGTATGATTATTTATAAACAGATGTTTCTACAACTTCATTGGTAAGCAACTCTGATGTCTGTCAACAGGTCAATAGATAAACAATTGTGGTATATGAATACAATGAAATACTACTGAGCAATCGAATGGAATGAGCTATTGACGCGTGACACAGATAGATGAAACTCACAATAATTACGCTGAATGACAGAAGCCAGACAAAATTATGTATGCTATAATATATAATTACCTTTATGTCATTTTTCAAAAATGCAGACTAATGTAGAGTGAACAAAATTAGATTAGTAGTCTTCTGGAAACTGTGTGAGAGTGAGTAGAGAAAAGCAATGAAAAATAATTAAGAAGAGGCCTAAGCAAACTTTCTGAGATGATGGATAGGCTGATTATCTTGGTTATGGTGATGGCTTCGCACTTGTATACATAGGTCATAACTTATCAACTTGTACATTTTAATATGTGCAGCATGATGAAAGTTGGTGATATCATAATGCAGCTGCTAAAATTAAATTTCACAGAAAAATACTAGCTTGGCCAAACTTGCGGATAGCTAAAATAAGGGACTACAATAGACAGAATCTGTTTCCTCGAAATTCGTATGTTAAAACTAATCCCAATGTGAAGGTATTTGAAGGTGGGGCCCTTAGGAGGTGATTAAATCATGAGAGTGGAGCCCTCATAAATGGGATTAGTACTTTTTATAAGAGGCTAGAGAGCTAGTTAGCTCTCCTTCTGCCATATGATAATACAACAAGAATTCAGTTTTCTGCAAACCAAGAAGAAAGCCCTCATCAGACACTGGGTCTTCCAGCATCTTGATCTCAGACTTCCCAGACACTAGAAATGAGAGAAATAAATTGTAGTTTAAGCCACCCAGTCTATGGTAATGTGTCATAGTACTCTGAAGTAACTAAGACAGAAATAAACTGGATAATTCACAAATCCTATTAAAAATTTATGTATTTGCTTATTCTGCACCTTTCTACATTTTAACATTGAGTGTATAATGGCTTCTCTTAAATAAGAGAGACCTTATGGTTTCATACAATTAATATGACAATTCTTTAATACCTCCTCCAGGCAATAGTGTTGTTTTATATTTTTTTAATTACTAAAGAAGATAATATTTATAACTCTACCATAAAACACTAAATATTGGTTTATCGCAATCCAGACTGACAAATTAGTATCAATGATTTGCTGGTGATTGGAAGTAGCATGATAATATTTTCCATTCTCTGTAGTTCACTGTTCATCTAGAAACATTCATTCTCCGTGTTCCAATTACTGTCACCCACCCACCAATAAAGCACATTCCTTTCCAGACATGTGGACAAAAGAAATTTGTTGGATTGGGCATTTTACTCTTAATTATTGTATAAAATACTGTTTAGAAGACTAGACACAACCACATCAAAAGAGAAATTTAGTTGATAACCTGCATCTGTTATAAGATGTTCCACAAATATCTCACTAAAATATATATGTGGGGGTATAATTTAGATGATGCTACTAAGTCTGTCATTGTTCATTTGGGAAGATAATTGAGTGAATCATCTTTAAGTCCTCTATAAAAATTATGGAGAACTATTGGTGGATCTCTAGGGAAAAAAAATATTGGAAATGATTCTTTTGGCAGTCAACTATTTAAAATACAGGTATCTGAATAAATGCCATTTCATGACCTTTATTAACTCTCATCTCAAAAACAACTACAGTTTGAGTGAGTAAAATATTTAAATTATAGGGAAATGGATTTGCAGAATGTGATGATGATTTTATCGGTCAGCATGACTGGGACCCAGAGTGGCCAAATATTTGTTCAAGTATTATACTAGGTGTGGCAGTGAGGGTGTTTCTGTGTGAGATTAACATGTGAATTGGCAGGCCAAATAAAACAGATTGCCTTTTCCAAGGTGAGTGGGCCTTATTCAATCAGTTGAATGTCTGAATAGAGCAAAAAAGCTGGCCCTCCTGGGAGTAAAGGGCATTTCTCCTGCTTGAGTGCCTTTAAGCCGGGACACTGGTTTTCTCTCGCATTCAGACTCAGACTGAAACATGGGCTCTTCCTGGGTCTCAACCCTACATGGTCTCAGACTGGAACTACACTTTCATTCTCCTGGCTCTCAAGCCTTGGACATGGACTGGAAGTATGCTATCAGCTCTGGGACTTTCAGATTGATTGTAGATCTTGGTGCTTGTCAGCCTCTATGATTCCATGGGCCAATTTCTTAGAATAATCCTGAGAGATTAACTGTTGGTTCTATTTCTTTGCAGAACTCTCACTAATACAAAGGGGACTAATAGTTAATGTTTAATTTTTTAAAAAAATCATTCCAGTTTGTTCATCAATGTTTCTAAACTTCAGGCAAGAACTGCTACGATATTAAGTCCAATTAGCTCAATATGCTGAGGTAAGGATACAGATTCAGTGGCCATCCTCTTATCGGTTAAAGGGTTTAACTTAATTGTATGAATGTATCAAAATGCAATAGTTCATATAACTATAGCAGGCTCAGATGCTTATTTGCAAATAGCCCTAGTTACTTTTGCAAATGCAGGGAATTATACCCTCTAACTATAAATGTGAACTGTGGCAGGTGGAATAAATCCCTTAACGTTTCTTTGATCTCAGAAATCTTTAAATCTTAGAGATTTATTGAGCAGGAATTGGGACCATGCTGAAGCCTATAAGTACAAATACTGTGTCAAAGTAGCCTAGTAGCAAGGCTTTCTCACATACACCTACCCTTTGCCCAACACCCACTGCCCTCTGTCCTTTCCTCTGAATAATGTGCAGTAATACTCAGTCTCTTTCTTGTCCTGATCTATGGATTAAGTAACTCCCAGAAAGAATTCATTTGATCTTTTGTTAAAGACTAAGTGCTGCTGTGATTGGTGTTATATAACTACTTATGGGAATGGAGCATTATCTCTTGCATTGTGAAGCTATGCCATCTCTCACCCTATTAACTGTTGTAAAAGTCTGATGAAATCCTGAGTGTATTATCACTAAAAAGTCCCTTAGCTTTTAGATTCCTTTCTATACATTTCCTAGGTGATATATAAGTTTAAATGACTCTATTTCCTATTCATCACATTTTTAAGGACTGCAAATGTAACCTGGGTTGACTGGGGGTGGAAACAAGAAGAAGCAATTTAAAGAGGACATTTTTTTCCCTTCTACTTCAAATTATGTGATTATTCCACAGTGATCTATAAAGAAGGTAAGGACTAGAACTATAAATCTGATTAAAAGAAAAGTTTGGGTAGAAAAATAAACTGTCACTAAAGTAGCTCTAAAAAAAATAAAGATTTTTAAACTCTTGCTCTTCTTTCTAGATGCTGCCATGACCAGCTCCATCGAGAATTTTTAAAAATTAAAATTTCATGTGGATTTGACTTTACTTTTATACACATATTGTTCAAAACTTTTAAGTAGTGAAGGCATTAATAAAGACGTGTATTTTGATTGTGCTTACATGAATTCACCTGCATTTGGAGTGCTATAATAAACCGTATTTTTATAGGGTTTATTATAAGAAAAATACTTAACAATGAGTTTTCTTCCACAGTTTACTTATTTAATACATTCTAGTTGACTTAATATTTTTAATTGAAATGATAAAATTTGCCATTACCCATGCCATAATGTTAGGATATTGTTGTATTTGTTTTCTTCAGATACTCCTCATTCACTCCTGATGTACTTAGAGGGCAGGAACCGAGTCATCCTGTTTGAGATATAATACTACATGTGACACTATATAGTGCTGGACTCTCAGCAGTGCTATTTTATGGTGGAAATTCAAATTATCACAGCAATGAAAATTGTCATATAAAAGTGGTATGTATTCCAAGTGCAGCTGACAAAGTACTGCCTGTCAGCATTTACTCAAATCATATATTGTTAGCTTTATTAATAGAATTTTCAAAAATCTTTTCAGTATTGACCTCTGGCTATGACTGTCATTGTTTTGGTTTCCATCTTTTTATTAGAGAGTGTACGCTGCACTTCAGCAAACAATGGTACAAATAGTTGTGGATCAAAGTAGCTGAAGGGGAATCGACTAGTGTTTTAAATTAGTTTGACCTTTTAAAAATATTTTTAAATGCCCAGCTCACAGAGGAGTTGACCTTTGTCATTAGCCAAGGACTTTCTGTTATTTGAAGATTTAACTCGTTAATAAAATTAATGGTAGGTTATGCAGTGAGAGGAAAAAATAATATTATGTGGTTTGCATTGGGTGAATTAGGGCTAACTGTAATTCTTTGTATATCACACATACACAGATGTTTTATAAAATGAACTGAAACTGCATACATAATTTCTAGGCAATAAACCTGTATATCTTTGTGTTAAAACAATATTAATGTATCAGCTTCTTATGCCAAGGATAAGGAGCAACAACAACAACAATAAAGAAAAGATAAAAAAGAAAAAAAAATTCTGTATTTACTCAATTTTTATCTAAAACAAAATGGGTTCAAGACCTGTTGATTTCTGGAGCCAGGCATATGACTCCTGTCTTTTTCTCAAGTAGAAAAGGTTTCACAAAATATCTGTGTGGTTTTCAGAGCAGCCACACACACATAAAACTTGAGTGCTGAAACTGACTCAGCTAAGGAATCTGATCACGGTTCTCAAGAGCATATTAGGGATAATAGAACTCTAGTTTTGATTTGTCTCAGATTCCAATTCTCTTTTAAAAAAACTCACACATGCTGTTTTTAATACTGCAAAGAGACTCCAGGAAAAAAAGTCAGAATTTAATGAACACATCAACCAAGGATTTGTTTTTGAATCAGAGAGGAAAGCTGCGCTGCTAATGAAAATTACAAAAGTGTTGACTGATTTATTTTTGTTTTAAATAAATTGTGGAGTTAACAGAAAGGTTAATAGGAAAGAAATCACTTTAAGATGGTGATTACTCACCATCATATCATAAGATTACAAATGATTGTTCTTTGAAAGCAGACAGCAATCAGTCAGTGGAAAATTATGTGCCTGTAGTGAATGATTCTCAATTGTACTTTTAAGCTTTAAAGGCTAAAAATAATGAACATTTTTCCTTGGATTAACAAGCCTTGTAATGAAGTTTACAAAGTGGAAGGTAAAAGGAAGGCAGATTAATTTTCTCCCTACAGAAACTCCCTCACTAAAGCTTTAAGTTTTTATGATATTAAAATACATTGTGATGATGATTAATATTTTGTTTCAGTTTCCTAATAGAAATGTGTATTTTCCTAAATGTAGTAGTTTTTCTAAAATTTCAAAAATTGTACATTCAAATATATCAAATATATGTGAGTAGAAACAGGAACTTACAAATGAACATTTTTAAGCCTAATTGTTTCCAATGAGATCTGTGCCATCTCATATTGAGAAAAATAATTAGCCTACAACAGAGTAATTTTTGGATCTTTTATTGGGATCTTGGTTGAGTTAAATGGCACTGTTAGTTCTACAAGAAATCCTATTTCAATTTCTTAATTAGTGAGCTTTCTTGATTATCTAGCCCCAGATTGTATACTCATGTATTTCAAGAGAAACTGGTTTATTGTTTGTTTTTTGTTTGTTTGTTTTTGCATATTGATGTTTCATATTCCTATATTATATTGAATAGGTTTCATTTTAGTACATTTAAATTTTAATACAACTAATTTTAATGGATTTTAATTTAATTTAATACATTTTAAATGGAATTAAATAGACTTAAATAAAACAAGCAAAGCATCATCGTTCCCACCTGAAATTATTTATAATTATTCAAAACAATCCTCAACTTTTAATAAGAAAAGAAGCAGTTTAAACAACATGTAAATATTCAAGAGTTTCAGATAAAAAGAAATAAAAGTATATGACATAAAACTATTGCATTATCTGCCCAATATTTAGAAATTAATCTTTCATTGTTTAAAATGTACTGATTTATTAATATTTTTAAAGTACACATTTTCAACTTGATATAATGAAGAACATAATGTACTATTTAGATCCATAAAGTATGAGTAGGAATTTGGGCACCATTCATTTTTAATGACTCCTTTGGTCAAATTGTTTAGCTTCTGTTAAGAAAATAAGGAAAAATTCCATTTCTTTATTATGATTCTGTTAGCAAATGTTAAGCCAATTTTAATAACATGAATCTTCATTGAACTGAAGATTTTAACACAACTTAAATATATTTATCAGAAACCTACACTACTGCTATGCTCATTTTGTGGGGGGGGGGAACTCTGAAATTATTTTGACAGTTTTTTTCCAGTATTTTTTAGGGGGTATACTAAGAAACAAAATTAATCTGTTAGAAAGCTATGTGAAAGATAACTGGGATTTTTGCAAAATTATTTTCCTTAAAATAGTTTCTATTAAATTAAAACCAACTTAGTGATCATTGAATGATTTTCTAGGTTTTGCAGAAAGATTGTACATGCTTCCTCCTACATGCCTGATACCTCCATTGAGATATATTCATCTGTGCTACAGAGATATGAACCAAGATAACTTCCATGACTAGTTGTGGGTAATAATCAATGATAAACTTTTCATTAAACCAGTTGGAATCTTCTATGTGATAGAAGATGATTAATGATTCCTACAGCAAAATTATAGATGGATATTGGATGCCCCAGGTGTCCACTGGTGGATGGTAAGTCAAACATCAGGGATTACATATTATATAAAATGTTTTGAAATATATGCATGTCCTTTAAAAGGAGCCATGACAGACACAACTGTGTAAAATACAAAATAAGATGAAGAATAGGTGAATCACTCCTCCAGGTTGCAGTTGAGTAAAATTCCTATTACAATAATCATAGTAACAGGAATGATAATGTTTGTCCTTACATGCATTCGAGATACAAGAGAAACCTTTATTACTGGGGTAATGTGATAGTATCCTCTAGGGATAACCACTATGTTCTGATACATCCCCATGCTTCTCTCAGGCACAAGGGCACATAGTTAAAAATAAGATTATCATAAAATGCAGGGAACTTTCCTGTGGGTTTACAGCTTCTGTCTGCTCAACAAATGGCAGATATGAATACGGCAGGTTAGAAGAAGGCCAATTGTTCCACACAGAGATCAGATTCTGAACTTAGTTTTAGAAAGCTCTTTAAACAAATATGACAGCACTCAATGGGCTACCAGAAACTTCGGTGCAATAAAGTAACAGACAAGATCACAGAGTAGCATATATGTAAATGAGTGCAGTTGTCTTTAATTCTGTACACTTTTTTTTCTTTTTAAAAAACTACATTCAGAGTGGCATATCTACTGTGAATCAATGAGGCATAGCTAAATTTCAGGATTTCTCAGGGAGAGAGATGGTTTGGGTAATGAACTATAAAAGTATATATAATTGAGCTACTGGCAGTATGCAATGTTTTAGCATAATACAGAAATTCTCATTGTGCCACAGGTAAAAGGAAAGATTCTTTTCAGTACATAGGCAGTAAAAATTTGGCTGTCCAAATTTGTAGACAATGAAAGTTGGCTATTTTCTTCTTTTACTTTTTTTTCTTCAGTCCAAAGTGCCAGAGAATGAAAGAATTGAAAAAGAAATGTGAAGATTCTGAAATGTGAAGACCAAAAGAACAAGAGCAGTAGAAATTGTAAATGGCCAATCCAGCAAACTCTCTGATAATAGAAGTCAGTAGTCAACAATCAAACGTAGAAAAAAAAAAAAAAATTACCATCTACTTAATTCAGAAAAGTTCGGGTCATTCTAGAACTTGTGTTTGATTGGGGGTGAGAAATGGTTCAGCCAATTTTCCTGAGGTTTAGGAGCTCTAGAAATACTTCTGAGGAAAATTCTAGATACCCTGTCTAAGGTATCCTAACTAGGTACCTACATTAGGGTGTGAATCAGATATTTCGTTTTTATTTGCAATGTATAGTCTACCTGCTATTGAAATCGATACCTGAAGAAGCTCATGTACTGCATTCAAAAGAATAAAATTAAACCACAATATTTTCAGATAAATTAGTGTAGGTTTTAGTAATAACAATGTATTATTGCATTAATCAACAGACTTCAGTGCTGTATAGAAACTGTTTTCCTCTAAAAATGATCTATTATTTCTAGGAAACAAAAACACTAGATATATTTATATGGCTTGAAAACATTAGAAAACACATGGAAAATTTTTTTCTACTCTAAATGGAAGTATAAGTTTTCCCAGATCTTCGCAGTCTGTGTGTTTTGATATGGTTGTGACATGGTAACAAAACAATTTTCACATGGACTCACATTGCTCTTGGAATCATTGACCCTTGGTTTCTGACTGTGGATGACGCAATCAGTTTCCTGCCTCTATCTGAATAATTTACATTTCAGTATCCCTGCTTTCCTTCCTACAGAGTTGATTCTATTAGAACTTTTCCAGTCTATCAGACACACTTGTGGATGTGTGAAACTCAATATGAAAAAAAGTTCAAATGCTTTCTGAGGAAGTTCCTTAGTCCCATTTATTTTGGAACATTGTCAAAATAAATATGTGTTAGAGTGACTTCAAATATTCATTGGTAATTAATGAGGACTATGGCTTCCAAGTGGACACAGAGAATGTTTAAGAAGGTAGGGGAATGAATATGGGTTCAGGATAAGTAAGAGTTGAAAAGTTACCTCTGATTCCATCAAAATACATTTCTATGAGTGTTTATATTAATATTTTCACTGTTGTACCTTTAGTAAGTTTTGGCTGAGAAGAGTACAGTTAGTCTATAACTAAATGTTCTTAGAAATGTCCTTAACAAAGTAAAATTGTATCTGGAAATATTTTGTAACTTCACCAATTTAATTCCAAATGATAATAATCAGATGAGACATTATTAATAATTTATGACAATATTATAGATTATTCTTGCTGTAATGCAAGTGAGATGAGGTTGGATGAAATTTCTGAAAGTTTTTTAGCACTAAGAGAAAGACGTTTTCTTTGGCTGCGGGTGTAGAAGAAGAATCCAATAACATTGAATTTCATAGCCCAAATTAAAAATCTTCCTCAACCTTTCTATGGTACTAACATTATTGGCTATCTCCATTTATTTGGAACACTTTTGGTGATTTCCATGTCATAGCAGATTTTAATTTTCCTCCTACATTTTAAACTCTTTCCTTCTTCTTCATTTGCTTGTTTTCCTATAACTGCTTATAAAATGTTTGTTTTCCAAGGTTCTATACTTGCCCTCTTTATTATCCTTTACACACTATTAACCTCAGCAGTCTCAAACACACAACATTCCACCTGACCTTCATATGAAATTTAAGGACAAACGTCTATGTTGGATCATTTTAAAGAGTTTCAGAAAATAGCCTCTTTACCTCACATAGGCGTATGAAATCCTTCTTAAAATCAAAGTGTTCGAAAGTCAATTCATAATATTTTCTCCACATTTTACAATACATGCTCCTACTTCAGAAAGACGTTTCTAAAGTTTGAATTCTGACTCTGTTAGGGAAGCAGAAGCCAAGGCAAACCAGAGTGACACCATTTTAAAATCAACTTCATCTTAAAACTAGCAAGGCAAATTCCTTGCCACATTCTTGTGACAACTCATGCTTATAAGATTTTTATAGTTGAGGAAACAGTCCAAAGATACCTACAAGGACAGACACCTACAACAAAAGAAAGTCCAGATGTCCCAATACCCATAACAATATATGCTTTCAAAATAATGACAGTTATGTTTGATGTACTTACACACTAAAATGTCAAGGATAGTTTTCTTTAAATCAATAGAATAATACATTTTGTCATGCTGTCTATTCATCCTCGTATAGTTAGTTTAGTCTTTACATAGACAAGACCCAACATCAGAAAAACAAACAAACAAACAACAATAAAAGACAATGTGTTCCTCCACTTGCTTTCTGAGGATGCCATACTCTGTGACAGAGTAGCTTTCAATAAAATATCTCTTCTCACTGCTCTCTGTGATTCACCTTGAATTCCTTCCTGCATGAGATCCAAGAACCCTCTCTTGAAGTCTGGACTGAGACCACTTTTCCAGTAACAATTCTGTTATTCAGAGTCTTAAATTTCATTTACTATGGATTTCTCTGTGCTACCAAATTTTTGTCTATACTACTGGGAAGATAATGCCTATCTTATAGTATTGTTTAAATCTGTGGCCATGTTCTGTGTAAATCAAAATTCAGATTCAATAAATGATAGTTAATGTTAATATTAACAGTATTAATACCATTATTATGAGCAGATTCCCAAATCCACTCATATATATTAGCAGAAATGTCAGGTTCACATGGACTCTTCCAATATCTTATCATAACCAATGTCTCATGAAATAGTATCAACTCTCTCTCTTGACATATATCTTATTAAAGATCAATAAAAATCAAGGTTTCAAGTCTATATTGGTTGTTATAAACATATAAATGATATTTAAAGCCATTTATTAGGGAAAAGGTTATAAATGTAGAAGAAAATTTTGGTTTTTGTGCCATTTAAGACTCTTTGTCATCTGACCTTAGCAGACTTACCCTTCTAGCATAATTTCTTTTACAATTGCCAAGAGTTTTCTCTTATTAGCGAACTCAAAATACTTAGAATTCACCATTCAATGTACAGGTGCCATATAACATATAATACTTTCTTAATTATTGTTCATCAATGGGCAGATCTTACCCCAAAGTCTGAGGAAGCTGAAAAATGCAAGAAGAAAGGCTGACATAGCCAGTGTCTCAGGAGAAAAAAAAAAAAACACCATTTAACAGGGACTTATGAACAGAAGTTACATCTGTATCTGGCAGCAGGTGAGACAAGATGGAGGATCTCCATGCCATTATCCCCCCCAAAACCTAGGGCTTATATGCCATATGTAAATATATACATGATTCAGAAGGGATGTGTACGACAACTAAAGTACAATAATATCAAGGTTGTGTGACTTAAGGCCAGGAATTATTGTAAACACCTGCTCTTACACAAGGAACAATGGATAAACTGGAGATCTTGGAGGGCTCCCCAGAACTGGGGTTAATAAAAAGTCAACATGGCTTGATTAACATCCAAGATGGAGCAGCTTTAACGTCCACAAGACAGTGTTACATATTGGTTTACATGTATTTACATCTGCCAGACTGCAAGTTCCTTGCTTAGAAGAATCATGTATTTTCACCAGTGCAATTTCAAAACCTTAGTACAATTCCTGGCACAAAGGCTATACTAAACTAAGGTCTGCTAAGCATATTTTTTCTCTACATCAACAATTTATGGTCAGAAATTTATTATGTGGTGTTCAATAGATTTTGTTCTCAGAACAATTTGTTAAATCTGTAACGATTTAGATGATGTACTAAGGAGAGCAGCAATCTGAATTTAAAAAAAAAAAAATCTCCTTTTTATACTTTGGGCATTTTTGAGGCGAAAAAGAATATATCCTTTGGGACTAATTCCAGAAGTGTCAAAACAATTGTATAATCATCTAGTAACTTTTATGACAAAGTAGATGAATTAATCAGAGACAGAAATTGTTTTTCATTATTATCATATGAGATGTTAATGCCCAAAGAATATAATTAAGGTTAAAGACTACAATATGTACAAAAATAGTACATAAATAACATTAAGTAGAGTGTAAAAAATTTAATATTCTTTTGTATCAGCAGATTGCTTACTGAATGCTTTACCTTAAAAACTATTTATGCAAAATCGATACTTAACACATTAATGAAATATAATTTATGTGAGTAGTAATAAAAATCAATAATAAGTTATTATACTAAGATCAGTGGCCAAGAAACAGATAGATATATTAAGTAAAGTCCTTCCTAATGCTGTATATAATTTCGGTAATTGTTTTGCATATCTTATTCAAAATTGTTAATGGACAGTATAAATAAAACACATCCTAATCAGAATCAATATAATATATTACTGCTCTTTTCATTTGTTATTTCTATTTCTAAAACTGGTGCTATCTTTTATTTTATTTACAGATGTTTAATGTGTATAGAAAATTGTACAAAGTGATGATGTAGATGTTATGTTTCAAAAACCACATTCCCACGTGGGAGCTATAAAATCTATACAAAAAGAAAAAAAACCCACATACATCTGTAAAATCTGTTTCAATGCATTGGAGAGTTATGAAAGCTACATGGTCTTGAAGGGGAAGGGAACACGTTCCCAGAGAGAAGAGAAGCCCATGGATGTCAGACCAATGTTCTTCTAGGCTCTCCACATAAGAGTATTTGTCAGTCCCAAAGCTATGGAGGAAAGGATGTGAAGCTGAATAGATACATTGAAAAATTTAGAGTGCTTGACAAATAAAAACTGAAGCTAAGGATCTACCAAGGATGATGGTCTCTGGTAATTAACATGTACTTTCAATTGTGCATGAAGGTATGAACCCTAGGGGCAAGTTGAACTCGGTATAGATCAATAAATACAAGAAGTAAAGGCAAGATTAAAATCTGGTGATATACCCTCCAACTAAATGGTAGACTCCAACAAAACAACTTGTTGTGGAATAAAATATTACTATTTAGGGAATAAATCTATATTGATAGTTTTTCGTACAAAATATGGGCCATTCAGTTTTAAAAATTAATTAAAAGAAGAATTGATCAAAAACAATGCAAAAATTTTGGCAATATAAACATATCTATATTGAAATTATTTTTATAGACCTTTAAATAACTCTATGTATGTGCAAGAAAGTAATATGAATATGGTGAGTTTTGAAAGAGAAATGAAAACTTTAAAGAGAACATAATGGAAATTCTCCATTGAAAAATAAAACAAGTGATCTGGTTTCAACATATTTGACAATTAAAAAGAGTTATAAAGTTGGCAATACAGTGAGTGAAAATCTCCAGATAAAGGATAGAAATGGAAGAAAAAGTATACAAGATACACGGAAAATAGTGAAGGGTTTAACATATAAGTAATTGAAATTGCAAAAAGAAAAAATAAGAAATGGAGCCAAAGCAATATAAGGAGAAAATGGCAAAAAGATTCTCAAAACTGTTGAAAAATGTTAAGTCACAGTTTTCTTTTTTTTTTTTTTTTCTTTTTTTTTTTGAGACGGAGTCTCGCTCTGTCGCCCAGGCTGGAGTGCAGTGGCCAGATCTCAGCTCACTGCAAGCTCCGCCTCCCGGGTTTACGCCATTCTCCTGCCTCAGCCTCCCGAGTAGCTGGGACTACAGGCGCCGCCACCTCGCCCGGCTAAGTTTTTGTATTTTTTAGTAGAGACGGGGTTTCACCGTGTCAGCCAGGATGGTCTCGATCTCCTGACCTCGTGATCCGCCCGTCTCGGCCTCCCAAAGTGCTGGGATTACAGGCTTGAGCCACCGCGCCCGGCCAAGTCACAGTTTTCTTAAGCAATCACAATTCAAAGCAAATAACCATGAAAAAAGCCTCAAATGAACATAACATACATAGCATAACATTATCGCTGAAAATGAAAGACGGAGAAAACAGATTAAAAGTTTTCAGAGCGAAAATGCATATTATAATACCTAAAATTAAAAATGGTAGGTTAAAGTTAAATTGACCACTACGTTATCAAAAAAAACAAAACTTAACTAAAGACAGAAAACAATTTTTAAATCTAAACAATTTTTAAGAAGAGAAAAAAAGAAAAAAGAAGCCACGTGACCATTGAAAATTATCTTCGAAGTGCTTAGATGAAAAAAACGCTGATGCCCTAGAGTTACATGTCTAATGAAAATAATAAAGAGCAAAGACAGTTATATTTGGAAAGTAATAACTGAAATAAGAAGTCAGCAGAATCCCCACAATAAACAAAATACTAAGGCAAATTCTTCAGGTAGAAGAAACGATCTCAGTGATTAGTATGGTCAACCTTGGACTGTCTAAGGTCTTTACCTGAACGCATGAAAAGGTATGCAGTCTCACAAATTAGAGATCACATGTGAATTAAAAATACAATTGAATATCAAAGTATGCACAAAAGAAGAGCTAAAACTTAAGCCCTCAAAGTTGCACCCAATAAAAATGCTTGCTTATATTTACAAAACACATATAAAACATGTTTATTGCACTTTATTCATAACAGCTTCAAACTGAAAACAAGTTAAACATTCATCAACTGTTAATGTGGCAATCACAATGAACTATTTACCGCTCTATGCAAATATAGGCAAATTGCACAAACGTAATGCTAAACAAACCAGAGATGAATAATCTGTATTATTTCATCTCATTTATATAAAGTTACTTCTTAAAAAAACTAGTGTTTGGTGATAGTTCAGGAGCATGGTTACTATTAAGGGAGGGAGTAGGTAGTAATCCGTCACTGGAGTTGGGTGTCAGTAAAAATCTTTGGACCTGAGCAGTGATCCAAAAGGCATCTTCACTTTCTGAAATTTTACCAAAATGTAACTACTGATTTGTTAGTTTTTCTGTATATATTTGATTCTTCAGCAAAAAAAATTAATACAATTCCACCTTCTATAGTAGGAGCTTCTCATCTCCAACTTCCCTAAGTGTGGGTTGCTTTTAAAATAAAACAAATACTTCTTTATAACAAATTATATAATATTAACGTATCTTCCATTAGTTATCTATGTCTTCCAAAACTAATGTAATACTCGTTATATAGGCCGGGCGCGGTGGCTCAAGCCTGTAATCCCAGCACTTTGGGAGGCCGAGACGGGCGGATCACGAGGTCAGGAGATCGAGACCATCCTGGCTAACACAGTGAAACCCCGTCTCTACTAAAAATACAAAAACTTAGCCGGGCAAGGTGGCAGGCGCCTGTAGTCCCAGCTACTCGGGAGGCTGAGGCAGGAGAATGGCGTGAACCCGGGAGGCGGAGCTTGCAGTGAGCTGAGATCCGGCCACTGCACTCCAGCCTGGGTGACAGAGCGAGATTCCGTCTCAAAAAAAAAAATACTTGTTATATAAAATGAGACTGATTTTTATTTTTCCTACTGTAAAATTGAGTAGGAATGGGATAAAATTTTTATAGTATTACCAGACTGCTAAAATCATAGGATTTTGAGATTATACGAACATCTTTTGAAAAATATATATTGCATGTATTACTAAAACATACCAGAATGAGATCGTAAGAAATAGCATGAGAAGTGTTTCATCTCTAAGAAACTTCAATACATACTCTTTTAGTTTGGCATAAGTGAAATCATAAAGGTAGATTTACTTGAAAATTATAACTCTTTTTTTAAAAGATGGGATCTAGCTCTGTCACCCATGCTGGAATGCAGTGCAGCAGTCATAGCTCACAGCAGGCTTGAACTCCTGGGTTCAAGTGATCTTCCTGTCTCAGCCTTTTGAGTAGCTGGGTCAACAATTGTCCATCACCATGTCCAGTTTGGAAATTATAACCCGCTAGGAAGACATGCAGAAGAAAAAAAAACATTAATCTTTGGTTAAGGAACAAATTAAAGGGAAAAAAATAATACAACAATTATTAATAGAATATATGTCACATGCTACAGAACATAAATGGTGAGCCCTTCATGATTGCCATTCTAAGAAATGCATGTACACAAATGTGTATCACATGAGGCAATATGAATTAAAGACTGTAATAGAAACCCAAAGGACATTGGGAGCTCAGGGTAGAATAAGACATCTTTAGATATAGAGGAAAAAACATTTTCATGCATTTTTACATTTTAGTTGTATTTAAAGGGGTTGGTAGATTTTAAATAGGAGAAATTATAGAGGGTATACTAGGTAAAGTGGACTCTGTGAACAAATGACCAGAAACAAGAAAAGAATAGAGTACAGTTTGTCTGAAACACTTGTGGGCAAAGTATGCATAGCAAGAAACAAATGGAAAAAAGCAGATGTTGAATACTAGAACTATTTAGTTGACTTTCGTCATATAAATTTGGTATCAGGAGGCAGGCAGAAGGGTAGAAAAGAAGTTAAAGATTGTTTTTAGCAAGAATCTGTAACAGGAGTCTAGTCCTTTCTATTTAAATAATACCTATGTTTTCTATATTAAAATATGTGGAAAAGGTCCATTTTAATCAAAATTTCAGCAGTTGCTGAGGAAATTTAGGTAATTATTCCATTACACCAAAAAATAAATGAGTTTCCCTCTTTGAGATTAATGCATAGCACTTAAAACACGAAGGACCATAAGGATCCTGTGTATATCCACATAGATAAATCATAAATTCATTGGTGACTTCATACACTGTTTTTCAATCCACATTAAATTATGTCAGTTACTAAGACTGCCAAATAAATTTTCCTGATCATTCTTTTTGTTTGCAATGTTTAAAACATAAAAAAGACAATGTATCAAAGATGTGAGAAAAAGATATATCCCTGCTTTTAGGAATTTTAGGAGTCATTCATTTTGGAAAATATGGTTCAACTTTTTTTATAGAACAAAAATTATTAATTTTCTTAAGTTTGCTTTATGAGCACATGTTTTATACTATTTATAAAGGAATTCATACATTAAAATGATGTCTACTTATTAAATGCAAATCATTTTAGGTATGGGTTGTACACATACTAAATGTTAATTAATTTTGGTGAATGGAGAAATGCAATAGTCAGGTAAAATTTACATATGCAGGCTTGGAAGTGTCACCTTTTGGCCAAATGCCTTCAAGCATTCAGTGGTGAAATAGAAATAATTTTATAAGTACAGGCAGCTACAGGTTAACCTGGTTAGGAATATAGTATATTAGTTATGATAATGTTACCTGTTGCAACAACAAAAAAATACATATAATAGCTCAAACATTATAAAAGTTTTGTTTGTTTGCTTTTGTTTCTATTTTTTCACAGTGAGTTCCAAATTCTAGTTCCTCATTAACTGGTGGGTTTTCTCTGAGGGTCTTTTTGTTTGTTTGTTTTAATGTTGGGGAGGTACCTTGAGCTATTTCTATATTTTTCTTCGTCTTTAATATATGGCTTCCAAAAATTTATCATTATCATTAACATCAAGCTTGCTAGGAAGGAAAAGAGTTTGGAAATCATGGATATGTTTGTGTGAGCCTTGCCTTGAAGCGGAGCGTATTATTTCCACTATCTCTTCATATTGCTCCAGTAGGCCAAGTTGAGTCACATGGCCCCCCTCACTTCAAGGACATATGGGAAATATCGTACCTTTATATTATAGCTGTTTGTCCCTTATAAGGACAAAAATGATGAGTGATTATTTAGCCAGTTTACATGGTAATAAATTGTGTTCATTCACACTTTGGAGCAAAATGAATTAAGTGACTAGAGTTGTAAGCCTTGTGCTGGTCACATAAAAAATGCAAAACAACAGTGAGTTGAGATCACACCACTACACTCTAGCCTGGGCGACACAGCAGGACTCCATTTCAAAAAAAAAAAAAAAGCAAAACAAGTATAAGTCAAAATAATTGCTGTGTAATAGCTTTTCATGTAGCTGGGGGAGAAAACATATAAAGAGTGAGATAATAAGGCATTGTAACATATAATTTAAGGTTTTCAATCCAGTAATTGGGATTATTGCTATTAAAGAAGGAAGATCAATTTATTAGGATTGTTTTGTAGTAATTCTAGATATGATGGGTGGTCAATAGGAGAGAACTGTTTGAAAAATAGTGATGTTTAGTTTAGTAGAGAAGACCAATTAGGTGAAGAGATTTTGAATATAATCCTGATGTATAGAAAATTGGCCCTGTAAGCAACAAAAGACATAAATAAATTAGAAAATATTGGTAATATGCTAAATATTAATATAAGCTACCAAAATACACATTGACTAATAAAACTTTAATATGCATTAGTATAAAGTTCAAAGAACGATTAAGAATGTGATTATTCCATTAGTGTTCAAAACATAGTAGTTAATTGAATAAATTTGTTGATTTTTAACACCTTTTAGATTATTTAGAAAAACTGATCACCTCTGAAGACAGAGGATTTTTGCATTTATTCTTTCAAATATTTAATAAGCAAAGATTGTATGATATACTAGATTTCACCCTATAGACTGAGAGAGTAAGAAGGTGAAAATACAGGCAAAGTTTCTAGTCTCATGGTGAATATTTCTAGTGAGAATAAAAATATTAATAAATAAAAAAATTATGACCTGGGAAATGCTACCAAGAAACTAAAATATTGCGTTCTACTTCCAAATGATAGCAAAAAGGGAGAAACAACTTAGCTGACAAGAAACATTTCTCTGAGAAGGTGATATTTTAAGCAGGAATCTAAACAATTAGAAGAAATCAGCTTAACATAGATCTAGAGGAAAAAGTCAGGTTGGAATAAAAAACACACACACACACAAAGATCCTTAAGTCAAGAATGATGAAAGAAGTTAAGAAAGACTAGTATCAAGTGGACTAGAACAACATTTGTGCAGAAAACTGGGGCCATGATCAGAGGTTGGTCTTTACTGATAGAACATAGAAAACTTTAAACAAAAAACAATAACATGGTCTGATTTGTTTTAAAAAGGTCACTGTCTGAAGAATTATAAAGGGACAAGTGGAAGCAAAGGACCCAGCTAGATTATTGTAGTTCAAGAAAGAGATGATAAAGACAAATAACAGGACGACAGGCAACAATGTGGAGTGCTGTGAATATGTTTTCGTTGATTTGCACATGCAGAATGTGCCAGCTGAATTAAGTTATTTCTGTCCTTGCCCAACCAGCACCCAGCAAAGTTTCTTTGTCAAGAAATTTAAAACTTACTACTTCAGTTTTACAATAATTGACCTAGCCAATCCATTTCTTCCTTTCTGTCCATAACGCATTAATTCTGTAAAATACATTTTAAAAACTTGCTTTTGTTCAGTAGGGACAACCACATTTTATTTTTATATAGTGGTGCACAGATATATGAATTACCTCCTACCAATTAAGATGATATCAAAATGTAAGTATAATTTATGGGGAAAACTTGAAGGCATCATCATTGACTATTGCATAAATATCATTTGATGATAGCAGAAGCACAGATAAGTATGTTTCTAGAATATCTATTACTAAACTTTTCGTAGCTTATTAAACTATAAATGATTTAAGGTACAGTAGATGTAAGGATGCACCTGTTACTCCAGTAACAGTTTTAAGCATCTCTATTACTTTTCCCACCGAAGGTATAAAACTCTTAGGGCATCATCTACGAACAGAATAACTTGACCCTTAGTCTGCCTTATTCATCCAGGAAGAATTTTGAAAAAGGATATTTCATGGCATGACATGTAACAGTCTAGGGTGCTTACTATTATATGTATGGTACGAATATGTCCGAATAGTGATTCACTTGCTTTTTCTCCTTGCTATTTATCCAAAGATGCCTGTGTTGCATCTATCATTCAGAACACAATCAATACCTATAACTCTATAAATACCGTGACTCTAATATCAAAGAAGACCTTAATGCAGAGATATGTCATGTTCTTTGGTTATACGATTGTATGTTATAAATTTAAAAGTTTTCCCGAAATAATGTAATTCTAAAATATTTTAATCAAAATTTCACTGGAGCTTTCAAATACTTTGACTACTTTTTTAAAAATTATGTGAAATAAAACCTGTAAAATTAATTAAATGCTGTAAAATAAAAGTAATAAGGGAAAGCTTAGCAGAAGATAAAGCTGTGATAATACACATTACTACACTAACAGAAACCAGGTAAGAGAGTTAAGGTCCTAATGTAGGCATGTATGGGAATCAGGAGTGCCATGAGGATCTTATTTAAAATCCATTGTAAAGGGATTATTTGCTTAGGAAATTGCCATCAGGGACCAGGCACCTTGGCTCATGCCTGTAATCCTAGTACTTTGGGAGGGTTAGGTGGGAGAATCACTTGAGCCCAGGAGTTCGAGACCAGCCTGGAAAATATAGCAATAACTCATTTCTATAAAAAACAAAAATTAGCTGGACTTAGTGGTACATGCCTGTAAGTCCCAGGTACTCAGGAAGCTGAGGTAGAAGGATCCCTTGAGCCTGGAAGGTTGAGGCTGCAGTGATCTGAGATCGATCATGCTGCTGCACTCCAGCATAGGCAACAGAGCGAGACACTGACTCAAAAGAAAAAAAAGAAAAGAAAAAAAGAAATTATCATTAGGACAATGACTATCCATTTGAAAAAAGTTTCTTAACTCACGTTATATGTAAAACATTTCAGATAATAAAATTTTAAATATAAAGTAAAGTAATGGGAAATATATCACATGTTATTCACATTCTTAGGGAAGACATAACACATAACATGGAACATAGTAACCATAAAAAAATTACCATATAGAAATTAAACATTTTATCAGGAAAAGAGAAAAGAAAAATTAAGTAAAACATTAGGTTGTGTTTGATTACAGCTCTCTTGAGAACAACTTAAAACTCTGTGTATCTAAAGAAAAATGAAAAACAAAACTTTTATTAAACATCAAGGTAAAAAAAGTATGCATGCTATCAAAGTAGAAGTTCAGAGTAGAATATAAATATATATAAATATAAATACAAATAAGAAGTTCAAAGTAGAATTCTTATTCACTAAATAAGAAATGGAAAGATTCACCAAGTTAAAAAAAATTGTTAATTTTTTTAAGTTTTATTAATCCTCTAAAAATCTGCTAAACATATTTAAATGAAAAGAATCAATAGGAGGAGGAGGACATGAAGACGGGGGAGAGGTGAAAAATTAGAAAAAGAAGAGAAGAAAGAAAGGAAAAGATGTGAGAACTGTTATTCTTCCTTGTGAATGAAGATACAAAATATTTTTGAGTCTTTTATAAAAATAAATGGACTCCTTTTGAAAACATTCTCCATATAGCATAGGGATAAACTCTTCTCTGGAAATTTGGTAAAACTGACTGGCAAAGTATCTGTCCTTTTGTCTTTTTTGCAGCCAAGTCTTAAAGATCATGGTTTTTCCTATGGCTATGATTATATCAAGTTTCTACCTCTTTTTCAGTTAATCTTTGCAATATAAATTTCAAATGTGTTATTTCATCTATCTTTCTAATTGAAAGGACAATACTTCATACATAGTTTTGTCCCAAATTTTAAAATTGCATCTGTAACTGAGGACATTTCTCTCTCATTAATAAAGATGCATTCTTGGGATTTCTGCTTTTGCTTTTTTAATGAAACCAGAGATGTTTTTCTGTTGTAATTTTTTAAATTACTGGTTATAAGTCTTATGAAGTCTATATTTGACTTGCTATTTCATAGTTTCTTTAGTACTATTTATGACATTAACATTGGCAGACTAAGGGCCTGTGTAGGTTTTATCCCATCACTCCAGGAACAGCTTCTTGAGAATGGAATATTATTATTATCATTCTACCTAGTCTACATGGGTTAAGTAACTTGCCCAAGGTTATACAGTGTCAGCTAAAGAATGATGAGGTTCATACACTTGGAAAGGAAAGCTTTATTTCCCATCAAGGGTTTGCAGCCTGCAGGGTGGCAAACAGGCTGGGAAGCACAGGGCCAGCCAGAATCTCAACACAGGCACTTCAAGCGTGAAAAGAATAAGACAAGAATTTATGCTGAGTGGGGTGACCAAATATATATACTCAGTAAGCTATAGGAGGAGTCCTGAATATTTTATGAAAGGAGGAACGTGTATACGCAGTTGAGTTTTATGCCTCCCTCCACGGATCCGAAAAAAATGGCAGTGCTAGCATTATCCAAGGGTGGAGTCTTTGGCCCAATGTTATCAAAGGGTGAAGAAGAGGACCCGAACCCTCTCGCCATGCATCCTTCATGGTCAGTACTATCTTACAAGGAAGGAAGACTGGTTGGTTGTTTTATTATAATCTCAAAAGAAAGGGGTAGGTACCATCAGGTGTTTGGTTGATATCAGAAGTGGAGCCAGTCTCTCCAAAACGCTGGTTTCCTTTTAGCCCTTAGGGAAGAAAGCCAATAGTGGGTAGCGAGAGAGGAGCTAAAATGAGCTGTGTCAGACATCCCCCGTCCTGTCATGGCCAACAACTCAGTTTTGAAGGTTTCTCTGGGGTTTCCTTGGCAAAGAGAGGGTCTGTTCCGTTGCACGCTTAGGGTTTCGTTTTTATTTCTCAATAGCTAATGGAAAATAATTGCTTGAAGCTAGGAAAGATTGAGTCCAAAGCCCAAGCTTATAATTACTATCCATTACTTTGTCTTTAATGCCATCTCGCCTGCTAATTATTTTTAGTTTTATTTCTTTTTTGTTAATTTTTCTCAATGTTTCAGTCATTATGAATAATTATATGAGTACCGTGTTATTTTTGTTTTGCAATGATTTTCGGTTTCATTTAAAATGTAAAGACAATTATGCATGCCCATGGATGAAGGAATTGAGAAGTTCAAAACAGCTTGTGATGAAAAGTATCTGTGATTGGCCCCATCCTCTAACCATTAGGCCTACACTTAGGGGGCAACTATTATAATAGTTTCTTTTCTGTTTCTTCTAGTGGTTTCATGTATTCTTTTTCTTTTTGTTGTTCAGCACTTTATTTTTTATTTTTTTATTTTTTAACTATGATAACACAATAATTTTATATATATTTGAGGGACATGTAATGTTTTAAGGACCTACAATGTGTAATGATCAGATCAGGCAAACTGGGGTATCCATCACCTTAAGGCTTTATCATTTCTTTTAATGTTAGAAGTATTTCAATTCAACTCTTCTAGTTATTTAAAAATACATAATAAATTATTGTTAACTATACTCACTCTATTACATTACTAAATATTAGATCTTGTTCATCTCCTCCGACTGTATTTTTGTACCTATTAACTATCTCCAGTTTATCACCCAACTCCCTACTTCCCTTCCCAGCCTCTGTCAGCCATTATTCCACTATCTACACTATCTTATCTCCAAGAGTTCCTTTTTGTTGCTGTGGTTTTAGTTCTCACACATGAGGGAGAATCTGCAATATTTCTGTCTCTGTGTCTGGTTTATTTCACCTAATGTCATGTCTTCCAGTTTCATTCAGGTTGTGCCAAATGGACAGAATTTCATTCTTTTTTGTGGTGGAATAATATTCCATTGTATAAAATGTGTCTATGTACGCCACATTTTCTTTATCCATTAATTTCTTGATAGACACTCAGGTTGATTCTGTATCTTGGCTACTGTGAATAGTGCTGCAATAAACATGGGAGTATGGGAGTGCAGATACATCTCTCTCTTTTTTTTTTTTTTTAAGACAAAGTTTCACTCTTGTTACCCAGGCTGGAGTGCAGTGGCACGATCTCGGCTCCCTGCAACCTCTGCCTCCCAGGTTCAAGCGATTCTTCTGCCTCAGCCTCCCGAGTAGCTGGGATTACAGGCGCCCCACAACCATGCCTGGCTAATTTTTTGTATTTTTATTAAAGACAGGGTTTCACCATGTTAGCCAGGCTGGGCTCATATTTTCGACCTCAGATGATACACCCGTCTTGGCTTCCGAAAGTGCTGGGATTACAGGCGTGAGCCACCGCGCCCGGCTCATACACTGTTTTGTTGTTGTTTGTTTGTTTGTTTGTTTTTTAAAATGCATACCAAACAGTGGGATTGCTGGATCTATAGTAGTTCTATTTTTATGTAATTTTTTGTGGAACCTGCATATTGTTCTCCACCTCAAATATACTCTCTGACCTCCTAGCTAAATGGGAATTGGCTCACTTTTAAAATCCTTACTTTCCATGTAATATTAATTCTTACATTGTTATTTTTATTGAGATAGCATTTATATGATATGTGTTCATCCTCTATTTTTGCTCCGTCAACTCTCAATGTATTCTTAACTTTTTTCGTTTTCAAAGAAGAGTATGTAACCACTGTTCTCTCACCACTTCTGCTCTAAAACATTTTAAATTATATCTTCAGGTTTTTCCTGAAGATAATCATGTCCCTTCTGTTATAAAATTATCATTTTTCTAATGTATAACTTACTTGAAAAATTTGAAAACTAGCAAATAGTTTTTATATTTTAACCATATATATTGGCATATATGTGACCATTCTGTATTTTTTTGTACTTTCTATAAAACCAGTATCTCTTGGCCACTAAACAGAGAGCCTTTAATGTTTATTAGTGCTCTTAGTACATTCATTCATATATATGGCAATCTTCAATTTTTTTCTTATTCCTATTTTATTTTTTATTCTTTCCCAAAAATTAACAGTTTATGTCCTCATTAAAAATTTTGCTGGTGGAGTTTGTTGGTTTGAGATTTCAACATATGTGTCTTCTCACAGTGATCATTCTAAATAATTTAATACATATTTAAAAATTTAAGACATATAATTAAGCTCATATTTTTCTAGCAATTTCAAGCCATGTGTGTTTGTGTATGTGTGCATGTGTGAGGGTGCATGCATGGAAGAGAGCAGGGCATAGTTCACCTTTTCAAATATTATCTATTAGATTAGGCAGTAATTCCTAAGAAACAAATGCCATTATTTTGTTCTAGGCATTAACATTTACTGAATAATTTGAGCTCATTAATGACTACCTTGTCAATTTTATACCAGATGAAGTAAACTATTAAATGTCCTTTGATGAATAATTTGTGTTCTGAAATCATTCATTCCCACTTTAAACTAAATATTATTTTAAACTACTGCAGGGATCGTTTAAATGTTATATATATTTTAAATGATATAATATTTGAAATGTAGTATGCAATTTATCTATTATGCTCAGTATATATATTGTTATATAATTTTGGAAGCTTTAAAATTATTAATTTTAAAATAATGCTTACCATGGTGTGTCAGATTTATTATTTACGTGCAAGCTTTATTTTTGTTCATTTCATGTTTTTAAAATTAAAATGTGTAATCTAATAATGGAATCTACATGTTTTGAATCACAAATAGACACCAAAGCAGATGCAAATACAGGCACACTATGATGAGGATTACACTTTGGCAGTAATTTTAGATATTGAGGAACAAACCACACAAACATTATTAAAGAATAACATTTATCCTCTGGTTGTAGTTTTTCAAAAAGCTACCCAGGATTTATTGTAAAGTTGTGAGAAAAGTTGACAATATTCCTATGGTTGACAATTTGGGGTTGAAAGAAAAATAAGGATGCATTAATGCTTAAAGCTTTCCAGAGAAATGCAATTGTTAGCAATATGTATATTCTTGCCAAGATGCAAATGGTGTGAGTCATCTTGTGTAATGACTGATGTATTGCTTTGGCAGACAGATATTACCCAACCTAAAACTGGAAGCACTGAAGTCCTTGGCAGTGACAGCTGTGTTTTCATATAGAATACTTTGAGGTTAGGAGGTATGATTCAGACAATAGGAAACAGACCTAATAAATGCTAGGATCCTCTTCTTCATGACATAAGGCTTACAGATTTTGTAGAATGAAGCTCAACTCAAAGATGTATTTTTGAAGTATGTATTATTCCAGTTGTTTAAACGTATATACATAAAAAACTAGTGAAAGCACATATTTGTAACAGAAAAGACTTAACCTAATGCCACCAATTTTGTCCTTTGTAGAAATATAAATCCCTCATGAAGCCATTACGTTGTACTTTACAACTAGCATACGAAATATGAAAATAGTAATATAAAAATGACAGGCTAAAGGACAGACAGGTTCAATGTTTTGGAAAATTACCATTTGTGTGTGTGTGTGTGTGTGTACATATATAATTTTGTAAATTGTATCTTGGTGCTGTGGTAAGTTAGCAATGGCCTTTGCAGATGGAGCAGGTGACACAGATTTGAAGCTTTTTTTAGAGATGGAGAAAAATATTTTCAGTTTAAAGTGAATGTCATTGTAAATTATTTATGTCATATCTATATATTAATATTTTAAAAACTGAAAAAGTTTATGAAGAAACCACTAAAAATGTCTCTTAAATTTAAAATATATATTGATTCCAAGTCAAATATTGTAAGCAATTGAAATAAGTATTTTATAGAATCTTAGAATATGTAAGACCATGAGTTTTATCTGACTCAGAATGGAAAAGTTTTCCTGTAAGTTGATATTCTTTTCAACACTATTCCAAAACTGAATACAACTCCACATTTTTCTTGTAATATTAATTTGCTTTGGTGAGGGATCAACAACATACACACACACACACACACACAGAGCCAGTAAGTTTAAGGTTAACAAAGATAGTAGTTTAATCTTCATTTTCAGAGAATCTGTCTGAGCACTTGGTTTATTCAATGGGGTTTCAGATATATTTTACTGACTTCGTTCTCACAAATAATTATATGAAATTGAAATACAATCCATGATAAAAAATGTTTGAATGTTTGAATTTTGAATATCCAAGATTGAGAGAATTTAGAATTGTTAGAGATTTTAGAATGATGTTCAAAATTAAGAGAATTTTGAATAAACATAAAGGGATTTAAAATGCCTCTTCTAAAAATGTAACCAGATAATTAATTTAAAACTGAAGAAAGATAGTCCTTCAAAGTAAAGAAACAAGATTATTGATCATATAAATGGTTTCAGACTAGAAATCAGCACATTTCATCCAGAATATAATGTATTTGCTGAGTGCCTCTGAGTGAATTATTTACTTATTTTATTTTTCAATTATTTGCTGTGGAATGAACTAGAGGCTGGAAAGGGGAGGAAGAGCAGAAAGGTAGAGAGAGGTTGGTTAAAGGTTACAAAATTACAGCTAGATAGGAGAAATAAGTTCTAGTATGTTCTAGCACTGTAGGGTGACTATAGACAACAATATAATTTATATTTTTAAATAGCTACAGGAGAGGATTTTGAATGTTCCCAACACACACAAAAAAATGATAAATGTTTGAGGTGATGGATATGCTAATAACCCTGATTTGATCACTATACATTGTATGTATCAAAATATCACTATGTAGGCCAGGCACAGTGGCTCATGCCTGTGATCCTAACTCTTTGGGAGGCCGAGGCAGGCAGATCACCTAAGGTCAGGAGTTCAAGACCAGCCTGGCCAACATGGTGAAACCCTGTCTCTACTAAAAATAGAAAAATTAGCCAGGCATGATGACAGGTGCCTGTAATTCCAGCTACTCAGGAGGCTGAGACGGGAGAATTGCTTAAACCTGGAAGACCGCAGCTGCAGTGAGCTGAGATCTCACCACTGCACTTCAGCCTGGGTGACTAAGCGAGACTCCGCCTCACAAAAAAATCACTATGTACCCCATAAATATGTACAATTATTATGTGTCCAATTTTTAAGTTTTAAAATGTTTCTTCTTTTCTTCTCATGATGCTTTAGGGCACTGGTCTTGGAACTTTTCCGTGCATAAGGATCACTGTCAGGGTTTCTTAAAGGACAGATTTCTAGGTACCATACCTGGAGATTCTGATTCAGTAGGGAGATTTGGGATGAGGCCTGTCGGTCTAACAAGTCCTCAGATGTCAAATGTCAGGGGCCCATATTTGAGAATCATCACTCTAAGGCAGTGATTACAATTCCAGGTACACTAGAAATTTCAAAAGAAAACAGCGGGCCAGGGAAATGGCAATGAGAAACAGGAGTTAACTGAACCAGCTGCCACTGGCCAAAGGTAGAACAATTTATACAATACAATAAAGTAGTGTTGGATTATAACCCAAAGTATAAAATAAATTTTAATGAATCCATAATGATATGAATGATTAAATAAGTAAATGATTGGAGGAAAATAGACAAATCTCTGCAGTATTCCAAATATTTTATGTAAATACTCTATCCTCAAGGAGATGAAGCATAATTCCCCACTCCTTAAATGTGGGTTGCACATAGTGACTTCTTTCCCAAGAATGCAGTGTGAAAAATAGGAAGGAAAACATTAACTTACAGTGGAGAAAACTAACAAATACTACCTCTGCTGAGTGATCAACTTTAACATCAAAAGTGATGTTACACAGTGTATAACCTTGCTATCATGTGATGACAATGGCACTTTACCTCTGTGATCTTTCTCTTAAAATCCCATAACGCTAATCTAATCGTGAGGAAAAAATCAGACGAGTTCTAACTGAAAGACATTCTAAAAACACTTGACTCCTCAAAGCTGTCAAGTTTATCCCAAGAAGGAAAAGTCTGAGAAACTGTCAGAGCCAAGTGGAACTTAAGCAGACACAATGACTGCAAAAAAAAAAAAAAAAAAAAACTTAACTAAAGAAATATGAATAAATCTGTGCTTTAATTACTAATAATGTATCTATAATGGTTCCTTAATCCTGATAAATATACTGTAGTAATGTAACAGGTAAACAGTAAGGAAATCTAGATGTGAGATATATCAAATAATTAAGATATCTTCACAACTTCTCTATACATCTAAACAATTATCAAATAAAAAGTTTATTGACAGAAAAAGCAGGAAGGATTGATATGGTTAAGCAATTGAGAGACTGGGAGAAGGAGGTTTCCATGTAATTTTCTAGTCATTTTTGTTATCATTAAAAGAGAGTTCTGGATGCACATGCAAACACATACACAGAGGGAGAGAGAGAAAGAGAGAGAGAAAGAGGTGGGTAAGTCCAATTGGGCTATTTTATTTTATTTTATTTTATTGGCTGCTTCACCTAAATGCAGTCTCTACCCCAAGGAGACACCTCAATAGTTACTTAGGTGACTACCAACTACCCTAGTTTTCACTTAGGTGTTGAAACCTTCCTTATTGAACCTCTAAGTTTTTAAGAAACTGACCCCCTTTGGTACAAAGAATGGGGCATGTGACTGAGACCTAAAATAATTATTTGAATTTCGTAATCGGTGCCATATGTATTGATAAGCGTAGGATTCCATTCAGCTAATCCACCCGAGCAAGGCTAGTGGTGGAGGTTTTTGGAGAACAAATTCTACTGAATGGTATAGTACACAGACGTAAAATCTGGAAACACTGTTGCCATTTTCCCTTTAGACATGGAGTCCAGGCTTTGGATAAAGCTGACACCACCACTGACCACAGAAAAGAAAAGGCTTTGTAATTACCTGGAATAATCAATCCATGTTATTGTTTAACTAAAGTTTCCACTAGAATTTCTACTACTTGTGACTAGAAACACTGTAACTGATCAATGTCAAAGTATATTCCACAATAAGCATATATCAACTGAAGGAATTTTTAAATACATATGCAATAATTTGAAAAGGTTCTTTTTAAAAAGAATAACAAGTAATGTGGCATTTTATTCATCTAGGTAAAAACGCATAAAAAAGCAGCTACAAGACAACATGGAAATAAACTTGTTATGGCAATTTTGTGACTCATGAGATTTTATTGGCTGAGCTGCAAATAAATACTATACATCATTTTCCTTTATCCTTTTAATTTTTAAGCATAAAGTTTCAAACCTTTTCATTGACCTGTTAACTGTTTAAATCTATATTATCTTGAGAAAACTGAAAAACAATTTTAAATGTTTTGATAATATTCTTAAAATTAATGACAGAATTTATATAATAGTGACTAATTTCTAAATAAATCATTGGCTAATTTCTAAATAAAAGTAAACCATATTTTAAAATATTTTCCACTTAGCTTCTATATCCAGAAATTATGGAAAAATGTATTAGTAAAAATAGCAAAGGCAACATTATAAATGATTTGTGAGTGTGCCTAAGATGATATATTAAATAATATGAATTTTTCTATCATGAGAAAATATTTTTGTGGCGGGTATCATTAACTGAGAATGATTCAAGGTGTCCTTATATGACTTGGGGACCTTGGGGAAAAAGAGTATTGATGCATATTAGTCCCTGAGGACAATGAATTTAATTAAGCTTCAAGTAAAAATGGCCTCAACCGAAGTGCAAGCAGCGCTAAGTGAAATCAAACTTACAAGTTCCAGATACAAACACTGAAGTTCATGTAGGACACTGCAAAATACCTCTCTCCAAGAAACTTTTGAAAATATGAAGTGATACATTCCTAGGACTGTTTGAAAATGTAGGCTTTGCACATACTTTCCCTTGGAGGAAACAGGAAATTACAACAGCGCTAGATGCACCTCCCTCTCCTGGCGAGGTTTGGTATTAGAAGAAGTGGCTTTCCTCTCTGATTTTTCATCTTGGTGCTTTTTGGAGGTCTATCTGTTACTTTCATTGGGAGAGTCAGGCACAGTTTATCAGTGGCTGACACAGACATATATGGCATGATTTATAGGGTTCTGGTGCTCTACGGTCTCCTGTATTGAGCTCATGTTTGGAACTGCCAAGAAGCAAATATAGCCATTTCTTTTTCAGTGATAAACTGATATAGCCATTTGTTTTTCATTCAATTTTGCAGCTTCGATTCAGATTTCAGCACTCCAAGAAGGAGAGTGACAACTATGACAAGTGTTTCAGGTACGTTTTAATGTGCACTAAAGAGCATCGCTGTGTCCCGTAAGGATAACATTGGCTTTTAGCATCATCTCCTTTACTTTGACTGTCACGCTAATGATGGAAGATAAAAGCTTAATACATTATCCCACTTTACAGTCTCATATCATTAAAAAAAAGCATAATGAAACGTTATTTTGTCTATTTTGTGGTAACTGCACTTAAACAGCCAAGAAAATTAAGTGCACTTCAGTTTAATCCTCTCGTCAAAAATATTATAACAAGCAGTGCTTGATCAATTACTTACCACTTGACCTTGAAGTACTAATTATCAAACTCTTTAGTGTCACTCCTGAGAGTAATGAGGCTTTGCCATTCATTCTTCAACAATTCGCACCACCCTAATATTTTAATGAAATAAATAACAATATAGGCTGTCTATTGTTTCATTGATTTATGTGTTCTTCAGATAGATAGATAGATAGATAGATAGATAGATAGATAGATAGATAATATATTTGGTATATTAAAATCCATGACTCAGATATAAAAATCACTACAAGAGATGGCTATTTCGTTCACTGTATGCAACTCCATTTGTCACAAGTTAGTTTTCGATACTGATAGTTTGATAAGAATCTCTAAATAAGCTTTTCTTTAGCAATTTTTAAAATATCAAATTTTTTATTAATTTTTAGAACTAGAAGAATGTGGAAATAAAAATTTCAAGAATATTCCTCTTACTATTTTCTCAACTTATAGCACCCAGCAGGTTACAAGAGTACGTACGAGTATTGCAGAAAAAAACACACTGGCTTTTGAAATTTTCGAACACTTGTAGATAATGTTCTGGATATCGGATGGTTTTCAGTTTGCTCTTTCCTTTTTTTATCAATTCGGTGGCATTTCAGTAAGTGATCATGAAATTTTTGCTAATTTTCAAAATGTTAAAAATAACTTTATGGTTGCTACTTTCCTTCCTCAGTGACACTCCACCCAGGGACACCAACTGTCTCTTCATCCTTACAGATGAAATCCTCCTTAAATTTTTACATCTATGTGTATATGTGTATGTGCCTCAATGCATATCTCTGTGGTGTGTTTTTGTTTGTCTTTAGAGTAGTCTAAAAGGATAAGATCTTTGGTCTGCCTATTTTTGTTCCTTTTCTTTCCTGAAAAAAAAAATAGATTTCTTCGCTTTAATTGTATTATGCCTATGTGTGGCGGTTGCTTAGAGGAGGGATTTAAAAGTGGACAGTTTGCTTGGAAATGGGGTGAAGCTTGAGGGCACTCAATTTGTTGAGTGTCTTAAAGGTATTATTACTAGAATGCACTTTAATTTTTATTTACATTGTGCACTTATTTAAATAGCTTAAAACAACATTCAGACACAAGCTGCATGTTCGTTTATTGTTCCTTCAAGGGTAGCTCTAAAACCTCCTCGGAAGCCGCCCCTCAGCATCTCTACTGCTTAGTCGTGAAAGGATTCAGATTGTGGGCTGGCAGTGATTGTGCTGACCTGTGAGTCTCACTCATTCGCCTTTCAGGGGCTAGAGAAAATCTTTCTGCCCTGGCCTTTGAGGGAAAGACCTGGCAGTTTTCTGACCTTGATTACTCCAGGGACAGCCCGTCTCTCACTGTTCTGAAAGACATTGCATTGCCCTAAGCCCTTTTTATCTCTGTCATATGCAACGTGATCCCCGTTAAAATGTGGCAGGTTTAATATTGATCTTCTCCTTGAGGATTTAGTTCTGTTCATGTCAGATGTAGATTTAAAAATTTATAGATACTGAACGTGCCGAATAACTAACACCACGACTCGATTCTAAGTATATAAAAGTGCTTACAAGACCTTAATAAAGAGTGGTTGCCTTCAGTTTAGTCTTAGCTCTGCCATTGAAGTCTTGCTTCCTGAATATATTGTAGATATATAGAGAACAAATCTGACTTTGCCTTGAAAAAGGTACTGAGAGATTTGGCCAAGAAATTCTCACTTGTCTGTTTGATAGTCCATGAGTGCCCTCCACAGGATACTATGCAGAATTTTTTCTCTATATTGTCTCTGTTTAATTTTCTTGAGTGTTCTGTCTTGGATCATTTCTATATTAGAGAAAATTCATAAAGGCTTGAAAAGAAATTAAATTCCTTGATCTAATTTAGTGAATTTAGTGAATCATTTAAGTTAGGAAGCAATGTCAATACTAGCCTAACCCTCACTCGTGCTGTATATCGTCCTGCTGCATTCAATTGCTTGATAAGAAGCTTCTGAAAAATGCTATTTGGTTCTTAAACAACAGGTAATGGATTTTTAATAGTTTTTTTTTTTCTCAGCTGTTCTTTCTGTAGGAAATTGAATTAAGGGCACACTTGTTGGCAATTACTCTTGTTACTTCATGGTATTTGTTTGAAACTAGTACTTAAGAAATCCACAGCAATATTTATACTTTTCTAGATGATTCATGCTGAGCACTCTGCTTAAATTCCTCATGAAATAGAGAGACCTCCTCCTTACTTTTTTGAGGGATATCACGGGATAGAACTTAACCAAGGGACAGCAAAGATTCCACTATGTCTATATTCACTCGTTTTGAAACTAAGAAACTGAAGTGGACAAGAAATCTTTACTAGAATAAATCAAATAAATAAATAACGCCCACAATAGAGAAAAATTCCTCTGTAACAACTAGTTATTGCTTTGTCATTTTTTTAGTGTCAGTCCTGGGGAGAGTAAGCTGAGAGATGTGTCAGAGAAATCAAAGCAAAGAGAACCCAGTATTTCAATCAAAATGACTTTCTCAAAATAATCACAGAGAGTATACTGTCGTTTTAAGAACAGATGCTGAACAGTTAAAACCTTATCCCTCTAAATACGAAAGAAAAGGAAAGCTTTCTAGCAACAAAAATGCTGGGCTGACATGCCGCTATGTAAAACATAAGGCAGGCCAGCTTGGGTTGACATACTGTGTGAAACACAAGGCAGACCAGTAGAGCTCTGCTGTCAATGGTTGAGCGTAGACACGCCTGAGGAGCAACAATGCAGAGTATCCTGACACCCAGGGGTGCTCCCTGAGTCCTTGATGAAGTCTACTGTTTTATGATTGGAGCCACAAATGACACACTAGGGCCTGAAGGAAGAGGATCACTTGTTCTACTTTACCTCCATTGGCTAAAACACACACACACACAAACACACACACACACACACACAAAATCTACTTGATATTGAAACATATTAATTATCCATAAATTGAATTTCCTAACTATAAAAAGAAACAAGTCAAAAATAGTAAGAAAGCTGATCAGTGGGAAAAATAATGAACTCTTCCATGAACAATATGCATGCCATTAGAAGCATCTTCAAAAAGATAACTTAAGAATTGTGTGTTTCAACTGATTTCACAATGGCTGCTGGAATCAGTCTATAAACTGTTTTTAAGAAATTTGAGGAGGTTAGCTGTGTCCCATAAGTATTTGTAGTATAAGAAAGCACATTTCTAAGCTATTAGAGACTTTTGTGTTTTGCAACTACACCATTTGAAACAGGTGTCTGTCAAGGATACTGTAGATGGGGAAGAGAAGTCTGGAAGATATTGCAGGATAATCTGTAAGAATTAGGACTGGAGGTTGCTTAACATCACCTCTGCCCACCAACTATTGACTTAAACTCAGCCAGATGTACCCACCCCATCATGCCTGCAGGGGGTTAGGGAGTGAGCTGGTAAATTTCTTACTTATTTTTGTGTGCCCAGGAGGAAGGAACAATATGGTGACTGTGTAACATGTTCCCTGTCCTATTTTCCTCTACAGGATAAATATCTAAGTACATTCTAAGCACGTTGCATTTACTTTGGGCCACTTTTCCCAGTATCATAGAAATCATCATTACTTCCTTTTTTAAACACTCATTTAATAATTTTTTCTCAATATTTTATAATGTTAGCACTTACATTTTACAATTGACCATCTTTTCTTCTTCCTTTTATTTCAAAACCTTTATCTCATAGGTCATGATTTTGAGGTCATTTCCAAAGAAACAAAGCTTTGATAAAACATATTAAAGTTCAATGTGGGATACTTCGCTTATTTGGACAGGGGAGTCAAAAAGAAGCCCTTTAAGACACTTACTGAGAATTGAATACTCAGACATTTATCCCAATTTTATAATAATGAGATAAAGCAAAAGAAATCCTTGTTAGCTTAATAGAAAAATCATCACCAGAGAGAATTCTGTTGGCTTTGAGCTTTGCAGCAAGGCATGTTTATTGCTTGATTAAATATTAATATGATTAGAGGTTATGCTCTTTGGTAAAATCCCATTAGTAATACACGGTGGAGTAAAAAACACTCAACTTCAGCATTTTTTTTGTAATATGTTTAAAACTATATGACCAATGGCTGAAAAAGAAAAACTTGAGCTTACTTGCATGGAGCATCCACAGACCAGATTCTGCCATGATCCAGTAACACCACAGTCAACGTTTAGTATACCAGAGACACAAAGAGTTTCATTCTCCTGACAGTCTAGACTGTACAAAACTATATTTCAAACCTGAGTAGATCAAATTGCAGTTAAGTAAGTACATGTGTCTGCATTAACTCGTCAACCATTACGATTGTACAGACTAATTAGGTAGAGTTGAATTTCAGTCTATCGTAAACTGATGATTAAATGGTAAGAAGGAAAAATCTGAAGAACTGGCTCTATTAGTAACTCATCATGTGAACACAGATAGGTGACTGAGGTTTTTTTTTTTTTTTTTTTTTTTTTTTTTTTTGAGACGGAGTCTCGCTCTGTCGCCCAGGCTGGAGTGCAGTGGCGAGATCTCGGCTCACTGCAAGCTCCGCCTCCCGGGTTCCCGCCATTCTCCTGCCTCAGCCTCCTGAGTAGCTGGGACTGCAGGCGCCCGCCACCGCGCCCGGCTAATTTTTTTTGTATTTTTAATAGAGACGGGGTTTCACCGTGGTCTCGATCTCCTGACCTTGTGATCCGCCCGCCTCGGCCTCCCAAAGTGCTGGGATTACAGTGACTGAGGTTCTTGATACCTCTATTTCTCCATGTTGAATTTCTGTATGATACCAACCTTGGACCTGAGAGTTTTAGGATAATTTTAATAAAGACTATGCCACTCAAAATGGGTGAAGGTTCAAGTAGGAAATATGGAAAAATTCAGTACTAACTGCACAAATAGTGTAAAGGCTGCTTGTCCATGATGTCACTGATGTTTTCCATAAAACCAAAATATAAATTTAGCAACACTGAATTATTATTAAAGACATGGGAAGCAATTAAGAGCTCAGCTGTAATCGTAGGCTACTTTCTGGCTCTGCTTTCATACAGTGGAGGCGCTGTATGAATGGAGAATTTCTCAAATGGATATTTAAGTTGCTGTTGTAAAAAATGTTACTAGTCTATATTTTGTTTAGGAACTTATTTTTTATGAAATTTTCTACTTGAATAATCACTTTTGAATTTTAATTCCTTTCTGAGAAATTTCCGCTAATATCATTTGTCTTTTGTTATTGTTGTTGTTGTTTGGTTGGTTGTTGTTTTTTGTTTGTTTTTTCCTGTTTTTTTGTTTTGTTTGTTTGTTTGTTTTTTGTTTTTTGAGAGATAGTCTCATTCTGCCGCCTAGGCTGAAGTGCAGTGGTGCAGTCGCCATTCACTGCAGCCTCAAACACCTTGGCCCAAGCAATCCCTCAGCCTCAGCCTTCCAAGTAGCTAGGACTGCAGGCACGTGCCTCCATGCTGGCTAAATTTTTAAGTTTTATTTTTAGTAGAGACAAAGTCTCGCAATGCTGCTCAGGAGGCTCTCAAACTCTTAAGCTCAAGCAACCTTCCCACCTTGGTCTCCCAAAGTGCTGGCATTACAAGCATGAGCAACCATGCCAGGCCTCTTTTAAAAAATTGTCCTGATATCTTAATTTGATTGGAAATACCACTTGTGTTTTTGAATCAAATGAGTATGGGTGAAATTGGGATGGTGTTGTTACTTAGGCTATTAATAAGATAAAATTCCATTACTGGTGCTCCCACAAGCAAGAATCTGGGGATTGAAATTAACAAGATAGGCCATTGTGTTAAAACAAGATCTAATTCAATTAAAATTGATACTTTTTTCTAAATTGCATAAGGGAATACTGCGTTTTACACAGAAACTCTGCATCACACTTAAATCCCATTGGAATGATTCATATCACACCTTGTAACATGTTGCTCTTTCAAAGGGGGCTTATGACTCCGTAAAGGAGCTGACTGGCAGTCCTTAAGACTTCTTGCTTACATGTATCATAACACAGGCATCCACTGTGCAAATTTCCCCACAAACCCGGCATTTATGTGTGAACTACACGCATCCTGAACTGATGAAAACAGGGTATTTGTTGCACTCGGTTTCCAGGGAAATGACACTTTACGGGATCCCCACTTATGCCGTTCCATGCGAAGCTGCCTCCGAATCGCCTTCAAAGAGCACTTGTCTCCACCTGTGAGCTGAAGCGAAAGTGCTGTGATGGCAGCTGCTAATGAGCTGCCTCGCCTCCATCAGGGCAGGTCTAAATTTACTTCCACTGTCCCCCTGGGGAACTGTCAACCAGGAATATGAGTGAGAGCAGAAGCAATGATTGCCCCTTTCCGGGAGCATGGCACTCTCTCTAACACAGTCGCTAATTTGATAGTTACAATAAAGGATGGATAGTTACGGGGGAAAATCCGTGTACATTTGCCGGTACTGCAATGTCAGCTAAGCATTTGCTTCCTAACTTTTTCAGTGGCAGCTTCTTCCTGACATGCTCTCTGCAGGTGGCCGTGATTCTTCGTCTTGTCCGCTGTGCTCGTTCCTAATTGCAGTTCCACTTAAGTGTCCCTTCTTCTGAGGCTTGTGTTCCCTTGTTCCCAATCTGCAATTGACAATGAAGAATTTTAACAGAAGCTACTGGGAACATGAAAACATATTTTGAGATCCATCATTAAGGACAATTTTTGCTCTGGCAATATTCATTAGTCGGCCACTGCCATGAATGTAATGGCAGGTGCCCTCCGTTCACTGGGTGACACGCTGAGTTCATTACTGCAAAGCAGAGCCACATGTAAGTTAGGCTGAGAATTCCAGATTCTGAGGACAATTAGATCAATTCTGCTGAGACTGGAGCAAATTAGTGAATGAGCATATGTTCCTGGATTCATATTTTGGGGACTGTTATAATCCGTTTGCAAGTATATTTCAAAATAATGTAAGGAAAGAGCAATAGAATTTTAACGAAGAACACTAATAGAGGAAGCATTGTGCGCCACCGCCTAAACTTACAGCAGGTGGAACAATTGGCGTCCCTTGAATTGTCCCCTCATTTACATATACGCAAGGATTCCGCTAACTGAACTTACTGTCTCTCACAGAAGAATATGTCATGTAGTTGGCTATGGCTGATACTATTCAATTAAGAGAAAGTGGTGGTGACACTTAGATCATTCAGCCTTCCAGAACTGATTCGCTTCTTAAGGAAATCTTGAAGGGAGAAGCAGAGCATATTACATGATAGAAAATCATAAAGGGTGGGTGGGAGATAACGTGGGGTTCTGTGTGTGTCTCTATGTGTGTGCACCTGCACAATTGTGTGCAGAATGTTCATGTGCAGAAAGCTGCCATAAATTACAATGACAAATATATTTATTTCCAATATAACTGATAATAATCCTGGTAGCAGCATAGCCAGACTAATAGAAATGGAAGCAGACAGGAATATATCTGAAAGACTAGAAGGTGAATGAAATGAGAATCCCTAAATTATAGTTAAAAAAAAAAAAAAAAGATCTTGCAAAGGCAAAAAAAGTAATCGTTTGTGGAGAGAGGAAAAAATATTCCAAAGAGTGGTATCATTGCTTCTCCTCTTCCAAACTTTATGTTCCTTCCATTGCCAGTGTCACATTTAGGAAGACATTACAAGTCTTTCTCCTTAAAAGAGGATATAAAGAAGCCCAGTGAGGCGCATGATTGAGGACCTCTTGATGATGGCTGAATCACTGATGACTTTTAGAAGAATTAAAGCTCATGTCTGGAAGTGAAGTTCCTTCTGAGGAAAACCAGGTAAGAACTCACTACTATTTCCCTAAGTGTATAAGATAAAGGATTCACATAAATGGAATTTTGAAGAGACAGGGAATTTGACCTCCACAAGAATTGTTGTGTAGATATTTGTCACACATTTTTCAATAGACTGTGAGCAACAGATATCATCTTTTCTCTGCATATCACTCTTTTCTCTATTTGTGTGTGTGTGTGTCAAACATGCTTAGGTTTCTAGACAGAAAATTTGTTTTCCCCTCCCCTGTACCCTTAGGGGACCTTTCCTTGCTTCTTATTTGAATCTTTTCTTTCTATATAGCTTCATTTCTACCCAAGAGTGCACAATCTTGAGAGAAATCGATCATGTGCCTATTGATCCAACTGCCCAAAAGGAAAATAAGTAAACAAACAAATAATGTGTCTCTACTGAGTGCTCCAAAGGAGCCAGAAATGTTATTCTTAGACAAATCCTCACCAAAAGGAAGAGATTGTGGTCAAACAGAATGTATTCGAACGAATGAATGTAATAGCAGGTGCCCTCTGTTCACTGGGTGTGTGTCTGAGTGCCATGGAAAATTTTAGCTTCCATGTGAATTACTGATTAAATGTTTGCCATTAAACCAATTTGCACTCAGATAATTCTACCGTAAGGATATCTGCCCTATGTATCTATTATCCTCCAAAATGCCAACAGAGTTAAACTGGACAATTACAGTGTCCTCCAAGAAAGAAACACCTAGGGAATTTTTTTAAGAGCAAACTACCCCTGCTGTTACTTATATTCATGTCTGTTTGTTCCTATCCAAAAACTGAAAGACATTTCCGGGTAGGAAAATTGTATTCACTGTTAGTATCTGGAGAAATAGGTGCCAAAGGAAAACTTGATCATGAGAATGTAACAGGAAAGGAAGTGGAGAGTATTATGGCATTAAAAATGATAACATCCAGTAAATAGCTCCATCTATACAAATGACTCTCTTTTCTGTAAGTGCCTACATTCAAGGGCATCTGAGTTTCTAAGAACTGAGGGTGGCTGTGGATTTTTGATAATGCTTCTATCCTTCTGGTGGAGCCAAACAAGTAACTTACTACACTGTAGCAGAAAGATTCCCAAAGATCAGAAATTTTCAATAGTTGTGAAAGCCTTCTCTGCCGTCTTTTCAGCTGGAACACCATCACGGCTGTGTCTGGATGGCTTTCCTTTCCTCTCGAGGGGTGTCCAGTCTTTTGGCTTCCCTGGGCCCCACTGGAAGAATTGTCTTGAGTCACACATGACATACAGTAACACTAATGATAGCTGATGAACTAAAAAAAAAAAAAAAAAAATTGCAAGAAATTCTCATAATGTTTTAAGATTTCTCATAATGTTTTAAATTTTCTCATAATGTTTAAGAAAGTTTACAAATTTGTGTTGGGCCACATTCAAAGCCGTTTTGGGCCTCATGCAGCCCTCAGGCTGTGGGTTGGACAAGCTTGGTCTAGAGATGATCAGGATGCCTAGTTTACCTGGTAACCTGGTTCCTTTCTCTTCATCTGCCAACTCAGGGATCCCCAGGGCTGGGTCCTTCCCTACTTCAATTACCATAACAGTTTCTAAGTGGTGGACCCAAGGGCTAAACTAAACCGCAGACTCATTTGTGTGCTCTTGGATTCAAAGAGCCAGTTTTTTTTTTTTTTTTTTTTTAAACAAAGTCAGTTTTAAAAATTAAGAAACTTGATATAAAAGCTGAGTTTTCAACTATTTTGAAGTAACTCGAGAAGCTAGAGCAACAATGAGCCTGCAGTATCTCCAGACGGGTCCTATACTTGGATGTAGCAAAATCCACATGGTTACCAGTTATCCAATATAATTCCCAGTTCAGTGATTTAAGTCACCTGACTGATTGTTAAGGCATTTCAATTTTGGGCTCTTGCACTTCTTGATCTTCTTGCTTAACAAGCTTATGGATTAACTTAGTTTTCACTTTTAAAAAATGTATATCTGGACTAGAGCACACATTATTTTATCAACTAAAATTTGCTTTAGTTCTGTATTACAGTGGATTTGTTTTCAAAAAACAATTTCTCCAAGAATTATGGAATAAAAATATTGTTCTAAATTTCTTTTTTAAAAATACCTTCAAGTGGGGCCTGGCGTGGTGTCTCATGCCTGTAATCCCAGCACTTTGGAAGGCCAAGGTGGGTGGATCACGAACGAGGTCAGGAGTTCAAGATCAGCCTGGCCAAGATGGTGAAATCCCGCCTCTACTAAAAATACAAAAAATTAGCCGGACAAAGTGGTAGGTGCCTGTAATTCCAGCTCCTCGGGAGGCAGAGGCAGAGAATTGTTTGAACCTGGGAGGCAGAGTTTGCAGTGAGCTGAGATAGCACCACTGTACTCCAGCCTGGGCAACAGAACGAGACTCCATCTCAAAAAGAAAAAAAACCTTCAAGTGAAAAGGAGAAAACTTAAATGTTTGTAATTCGTTTTATTACTTGCTAGAGTAAAATATATCCATTTAACGAATGCTTGTATTCTATAATTTTTAGTCTTTTCATACCAAAAGGCCTGCAGAAAGTTGAAATAACATTAGGAAATTATTACACTTTGAAGGACTGCATAATGAAAAGTAAAATGTGCATATTTATATGATATGGCATTTTTGGTATGGCAAAACTTTTACTGTTAACAGATACTAGAACTCTGTATCATTTATTTACATTAGCTATGGCATTTCGATTCCAATCTCACCACCTACTTACTCTACAAGTGTTTATAATGATACAGGTGGGTGAAGTTCAAAAACATGTATTGTGATCTTGCTAATAGCTCAATATATTATGTGTATCCTGGATTATAGAGAGATGATGAAGTCAGGTGAATTTAATATACACAAATCCACATTTTTTTGGTGGCAGCAAAAACAAAAAGAAAGACCTGCTTCCTCAGGTTACTTCCTTATAATAAAGTTAAAGTTTAAAACTGATCAGAAGCTGAATACTAGAATCGTTTTGTATTTTAAGTTTTTAATCAACTATTCCTTAGAGCCATTTTGTCCAGATTGCTCAAGCACGTATAATCGCGTCTTCTTCTGGCTCTTGACCTAAATAACAGTAACCTGTCTCATTTAAATATTGTTTGTTTATCAGTTTATCATAGGCTGATTGACAAAGATCCTATAGTAGGAATAGCCTAATATTCATTCTCCCTTTTTCAAAATTAAGCCAGAATCACAAATGGACATGATAATTTCTAGGGATTATAGGATTTTGGGTAATGCAGTTAATGTTTTTCAGGGAAATTGTGATTCTTAACCTTATCTGTGTTTACTTTATCCTTTTATCAGAGCAATGTGCACTGAAGTAATAAGTACTAAAAGAGTTAGGATAATGCTTACTCTTTCTGCTTACCCATTCTCACGTCTTGGCTGTGTTGCTGGTTTCTGAGGGATCTCAATGTATAATTTTTTTCTCTCTTGACCAGGCACTGAACTAATTGAGAACATTTAAAAAACAAAATGATAATAAAAGAGGGAAAGTATTACCTTCATCATCAGTAGTACTAGTTTGATGTATTAGCATTGTATGAGAGACCAGCGGACTCCAGGATTGAGTAAATTTAGCCACCTGACTTTAGGCAGGGTTGGCTATCCCTGGCAGGCAACTGGAACTGCAGAAAAGTCAAGAATGTTAAGTTTCTTTCTATAAAGGAGATGTACTTTAAGTCAAGCAGGCCCAGTTGTTTTGTTGTTGTTGTTGTTAATTTATCTACTTGAAAAAAAAATCACTCATTTCTTAAAGCAAAATGAAACTAAAAACATTACATCTTTGGACTTCCCTCCACCGGAATGAAAACATCAAGAGTGGGGAAAAGCATCCCTTTAAAAACAGGTTACATCCTAGGCTATGTGACTCTCCCCAAGTACACTAAAACTCCCTAAGGTGGGGGTCCGTATCCCCCTCATTCACTAACTCAGACACAATTATAGCAATGTGTTGGCAGAGAATAGGTGTCCCATAGTCATTCTCAGCAAATTCTAAGTTTATTTTCAGTCATATAATAGTTCCTACTCTTATTAATGAATGCAGAAAGAACAGTAGTCTTTTTTTTGTTTTTTGAGACGGAGTCTCACTCTGTCACTCAGGCTGGAGTGGAGTGGCATGATTTCAGCTCACTGCAACCTCTGTCCCCCGGATTCAAGTGATTCTCCCACCTCAGCCTCCCAAGTAGCTGGGATTAGAGATGCACACCACCATGCCCAGCTACTTTTTGTATTTTTTATTAGAGAGAGGGTTTCAACATGCTGGCCAGGCTGGTGTTGAACTCCTGACCTCAAGTGATCTGCCTGCCTCACCCTCCCAAAATGTTGGAATTACAGGTCTAAGCCACTGTGCCCAGCCAACAGTAGTCATTTTTAAGTCTTCAGGTAGCTGACAGTGGACGCTGTTAACTCCTGGGACTATTCTGTGGTGGTACACAAATTAGTTGGAGATGTAAATGGGTTGTTGTTTTGATACTGTCTCTGGAGAAGTTGTAAGGTAGAAAGTTCGTGGTTCTTACTCTTATTAATGAAGTTCGTGGGCAGCAGTAGCAATTGAGGGAGGAGTCAAGTAAGTAACTGCAGGAGGAGAAATGCTTGGGAAATACCTCCAAGAGATGTTTCTTATTCTAGCCATGACATGTAAGTACTTTTTGATGTCTAGCAATTCAACTCAAGAATGATGTTTCTCTCTTTTTCCAGACCAAGTTTCTACCTAGCAGTAAAGCCTGACTTCACTCTTAAATGCTGAAAGTATTAAATAGCTTTTGTTTCTCTCCTTTTATATTTATAAGTTTACATAGTCTATTTTATCAATGATATCTACTAAGACAATGAACAAATACTCTTTCAGGATAAGTACTAACTCCCGTCAACTACCAACTGAATTCAGTTGATTGCTAAACCTCTTGTAAAATATACAATTTGAACTTGATGTTTGCTAGTTAGTTCATTTACATTTGTGTCTTTGAATATTAAAGTTTGGTTTCATTGTAGAAATGACTACATTTCAGTAATAAGCAAAAATCCCTCAACAAGGAATATCCCCATTTGCATTCATTTAGATATTAATTTGGAACTATTGGTAGGGAAAAATACAAAGCTTTTAAAAAAATATTTTGCTACTTGTTTATCTGACATGTGGATTTGATTATACTCATGGGTTTTTTTTCTATTTTCTTGAGATTATACTGTCAAGTTAATTACTATAATTCAATTTTTTCAAATTTCTGTAGCTGATTATAATTTTTCAAGTTAGTATATAAGTCATTGTTGCTTTCGTTCAGGTTGATTTTACTCAACCTGTTTTGGGGTTGCCTTATCATTCTATATCTGATTTTTGTTTATTCTACTATTGAATCATTTTATTGTTTTCAAATATTTTATTTTTTAAATTATATTTAATATCAGAAAATGTATTTCCTAACTGGAACGTGTATTCACATAAATTTTATTTCCCCATTCCATTTACTTAGGGGATTAAAATATGAGAGGTATGACTTACAGGAATATTAAAAATGAATGGAACATTAACCTAATTTTAATATCTCTAGAGATCAGGAAAATGAGTACCAGGATACATTTACTCTTTAATGGAAGAAGCAAGACTAAAAACCAGGCATTTTCAGTTCTAGTTCAGCACTATTTCAAATACACTACTCCATAGCATGTAAATTATATCGTAACATAATAAAATTTTATTAACATGCTAACACAGTCTGTATCAGCAGTTAGCCTAAAGAATCTGGTTCCAAAATGATCTCCTTTGACTGCATGTCTCACATACAGGGCACACTGATGCAAGAGATGGCCCCCAAGGCCTTAGGAAGCTCTGTCAGTGTGACTTTCCAGGGTACAGACCCTCCAAGCTGGTTTCACAGGCTGGTGTTGAGTGTCAGTGGCTTTTCTAGGCACACAGTGTAAGCTGTTGGTGAATATACCTTTCTGGGGTCTGGAGGACCGTGGCCCTCTTCTCACAGCTCCACTAGGTAGTGCCCCAGTAGGGATTTAGTACTTATCCTGAAAGAGTATTCATTCATTGTCTTACTAGACATCATTGATAAAATAGACTATGTAAACTTTAGCTGTAAATATAAAAAAGAGAAACAAAAGCTATATTTGGGGGCTTCGACCCCACATTTCCCTTCCACACTGTCCTAGGAGAGATTCTCCATGAGGGCTCCACTCCCACAGCAAACTTCTGCCTGGACATCCACGCATTTCCATACATCCTTTGAAATCTAGGCAGAGGTTCCCAAACCTCAGTTCTTGACTTCTGTGCACCCATAGGCCCAATACCACATGTAAGCTGCCAAGGCTTGGGGCTTGCACCCTCTAAAGCAATGACCTGAGCTCTACATTGGCCCCTTTTAGCCATGGCAGGAGCAGCTGGGACACGGGGCACTAAGTCTCAAGTCTGCACACAGCAGAGAGGACATGGACCTAGCCTAGGAAACCATTTTTTCCTTCTGGGCCTCCGGGCCTGTAATTGGAGGGGCTGCTGTAAAGACCTCTGACATTCACTAGAGACATTTTCCCCATTGTCTTGGAAAATTAACATTTGGCTCCACATTACTTATGCAAATGTCTGCAGCTCGTTTGAATTTCTCCTCTGAAAATGGGGTTTTCTTTTCTATCCCATCATCAAGCTGCAAATTTTCTGAACTTTTTTGCTGTGCTTCCCTTTTAAACATAAGTTCCAATTCCAAATCATATCTTTGTGAATGAAAAAAACTGAATGATTTTAAGATCACTCAGGTCCCCCTTTGAACACTTTGCTGCTTAGAAATTTATTCTGCTAGGTACCCTAAATCATCTCAAGTTCAAAGTTCCACAAATCTCTAGTGCAGGAGCAAAACACTGCCAGTCTCTTTGGTAAAACACAGCAAGAATCACCTTTGCTCCAGTTCCCTATAAGTTCTTAATCTCCATCAGAGACCACTTCAGCCTAGATTTCATTACCCATATCACTATCAATATTTTGGTCAAAACCATTCAAGAGTCCCTAGGAAATTCCAAACTTTCCCACATCTTCCTGTCTTCTTCTGAACCTTCCAAACTGTTCCAACCTCTGCCTCTTACCCAGTTTCAGAATCACTTCCACATTTTTAGGTACCATTATAGCAGCACCCCGTTCCCTGCAGTACAAATTCACTACATTAGTCCATTCTCACACTGCTATGAAGAAACACCTGAGACTGGGTAATTTATAAAGAAAAGAGGTTTAATTGACTCAGAGTTTCCCATGGCTGGGAAGGCCTCAGGAAATGTACAATCATGGCAGAAGACACTTCTTCACAGAGTGGCAGGATAGAGAATGAGTGCAAGCAGGGAAATCCCAGACACTTATAAAACCATTAGATCTTGTGAGACTCACTCATTATCATGAGAATAGCATAGGAGAAACTACCCCCATGATCCGATTACCTCCACTTGGTTCTGCCCTTCACACGTGGGGATTATGACAATTCAAGGTGAGTTTTGGGTGGCGACACATAGCCAAACCACATCACACCTTTGCTTAATCTAATACTTCTCATTGGTAGTGCCTTCAGAGCACAATTCCTGAGTTATAGTTGTCCTTCTCAGGATATATAATATCAATTAATAAGTGTCTGCAATTACACGTTTATTCCTGAGATCATTTGATTGTCTTTTTCTCAGTTAGATCTTAAGTTTTATAAATGAAAGGAAGATTTTTTTCTTATTTGTTTTATACTTTCCCATTGAATCTCCAAAATCTTTTTTTTTTTTTTTTTTTTTTTTTTTTGAGACAGAGTCTTGCTCTGTCGCCCAGGCTGGAGCGCAGTGGCCGGATCTCGGCTCACTGCAAGCTCCCCCTCCCGGGTTTACGCCATTCTCCTGCCTCAGCCTCTCGAGTAGCTGGGACTACAGGCGCCCGCCACCTCGCCCGGCTAGGTTTTTTTTTTTTGTATTTTTTAGTAGAGACGGGGTTTCACTGTGTTAGCCAGGATGGTCTCGATCTCCTGACCTCGTGATCCACCCGTCTCGGCCTCCCAAAGTGCTGGGATTACAGGCTTGAGCCACCGCGCCCGGCCTGAATCTCCAAAATCTTATAGTGTATCTGGTTCATAGTAGGCATTTAACAAATGCTTAATGAATTTATTAGTGAAAAGTAAAATGTATTGCTAATTCATTAATTGCTGCACATGTTGCACAGCTGTGAAAATAGTGTTTTAAATCATTTAAAACATAAAATTAGATTTTTTTTCTAGTTTTTCTGTACTTTTTTACAAGTTTTGCTTTGTCTGAAACCTTTATACAAAAAGTAGGCCAAGGTAGTTGCTTCAAATCATTTTGGAAACTTGGCAGGATATAAATTGAACAAATAATAAATCAATAAAGTACTCATGCATTTGGTGAAATCCTACATGTACAAGGTAGAGAGGGAAATTTTATCTGTCTTATTGTAGATACTCTGGAAATCAATGAAGTTTTATACTTACAAAGTTTTTTTTAAAACTGAACCGCTGTTGATTTGTATTTAGCTAAGAGTCAAAAAACATGTAAAGTTTTCTTACTCCTTTGATTTTAAAATCTCTAGAGATCAGTAAAATAAGTACCAGAAGGAGTGCATGAAGTTTTTCATTTATCATTATTAAATTCTCCCTTACTAAATTCACCCTATTATAGATCCAACATGTCAAAATATTTTTTAGAACTTGATGATGAATGAAAGATCTAGAGTCCAGAGCACCATGGTGTCCTGAAAGAAGCTCATTTTGTGTTAACTTTAGGGCTTTGTCTGTCAGTGTGAACAGGCATTCTAAATTAAGCTGAAAATATGGCCATGATCCCTCTCATACTACTTAATGTATTTCTTTCATAGCACTTATCAAGCTTTCTTTGTGTGTGTAATACACATCCTACCTATCTCCCTTTCGTGTCCTCCACTGTTAGAGTAAAAATTTGTGTCTTACTCATACTTGCATGTCTGAACTGTTTATTTTAAAAGTGACTTATACATTATTGATTCAAAAAAATGTATTCATTTAATGACTTAAAAAGTAAGCTCTTACTCTGACTTAGAAACTATGGCATGTGCTTGATATATAAATGTGAATAAGTTACAGAATTAGAGATCAGGAATTCATAGTTATAGGGAGGTGGGAAGCACATGAAGCATTTTAAACCATACAACAGGGCAATTATAGCAATGAGCAAAGAATTTAAGTCAAATGTTCAATTAAATGGAAATAATTCCATCTGCCCATTTTCTCAATTATATTTAGTCCTGAATTCCTGGAATAGCAAAGGTTTGCACAAAGTATAGAAGCAATCTATCATCACTTTTCCACTTTATATGTAGCTCCTGATAAATATCTCCCCATTTAAAGAGAGATTTCCAATGTATCATATTATATTAATTATATTTTATTATATAATCATATTTATATTAATCGCTTTCTATTATATTAATTATATTGTAGTATAGTAATCATGTTATAGCATATTCATTATATTATATATCATTAGTGTTTGGGGATGCAATGAACCAGGACAAGAGATAAGAGTATGGAAGGAAAGAGATTCAAAATAGGTCTAGGTGATTTGCTAAGAATGACAGTGAGAAAGGAGGGGGAATTAAGGATAATTCCCATGTGTCCAGTTTCATTGACCAATGGTAATTCCAAGCACAGCTTACAATCCAGTGCAACAATGAGTTAAAATGAAGCATACATTAAAATACCCTAAGCTCTCAAGATGGTAATTGGGACGAATGAACCCCTCAATAGGTCACCACTGGTCTTGAAAGGCCTGCTACATTTCTTCTGATCTGTCTTGCAATTTCACTTCTTGTGAATGGCATGGCATGGAAAAAGTTTAAGAAGAAACTTCATGGAAAATTTATACACAATAAGTAAAAACAATTACTACTTTCCCAAATATCATGCCACAATAAATCTTTCCAAAAAGAAAAATCAACAGCATCTCTACATACCAATGGTGAATTACCTAAATAAGGAATCAGAAAGCAATCCCACTTATAATAGCTACCAAAAAAGCCCCTCAAAACCAAAGAAAAAACGAGGAATACATTTAATCAAGGAGGTGACATGTCTCTCCAATGAAAACTATAAAATATAGAGGAAAGAAATTGAAGAACACACAAGAATGGAACAATATCTCATTTTCATGTATTGAAAGAATTAATGTTGTTAAAATGCCCATACTATCCAAAGTTATCTACAGATTTAATATAATTCATATCGAAAGGCCAGTGACATACATTCTTCACAGGAATTATTTTCAATTTGTAATATTTGTATAGAACCACAAAACCACCCAAATAGTCAAAGCAATATTGAGCAAAAACAAACAAATGAAAAAGCAAAACTGGAGGTATCACACTACCTGACTTCAAAGAAAAAAAAATACTGCAAAACTGTAATAACCAAAACAAAACGGTACTGGCATAAAAACAGGCATATGGGCCAATGAAACAGAATAGGGATCCCAGAAATAAATCCACACTTCTACAGGAAATTGATTTTCACCAAAGGTGCCAAGTACATACAATGGGGACAGGAGAGCTTCCTCAATAAATGGTGCTGTGAAAGTTGGATATCCACAGGCAAAAGAATGAAATTAGTCACTTATCTCTCGCCATATATAAAAATTAACTCAAAATACATTAAAGATCTAAATGCAACACCTAAAACAAAACAAAAAAAAAAACACGAAAAAATCTTAATGACATTAGTCTAGGCCAGGACTTTTTGGAGAAAACATCAAAAGCACGAGCAACTAAAGCAAATATAGACAAATGAGATTACATCAATTTATAATGTGTCTGCACAACAAAGGAAACAATCAACAGAACAAAGAGACAACCTGCAGAATGGAAGAAAACATTTGCAAAACATACATCTTGTAAGGGGTTAATGCCCAAAATATATAAGGAATTCAAACAACTCAACAACAAATAACCAAATAACTTGATTAAGAAATAATCAAGAGACCTGAACAGACATTTCTTGAAAGAAGACATACAAATGACCAACAGGTACGGGAAAAAACATGTTCAGCTTCACTAATCATCTGAAAAATTTAAGTGAAAACTGTAATGAGATATCACTTCACTCAAGTTAGAATAGCTACCATTAAAACATTAAAAGATAAGTGTTGATGAAGTTGCTAAGAAAAGAGAACTTTTATACACTGCTGGTGGGAGTAGAGATTAGTACAGCCATTATGGAAAACAGATTAAATTTCCCTCAAAAAATTAAAAATACAACTACCATATAATCCAGCAATCCTACCACTGGATATATATCCAAATGAAATGAAATGAGTATGTCAAAAAGATATCTGCACTCCTATGTTTATTTCAGCACTGTTTATAATAGCCAAGACATGGAATCAACGAAAATTTCCCTCAATTGAAAAATGATTAAGGAAAATGTGGTATATATGCACAATAGAATACTATTCAGCCATAGAAAAAAAATGAAATTCTGTTATTTGTGGTAAACATGGATTAACTGGAATGATATTATATTAAGTGAAATAACACAGGCACAGAAAGACAAATTTTGTATGATCTCGCTCATATGTGGCATCTGAAATGTAGTTCTCAGGTAAGTAAAGACTAGAACATTAGTTACCAGAGGGCTAGAGAGAGATTGGTCAATGGATACCAAATTACTGTTACATAGGTGGAATAAGTTCTGGTGCTCCATTATATAGTGAGATGATTAGTGTTAACAACAATGTATTGACTATTTCAAAATAATGAGAATAGATGTTTTGAATGTTCTCATCACAAAGAAATGATAAATGTTTAAGATGATAGATATGCTAAGTACCCTGTTTTATGAGTACACAAATTATAAATGTACCAAAACATCATGCTGTACTCCATAAATACGCATAATTATTACATCTCAATCATTGTTCTTTTAAAAAAATAACACATTGGTGGTACTTCCTGTGTTATTGAACTCATACTGGTAAAAATACATGTCTGTGGTGGATCAAAATTAAGATTTTTAAAACCATAATTATGTATAAAATGGCTCTGTCTTAAAAGAGTTGCATTGTTTTAACTACCAGAAGAAATCCATTATAATATTCTACTACTTGAACCTTAAAAATTATAAAATAGAATTTAATTATATTTAGACCTAGATAACAGTCAATACCTTATAAGATGAGGCATCAATTTTTCTTCCTGAAAATTTAATGAAGTAGTAGTAAATAGCTCTTAAATCATGTAAGCATCCTATATAAAATGGCTAATACATGTATTAAAACCTTAAACAAAGTAAGTCCACAACCAAACTGCTTATCTGCCTCACTGTTTCCTGTGCTTTTAATATCATCATTGAAAACCTTGGCTTGAAATCCTAGGCACCATGGTTAGTGGCTGTTCTTTTTTTTTTCTTGAAGTAAAATGAAATTTTATTCACAGTACCTTTAATTAGTCAAACATCTGGAAAGTTTTTGTTTGTAATATGACTAAATAAATAAATTTTTTTACTAATCCATGTTTCCATCTAAATAGTGTATACATATATATATGTGTGTGTGTGTGTGTGTGTGTATATATATATAATTATACTTTAAGTTCTGGAATACATGTGCAGAAGTTACAGGTTTGTTACATAGGTATATGCTTGCCATGGTGGTTTGCTGCACCTATCAACCCATCATCTACATTAGGTGTTTCTCCTAATGCTATTCTTCCCCTAGCCCCTGCCCTCTGATAGGTCCCGGTGTGTGATGTTCCCCTCCCTGTGTCCATGTGTTCTCATCATTCAACTCCCACTTATGAGTGAGAATATGTGGTGTTTGGTTTTCTGTTCCTGTGTTAATTTGCTGAGAATGATGGCTTCCAGCTTCATCCATGTCCTGCAAAGGGCATAAATTCATCTTTTTTATGGCTGCAGAGTATTCCATGGTGTATATGTGCCACATTTTCTTTATCCAGTCTATCATTGATTGGCATTTTGGTTCCAAGTCTTTGCTAATTGTGAATAGTGCTGCAGTAAACATATGTGTTCATGTGTCTTTATAGTAGAATGATTTATAATCCTTTGGGTATATATGCAGTAATGGGATTTCTAGGTCAAATGGTATTTCTGGTTCTAGATCCTTGAGGAATCCACACCCAGTCTTCCACAATGGTTGAAATAATTTACACTCCCACCAACAGTGTAAAAGCGTTCCTATTTCTTTACATCCTCTCCAGCATCTGTTGTTTTCTCACTTTTTAAAGATTGCTATTCTAACTGACGTGAGATGGTATCTCATTGTGGTTTTAATTTGCATTTCTCTAATGACCAGTGATGTTGAGCTTTTTTTCAAGTTTGTTGGCCACATAAAAGTCTTCTTTTAAGAAGTGTCTGTTCATATCCTTTGCCCACTTTTTGATGGGGTTGTTTTTTTCTTGTAAATTTGTTTAAGTTCCTTGCAGATTCTGAATGTTAGCCCTTAGTCAGATGGATAGATTGCAAAAAATTTTCTCCCATTCTGTAGGTTGTCTGTTCACTCTGATGACAGTTTCTTTTGCTGTGCAGAAGCTCTTTAGTTTAATCAGATCCCATTTGTCCATTTTGGCTTTTGTTTCCATTGCTTTTGGTGTTTTAGTCACGAAGTCTCCTCATGCCTATGTCCTGAATGGTATTGCCTAAGTTTTCTTCTAGGGTTTTTGTGGTTTTAGATCTTACGTTTAACTCTTTAATTTACCATAAGTTAATTTTTGTATAAGGTGTAAGGAAGGCATCCAGTTTCACTTTAGCTAGCTAGTTTCAGCATACGGCTAGCCAGTTTCAGCATATGGCTAGCAAGTTTTCCAAACACTATTAAATAGGGAATCCTTTCCCCATTGCCCGTTTTTGTCAGGTTTGTCAAAGATCAGATGGTTGTAGAGGTGGGGCATTATTTCTGAGGCCTCTACTCTGTTGGTCTACATATCTGTTTTGGTACCAGTACCATGCTGTTTTGGTTACTGTAGCCTTGTAGCCTTGTAGTATAGTTTGAAGTCTGGTAGCATGATGTCTCTAGCGTTGTTTCTTTTGTTTAGGATTTTCTTGGCTATACTGGCTCTTCTTTGGTTCCACATGAAATTTAAAGTAGTTTTTTATAATTCTATGAAGAAAGTCAATGATAGCTTGATAGGGATAGCATTAAATCTATAAATCACTTTGGGCAGTATGACCATTTTCATGATATTGATTCTTCCTGTCCATGAGCATGGAATGTTTTTCCATTTGTTTGTGTCCTCTTTTATTTCCTTGAGCAGTGGTTTGTAGTTCTCTGTGAAGAGGTCCTTCACATCCCTTGTAAGTTGTATTCCTAGGTATTTTATTCTCTTTGTAGCAATTGTGAATAGGAGTTCACTCATGATTTGGCTCTCTGTTTGTCCATTATTGGTGTATAGGAATGCTTGTGATTTTTGCACATTGATTTTGTATCCTGAGACTTTGCTGAAGTTACTTGTCAGCTTAAGGAGATTTGGGGCTGAGATGATGGGGTTTTCTAAATATACAATCATGTCATCTGCAAACGAACGATTTGATTTCATCTCTTCCTATTTGAATACGCTTTATTTCTTTCTCTTGCCTGATTTCCCTGGCCAGAGCTTCCAATGCTATGTTGAATAAGAGTGGTGAGAGAAGATATCCTTGTCTTGTGCCAGTTTTCAAAGGGAATGCTTCCAGCTTTTGCCCACCCATTCAGTATGATATTGGCTGTGGGTTTGTCGTAAATAGCTCTTATTATTTTGAGATATGTTCCATCAATACCTAGTTTATTGAGAGTTTTTTGCATGATGGAGTGTTGAATTTTATCAAAGGTCTTTTCTGCGGGTATTGAGATAATCATGTGGATTTTGACATTGGTTCTGTTTATGTGATGAAAACTATCTTGGTTTTTATTATTATTATTATTATTATTGGCTTGTTCCACATGTAATTACCCAGTAGATTTGAGGTTGAACTGAGAACATCCCCATCTAAGCCCTAGTCTAACACTTCTCTTCAGGGCTACCAAATTGTGTTATCACAGCTTTCCATGTTTGTCCCTTCAGCCCTGTGTCCTCAGTCCCTCTATTTCCTCTGACACTTTGTCTTTCAATTATTCTCTTTATTTTGGATATTTCCTTTCTCTTCTTTCTTTTTCTTGTCTGGTTAAAAGCATTCCATGCTGTATACTAAATACTATCATAGTGTATTTTATAAATATTATAACACAAAATTTAACCTTAATAGTGAACACTTTAATCCTAATTTCCTATTTGATTTCATTCCACTGCCTCCATTCTCAAACAGTTATTTACCTGTTTCTCCATTCCAAACCCACCAACACTTGACTTGTTTCCCCAGCACGTTGATAAAATGACAATTTCCAATATGGCCTTGACCTGTTCTTAATTAAATCCATGATATTTTTCCTATCCCCTTGTCCTGTTTTTGGAATTTTACTTCAAGGAATCCCTTATTCTTTGGCTCTGGTGAATTCATATTTCTTCTCCCATACACATCAAAGATAGTTATTTTAAATATTTCAGTGGTGACTATTCTTTCTCTAACATAAAATGTGGATTAACTCACATTTTTGGCCCTTAATCCCTTATTTCCCCTTTTCTCTTTCACTCAGAAATTTATCTCCTCCTTCTGATTAAATTAACATTTTTAAATATAACTTTTAAAATCTATACTGACAATCTAACTTTTTTCTGCTTTGCATCTCTAAAGAGAATCATTACATTTAAACAAATGAAAGATGTCTTAAAATATCTAAAACCGAACTGAATTTTTTGTGTCTTTTTGGTGCAAATCTACTTTCTCTTCATGTTCTCTAGGCTTAAATTCTCACGGTCATTTCTTATCTTCCCCCCTTTTCCGTGATTAAAATCCATCCTGTTTCCTATTTCTAAATGACTTCTATTTTAGTCCTTCCCTTTCCACATATATCACCATTATCCTAATGAAGGCTCATACCTCTCAAGTTTGTTCTAGGAAACAGATTCTTCACAGGTCTTCTCTCACTAAAGTTTCTGCTTGTCTTGCAAATAGATTAATCACCCTAAATGCCACTCGTTGACCTTGTCACACAGCTGATATAAATACTTTTCATCAAATCAAGGCAACTCAGACTGGAGTTCAAAATCACACACAATCTGTTTCTCGTATATCTTTCTAGATTCCTCTGATTATTTCTCCTTACCCCTTCTCCAGCCAGATTTAAATATGAACTGCCACCATATGTGTCTGGAACATCAAGATCTCTGAGGCTTTTCTTATGCTATAATGCCCTCACCATCTATCTGAATTTTGCTAAAATGCACAAACCACATTACAATTCCATCTTCTGCATAGGGCACTTTTAGTATACTGCAACTCACAATGATCTCCTAAATTATGTGTAAAAGCATATTTTTCACATAAAACTATGCTATGTGTGTTATTTTGACATATGCATCATATTCACTTAATACTATTTTTCTTGTTTTACATCAAAGAATGTGGCTGACATTTCTGTTAGTCAGTTGATTTTCAGTTCATAGTAAGTATAGCAAGGGTTTTTTTTTTAATGATAACTATTGACAAAACATAATAATTTCTTACTATTAACAAAAATAATAATTACTATTAACAAAACATAATAATTAACTTTTATTTTCTCTCTCCAAAATGTGTATGTTATATGTGTACCTAATACATTATGTAATGGTGAATAATTCCATTGTAGAGAAATAATATTTTGTCCCCATTTTTGTCCCTATGTGTGCAAATACACAAATGCATATTACACCCTAGCTCCTCTGTGATTTAGATAAGCTATGACATTCTGAACCTCAATTTCTTCCCTTTTAAATTGGTGATTATACTACCTGTCTCCCTTCTCACTGTGGATGTGTACGCATGAATTTATACTGTGTTATGAATATAAATTACGTATGTGTAAATACATCACAGCACTTCAAAGAGATGTTCATCTATGTACCCAGCTGATTATTAACATTATTATTTTATATTAAGAGGTGCAGAATCCTTCTTTACAATGCATAGATAATATAATTTATCTGAGGAAAGTAACTGTGAAATGCCATAAATATGTTTTCCTTTATGTGTATTTTTTGTCCTGCATGTACATCTCAAAGACTAGTCAAATTGGGTTGATGGGAATGGCAGCTTCAGTGCTCAGAGTTTGTAAATTGTCTGATAAATAATATTAACTTTAATGAATTTATTATTTTTTAGAGCGTTTCATATGCAGTCCAAATTTGCCACGTCGACCCCCTAGGTATTAAATCTTCAATATTTATTATTGCTAAAAGTTGGTTTGTAAAGAGCAGTAGTACCCTCTAGTGGCAACTTTTTCTCGGCTGCTGTATGCATTTTAATTACTTTCACAATTTTGACTCTTGTTCTGAAATACTTTCTAGCGAAATTCATCACAAATTATAATAAGACACAATTCTTTTTACCACATTCTCTATTCCTAGGAAAATACATCAACACATATAGAAGCATTAATTTCATTATTTTTAGGGATTTAACAATCAGTATTTTCATGTAGGAGTTAAGTCTCAAGAATATTTCTGACGGCTTTCCACTCAAAGCAATTTCATTTCCTTGCCAAATATGACTAGAAAAACAATATACATATCAATATATGAGAAAATTTGTAAAAAATCATTTTTATTTATTTTCTTTATTAAACAGCTTAATATAAAATGACTAAGGAGTCTATGTGCAATAAGAACAGCCTGGTGATAAATCCCAATATTTACCACCTATTACTTAGTTTCTAATACATAAAGATGTTCAAATAATTATTATCTACTAGGGGCTTATTTATGTATGTAGGAAAACGAGCCAAGTCTATTTGTAGTTTAATTCAGTTAAGTAAATGTTTATCAAATATCAATTAGTGCTGCATAGCGAAGATACAATAAGAAATATGCTACACTCACAAAAATCCCTTCTCTAGCAATTGTTTTATTAAAATCATATCCCATAAGTTTGTAATGTTCTTGGATATTAATAATCTTTCCACTTAACAAAGAAGATACCTAGAGTATAAAAAAGTTAAAATGTGAGTAAGTGCATTTTGAGTAGCAGGAGTACAGCCCTGCTGAACATTCAGGGCTTAAATCTTAGAATACCTGTCAACATCTGTGATGTTCTAAACTACATAGCATTTATCAAGACATAAATACATACACTTTAATTGAAAATACAAAAAATAATTTCATAAGAATTAAGCTTTTTAGAACTTCCAGGCATGCCTATAATTTTGAGATCATATACAAATTTATCTTGTTTGTATTAACTCCTCAGTTATAATGAGTTGTCAACATGTACTTTATTCTTCTAGACCATTTTCATTAACTCCTCAGTTATAGTAAGAGTTGTTAAGATATATTTTATTATTCTAGACCCATTTTGCTAACACGTTCAGGCTGCAGAGTTGGCTAAAGTGGTCTCCATGAAATGATTTTCAATGTTCAGTTTTGTCAAATGTCTTCCATTGGCCACTTCAGACCCTCTCTCCATCCTTCTCAACCTTGCTCTGGGCACTGGAAGGCTGATGTGTACATCCTATCGAGGTGGTGTTTCTTGCCCTGAGATGAATTAAGGAAGAGAAGAGTTGACTCCCTAGCTTGCCTTCCTCTGTGGCTTTACTGTTATCTCTCCATCAAAACTGGCAGCTCCTAGAAGGCAACCCTGTCCACAAAGCCTTCTGTGTCTTTGGGTTCAAATAATTTCATCCTGTCCTCACCCTTTGGGGCCTAGCCTTGCTGAGAGCAATGTTATGAACTAAATTGCAACTCCTCTAAATGTATATGCTAAAGCTCTATTCCCCCAGTGCATTAGAATGTGACTGTATTTGGAGATAGATCCTTTAAAGAGATAATTACGTGAAAAGGAGACTCTTATTATGGGCCCTATCCAGTCTGACTGGTGTCTTTAAACAATGGCAAAAATTGCAATTACTTTTGCACTCACCTAACAAGAAGAGAAGATTAGGACATGTATGAGAGACCATGTATGTAGTGCAAAGAGGAAAGGCTATGTGAGGTCACAGTGAGCAGGTGGCCATCTGCAACCCAGGGGGAGGCCTTAGGAGACACGAACCCTACCAGCACCTTGGTCTTGGACTTCCAGCTTTCACCACTGTGAGAAAATAAATTCCTGCTCTTTAAGCTACATGGTCTGTGATGTTTGGTTATGACAGCACCAGCAAGCACCCTTACCACACTACCACTTTCGCTGTCCTGTATCCTGACCTCACCTTTGTAAAGAGTTAGTTTGTTACCTTCTCTTGAAGTTCTCAGTTTGAGCGTGCTATATAGTTCCTAAATGAATTCACCCTGCCATGTATGTATTAGTCCTGGTTTTATAAAGTTTATGACAATGATAGTGTATTAGCTTACTGGGGCTGCTGTAACAAATTACCACAAACTAGATAGCTTAAGACAACCTACATTTCTCCTCTCATAGATTTGGTAACCAGAACTCCTAAACCTAGATGTCAGGAGGGCCCTTACTCCCCCTGAGGGCTCAAGGAAAGAATCCTTCCTTGCCTCTTCCAGCTTCTGATGGCCCTAGATGTTCCTGGGGCTGCCTTGCCCACGTTTCTGCTTCCATTGTCAAACGGCCTTTCTCATATATCTTCTCCCCTTCTCTTCTTTTCTTAGGATATTTGACCTTGGATTGAGGCCCCACTCTAATTAATCAGAATTTTTTCTTTCAATATATTTACTGAATCACATCTGCAAAGATCCTTATTCTAAAACAAAGTCACATTTGCATGTTCCACATAAAAATATCTCTTGGAGGACCACCACTCAACCTACTACCGATACAAAAACAATCCTCAAAGGGATTTAATATCATCTTGCCTGATGATGTCTTCTATTCAACGTAGAATCTCTCTCTCTCTCTCAATCAGAAGTATCATAATTAGAATGTATAGGGTCTTATTTAATACAGAAGTAGAGTTTGGTAGTATGACTCAACATGACTTGCCCTCCCAACTGAACATAAGGCACGTGAGTGCTTGGGGCATATAAAAATGTTAACTACATTAATTCAAATACATAAAATATGTATTTATGTGGACAGCCACATATGTGGACAACCATGGAAGTCAATAATTTATTGGCAAAGGTATAATAAACAGCGTTTTTTTCTTTTTTATATTATTTAGTAAGTGAAATTGGCAAAAGTAAGAGGATAGAACATTTTAACAAGTGTATAGGAAACCATAGTTATTGAAGAACAACAATTGGCGACTCATTCACAGAGTATTTTTTATACTTACATGCAAGGCATTTATTTATCCAAAAAAAGACAAAGAGAAATGATTCTTAAGAATCAATATTCATCCTGGCTAACACGGTGAAACCCCATCTCTACTAAAAATACAAATAATTAGCCAGGCATGGTGGCGGCGCCTGTAGTCCCAACTACTCGGGAGGCTGAGGCAGGAGAATGGCGGGAACCCGGGAGGCGGAGCTTGCAGTGAGCCGAGATCGCACCACTGCACTCCAGCCTGGGTGGCAGAGCGAGACTCTGTCTCAAAAAAAAAAAAAAGAGAGAATTAATATTATGAATCATACAGTAACAAAAGTTAAAATTAGAAGGTTATTTAATGTAATCCTTTATTTTACATATGGGAAATCCAAGTGTATATTTATCCAGCCTTTTAATCCAGGCTTAGGTTTCCTACTCAAATTCCACACCACCTATGAACTCTTTCATGTTAACTGTTCCTTCCTTCCTCCCTCCCTCCCTCTCTCTCTTCCTTCCTTCCTTCCTTCTTCCTTCTTTCCTTTCTTCTTTTGTCAGTTGGGAAAGAGAATATTGGCAGCTACTCTTTTGTATAAAAACTTGTAATGTCTAAAGGGACAGATATAAACACACAAGCCACAAATTAATGTCTAAAATTGTAGCTGGTCAACTAAGGCCAGAGAAATATAAACCTAGGTTCTTTTCATGTATTTTTCTTTTGAAAAAATCATTTCTCCCTGAGGACTTACAGTCTAAAGAAGTTCTCCCAAGTTTTTGAATAACATAATGTTGTGAAGACACTCTTTTAACACCTCATAATAGCACTTAATGAAACCATTGTTTACCAATGAGCAGTTAAAGAAAGTTCTGGAGCCACAATGTCCACAACAAGACAACTGGATAACATTCTTGTTTTATTTTTATTCCTTCTTCGTCTACATTATTATGCCCAACTCAAACTTCCCTTATTTCTCTAAATAGGGTGTGAAGAGAAGGTCTGTCATTCTCTAACCTCTGAAACATTTAATTTACATGAGATGTGAGGACACTTTACTTTTTGGTCAGACATAATCTTTTACATTACAATTATTTTGAAGACAGTAGACTTGACAGCATGTGAGGAATGTTTAGTATTGCTTCATGACTTTCTGGCTGTGCATAATTATAACATAAGTCCTGCAATTAAACTCCCCTTTAAGAATTTTAAGACCTCTTTGGAAGATAGTAAACTTTATAGTTGTCCTTACAAAAAGTAACAGATTTAAAATACTTTTTTAAAAAAATTTATGTGTCCCCTGAATTTGTCCTTCCTCCCCAGAAGAATGAGACTCCAACACTAAACCAGTTTGAAGTCTGATGCCTCAAGAAATGACCAGGCAGAAAGAAAAACAAGTGGGAAAAAAAAAAAAAAACAAAGCATTTCCTCTTAGGAGGCAGTTAATATTTGGCTTATATTTGATTCATACACAGATTCAGACATTTCTGTTACATTCATATTCATCAAAATGCCTGCTGAAAGCTGACACAAATATTGAACACTCCTAGAGTTTTTCAGCAGGAGACTGCAATCCATGTCTGACACTGTAGTGCAGTGATTTTTTATGCTATGACTTGTGGCTCTCTAGGAAGACGCCAGACACCATATGGTGGTAGAGTCATTAAATTCTTCCCAACTGGACATGTAAGTTAACTTCATGCCCAATTCTTTGTTTACAAAGAAATATGCCTGTTTAAGGAATTATGAATAAAGACTTGACAACACAAGGACCTTTATATACAGTTATCTGTGTAATAACAGTAATCGATGCCATGTTTAGTATCAAAACCAAGTATATGTAGACAGCCGTGGAAGTCACCCATATAATGTCAAGCTAAAGGTGTGAATACCAATATGCTTTTCTTTTTTGTTATTGAGTAAGCGAAATTGGCCATGACAAGAGCATAGAACATTTATTTCTGTTTGGAGAAATGAAAATAAGGTGATTTTAGTATCTAAAGATTCCACATAAAATCTAAATATATTCTGGCTTCTCTTTAGTGTGCTATGAAGCAAATACAAATTACAGGTAGGAATATTTTAGCTTTACATATTCGTGAAACTCAGATTATAAATACATTCACAAAATGCCACTACAGTCTGCAAGGACTCTGTAAGAGGCCTTCGGCTTTTCCACTGATAATATCTGCCACTGACTGTATGTGTTTCATTGTCTTCCAACTCTCCAATTCAAATTAAGATTTTTTTCTCCCACGCAGCACTTTGTATATGTCACTGGTAAAGAATATATACCTGGAAATAATTTGTGTTTGTATATTTCGAAGTGTCAATTAAATTCATCTTTGCACCCCTGTCTTATGCCCAACACACTATAAGCTCTCAGTATATTTTACTGAATTGATGGTAAATCTAACCCTGATGAACCTTATCATTTGCTTTTATCTGAACACTGCCAATAAGCAGTGCTGAGATCTTGGGCAACTAACTCATTCTTTTTAGAACAAACTCCTGATAATCAAAATTATGATGATGATGATCATTGACTGATTTTGGAGACATAGTCTTACTATGTTGCCCAGGCTGTTCTCAAACTCCTGATCTCAAGCAATCCTCCTGCCTTGGCCTTCCAAAATGCTGGGATTAGCCACATCCAGCCCTCAAAATTAAATGTTTTAACCAAAACTATAATTCTATGGTTCCAAGTTTAGAACACCAAATGAACATATAAAGGAATAATCTTAATTTCAAGCTAAATAGAATCATGGTCTTTGGGAAAAGTATTCAAGATTAAGAAAGACATAATTTGTCTTCAAAACACCAACGAAAATCTATATCTTTTTTTTTTTTTTTTTTTTTTTTTGAGACCGAGTCTCTCTCTGTCGCCCAGGCTGGAGTGCAGTGGCATGATCTGGGCTCTCTGCAAGCTCCGCCTCCTGAGTTCACGCCATTCTCATGCCTCAGCCTCTGGAGTAGTTGGGACCACAGGCGCCCGCCACCACGCCCGGCTAATTTTTTTTGTGTTTTTAGTAGAAACGGGGTTTCACTGCGTTAGCCAGGATGGTCTCGATCTCCTGACCTCGTGATCCTCCCGCCTCGGCCCCCCAAAGTGCTGGGATTACAGGCATGAGCCACCACACCGGCTGAAAAATCTATATCTTTAACATGGGCACTTAAAATCAAAGTCCTAGTGATTATTCTAACTAGCAGCTACATATTCACTAGTTAGCAGCACCTTGAAGGGCTAATTGGCTTGGGAAAGAAATACTTGATTATAACTGTGCCAAGTACATATGATAGATACTGATTGGTGAAACAAACCTGGTGCATGCTTTCTTCCCACTGTTTAGCTGTAGTTATTAGTGGCTGCCTACCTCTCTGCCTCCAGCAACATCATTGTCTCTAGAGCTCCTGAACCCATTTACTTTCCATTCGCTTCTTGCCTTACTGCCTGCAGCTGTATTAATACATCCCAGAAGAATTTGTTCCATCAGTTACAGCAGAAGTTGTAGTCACTATTCTGTGACACATCAGCACAACCGGGAGCAAACCGAAAAAATTAAAAAAAAGAAAAGTCAGCTCATGAGTCATTGCAATTAAGATACTGAGATATAGGAAGAGAAGAAAAATAAAAGGTGCTTCTACTTTGCAAGATGCATTATTTGATACCTAAGATGTTGCTAGACACACAGTATAATAATGCTCCTGGAATGATAAATCTACTTAGGGTTAGTTAAACTTTCAGAATGAGACTAAATGGTAAGAATAAAAGGAGGTACAACATTAGAGAACCAGACTAATTATTTCAATTCCTTAATTGTGACTCCCTTGGGCTTTAGTCTTAGAAGGTTAGTTTTCCTCCCAGGAATCTCTTGTTAAATGTTTATTTGTGCTACTAGAAATTATGTAAAATGAAAAATGCCGGGCACAGATAAACATTGTGGTGTTACTAAGATTTAAATAATAGTGCTAGAAATGAAAGATATTTTTCTAAATTTTTTATTATTATAATTACTTCTGACTTATATGGTCTCACAAAATTTTAAAGTCAAATGAATCCCTAAAGATCACACAACTACATCATTTCATTCATGAGAGCACTGAAACGCCTTACCTCTAGACTCAAAGTAAATTAGCATAAAAGTGAGAATAGAAAGCTATGCAAGTATTTATTGTTCTTTCTTTCGAATTTTTGTATGTTTCATAATTTTGAAAATAAACATTTCAAGGGAAAAAAGGTTGCTGAGGTTGGGCTCTGCCTGTGTGTCATGCCCACATTATATTCTAATAACCTCACTTTGCAAGAAATCACATGAGATACTTAGTTGATAATGGAACGAAGTGTTTTATACTTGGACGATGTTGAAAATCTAGGACATGCAGCTAACTACAGGGGGAAATTTTAATAGGAAGATGGTATGAGCTATATTGATTTTATAGCCAGCTTAAGAGGAAGAGGCCCACAGCAGTGGATATCTCACATAGATGGGCCTTCAGGTCCACATCTTGATCATCAGGCTTTTACAGCTCACTAAAATCCTGCATTTTCTTATCTATGGATCAAGTAATAACCTATATTTCTTTGGATATCATTTTTGCTGTCCAGATCAGTGCCCAAATTATATCCCATCGAGCACTAACTGCAAAGACTGAGAACAGTGAAAACAAGGGTTCTTAGTTACACACTGAAACATAAATCCTTTTGGAATGCATAGTTCCTATTGCATACTAAAGATTCTGGAAGGTCCTGAGACGCCAATTTAACTGCATTTAACTCAGCATTCCCAAACTTTTTTCAGCATGCCTGTCAACCTCCTACAGAGGGCTCTTCCATGGAACATCGGTTGAGGATAGATTACTTCGTTTTAGCATTTCTAAGATAAATACTTTTTAACCTTTCAATGTAAGATCTATAAAATTAGAGTACATCCTACAGTCTGGGTATGGTGCCTGTTAATCACAGTCACTCAGGTAGTAAGCATGCTACTGCTGTGGACCTGTGAACCCATTAAAAACTGTTCATATTATCATTTTAACTGAGTTATGTGTATTATTGGTGTGACACAAATTTAATTGCTATTGAATATAGCTTCAGAAAGACTTAAGTACATTTCAGAAATGAAACAAAAAGTTTATGTGCATACAAAAAGTCATAGAAAGAGAGCAGCAATGTGTAGGTGATATTAGTGGGGAAAAAAAACACTGCGGGGGAATTCAGAATCTTCATATTCAGATGGTAAATATGAAGAGCTTTAGGAATAAGTTAATCGATTTTTAAATTCATCTTAAAATTTCTATTAATAAATATAAAATTAAAATTCTGAGCATAAAAAAAGGAAAGCTAACATTTTACCTCCCATTTCAGAGACTCCTTCTATTGCATATTGGTATAGACAGTGACAGTCTCACTCTCAGAGAATTTATACTCTAAGTTCATACTTGATGTACCTGAGACAATTACGATAAAAATACCAGTTGCATATTTTCAATGGCTACATTATATAATATACTAAGTAAGAGTGAGGGCAGAAAGATCTGTGGGACAGAGTGAGATACAAGAGGCATGGGACAGTAAATAAAGGTGTCAGTGAATGTCATTAATTTAGGTCAGTTTTCATGTCACTTTCTCAGGGAGCCCTTCATCACTCAACATAAAGTAGACTCCAGGTCACTTTCTATCCCATAACTCAGTTTTAAATTCTTAAATAGCACAGAAGCATTATTTTATACTTTCTTGCTAAGGCATTTAGAATGCAAGCTCCACAAAAGAATAGACTTTGCGTGGTTTGTTCAAAACTCTCTCCCCAGCACCTAGCACTTCGTAGGTCTCTGGCTTAAAAATGCTTAAAAATAATTTATAGAATGAATAAATGACTCTGAACCTAAGAAAAAGAGTGACTGAAATAGAAATAAAAAGAAAGAAATTAGTGAATGAGACATTTTAAAATATTTGTCTCTAGGGCTTGGTAAAGGGATCTGGAAACAGCAAAAGTGAGATGAAAGGTATATAAATTACTTATAAGGTTTGGTAAAGGGATCTGAAAAATGCAGAAGTCAGATGAAAGAAATACCCAGAGTTCCAAACATAGGTGGTTTAGAAAATGTTGTTAATACTTGAGTGGGTTGGGGAAGGACATCAGAGCAGTGAATCTCTCTGGATAGGTAAGTAATGAATTAGCTCAATGTTATATTTTCCAAGTGTGTGGTGAGTGGGAAATAGTCGTGATAGATCAAGTATGTAATTAGATATGGAGCTAAATTTCAGATGATAACAGATCTTTTGATGAATTAGAACACATTATTTTATGCTACCCATTGGCTAGGTCTTATACATAGATACAGTGACTAAGAGACAGGCCCCTGATTTTGAGAAATTCATCCAAGGAGAGAGAGACAAGCACATACATGAGATGAGTAAGATTGATTTATACTCATTCAACACAACACTGACGGTGAATTGTCAGATAGAAATAAGAGGCCTCCTGGAAGACAACATACCCTGAGTATGTCAAATACTGAGCATGTCAAAGACAACATACCCTGAATATGAGTATACAAAGACAGACAGCTTGGCCTTTGGTAGAGGGCTATCATTTAGACGTGTCTTTCCTGGATTTATCACAGGAGAAGAAGATGGGAAGGCAGCAAGTAAAAACTGAAAGGAGTCACTAAAAGTGCTGTAAGATATTAAGCCCAGTGTACCACACAGAGGACAGAAGGATATGTGTATCCACTTTTTTACTTACAGGGTTAGGCATCAGTGGAAGCTAATGAAGGAAATGGCAATGGCCAGGAAACACTTCACTATGGGACAAAAGAAAGAACAGACAACCAACTTTGCAATCGCTCCCTCTTGTAATTCCATCCTAGCCATCCTTTGAGTTGACTAGAATAGGAGTCCCTAACCCCGGTCACAGATCAGTGTCTGTGCATGGCCTGTTAGGAACCTCGGCTGCCAAGCAGGAGGTGAGCAGCGGGCAAAGCAGCATTCCCACCTAAGCTCTGCCTCCTGTCAGAGCAGTGGCAGCATTAGATTCTCATAGGAGAATGAACTCTATTGTGAACTGCGCAAGCAAGGGATCTAGGTTATACACCCTCTGAGAATTTAATGCCTGATGATCTGAGGGGGAACTATTTCATCCCCAAATCATCCCCCACCTCTACCCAGTTCATGGAAAAAATGTATTCCACGAAACCTGTCCCTGGTGCCAAAAATGTCAACCACTACATTAGAGTCTCTAGTTCAGAAACCCTTCCTTTTCATGGTCTTCTGTCCCCAAAATGTCCCCTCTCAAATTACATGGCCAGTCATCATAATCCTTGAAGTACCCCTGATTCCTTTCTGTTCTTGCTTCACTGGACTTGATATGGTTTGGCTGTGTATCCGCCCAAAGCTCACCTTGAATTGTAATAATTCCCACGTGTTGCAGGCCAGGTGTAGTTAATTGAATCATGGGGGCAGTTTCCTCCATACTGTTCTCTTGGTAGTGAATAAATTTTAGGAGATCTGATGGTTTTATAAATGGAAGTTCCCCTACACAAGTTCTCTTGCCTGCCACCACGTAAGACGTGACTTTGTTCCTCATTTGCCTTTCACCATGATTGTGAGGCCTATCCAGCCATGTGGAATGGTGAGTCAATTAAAGCTCTTTCCTTTCTAAATTACCCAGTCTCAGGTATGTCTTATTAGCAGCATGAGACCAGAACTACTTGGCAAAACCACAATGATGGTTAAATTCAACAATCAGCGACTTCTGTGTCAACTTCATATCTTCATCTACATAGCAAAGTAAAGGTGAATAAAAACAAAAACAAAAAAAAGGCACTGACTGCTCTCACTATAAATTAACAGCAATAGACTTTAAGCAAATCTTTAATGCTGGCAGACATCACATCACATATTGTTGGTATGTTCACGCCTCCACATTCTTAATACTATTTCACATATTCTGTCTCCTCCAGCCTCCAGTATCACACCCCCACCTTTGTTGCAGTTGCTGATTGTGCTTGCTGTCTCACTGAGAAAACTGAAGCAATCTGAAAAGAGCTTCCACATAACCAATCACAACACCTATTCACCCATAAATCTGCATTCACTTCCCTACCTTCCCACTTCTTAGAGTCAGATCTCATCTTCTCTTGCCAACTTAGGGATATAACACCAGAATTTTTTCTTTCTGCTTTCTCCTACGTAGTCAATATTTCACACTCTAATTATTCTGATTCAAATACAAACATGCTGATTATATGTCTCTGATTTTAAACTTTCCCCACTATTACCTGACTTATTTGCTATCCTTTGCAGCAAAACTCTGCAAAAACATTGTCTCCTCTCACTGTTTTTAAGTCCTTTTCTCACAATCTCTCTTAATAACTGAGACTGTGCCCATGATTTCACTGAAACTGTCTTTGATACTATCCCTAACAACTTTCACATTGCCAAAAGCAATGGTATATTTGTGTTTCCTATTCTACTTGACTAATCATCAGGATTTCACTTAGCTGAGCCTTCATAGGCATAGTTTTTTCTCTTGATTTGTAAGATACAACATTCTCTTCATTTTTCTCCTATCTCACTGATTGCTACTCCTTAGTATCTTTTTGTTTCCTCCTCTTTGTCTCAATCTATCAATTTTGAATGCCCTAGGTCCTTATGATGGACCTCAAGGTCTTATATAATCTGTCAAGCTAATGTTCTCTGTCATCAACTCCTATTATTCTCTCCTTAACTGGCCTACACCAGCAACTCCCAGTCCCCTAGCTGCTATTACTTAAACTCATCAGGAGTGCTTTCAACTCTCCAGCTGTTACCTCTGCCAGACATGCATCCCTGTATCATTTCATAAATTCTTTATCAAATCATCTTTTTGCTTAAGCTTTACATTCTCAATGTAGTCAATTATAATACCCCATCAAATACTGTACCCTTCTCAGCCCTCTTCAAATACCCCTGATTTTCCTTACTGTGATTTACTCTATTTCCTAAACTGCCAGCTTCTGATATTCTATTATCTGTATTTATTCGTTGTTTCTTGTTTAGTATTTATCCTCTCCTTCCCATTATAATTTACCTATCAAGATAAAACATTGTTTTTCTATTTTGTTCACCAATATATCCAAAACATCTAGTGATGTGTTAATACACAGTAAGAATTAAATAAATATATTCTGGATAAATAATGAAGGAGAAAGTTGATAGAAAAAGTCCCCTAGGGAAGTAAGGGAGGGAATAGTTTCAGGCACGTAAGTGGAAAGACATTTTTACCGATAACAATGGAAGAATAAATATAAGTGTAATTGTGGCTACAGATGGGAGTCTTCATATTTTAATATAAGAAACTGATAGATCTCTTTAACCTAATCTTGTTTTATTCCAAGTGAAGTAGTTGGGCAAGAACATTAGTTAAAAACGAAAGTTGAAAGATCATGGAAAACAACTCTGAAGACACGGTGAATTATTAAAATTGCAACTGGGGAAATAGAAAAAAAAAGTTCATCAGTTAGCAAAATCTTTCTCAGAACCACTGAGGAGATTGCAGAAGATATATATAGACTGTACTAGTTCAAAGGACTCTTCTGTATTTTCCTTTCTGAAAGTGGGCATCCTGTTGTAGTAGTGGAAAAGGAGATAGTTTTTATTAACCAATAGTCAGAGCTCTGATTTTTTTCATGTTGTGGAAATCAAAGGATGCAGATGCTCTAATGAAAATGGCTGAAATGACACAGAAGATTACACTGTTGTCAAAGGAAATATGCCCTAGATTAAGGGGCAAATGATAGCCAGAAAGGCAAAAAGGTTCCATTTAGAAAACAAGATGTTGAAATTTGATATAGTAAGTATGAGAACCCTAGATAAAGGGACATGGCCCAACCTAGGATCATTTTAGAAGCAGAGTGAAACTGAAGTGGAAGTTGATGATTTCAAGGGTTATGCTAGTAGAGTACTTGGGAGGTCCTATTTATGTATATTGAAGTAATCCAATACGAATTTAGAAAAGAAGAAATGGAAGAATCAAATGACTGTTATCCAAGTGTGATAGTTCTCAATCTATTTGGAGAAATGATCAATATAGTAAGACAACAAATACCCACAGCGGGGTACTAAGCATGAACTTCCAAGAGATTGTGCAAAATGTTGCACCAAAGTGTTTGAAAGTAGAAATAGGAGACCAGCAAAAAGAAAAAAAAATGCAGAAATTGATTTAGTCCCTTCATTGAAGATGGGACAGGAAAATGAGCAGCCACACTAAAAGGGTTTAAGGGAAATACCATTTTCAGGATACATTTGGAGTCAATTAATACACAATGGTTCAGAAAGTATTTTATGAAAAGGTGGAAGAAACTGAAGTATTTTGTTTTTATATTGACTTTTGTTTTTATATTTATCAGAAAATGTGCTTCCAGGATGTATAATAGAAATGATTGGGAAGGATGTTAACAATGAAAGGATAAGTGTTTTAGAGAATGAAGTGCATTATAAAGTAACATTCAGTAAAGGCCGTTGGTGACTTGCTTGCATTTTGTTTGTTACCAGAGAGCAAGGAAATGGAAACATGTTCTTCTATGAACTGTGGAATAAGGAGGGATCTCAGAAGACATGTAGTAACTTCTTTGAATAACTACCTGTGTCACTTTAGGCAAGTTGCTTATCCTCCTTAAATTTCAATTCTCAAGTTTTCAAAATAATTATAATACCTCACAGAGTTTCTATGCAGAAAAAATAAGATAACCTGTATCAGTATTTTTCCTGGAACAAAATAAGAGTTCATTATACGTTAGCCTGTAACATTTAACACTATAATACTACTAGCAATACTTTAAAAACTTGAGTCCAATCCCAGAATCAAATGGCTTCCCCAGGAATTTCTTTAAAATATTTAAAGAGGAAATAACACAGATATATACAATTTGCAAATGTTTTTTAATGATCTTCCAGAGTTACAAAAGTTCATGAAGCTAACATCTTGAGATTAATATCTGAAAAGTTGTGAGACAAAGGGACAGTTACAAATCTGTCTTATAGACAAAAAATTACTCAATTAGGCTCAAGAATATATATAAATGATGTGATTTGGCTGTGTTCCCACCCAAATCTCATCCAGAATTGTAATGGTCTCCACATGTCAAGGACGGAGCCAGGTGGAGATAATTGAATCATGGGGGCGGTTTCCCCCATTCTGTTCTCGTGATACTGAATAAGTCTCACAAGATCTGATGGTTTTATAAATGTGAGTTCCCCTGGACAAGCTCTCTTTCCTGTCACCATGTAAGACGTGACTTTGCTCCTCATTTGCCTTCTGCCATGATTGTGAGGCCTTTCCAGCCATGTGGAATTGTGAGTCAATTAGACCTCTTTCATTTATAAATTACCGAGTCTTGGGTATGTGTTTATTAGCAGTGTGAGAACAGACTAACACAATAATTACAGTAAGTTATGACAAAATATGACTTGTTTCAGGAATTCAAGGGAAGCTAAGGTTCATAAGTCAATATTATTCACCATGTCAACAGAATAAAGAAGAGAAACTATATAATTATTTTGACAGATGCTGAAAAATCATCTGAGAAAATTTTTGTAACTATTCATGATTAAAAACAACCAAAACAAACAAATGAAAAAGATTACTTAGCAAAAAATGAATAGTGTGAAATTTCTCTAAGCTGATAAAAAGTTATCTATCCACAAAAGGCCAATGGTTAATATTATACTAAATATTAAGTATTAAGAGTATTTCCCAATGACATCAAGGATGAAAAAAATATTTACTATCACTTCCCCTTTTCTACATTGAACTGAGGGTCTTAGCTAGTATAACAAGGCAAGAAAAAATACATAAATATTGAAATAAAGAGGAAATAAAACTATCATTATTCCCAGATGAAATTATTTGTGTACATAGAATATCTATTAATTTAACAATTTATTGGTAAAGGTAAATATGTAAAAATAAATGGTATTCATTTTGTTTACCAATTACAAAGACATTAGAGTAAAATTTTAAAAGATACTCTTTATATTAGCAACAAACACCAAAAAGATCATAGTTTTAACAAAATATGTATAAGAATTATATTAAAACATTAAAACACAAATAACAAAAATAAAGGACTTAACTCAGTGAATTAAAACAATCAGTATCAGAAAGGTGATAGTTCTGCCCAATCTGACTTTTTAAAATCCTCTATTCATGAGGAAAATGATAATTTGATTATAAAATTTATGAATGAATGCAAGGAACTAAGAGCAGTTAAGGCAACCTTACAGAAGAAAGATAAAAACAGAAAAAAGTACAGTGGCAGATATTTGATAAACCTGTAGTAATTAAGACAATTTACCAATGGTGCTAGATAATTATGGAAGAAAATGGAGAGTGGGTACAGAATATAGAGCACAGAAACAGATTCACCCATATATAATAACCTTATTTATGACAATGAATTCTTTATTAAAAGATAATTCTTTGTAATAAATGGTACTGTGTCAACTGGAAATCCAACTAGAAAAACATTATGTCTTCATCACTACATATATAACAGTATACTAGTCTGCATATATAAATGGAAGGTATAAAAAAGAACAGATGAATGAATGAATAAATAAAAACTTTTTTTTTTTTTAAGTGAGAAGGAAAAGATCAAGGTTAGAAGGAGACTCGTAGACTATTTTCTCCCTTTAGTGGGGACACTTGAAAAATAAATAGTCTGATTAAATCCTTCTGCAATTATGCTACTAAACAAATACCCTAGCAAAAATATTGCTTAAACTTCTTATGTTAAACTTAAACTAGAACATGGCCTAATACAAGAGATAAAAGGCATTGTGGGAGTAGCATTGACAGTCATGGACCTCTTTAAAGACTACGCTTTTGTTTTGCTATGACTGTTACCCTCTGAATTGTGAGTAAATTCAGTACTAGAATTAGAAATACACATACATTGTCTGACTTGACATTTATTGTAGGAAACGATTTCTTAGTTCACCAGAAAGCAAATACATTCTAAGCATAAGTAAATACATTGTGGTGTGGTTACACAATGGAATACTCTAAAGAATGAAAATAAACTACAACTATGCAACAACATGGATAAATATTACAAAGGTAACTTTTTGAGGAAAAGAAAAGAGGGCACCTAGTAATGTGTCCTGTATGATTCCGGTCATATAAAATAAAAAATAAAGATTACTAAACAAGATCAGTTGATCTATTGTTTAGGTGTTGGCATATTGGTTATCCATAATTCTGTTACTGGAAGTGGACACAGGAGAAGTTTCTGTGATGCTGGTATATTTTCTCTGTTTGATTCTGGTTACATTGGTGTAGTAACTTTGTGAAAATTCATAAAGATATGCATGATGTTTTGTGCATTTTTTTGTATGAATGCCATACCTTAAAAATATATTTAAAGTCTAGAAAAGTGAGATGAGTTGTCAATTATCACACAATTACTTCAAGGAAAAATGTTGAAATAATATCCAGATATATTTCTAGTATTTTTATTATGTGTACAGCTATGAATAACACACATATTAGACATAGGTGACATATTAGACAAATGCCCAAATCTCTAAACAAGGCTTGTATTTGTAACTTTCTAAAAAAATTCGGTAGGTTTGCAAATAAAAATGTTGTGCTATGTAAACTACAAAGGAAGAAATTACAGCAAATATCTTAACAGATTTGCCCTGGGTCTCAAAAATACCATGGAGTAGCAAATGTTAAAACCAAAACTCTTATGTTAGAACCAAAGGGCTGAATCACAAGCAGCTACTGAACTTCAGAGTACAATCTATTTTAGTTGAGAAATAGCCCAGGGTGTAGAGAACCGAACTGCTGTTTGGAAAAATAATAAATAGCAATGCTGGAAAATCACATTTTATCTGAACTCCAGTGTGTTTTGATCAAAATTAAAAGAAGCAAAGGAAAATATACATTAGAAATTCTTTTAAGAATTGAAAAGGAAATTGTTACAAGTAAAATGATAGGGAATGTAGACATTTCATCTAACAATTCCAATGAAGTAAAATTGGAATTTCTATGACTAAATCACATATGAATAATATAGATACTAATAGTATTATACTAACCACAGCTGTTTGGAAAGAGTAAGCCTTGCACCTGGGGCCCAATAATTTAACAATAATCTAAAAGAATGGAAAAAAAAGAGACAAAGAGGTTATTAAAAAAATCTTGTTGAACTGACTCTCAGTAAGGAAATGGTTATATATCAATAGACCCCAGAGCACTAGGATGAAGTAAGTTAGAAAGAGAAAGTAAGCTAGATAAGTTAGATAAAATAAAATAAGTTAGAAAGAAGGTGTTTTGGTTGAATTGAGATTTCCTAGACTAATATGAGGGAAAAAGCACACCGAGATGCAGACAATTTAAATAAGCTTCATCTGGAGTTAAAAAAAAAATCACACAAAATATTTTCCTCAATATGTGAAATTATATCATTTCTCCTATGTATACCCTAACCAATATAGCAATTACAAAAAATATTGAAGGAGTATAAAATTAAATAAACAAAATTAGGGGAAAACTTTTTTTTTTGAGACGGAGTCTCGCTCTGTTGCCCAGGCTGGAGTGCAGTGGCGCGATCTCGGCTCACTGCAAGCTCAGCCTCCCGGGTTCCCGCCATTCTCCTGCCTCAGCCTCCCGAGTAGCTGGGACTACAGGCACCGCCACCACGCCCGGCTAACTTTTTTTATTTTTAGTGGAGACAGGGTTTCACTGTGGTCTCGATCTCCTGACCTCATGATCCGCCCACCTCGGCCTCCCAAAGTGCTGAGATTACAGGCGTGAACCACTGTGCCCAGCTGAGAAAACTAATTTTATTGTCACATAATATTTTACATATTTATGGGGTGCATGTAATATTTTGTTATATGCATAGACATGTAATGTAATGATCAGTCAGGATATTTGAGGTGTCCGTCACTTTGAGTGTTTATCGTTTGTATATTTGTGAAAAATTCAAGTCTTCTCTTCTAGCAACTTTAAAATATATATTGTTGCTAACTGTAGTCACCTTACCCTATTGTCTAAAGAAAACTAATAATTTTAAGATTACATGCTTATTTGAATAGATTTTAAGATACTATTTTTAGAAGTGTAAACATTCTGATTTAAAGGTATAAAGTTTTTGGAAGATTTGATTCACAGGAATTTCATCAAAATTGGTGTTCGTATTGGATAATGTTCCTATTCTCTCTATATCAAAATTATTTATATTATAATTTAAGTTGGTTAATAATTATGAGAAAACATGAAAAAAGTGAAGCAATACAATAAATGTATTTAGAAAAATTAGAAGTGAAGCTACATATATAAAGTAATTGAAATAATATCTGTCATAGATAAAATTACATGAATGCTAATGTAATTGCTGAAGTAAAGCAAGTGAAAAAACTGTAAGAAAAAATTACTATTCAGTCATATCTGAAGAAAAATGTTTTCCTGAATCTATGAAACGAATGTTTCCTCAGAATTTGCTTTCATGTTTTCCTTCTGTTTCTATTGTTTTTGATTATATCAATTAAGATTAATTCCCTCAGAAAACAAATTTGACTTGTGGTTGTAAAACTTTGAAATAGACTTTTGATTTAAGGATGTTTTTAATGTTTTACCTATCTGCTATTGCTATGCAAAGATTAGGAGAGATCATTTTAGGTTAAAATAGGAGAAAGAGTAAGAATAAGAGTGAGTAGTAAGAGAGTAAGAGTAAGTAGTAAGAGATAGAGTTTTACTAATAGAACTGCACATGTGACTGAAAATATGTAGGTGGTTAGGACTTGGATTTTTGGTTTATCTCAAGATAAAAATATTTATTTTCTAATCCATCTTCCGTAGGTTTTATTTTTGACACTAATAATTTGTGTACAAAGTTTAATGAGAAATGTCCCGTGCCCCTGACATCAAGCATGTGTCAGCAAAAGATACATCACGTAGCAACATAAATTGTTTTACGACTGAAAATTATGTGTAACATGATAAATCACATGTTCACATTTTTATTTATAGGGTAAAACAAATTATGTACAATACCTCTATAACCTACTGAATAATAATACCACCGAGGATTGGGGTCTTTACATACATTATTCTATTTTATCCTGACGACAATCAATTGAGGCAGTCAAAGCCAGTAATTTGCAAATGAGCCAACAGAAGCTCAGAAGAGTCAGGAAAATAGATGAAGTCAGGGTACCAGTGATGAAATGAGGGAGGGACTCTTAGGAATAATACTTTATAAATTGGGAAAGGAAGTTCCAGAAAAGTTTTAAAAACTTTCCAGATGACACAGTTGCCAAATGGTAGAGTCAGGATACAAATCCTAGTAATCTAAGCCTGGATTTCATTGTATCAGGCATTACTCTGTGTTTTCTCCCATTGTAAACCTCTGGTTTCAAGTTTGATTCCAAGACCACAGTATTTCAGACTTGTTTGAGTCCTATTAGTGGGGTTATCAATGACTCAGAATGTTAATCAGAACAAATTGTTCCCTTTTGCTCTTTCATTATGCTATCTTCTTACTTAATATCAGTCTCATTTTAAGAATAGTGACTAGCTAGGCAGCCTCCAATGACCCTTAGTAATACAGGAGCCACATGAAGATGGGACAAGAGTTAATATGTTTTATCTTGTTCACTTGCTTTGAGATTAGTATTAATGAAGCAGAGTCATGAATTTAAATTCCCTTTGAGTCACAAAGATTTTTTTAGATTTGATAACTACCCATTGCTTAGATTTAAGGTAGTCATTTTCTCTGACAAATAAGTAATGCAGGTCACCAGGGAGGCAAGGTGAGAGTGTATAGGTAAGTCTGCATCATCATAAGTACCCTGGCAAAAGAACTCAAAGTCCATCCATTTAGGATGTCCAGTCATTTCATCTTTGCTTACAAACTAAACTTGCTGGTTTTGGTAGAATTTGATGCTGGTTTAAATAAAGAATATGTTCATAGATGCCTTCAAATATTGGTGCATGTACAGTTCCTATCACATAATCTCACTAAACTTTGGCCTGAGTAGATTGTAGAAAGTCTACTAAAATCTCCTGGAAACTACACTGTAAGAGAGTCTTTATCAACCTAGAGCACCACCTAAGAGAAAGTGAGCTAGTTGTTTAAAAATCCATACATGAACAAGACTAAAATGTTTCCCAGGAGGAGAGAATTCAGATGCTAAAACCAGCATAATACTGTGCAAGCTGGGATGATTGACCATCTTATTATTAGAACAGATATTTGAAAGAAATATTTAGCTCCCACTTATGAAGGAGAATATGTGGTGTTTGGTTTTCTGTTCCTGTGTCAGTTTGCTGAGAATGATGGTTTCCAGCTTCATCCATGTCCCTGCAAAGGACATGAACTCATCCTTTTTCATGGCTGCATAGTATTCCATGTGCCACATTTTCTTTATCCAGTCTAACATTGATGGGCATTTGGGTTGGTTCCAAGTCTTTGCTATTGTGAACAGTGCTGCAATAAACATACATGTGCATGTGTCTTTATAGTAGAATGATTTATAATCCTTTGGGTATCTACCCAGTCATTGGATTGCTGGGTCAAATGGTATTTCTGGTTCTAGATCCTTGAGGAATCACCACACTGTATTCCACAAAGGCTGAACTAATTTACACTCCCACCAACAGTTTAAAAGCATTCCTCTTTCTCCACATCCTCTCCAGCATCTGTTGTTTCCTGACTTTTTAATGATCACCATTCTAACTGGCATGAGATGGTATCTCATTGTGGTTTTGATTTCCTTTTCTCTAATGAGCAGTGATGATGAGCTTTTTTTTCATGTTTGCTGGCTGCATAAATGTCTTCTTTTGAGAAGTGCCTGTTCATATCCTTTGCCCACTTTTTAATGGGGTTATTTCTTTTTTTTTTTTTTTCTTTTCTTGTAAATAAAATATTTTTCTTTAGTTCCTAAAGTCTGGAATTGACTATGAGAGAAAATTGCCATGTTGCATTTGTGACTCAGAACTATCCTATTGACTATGATACCCAGTTAGGTAGTAAACACATTTTAATCACCAACGGCCTGACAATCTTTCACAGAGAAAAGTTTGGCTTGATTATTAATACTATCATGTCCTAAGTTTTGGTGAATTCTGAATATGCCACATTTGACATTAAAATTAGTGTATATGAATATATGTATTTGTATGCATATATGTATAGATTCCGATCATATAGGAACTTCCAACTTTAAGGGCCATGGACACATGAAAGTATTATGTAGAAAGAAATCTTAGCATATTTTTACACCTGATATATACAGATTGAGCATTCCAAATCCAAAAATCCAAAACCTGAAACTTTTTGTGTGGAAATATAACCATCAAATGAAATGCTCACTGGAGCATTTCCAATTTCAGATTTTTCAGATGTGGGATGCTCAACCAGTAAGTATACTGCAAATATTCAAAATCCAAAAGGAATCTGACCTATGAAAGAGTTCTGTTCTCAAGCATTTGGAATAAGGAATATTCCACCTGTATATCTATGAGAGTCTGGAGGGTATTGAAAGGGGAAAATAGGAATTTTACAATAGAGAAATATAGTCAAAACTATCGTAATCAAATTGTAAACGTTAATCTCACCAATAATTTTGTGTTGACATTGTGTGTTCCCTGATAAAATGTGAGAAGATTGCTTCACCCCTGGCGTGTTCTTTCCAAGAACCTATAACCTCAATCTAACCATGAGGAAAACATCAGACAAATCCAAGTCTGATGACAAGGAAACAGGGAAGCCTGAGAGACTCCCACACACTAGAGGAGACTGGAGAGACACGACAAGTAAATGCTATGTGGCACTCTGTATCAGGTTCTGAAACAGATGATGTTTATGGAAAAACTGGTGAAATCCAAATAATGTCTGGAGTTCACATAAAACAATCCACCATTGTTGAAATCTTAGTTTCCTTGAATATACCAGAGTACTGTGAGGTGGTAATAAAGGGTGAAACTGGAAGAGGGGTACAACAGAACTTTCTGTATTACCCTATTTATTTCTGTGAGTGTACATTAATTCCAAAATAAAAAGTTGCCAAGCAGTATGGTACCCGAGAGGCTAGAATAGAGAAGGATTAAAATTAAAGCAAGGAATGAACGGCATAACCAAGAAGGGAGATAGTCAAACTGGGTAGCGCCGGTGTAGATGGAGAGATGAAAACAATTCATTTGATATTTAAGTACTAAAAAGGAAACATGCTTTAAAAATAATTTCCAAAGGCTGCATCAACGTTTCTAGCTACTGCATCATATAGTCAATGTATATTGGCTTTACTCTGAAAAAAAATATGATTAGCCTTTCCATAATCATGATTAAGAGATTTCAACATCTTGTATATACACAGGGGCATTTATGGACCCAAGGTAGGATTAGTTATTGACTTTTATGAATTCCATTCCTCACAGATGACTTTACAGATTTAAATGGCCGTTATTTACTTTTGCCAGCCCAAGTCCCTTCGCTCTTGGGATTAAGGAACCCTTCCTGATTGTTGATGATAAACCACATTTTTAAACATGGGATTGGAGTCTAAATCTCTTCCCACGTCTGAAAATGGGCATATAATTGGATCTGAGATAAATGGCCTAAAACATTGCTACAGTAAGGGTGATTAATTCAGGAAGGAATTAATGAACAACATATAGTATATAATCTTCAATCAGACTCTTCAGTAAGTGAGAGTAAACTTGATATTTTTCTAGATTTGCACATTGATAAATACCATCCTGGAGCTCCTAGAAACCAGTGTCATGAGTAAAGCCAGCCTGGAAGAGAAAAGATCTAAGCCCAGCGATGACTATATCTATCACTTGAGTTTCTTAATAAGACCTTACATGACCTGAATTACCTGAGTCACTTCTGTACTCCTTTTCTGTTCAAGCCAGTTTCAGTTACATTTCCGTGTTTGTTACTTGCAACCAAAAGCCCTAAAGGAGAAATGATATCTTATGATAATGAACTCTATCATCTTTATGAACTTTCTATCTATAAATGTGATGGCCTTTGATGACTTCTAATTGTCAGTGCAAGTCACACAAAAAATGCAGAATAGCCTAGAGTTCAGTGAGAATTCTGAAATGTATGATTAGAGACCTTACTCTAATTCATATCCAGCCGCTGGGTGTGAATCACAATTGGTATAATGCAGTAATTCTCAAACATTAAGAGTACTTCAGAATGTTCAGAGGAGCTTGTTAATCATCTACAGGCTGCACTGCCAGTTTCTAGCTCAGTAAGATTGGTTTGGAACCTGAAAATTTGGATTTCTAACAAGTTTCTGTAGATGACACTTTAAGAGCTACTGGTCAAGGCATATCATATTAACCTTTGCCCTCATTACCCTGCAAGTCAGATAAGGGCTTTTCAGAAACACTTTTCACTGTTTAAAGAAAAACATAGGGTAATAGAGTTTCCCTTTTCTACTCTCCTTTCTTCCAGTGTTACTCATTGTAATGGGAGAATGTGGCATTTGGAGTTAGCACAACCTTACTGGAATAAAAAAAAAAAAGAGAGAGAGAGAATTGCAGAAGTACCCACTCACTGCATTGACCAGCCCTGAGACTGACTTCTTTCTTGATATAACAAGCAAATCAATGGCATTATTATTATCTAACCATTAGTCAAGTACTATGCTACTTTAACGACTGTGCCTAGAAATCCTTCTAAGTGGTCTACTGTAACTGGTATGAAAGCATGTTCTTGTAAGTTATTTTTAATGCAGCAATGTTTTTCTTTATGTCCTGTAAACCCACAGCATGGAGCTGTAATGACATGGATATATGGAAATCTATCTATCTACATGGATATAGATGGCATATATGGATATATGAAGAGTTTCTTAAACACAGAGATGCCCAATAAAACTTGCTGATTTTGATAGTTTCCCTTTAGCTTAAAATAGTTGGTTTCAAGCACAAAAATGTTTTCATGTATTGTTTATGTCTCCTGTTAAACAGATTGCAAAAAAATCCCCAAAAGCTTGTCTCTTTTTAATATTATAGTTCATTTTCCCTTTAGAGAAATATTTCTCTTGTACAATGATTTGAAATACATTTTTCTACCAGAAATCTAAAAATATTTCAAGAAGGGAAAAAACTGGCGTTGCAATTTGAGGTCGTAAAATAATGCGTGCTAAAAATATGAAGTAAATGTATCTTTTCTTGTCAAGAAATATTTATAAATCCCACTTAGACAGACATCATTTCTTAGGATATTCTAAAGCCCAAAGTCAGCTGTTTAATAGAGAAGAATACTAAGAAATATGATTCAGATAAAATAGTTTTATGGCATATAATTTCTTTTTTCATATATAATTTCTTAATGCTGTTAGAATGTTCCTATAATTCAGACCCGCAAATATTATGTCAAACACTTCTTTGGCTCTTGGAACACAGTAAAATACAATTCTCATTAATACTTAACTTACCATATTCGGCGTCACCCAGCCCTTGGCAATTAACGTAGCATTTTTATATTTCTGTCAATAAAATTAAATCTTACATTTAACAAATGTAGATAAGGACATAATTTTATGTGAGAAAATAAAATCTGTACGAAGTCCAAAAGTGATCTTGTTAAAGAAAAATTAAAGTTCAAAGCACTAGAAGCCTTAAGCCAAAGTAATTGCTCCCTTGTTTGTATTATGTGGGCTTTGTCTCTGAATTATAGCACAAGCTGGTCGTGACTAATGAAGTGGGCTTAAAGGGCAGTTTTCAGCCAAACAACCTATATCATTTATTCAAAATTAACAGAAAATAATCAGCATTTTTATTAAAATCTCCTTTTATTTGTCCCTCTTTTTGAAATGGCTGGGAGGAAAATAATAATTTAAATCAAGGAAAACTTTTTTTTGAGACAGAGTCTTGCTCTGTCGTCCAGGCTGGAGTGCAGTGTCACTATCATGGCTCACTGCAGCCTCAACCACCTGGGTTCAAGTGATCATCCCACCTCAGACTACCGAGTAGCTGGGACTGTGGGCCCGCGACACCACACCTGGCTAATTTTTGTATTTTTAGTAGAGATGGGGTTTTGCCATGTTGCCCAGGCTGGTCTCAAACATGTGTGGCCTCAAGCAATCCTCCCACCTTGGCCTCCCAAATTGTGAGCCACTGTTGCCTGACTTGTTTTTTACTTCTTTATGTTTCATTACTTCTGACATTCTAAAAATAGACTATTTTTTAGCTCAATCTTTATATCAATTTTAAAAGCTGATAGAATAGGAATCTACTCTGAAAAGGAGTAGTTTGGGATTGGCATTTATACACGACTGAAGTCAAATAAAAAATCTAATCTCTCTATTAGATTGATACATTACTGCATAATAATTTACAGCCTCTATTGGAAAAAAACAAAACAATGGATTTAGGTCCTAGCTCTCCTGGAAATAATGTGGAAATGCCATGAGGGAGAATACTGAAGTGGGGGCACTCTATATTATGGTCTCACATCTTCCTAGACCTCGTAGCTGTGTAATCTCATCTAACTCACATGAAATAAATGTCTTTGGGGAGGCTGATAAATTCATCATGATTCTAATTATCTGAGATTGAGCTCTTGTACCATTGCCCCTCTACACAGAAAATAAAGACAGGTTTGTGTAGCCTGAGTCAGATTAGGATAATCTGACTGCCTTTTCTGTGAAGTAAATAATTGGAAGGGAGAAACATAGATCTTGAGTACTACAATCCAATAATATCTTTTGTTTGTTCTGATCTCCTCAGCTTTTGGCTATTTAGCTCTTACTAGCTTCTTTGAAGAATTCTCTTTGTTGATCTTAACAACCACCTTGCACTTCATATACTTTATTCATACATAAAAATGGCAAAATTTAGGCCAGGTGCAGTGGCTCACACCTGTAATCTGAGCACTTTGGGAGGCCGAGGTGGGTGGATCACCTGAGGTCAGGAGTTCGATACCAGCCTGACCAACATAGTGAAACCACATCTCTACTAAAAATACAAAAGTAGCTGAGCATGGCGATGCGTGTCTGTAATCCCAGCTACTCAGGAGACTGAGGCAGGAGAATCACTTGAACCCAGGAGGCGGAGGCTGCAGTGAGCAAAGATTGGGCCATTGGACTGCAGCCTAGGCAATAAGAGTGAAATTCCAACTCAAAAAAAAATAGCAAAATGTACATCTTTTTAATATCTCTGCCTGCTTATCTACTTATGTATGTATCTCTCTGGCTATTGGGTGTATAGAAATACACATATACATATAGATGAAAATATGAGATATGGATATATGAATACCTACATACAGAGATATATGGGTTACATATATACACACATACATATTATATATAAATGTATATAATATAGACATATATAAATATATATTATATAAATATATAACATATATATCCATATATGTTATATATCCATATATATAAAAATATGGATATATGTGCAACTTTATGTTATAAAAAGGATGACAGTGTAGTGAAGAACTGCCCCTTTGAAAGTAGGAGCATTGACTAATTTAATGATCACTACCTTCTGGTCTTTAATACCATCTATCTATTTAATACCACCTGTAATCAATCATATACCAGTGAGACTAACCAAGACAGAATAAACCCTTGAGGGCAAACCAGTTGAAACAGTGCAGAAAAAGTGGATAGTAAATTATATCAATAAAGTGAATTTTCCTGTTCATCATCAGAAAAACTGCAGTAACAAGGAGATTGTAACAATTTATTTTTTAAAAATCTCCCTACTTAATAAGAATTAATTACAATATGCAGGCAAAAGCATAAAAAAGAAAAATCAGAAATTGATATTCTTAGGATGTGAATGGGTGATATAATCAGTTGCACAACCAATTTTACTTTCTCTTTTAGAAAAAAATACTTTTCAGGTCCAATTCCCTAGAGCTGCTATAAGAATCCTTCTTAAATAAAGATTTTATTCAACATATTTATGTGAAAACAGGTAACCTTGTGAATGATTAAAACGACACACATCTATTTATAATGGGTAAAATAAAAAGAAAAGTAGTAAAGTAAAACATTATAGGATTGTTCTAAGAAAGGTCAAAGTTGGACCTGTTGCCTGCTCATTCATATATTACAAGGTTCTTTTTTTATCTATTTAGCATGCTTTTCCTGATTGCCATCAATACAACTGACTGGCCTTGGTCATGATTACGGATACAACCTGCAGATTTCATTAATAAATGTAAGGAAAAATTTCAGTGTTCTAATAACCAAATGCACATTTTATAAAATAACATTCTACTAACTAAATTTTAAAATAAATCATACTATCTTTCCCTTTGACCAATGACCTCTCTTTTCTTTTATCCAGATACTTATTAAAAGGCAAGGAGAAACTTGTACCTTGACAAATCCACCCAGCATAAAGAGCTTCTGATTTTTATGCTGCTCCAGGAACTCAGCTTTAGATAAGGGGGCTTTGTTATTGCGTTTAGCTCGTTTATTACCTCTCTCTCTTGGGATTTCGAACATTGAGCTAGGACAACAGCTTGAACAGATTTCTTATCCTAGTCCTTTAAAGTGATTCTAATGGAATGTATTTGGATACAAACAATAACATCCATCTTGTAGTAGTTATCACTGTAATCACATGCCTTATTAAATGAATCTTATCAATCTTATGTGCTATTATGGTGCTTTCTTATTGGAATGACTACCTACTGTTCACATTTTCAACAAGGTCATTGATACATTAAATAATTACACTACAGTTTTTCTTATAGCCCTAACCTCAAATATTTCCATTCATTGATTTTAGTTTCTACACAATTTCTTTTTCTTTTCCCACTGATTTGCTGTACTTAAAATTTTAATTTTTTTATTTAATTTTTTTTTTTAAAAATTAAATTTTATTTAATTTTTTAATTTTTTTATTTAATTTTTTTATTTATTTTATTTAATTTTATTATTTCTATTGCATCTCTGGGCAAATATTTCCTTTCTAATTCTCCTCTCTGTCATAGCCTCATTTTTTGCTTTCTTTGGGCCTGTACCAATAATTTAGACTCATCAAGCACTTTATTTATTGTAGTGATTTGTGAAATTATTTGGAGCTAGTTATTTGAATATCATGAAGCTAATACAAACCTAGCCAATTAAATTGTTATATATACATATATATATATATATATATCTCATTCTTTTAGCTTTAAATTTGTACCCTTACTGTGTATTCTGCATTTGTAGAAATATCACTTAAATAATTGGCTACCTGAGTTGAGCCCCACATGCTAAAAGGGATAAGTTCATTTTTAGAACGTACGCTTATTTAATTTCAGGCTAGTTTTGTTAAGGTATGACATACACACTATGAGACTTATTTATTACTTCTACATCCAGCCTCTTTTCGCATGGAACAAAAAATATGTTTTTGGTAATATGAAAATAAAATCACAGGTAATCCTTCATAAAGGAGTATGTTTTTCTGATGCAACAATTATTTCTTAATGTTTACATAACCTAAACTTTCCATCTTGATTTTGTTATTTCTTTATGTAGTGAGATCTTCTTTTAAAGCAACTTCTGACTGAAGCAATTTCATCTTGAGAAAAAAATGGATTATTCTGTCTCTCCCTATGATTTTCCTTTTACCTTCTGTGTAATCAGTTTGCTTCAGCCAACTGTTACACAAAAAGGCATGTCCACATTCTCTTGCTCTTCACCCTAACCTCATCAGGCCAACCACAGTGAGTGTTGATTCTCTGATTCCCTTCAGGTTATTGGCTGTGGTGAATTCTCCTGCCTTTTTTTTCCCCCACCTGTGGCCAAGCTGCAAAACCCTTTCTTAGTTTCTACCCAGCAGAGAAAGGAATCAAAGATCTACGTAGCAGAGAAGGTTTTGCATTGATTTTGCATATGGTATGGGCATGCAGAATTTTCACACTCCAAGTGATTTTGCCATTTGAGTTGCCATTTAAGTTTCAATAAAAATTATTAAGTTTTCAAAAATATGGATTATTTATAGGATTGTGTAAGATACTGTGTCTATCCCACATACTCATTCACTGAGGTATGCTTATTTCTGCACTACAGGTTTGCCAGCTTGAACAAACATTACTTAGGCCTTAGGAACCAGGAAAAACACCATATTATGCGGTTTTTTTGTGGTTTTTTTCCCCCAAAACCTAAAGATGAAGAAGACAACAATCCCTCCAGGAATTACAACAATAAATAGTTTCAGATTTAGACCATTAACTTTTATTTGGTTATAAAAAGTTCTGTATACTAAACACAACAGCTAAGATAACCAACAGAGTGATGGCTAAGTAGGGGAACAATAATGCATCTAACACAATAGCAACATATGTACATACTATTGATAGAAAAAAATCATAAATATGAAATTACAAACCTGCAAATAGGACATTCTGTAATGCCCAGACCGTTTGTTCCCCAAAGAAGACCACCAGAGTCCAGAGTCAAAGCCAAGCGACAAGGGTCTTTTACTGCAAGTTCGAACTTGGTCCCTCCATTCCACAGCATACAAGAGGGCCCCGAACAATGCGAGTGCTTGCTTTTTATAGCCCGATGTAAATAGGATACGTAAAGTTACAGAGGAACAAGGGAATTCATTTGGTTACAGCATTACAATTGGTTTACATTTTAAGTTATACATTTAGTAGTTTTTCTATTGGTTCCCACGCTTTCAGTAAAACCACAAATGGCTGTGTCCTTATCGGGGATTTTCCAGGTGGTGTTTGTACTGGGCTCAGGAAATTGAGAGATATATGGTGGGATGTGTTTGTACTGGGCTCAGGAAATTGAGAGATATATGGTGGGATGTGTTTGTACTGGGCTCAGGAAATTGAGAGATATATGGTGGGATGTGTTTGTACTGGGCTTAGGAAGTTGAGAGATATATGGTGTTTGTACTGGGCTCAGGAAATTGAGAGATATATGGTGGGATGTGTTTGTACTGGGCCTGTTTGTGTTGAGCCCGGGGCTGAGGAATGTGCCTGATTTCTTTCAATTCCTTTTGTTGTTGTTGTTGTTGTTATCAAAACCAGCTTAATTTCCTTTTGGAGATATCTTGCAACCTTAATACAGTTCTATTGAAACCCCAAATTTCTGTCCTTGGCAAGAAAAAAATGAGTCTTATCTCTGCTAGTTCACTTTAGAGTTTTGTTTCACTGTATAAAATGGTGTTTCAGTGACATCTTTCATATATCAACTATCACGGATAACACAGATGTAAGAAGTGTTGAAAAAATTATCCTAATTTTTACATATCTTGTGATTTTTCTATTTCTAGACTAATCTTTTTAAAGATACAAAAATCAGTTCCCCACGGAATCATTCTATGGATACTTTTTTCCACAAAGAAGAAAATATCTTCATGGAAAAACTTCATTGTATAAATTTAAAGTTTTTTATACTATATTTTGAGGCGCTCTTATTTGTTTTCTGAAATGTTGAATAATCAGAATAAGATCATATTCCCTCTCTATCTCCCATTGTTTCATATTTCTTTTCCTCTCTTTCTAATGGCAAAATAAAATAAAGTTTATCTATTGATAATTGCAACAACAAAGGAAAGAAAACAACAAAGGAAAGAAAAAAACAAAGGAAAATAAAGAGTCTGTGCAACTCAATTGAGATATACATGAAATCTCTGGGTAGACCTTGCCAACATAATTTTGAAAAATAAATTTTAAAACTTTCAGATATTCTTATACTGCTTCTTTTACACAAACTGACCATCACCCAGAATATCAGAGGGGGAAATAACTCAGCATTTGCTTATAACTCATTTATTTTCAGTTGGGGTAAGGGTTCTTCATGTCACCTAAACCTAGGTGTACAGTATAATAGTATAGAAAGTTGTAGTTCATAGACACTTTGTGCAATATTCTTGAAAGTTTGCAAGGACAGGGAGGCTCCTAAAAAGCATACTATTTTTTTGTTTTCTGTATTGATAAGGGAGCATAGGAGGGTCAAGTACATGGAATGGAATTGTATGCAAGAAAAAAGATAACTAAGGAAGATGCAAAGCCCCAAAGAAAAGTTGCAGAGAGATGACAGAAGTAGGACTTTCTTGATGTGAATGCCTTAGTAACACCTTCATACAAAGAGAACAAAGACTATTCTGGAAGTAATCCTAACTTGCTCCAGTATTCATGACTCTATAGTATTCATGACTCTAGTAGATTTGTTCACCGGAAAATTTACCAAAACACTAGGCTACCTTTCCTTTGTTTTAGACCCAAGTAAATAACAATGTAAAATACATTTAGGACAATTTACAAAAGTTACCAAAGGTTAACAATGATTCTATTATTATTTCTGCTTTCAAGGTAATTGAGAAAATTCAGAATCATTTACTTATTGGAAACATGGAAAAAGACAGAGCTATTTTTAACTTTAATAAAGGTACAAGACTAATAAAGATACAAGACTATTTGCAGAGATAAGCTGCAATAGTAAGACGGTTATTTTTATGGCTAAGAGAAATAGGGTGAATTACTTATTGCATATTTGTATTGTCTTTCCCACAAGATTATAAAACAGTTTATAGGAGGATCCCCAAAATAACTTTGCTCCTTAACTAATTAACTCCTCACCAAAATCTATCATAATAGGTGGTTCTTGCATCGTATACTTCCTTCCTGATTTAAATCAAAGTTTGAACAATTGTAATGAATATTACAATAATAGTTTATATGAGGAGCAAGGCAATATAAACCAGAGGGGAATTATCTGATGATTTACTACATACAAAGCTTCTAAAATTCTCCCAATCATTTTCAAAAGCTAAATATAAAATTGAATATTTCTATATCCTAAAAAACAGAGCATATTAATAATCTAGGTAATTCTTTTATGACAAAAAAGGTTGCCTGAAGGCCAAAGGCAATAAACTGAACCTCAGGAAAATTCTAAAATGTAATGTATCCAATTGCATAATTAAATTTAGATAAGGAACTATCAACCATAAGTTTGTAAAGCCCAAAGCCTAAATTTAGGCATTCAAACACTTAAGAAGGAAGTGATCTCCTTCTTTTATTACAAACATTTATTTACATCCAAAAGAATTCTATAATATACATGCCCTCTTCTAGCCTCCAAAGTGTAATTGAAAAATAAAGGGAAACTGCTGGCAGTGCAACTGTAGTTAGGGTTGCATACATTAGCCAGGTGGACATAAGAGCCAAGGCTTTCAACAGCCAGCTGCAATTGCTTTTTCCTCTGGCATTTATGTTAAAGCATGTGATTTTCTACTTTATATACATGCAAATTTTATTAGCGCCAGAATGATTTCTCTCATTCAGAGGAAGTCATAACTTACGACTATGCCTGCGTACTCCACATTTTGTTTTGCTTTTCTAAACTGAAAGTTATTACCAGAACATATTTTTGAAACCTAACAGGGTGCAGCTTGCCTGGTGAAAGTAGAATTACATATGGTACCACCTGGAGGTATGATAGAGGGTAAATTAAAAGGCAGGGGACAAAATGTGCACCCAAAGTACAATTACTCATTTATTGCTAAATGAAATAAATGAAACTTTGGGTATGGGTAAAGAACACAAATATTCTCTTTTGAAGCTTTTCTTGTATTATGTTTTTGAAGTTGTGGTTCATTTCTCAATTCGTAAATCAAGCATAAGACTTTTAAATGTATATTTTAAAAAGTTCGTAGAAATAATTGATGAAGCAAATAAAAAATAGGCAAATCTTTTTGTTGATTTTTTTTGTTTGAAAAACTGGATGCTTTCCTGGATTTCTCTATTCTGTTTATGTACCACAAATTAGTCTCCAGAGAGGTCTAAGGAGGCTGAGTAATGAAAGACATTACAGATAATGAATAAACAAGAGAAGTTTCTTTTTCAGTAACCAGCAATTGTATGTCAATTATATACCAACCTGAATTGGCTGATGTGTCACCATAATTGAAATAAAGCAATTGTCTATTTTGCCAGTATGATGCTGTAGTGGGAGAATAGGGGAAAAGCTATAGCACTGAGGTTAAATCATTCACTGATATCACAAAGGGAACCTCTCTGTTTCTTGTCCAAAAATGAGTGGGTTGAAATAGGGATGGCTAATTGTCCTTGTAAGCCTTCTAAATCTCTAAGGATCTAAAAACAAACATAAGACCTCAAAAGTTGTAATCCTTTTGATATAGAAATCTGTAGAGTTTAAATAACCAACTATATATCCTATAATTTTGTAATTTTTATGTAAATATGGTCTCATCAACTTTTTGTGGAACTTTCAAAAGTTCTTTCTCTTTTCCTCACCTGTCCCTCTCTCTGTCTCTCCTTCTATCTCTCTTTTGTCTTTCTTTTTCTCTTCTGTTTTAAAAAACTAAAACTAAAACTAAAGCTACACAAATACACTTTTTGATATACTTCAGTTTCTCTCAGGCCATGCAACCATACTCTCCTATTTATTTTCACTCCACTAACTTCCTAGATTCATCTATTGATGGCATCCATAGGACAATATTATAAAATATGTTTATCATATTATCATTCCTGCAAAAAAGTCTCCCTGGTTCTAGCTCCTAATTGGGCCCCACCTTCTTCTTTACACCGACACACACGATTTTCCCCCACTGATTGAATCTGTGTATTTTAGGTTTAGGAATTCTACTTTATTTCTTCCCTTTTCATCTCTTCCCTAAAACATTTTTCCAAGTCAGACAATTTTTTAAACTCTGATATGTTAGGTATTTTGTAATAAAATAATCAAAGGTAAACCACTCTATCTGCTGTTTTCTTATCGATATTGGATTTATCAAGATGTATTACTCAAAAGAATGCATTTTTGTCCTCAAATTGTAGATCCAGGATGGGCATGATAGGACCTTAGTTTATTATTAATAGTATTATACTTTTCATCCTAGGATACATGTGCAGAATGTGCAGGTTTGTTACATAGGTATACATGTGCCATGGTGGTTTGCTGCACCATCAACCCATCATCAACATTAGGTATTTCTCCTAATGCTATACTCCTCTAGCCCACTACCCATCGACAGGCCCCAGTGTGTGATATTCCCCTCCATGTGTCCATGTGTTCTTATTGGTCAGCTCCCACTTATGAGTGAGAACATGCAGTGTTTGGTTTTCTGTTCTTGTGTTAGTTTGCTGAGAATGATGATTTCCAGCTTCATCCATGTCCCTGCAAAGGACATGAACTCATCCTTTTTTATGGCTGCATAGTATTTCTTGGTGTATATGTGCTACATTTTCTTTATCCAGTCTATCATTGATGGGCATCTGGGTTGGTTCCAAGTCTTTGCTATTGTGAACAGTGCTGCAATAAACATACACGTGCATGTGTCTTTACAGAAGAATGATTTATAATCCTTTGGGTATATACCCAGTAATGGTATTTCTGGTTCTAGATCCTAGAGGAATCTCCAGATTGTGTTCCGCAATGGTTGAACTAATTTACACTCCCACCAACAGTTTAAAAGCATTCCTCTTTCTCCACATCCTCTCTAGCATCTGTTGTTTCCTGACTTTAATGATCACCATTCTAACTGGCATGAGATGGTATCTCATTATGGTTTTGATTTGCATTTCTCTAGTGACCAGTGATGATGAGCTTTTTGTCATATGTTTGTAGGCCACATAAATGTCTTCTTTTGAGAAGTGTCTGTTCATATCCTTTGCCCACTTTTTGATGGGGTTGTTTTTTTCTTGTAAATTTGTTTAAGTTCCTTTTAGATTCTATATATTAGCCCTTTGTCACATGGACAGATTGCAAAAATTTTCTCCCATTCTGTAGGTTGCGTGTTTACTCTGATGACAGTTGCTTTTTTTTGTTTTGTTTTGTTTTTGTGTTTTTGGTTTTTTTGTTTTTGCTGTGCAGACGCTCTTTAGTTTAATTAGATCCCATTTGTCCATTTTGGCTTTTGTTTCCATTGCTTTTGGTGTTTTAGTCATGAAGTGTTTGCCCATGCCTATTTCCTGAATGGTATTGCCCAGGTTTTCTTCTAGAGTTTTTTTGGCTTTAGGTCTTATGTTTAAGTCTAACCATCTTGAGTTAATTTTTGTATCAGGTATAAGGAAGGGGTCCAGTTTCACTTTTCTGAATGTGGCTAGCCATATTAAATTCACCCATTTAATAAATGGTGAATCCTTTCCTCATTGCTTGTTTTTGTCAGGTTTTTCTAAGATCAGATGGTTGTAGATATGTAACGTTACTTCTGAGGCCTATTTCCTTTTCTGTTGGTCTATATATCTATTTTGGTACCAGTACCAGGTTATTTTGGTTATTGTAGCCTTGTAGTATAATTTGAAGTCAGTTAGCGTGATGCCTCCAGATTTGTTCTTTTCGCTTAGGATTGTCTTGGCTATATGTGCTCTTTTTTGGTTCCATATGAAATTTAAAGTAGTTTTTTCTAATTCTTTGAAGAAAGTGAATGGTGTCTTGATGGGAACAGCATTGCATGTATAAATTACTTTGGGGAGTATGGCCATTTTCACGATATTGATTCTTTCTATGCATGAGCATGGAAGGCTTTCCTATTTGTTTGTGTCCTCTCTTATTTCCTTAAGCAGTGGTTTGTAGTTCTCCTTGAAGTGGTTCTTCACATCCCTTTTAAGTTGTATTCCTAAGTACTTTATTTTCTTTGTAGCAATTGTGAATGGGAGTTCACTCATTATTTGGCTCTCTTTTGTCTATTATTGGTGTATAGGAATGTTTGTGATTTTTGCACATAGATTTTGTATCCTGAGACTTTGCTGAAGTTGCTTATCAGCTTAAGGAGATTTTGGGCCGATGGGGTTTTCTAAATACACAATCATTTCATCTGCAAACAGAGACAATTTGACTTCCTCTCTTCCTATTTGAATACCCTTTATTCTTTTATCTTGCCTGATTTCCCTGGTCAGAACTTCCAACACTATGTTGAATAGGAGTGGTGAGAGAGGGCATCCCTTCTTATGCCGGTTTTCAAAGGGAATGCTTCCAGCTTTTTCCTACTCAGTATGATATTGACTGTGGGTTTGTCATAAATAGCTCTTATTATTTTGAGATACGTTCCATCAATACCTAGTTTATTGAGAGTTTTTTGCATGAAGGGGTGTTGAATTTTATTCAAGGCCTTTTCTGCATCTATTGAGATAATCATGTGGTTTTGTCATTGGTTCTGTGTATGTGATGGATTACACTGATTGATTTGTGTATGTTGAACCAGCCTGGCATCCCAGGGATGAAGCCAGATTGATCGTGGTGGATAAGCATTTTGATGTGCTGCTGTATTCGTTTTGCCAGTATATTACTGATGATTTTCACCTCAGTGTTTATCAGGGATATTGGCCTCAAATTTTCTTTTTTGCTTGTATCTCTGCCAGGTTTTGGTATAAGGTTGATGCTGGCCTCAAGAAATGGGTCAGCACGGAGTCCCTCTTTTTCTATTGTTTGGAAGAGTTTCAGAAAGAATGGTACCAGCTCCTCTTTGTACCTCTGGTAGAAATTGGCTGTGAATCCGTCTGGTCCTGGACTTTTTTTGGTTGGTTTGCCTCAATTTCAGAACTTGTTATTGTTCTATTCAGGGATTTGACTTCTTCCTGGTTTAGTCTTGCAGGGGTGTATGTGTCCAGGAATCTATCCATTGCTTCTAGATTTTCTAGTTTATTTGCATAGAAATGTTTATACTATTCTCTGATGGTGGTTTGTATTTTTGTGGGGTTGGTGGTGATATCCCCTTTATCATTTTTTATTGTATCTATTTGATTCTTCTCTCTTTTCTTCTTTATTAATCTGGCTAGCAGTCTATCTATTTTGTCAAACTTTTCAAAAAACCAGCTCCTGGATTCATTGATTTTTTTGAAGGGTTTTTCGTGTCTCTATCTCCTTCAGTTCTGCTCTTATCTTAGTTTTTTCTTGTCTTCTGCTAGCTTTTGAATATGTTTGCTCTTCCTTCTCTAGTTCTTTTAATTGTGATGTTAGGGTGTCGGTTTTAGATCTTTCCCACTTTCTCCTGTGGGCATTTAGTGCTATAAATTTCTCTCTAAACACTGGTTTAGCTGTGTCCCAGAGATTCTGGTACATTGTGTCTTTGTTCTCATTGGTTTCAAAAAACTTATTTATTTTTGCCTTATTTTCATTATTTATGCAGTAGTCATTCAGGAGCAGGTTGTTCAGTTTCCATGTAGTTGTGCAGTTTTTGGTGAGTTTCTTAATCCTGAGTTCTAATTTGATTGCACTATGGTCTGAGAGACAGTTTGTTATGGTTTCCATTCTTTTGCATTTGCTAAGGAGTGTTTTACTTCCAATTATGTGGTGGATTTTAGAATAAGTGTGATACGGTGCTGAGAGGAATGTATATTCTGCTGATTTGGGATGGAGAGTTCTGTAGATGTCTATTAGGTCTGCTTGGTCAAGAGCTGAGTTCAAGTCCTGAATATCCTTGTTAATTTTCTGTCGATCTCTCTAATATTGACAGTCGGATGTTGAAGTCTCCCACTATTATTGTGTGGGAGTCCAGGTCTCTTGTAGGTCTCTAAGAACTTGCTTTATGAATCTGGGTGCTACTGTTTTGGGTGCATATATATTTAGAAGAGTTAACTCCTCTTGATGCATTGATCCCTTTACCATTAGGCAATGCCCTTCTTTGTCTTTTTTGATCTTTGTTGTTTTAAAGTCTGTTTTATCAGAGACTAGGATTGCAACCCCCTTTTTATTTGCTTTCCATTTGCTTGGTAAATATATCTCCATCCCTTTATTTTGAGCCTATGTGTGTCTTTGCACGTGAGATTGGTCTCCTGGATACAGCACCCCAATGGGTCTTGACTGTTTATCCAAGTTGCCAGTCTGTGTCTTTTAATTGGGGCAATTAGCCCATTTACATTAAATTTAATATTGTTAAATTAATTATGTTAAATATGTTTAAAAATTAAATATGTTAAAAATTATGAGAGAGATTTGACAAAATATCTTAGCATTTTCTTGTCTGTAATGGATTTTATTTCTCCTTCTCTTATGAAGCTTGGTTTGGGTGGATATGAAATTCTGGGTTGAAAATTCTTTTCTTTCAGAATATCGAATATCGGCCCCCACTCTCTCTGGCTTGTAGAGTTTCTGCCAAGAGATCCATTGTTAGTCTGATGTTCTTCTTCCCTTTGTGGGTAACCTGACCTTTCTCTCTGCCTGCCCTTAACATTTCTTTTTCCTTCATTCCAAACTTGGTGAGCCTTAAATGCATGATTTTCTCGATGATCTACAAACCTAACTTTTTAGGCAAACAATTTTTTTTGAAAGCCACTTTTACAACTGTTTTTTTGCTTGCACTTCTGCTTTTTAGTTTTCATAGGCCATGTTCAAATTCTCAATATCTTAAAAATATTTTTAATAAAGTCTGCCTGTTTGTTTCAGAAGTTTTATTTTATTTTATTGTAACAATGTTATTCAAATATTGTGGTGTTCTTTCCTTATATATAACCATTTACAAACACAATAGTTGCTTGATTGTATCTAATATTGATTTACTTAATTAAATGAATTTTCTTCTAGGTGTAATATGTCCTCCTGAAGTAAGAGAGCTTTATCGGACAGGCAGTTAAAAAATAGTAATTCCAAGCATAAATTAGTAGTCTACATCATACTTTCTTGTATGTAGCAAAGATTTGTAGAAACAAACAATTATAATTAAATATAATTTACCACATTGTGTTTTCGTATTGCTATTATACACAATCTTGAATAACACTTGAATGCAATTTTTAGTCTTCTTTCAAGATTTTATTTCTCAAAAGGTCAATTAACTTTCAGCATTCTGTGACCTTGAGAGCTAAGAGTTTATCTCTTCTCAAAATGTGAAATATATTTTTACATGTTACCAGTGCTGTGCAGTGATCTTGGTTGTGCCTCTTCTTTCATTATATGAAAATTTACAATCACATTAAGAAGGGTAAATTGAAGTCACATCATAATCATCATCACGTGAAGAATATGATAAAATTAGTCTCACAAGCAGTGAAAAACTTAACTTTAAAAAATGTAATGTATGCTGATCAAGGCAGTTTTTCTAATTCTGATAACCAAAGACATAGAAAGAAACTCCTCCTCCCATAAAGGAAGATTGTGCCTGTTTTATAAAACATGGAGTTGAACTCAGGGCAACTATAGTATCCAAAGATAGTTGGTAACTTTTAAAAGGCACTGAAAATAAATCCACTTTAAGTTATGACAAAAATTATACAGTAAATAGTTAAAAGGGGGATGGGGAAGTGTCTACATGAAATATTATTGTACAAAGAAATCTAAAACTATGAGGTTCAATTTTATTTCATAAACTATTCCATAAAATTTTGCTTATAAACATAAAATGTGTAGTATTTCTTAGAATGAAAACAGTACTATAAGATATTGATTTTTCCCTTCCTCAAAAAGGATATGTGTAGGGAGTTTAGTTTTTCTTAATTCCTTGCTATTCATACTACAAGATTCATACAGTACATTTATTTTTTTAAAATCCTGCTTTATTAAGATCGTTACTGAAACACCAGGGGTTTTGCTCACCACACAGAAAGTCAATCACTGAGATAATGAGTATTCCCAAGGAATAAGGCTTTATGTGAGTACTACAGTCAAGGAGGATGGAAGATTCATCTCAAATCCATTTCTTCAAGTGACTAAAATTAAGGGTTTATAGAGCAGGGAAGAAATGTAACTACATGTGGAAAAACAGAAATTAGGGAAGTGTATGAAAGAGGAGTTGGTCAATGGGTAGCAGGTGGTCTGTTAGGCAATCATGATGGATGGAGGTCTTGCTTCTTATTGGCCAGATGCAATGATCTGGTAAGTTTCAGTTCCTTGATGCTGTCAGGAAACATGATGGTTGATTTGCTGAGAAAGGAACTCAGATAAGACAAATGTAATTTTTTCAAGCTCTAAGACAAGGAAGGTAAATTTCTATGTTCATTCAAGGAAAACCATAAACATTTCAGTTCTATGGAGAAATCAGGCTGATTTCAAGGTGAACTGTCAAATATAAATAGTATATACTTAAAGTGTGCAACACAGTGAATGCACAGCCAGTGAAGGGAATAGCAATAATATGTGATGGTTAATTTTAGATGTCAACAGTGCCCAGATGTGTGGTCAAACATTATCCTGGATGTTTCTGTGTTTTTAGATGAGATTAACATTTACTCAGCAAACTTTGAGTAAAGCATTGTGTCCTTCATTATGTGGATGAGTCTCATCCAATCAGTTGAAGGTGACTGAGTAGAACAATAGATCGATCTCACATGAGTAAGAGGAATTCTGCAGCAGATGGTCTTTGCCTTTGAAGTGCAGCATGGACTCTGCTCTGGGTCTGCCACCTGTCAGCCCACCCTGCAGAGTTTTCTTTTGCTAGCCTCCACAATCGGGTGAGCCAATTCTTTAAAATAAATCTATTTCTATAGACACGCACATTCTATTGTTTCTGTTTATTTGCAGAACTGTGATTACTGCACACTATAGATAAATAATTGAATAACTTAGGTAAAGTATTATGGGTACTATCATAGGAATTTATTCCATGAACTGCTGAATGTACTACAGAAACAGAAAGTGAAAGAAAAGTCTTATGTTCCAGTCAAAAGAGAGAAAAAATGACTAAATTTAATAATTCAGAATAAAACTTATGAGCAACTAAGGATAGAATAGAAGAAAATGGTACCCAAAAAAACCTACTGTTAAGACTACATTTAATGGTGAAATATTGAACTCATTCTCATTAACACTGAGAATGTTTTCTCTGACAACTCATTTTCCATATTGCTCTAAAGGTTCAATCCAATGCAATGAGGCAGAAAAATATATATAAGACATAAATATAGGAAAGTGGCAAAATTATCTCTCTCTCAGAGAGCGTGATAATCTACATATAAAAAAGAATCTACCAAGAAACTACCTACATAATGAGTAATATTTAAACATCACAGAATAAAATATCAAAATATAAAAATCAATAGTATTATTATAAGCTATTAATAAACTACTGGTTTTTAAAACATCACATATTATAGCATCAAACAACATTCCTAGAAATAAATCTAACTAATTATGTGTGAGATCTTTACATTGAAAATTACAAAACCTTTCTGAGCCAATTTAGATAACCAAAATAAATGGAGAGATGTGTCATCTTCATAGAGAAGTAGCAAGTCTAAAGAATCAGTAGTTTTTCCTAGATTTATTGATATATTTAAAACAATTCCCATGAAAATACCAGCATGCTTTGACAAGTCAATTGTAAAATTTTTATGAAAGATAAACATTCTAGAATAAGACCAAAAATTTTGAAAATAAATCAACACATTTGCAGCAATTTAATTATTAGACATATGCATTTGCTTTAAAGAAACAGTAACCAAGACATGAGATATTGACTTAAAAGTAGACACATATGCCTGTAATCCCAGCACTTTGGGAGAATGAGGCAGGCGGATCACTTGAGGCCAGGAGTTCAAGACCAGCCTGGCCAACATGGTGGAACTCTCTCTCTACTAAAAATACAAAAATTAGCTAGGCATGATGGTGCACCTCTGCAGTCCCAGCTACTCAAGAGACTGAGGCATGAGAATCACTTGAACTTGGGAGGCAGACATTGCAATGAGCCAAGATTGTGCCACTGCACTCCAGACTGGGCGACAGAGCAAGACTCTCGCAAAAGAAAAAAAAAAGAGTAGACATGTTGATAACTGGAACAGATTAAAGAGCTCAGAAATGGATGCATCCTTATAAGTTGATTTTTGTAAATGTGTCAAATTAACTGGGAGAAAATGTATTGCAACTATCTTGCTGGAGTAAATGAATATCCATATGGAATAAAAATAAACTTGACCTTGTACACATTATATACCTATACACACCGTCTACATATACAAAAACACAATGAAAGACACATTGTTGACTTAAACGTAATTGCTAAACTATGAAGGTCCTAGAAGAAAGTAAACGACAGTATCTTTACTATCAAAGAAACAAGACAAAGAATAAATAACAAAATAAAAAAAGTTAAATTTTATTTCATGAAAATTAAAATGATATAATCGTCATAAGATATATTTTCCACTTTAGAAAACTCACATGATCAAGAAATAGATGCTCATGGTATTTTTGACAGCTGTATACCAGTCTGTATGTATTCTTCAACCAGGAATTTTATTTTGGGAGAAGTACCATGGGTCTGTTAGGGTTGAGATTCTCTTCTACAGGTATTTTGGAGACATTGTTAGAACTAATGCTTAATCCCTTCTGTGGCTGTGAAATACATGGTTCTTGCAGTAAAATGTTCTGTGGCTGTGAAATACATAGTTTTTGCAGTAAAATGTTAATTCTAAGATTGTCTATTCTTAGTGACAGGCTCATCTCTCACAAGTCTAGCTGCTACCCCGTGTCAGAAATTTCCTGAATGAAAACACTTTGTCCGACCACTTTGCAAAAACAGCCATAACTCCTCTGGAGTTGTACTTCTGCCTTTGATTAAAAGATATCCAGCAACCATTGCTGAATATCATCTATTTAAGAACCACTTGAGAGTCTTGAAACCTCAAAGACCTAACACAGTTCCGGCATAGTGTGCATTCAACATGACTAAATTGACTAAACTGACTGAATAATAGACTAAAAGAACTAAAATTTCCCACCCTGAAGATAGATGCCAAAAGTAAGCTTTGTCCTGCCTTCCCAAATATATCACTTTGTAACTTACCAAAGAATGCTTGAGCTCTGTAATTCCTCAATTATTTTTTTTTCATTCATGCACAAGGTTCCGACAGCTCCTTCCAGATGGTGTCTGAGTTAGCTAAATGACAAAATAAGTGTGAAGAACACCTTAACCTCAATCCTCCTTATACCTTAATACAAGTCTATTTAAAAATATGCTATTTTATTTCTGATTAGTGGACAAAGAAGGAAATGGTAGCACCAACCACACTTCTACTAACCTCCTGGCCTTGGTCTCAATGCAGCATTTGCTCAGTCTGAATAAGGATCTCTCTTACTAAAGGGTGTAACAATGGAAGGAGAGGATGTCCATTTTTCTAGAATTATGCTCAAAAGTTTCTGGGCTCCCAAAATCAGTTGGTTATTCAAAAGTTATCTAAGTGCTCAGGGCACAGAATTTAAACAACAAAAATAGATTATGTCAGTGATGTGCCCGTCCATTGATAAGGATTCAGCCACTTTTAGTGGTTTCCAGAAATCGTCACCTGCTTCTTACCAACAAATATCCCCCAGAAGTAGAAGGCTTAGTTTTGTTGCCTTCTTGCTGAAATCAAGGACTTCCCATTATAAGTGGGAGCCCATTTCTTATTAGCCCAACTGCTTTATCTTGCTTGCTGAAACAATGTTTTGTGCTCCAGGATTTTAAACTCTCTTGCACTATTAACAACTAGTATGATTGCTACTTTCACAAATCAAACATTCTACATCGCTTTGCATTCCTGAACTTCCTGGAAAGATAATCACACACTGAAACTTAAGTGATTGCCTGTACATCGCATACTATCTAAGGTTTTTAATAACAAGCCCTCATCAGCACCCATTTGAAATTAAGTGAGTTACCCATTTCAACATAAGAAGTTGCTTTTCCTTTATAAAGAGGTTTAGCACAACTTCATTTCTCTCAAGGAAGTTGGGGTAGGTGAGAAATGTACATGTCTCCAATATTCTTTCTGGCCTAATGAAATATGAAAGCCTCAAATATTTTAAGGCTGACACCATTCACATGGTCTCTTTCATTTTTTGTGTCTAACTCTGAAAAATTACTACGATAATAACAGACCGCATATGTTAAGATACTCGGTAAACACTATGCTCAGTAAGTTAATTATTTCAATTATTTCAACAATCTACCGAATAGTTGCAATTACTATGCATTTCACAATGAGGAAGTTGAGCCTTACATAGGTCAAGTACTTTACTGAAGGTCACATAGTAAGGGGCCAAGAACGAATTCAAATGTCTGTCTGATAACAGAGCCCACTTGCTTAAACCTAACATTCTATTGCCTAAATGTTATGGGATTCACTACAGAAAATTTTAATTTGGGTGTTGACTGCTGAATTCAGCCTCTTTCTACATCTTATTTTCTATAATAGTGTATCTTACCTAAAAAGGAAGTTACCTGTCATTTGAAATAATTACTCATGACTTTGTAAAAGGAAGATATAAATTTCCGAAAATCTTTATTGAGTTTGAACATATGTATCAAGGATATGTTTATTATATAAACATATATATCATATGTTTATTCCAAGTGTTGCTTTGATTACTTTTATAATCAGTAGTAGCACTACTTATGTATTAAATTATTCATATGTGATTTACATTAATGAATAATATACAGCTCTAATTAACAATTCTAACTAGCTTCATAGTAAGAGTCTTGCTTAATATTTGTACTGTTTCCTCATGCTATTTTTAGATTATCTTAAATTAGTGGTTTAAGTCTCTTACTGAAATTTAGGAAACGAAGTAGCCCTCTTCAGATCCAGTCTCAAATTCCGTCTAAAATGTGTAGTTCAATTGAAATGTCCCAAATATTGAGAAATATAACTGGCAAAATAAGTGGGCTTTGTGTGTATGTGTTTAATTAAAGTGAATTCTAAATAACATCATTTAAATAAGTAACTTAAGAACCTATGTGAGGTTTTTAAGTTTTTTCATTTCTTAGAAAAATAAATTTGCCTATGTAGTTGTTCAGTGAAACGCTGACATTAGACAATCATTCTATTTTAGGATTTGTAAATGAAGACTGAAGTTCTAAGGAATTTCCTAGAGGAGAAAGTTAATCCCTGAATCCCTTGTAAATATTTTACTCACTACTTAAATTCCTGCCTTGTGGGCACCTTAAAATTATCTATTAAATAATTCTGTATTATCTGTTCAGAAAGTAATGGCAGTAATTTCATTTCTTTGAAGAAAAATAATTATTTGACTTTTCTAATTAAAGGATTTACTTCCCATGTTAATTAGATTCATATAATTTTACTCAAGGAATTTATTTTACTTTAAAATCATTTGCAAGAGCATTGGTTTAGTCATATTAGTAATCTACAAGGTGCAGAAATTTAATTATTCTGAGGAAACCAAATCAAATGTTATTTAGATTGCTATACAATACTATGCAAGGAGGGACATTTTCACTCCTGTTTCCTTTTGGATTTGGTTTCATCCTCTCAATTGTTAAAATTAGTTACAAATACTTGTTATCCCTTCTCTTCTAACATAGTGTTAGGGAGTTAATTATTACGCATATTTCCCCCAAACTCGCCGATTTTCACTGTTGATAGCTAACCTAAAACTAGATTTCCTTGCTGAGGAACTCAAGGAGGTCTTCTTCTTGACAACAGGAATGAAGGGTAAGTAGACATTTTCCTTGCAAAGAGCAAATGTTCAAAACCTCTGCAAAGAGCTAATGTTCAAAAGTAAAAGTTGATGAATATATAATTCCCACATCTGGAGAGCTTATTAATAGGAATTTAGAAAGTGAAGCCCTGATATTTCTTACAAGTAGAGATCCTGACTTCATCAGCCTAAACATTTCCTAACTGCAGATATATTTTTCATGTAACTCTAATATTGATGGAGAAATACCTAGAACCTATCTAATGGCTTTCCGTAAAGGACTATGATTATGTGATTCCATTGACAATAATAGAGCTTTATCAGAACATTAAAATTAATCTATCTCCTATGCCCCTAAGAAAAGCTATGTATTTTCATACTGTATTAGTCCATTCTCACGCTGCTAATAAAAACGTACTCAAGACAGGGTAGCTTATAAAGAAAAGAGGTTTAATTGACTCACAGTTCCACATGGCTGTGGAGATCTCATGAAACTTACATCATGATGGAAGGGGAAGCAAACACGTCCTTCTTCATATGGTGACAGGAGCAAAGGGAGGAAAAAAAAATACCCTTAGAAAGCCATCAGATCTCATGTGAACTCACTCACTATCACAAGAACAGCATGAGGGTAACTGCCCCCATGATTCAATTACTTCCCACTGAGTGCCACCCATGACACATGGGGATTATGGGAACCACAATTCAAGATGAGATTTGGGTGGGGACACAGCCAAGCTATATCACATACTGTGATAGTTAAATTTGTGTGTCAACTTTATTGGCTAAGGAATACCAGATATCTAATAGGATATTGTTTTGGGGTGTGTCTGTGAGGATGTTTCTGGAATAGATTAGCTTTTGAATCAGTAGATTGAATAAAGAAGATCTGCCCTTACCAATGAGAACAGGCATTATCCAATCTGTGAGGGCCAAGATAGCACAAAAAGGCAGAGGAAGGGCAAATTCGTTTTCTCCATCTTCTCCTCTTGGACAGTGGAGTTTGTATCCTCCACCCTGTATACTCTGGCGCTTATACCAGCAGCCCCTCCCCTCTCAGACTCTTGGCTTTGTACTGGGACTAAGAGTTACACCATTGGCTCTTCCTGTTCTGAGGCCTTTATACTCAGACTGAATTGTACCCTGGCTTTCCTGGTTTCCACTTTGCTCACTGGCATATCATGGGACTTCTCAGCCTTTGTATTTGCCTGAACCCATTTCATAATGAATCTCCTTTTATATATCTCTCTGTATATCCTATTAGTTCTGCTTCTCTGCAGAACCCTGACTAATACACATATTAAAATGGCTTTGGGGCAAAAGAAAATATTTCTTTCTATTTGAAGAACTTAGTTGGAATCCTTATGGAAGGAAAGATCTCATCAGTGTACAAAAGAATATCGCATTAGCAAGGAAGAAATGATGCATTCAACATCTAGCAATTTTCCTAGAAAATCATTTTCAAAATGTCTACATTTCAAAGTAGAGGTTATATTACAAGTATGAGTATCCCGAGCTTTATAAATTGAGTTTCTTATATGATATTGTCTCCATTGTTGTAAAATTAAAATTAAAATTTTCCAGTATTCAATTTCCAATATTCACATATCTGTCCTTTGACAACTATATCTCAATAAACCAAAGTAAAAATAACTATGAATTTTCTTTTTACCTGTAGCCCCTGGCAAATATCATATGCTCTGCTTCCATGAGTTTAACTCTTATAGATACTTCATATAGGTGGAATATTACAGAATTTGTCCTTCTGTGATTGACTAATTTCATTTAGCATTATGTCCTTCAAGTTTATGCATGTTGTCTCAAATGACAAGATTTCCTTCTCTTTTGAGTCTTATGCATATTATACACATGTAGGCCAGATTTTCTTTATTCATTCACTGTGTTGGACACTTGGGTTGTTTCCGTATCTTAGCCATTGTGAATAACGTTGCAGTGAATATGGGAGTGCAGATATCTCTTAGAGATCTTAATTTCAATTCTTTGGGATATTTACCTAAAAGTGGGATTGCTGAATCATACAGTAGTTCTATTTTTATTTTTTCAAGGAAGCTGCACAAACCACAAAATAAGTTCATATCGAAATCTCCAGGCTTGATGGCCTTTAGATGTGAAGTGCATCATTGGCTCTCCCCTGGGTCTCTAGGCTGCCAGAGCACCCTGCAGATTTTGTATTTGCCAGCTTCCATAATCACACAAGCCTTAAAATAAATATGTTTCGGTGTATGTGTGTGTATATACACATCTGCATGCATGTGTGCGCGGGCGCGCGCGCACACACACACCCACACACACATTCAATTGGTTCTTTTTCTGGAGAACACTGACTAATACATTGGAAAAGCAGAGATATGGGGTGCAGAGCATGACACGTGTTTATGAATGTCTGGAGGGCCTTCATGGAAATATAATCGGATTTATTTTGTGCGATTTTTGAGAGATCCAGATGCCTGGATTTAAATTAGAGGCTGGTAGTTTTCAACTTATAGGGAAGACAAAAAAACTGACATATCAATACAAAAAAATATTTTAAAGGGATTGACATGTGACATTGCAAAATTAAAAATGTGGGGTTATTTATGAAGTTAGTGTGGCAGTTGTTCAAAAGGTATAAAATTTCAGTTGTGCTAGATGAGTAAGCTCTAGAAATATGCTGTATTACAGTCCTTATAGTTAAAATGCAGTATTGTGTACTTCAGACTTTGTTAAGATGGTAGATCTTATGTTACATGTGTCTACTACAAAAACAATGAAAGGGACACGAGGAAAATTTGGGAGATGTTGGATATGTCTATTACCTTGATTTTGATGATGTTACCACAGATATTTGCCTTTGTCCAAACTCATCAAATTGTACACATTAAATATGTGCAGCTTTTCTATATTAATTATAACTCAATAAAGCTGTTAATAAATAAAATGATTTCTATTGGCTCATATTGAAATTGTCATCAATTAGTTCACCTTTATCCGCATTCCTATTCAATAATATAGCATTCAAGGTCAAATATTGTATAGAATCTTTTTTTTTTTTCCTTGGGACGGGTTCTCTCTCCATCACCCAGGCTGGAGTGTACTGATGCTGTCATAGCTCACTTGAGCGTCGATATCCCTCCAGGGCTCAGGTGATTCTTCCACCTCAGTCTCTCAAGTAGCTGAGACCACAGGTGCCCACCGCCATGCTTGGATATTATTTTTTAATTTTTTTGTAGAGACACGGTTTCGCCATGTTGCGTAGGCTGGTCTAGAGCCCTTAGGCTGAAGATTTCAGCGCAACTCGGCCTGCCAAAGTGCTGGGATTATAGGTGTGAGCTGCCATACCCAGCCTAATCTTAATATTACATTATGTTTGCTTTGTGTGTTTGCCTATGTGTGTGTATACATTGAGTTATAAGTAAAAAATAACTTGAGAAAGTTGTTTTTATTCCTTAAACCTTTGTGGTGCTAATTTTAACAAACCATGCTTATGAAATTGAAGACTCAAGGAATCCCTAAGTTTTGAGTATGTCTTAAATATGTTACTAACATATTCAACCTCTATGTACTTGCAGGTGCCATCACATTAATATAAGCTCACCTGCCACTAGCTAATATCTCCCCAAGAACACAATGTAGAAGGTAGCTTCTCAGTCCTGCATTGATTTCCAAAAACATTCAGGGGTAGCTATTGATCTCAAGTAAAATCATAATGAATCTTTTTTGAATTGAGCCACATCAACTGGAAGCAAGAATCACAATGAGAAAATAAAATTATTCATGCATGTCTGGCATGCATAAAATTATGCATGTATAATTTTATGCATGCATATTGTATGCATGATGCACACACAAAGTTATGCCTGCATGTCATGCAAGTCTTATGCATGCCATGACTGTGAACTTTGACATTGATTGACAGTCATGTTTGGCTCTAAATTCACTGAGTCAAAAATGTGTAGTATCTTCTGTTTTCATCTTGGACAGCCATACAAAAACTGAACCTTTTCTACTAGGAAAGTATAGAAAACAGAATAGAAGAGGAGAGAAAAAGTAAATTTAATAACAGATGAAACATGTTAGCTGTCTAAAAAAGCATAAGCTCTGCTCAAAATATATTTTGTAATTGCAGAAAATTGTAGAGAGAAGGACAAACCAGAGCTCCTGTAAGCACACAGGGCTCTTTTGACCTTCTGTAGTGCTGTCCCCAAGCAGCCTAAACACCTCAATGCTTCATGTTGCTGAAACCAAGATTTAGCCCTCCTGAGAAGTAAATTGGCTTTTATTTTCAGCATCTCTACATTTCAAAAATGCATGTATTTGTAGTTTTGCACTAAATCGTGACTAGTTTTTATACTTGATTAACAACTCTTAAAAAAACTAAAGGGCAGACGAATCTATGATCAATTCACTAAAATAAAAACAGACATTAATTCAGTAGCTTTTTGACAGTTTTTTATTTTTTGGTGAACTGTTTACAGTAAAAATAATTCCATAACAATAGATAAGCTAATAGCAACATTTGTCACATGATGTCATTTTACCCTTTCCATGCTTATGGTGGGGTTTTTATTAAGAAATGAGTTTTCACATATGTCTAAACTTTCAGGGAACTAAAGAACTGTATTACAATAAAATCCTTAACAAAACACCACATCTGAAATAAAAAGGGAGGATTCAGTGTATTAAAAAAAAAGGACAATCTTTTGCATTAATTTGATAGAACATTGCATTGTAATGCTGGGCCAGTGATTAATTGTGGATTATCTTAAAATGGGTAGGATAAGAATAATCAGTCAATTTTTAATGAATATCATACACAACTGAAGAATGTATCATGTATGCCCAAATATTAGAAGACCTCTCTGGCTTTCTTATTTTGACGGTGTATATATGAATCAAATCTTTATATTCAAGGCTTGTATTTGCCTCTGCCTCACCTGACAGATGTAATAACTTCCAGTATTTTATTTGAAAAGGCTGGAATTTATAGATACGCATGGCAATTGAACCCCTAAGGCTGACACCAGGGCCTTCCAGGAGAATACTGACATTTAAGGCTGTCTTGGATTTTTTTCCCAAAAGAAGGAGCCTTTAAGTGGGTCACGGCCCACAGGTATTGAACTCCTTCCCTTGCTGACAGCTATTTACCAGAGCACAGTCGAGTAAAGGAAGAGGATTAAGAAGCTCCAATTGATCAGAAAATAGGATTCAAAGTTGAAACCTCCTTCTACTCCCAGAACTCAGCTTTTGAAAATCTTTTAGCACAACCATTGTCAAGGGATGGCATCATCACAGAAGAGAGTAAGAAGATTTATAATTCTTAAGCAGAAACAAATGCATTGAGGTTCCACGCTTTAAGGGCTCATAGGAAATAGCCATGTGAAACTGAATCACAGGGAGGAGCCATTGATCCTTTCAAACTACGACAAAAGGTTTTAGAAGAAAATAGATCTTTCCATTATGCAACCCCAGATGAAATACATGCTAGAATAAAAACATGTAAAACAAGGAAATGTGCATTCTATTTCATTTGGAATAATTCCCACAAGCAATAAAAATATGAAGTTAAGACTATTTTTACTAACCTGAAAACTAATGTGCCTTGTATATAAGATAAGGCAAAAACGATACTGAATGAGCTATATGCTGCGGCCATTTATTTCCCTGGAGTTTGCATTCAATTAATTGCTTCCATAAGTTGAAAATAAAATACTTAAGGGAGAGCCAAGGGAAGGAAACTTGAAGAGCAGATGTTTTAATGAAAAACTGGGCTTAATCTCATAAGTGTTACATATATTTTCTTTGTATCTTCTTTTTTACGTGTTTTCTAATTGAAAGGCTATTCTTCCATTTTATATAGATTTATGGGCGTGTGGGTGTGTGTGTGCCTGTGTGTGTTCAAGGGAAAGATTCATGAGCTTACTGAGTCGCCTCAGAAAAAGAACATTTCCCATTAGGTTCTAATGAAATGGTCTGAGAGTGATTCAAGGATTACTGTGAAGAGCTGAAAATTTTCCATTGCCAAGATACTCACAATTTTGACAGTTTGGTTTCAAAAAGGAAATGATAATAATAAGATGTGGTAGGTACTGACTGATAATAGGTACTGCTAGTAGGTACTGGGGTCTCATTTAAACACTGTACATGATTCAGCTCACAGGCCATCACAAAGGAGATTCAATTAGTATCCTATCTTACAGAGGAACATAAAAGTTCAATATTCTAACCAAATTACATAGACAGTAAGTAATAGCATCGGATATTAAACTCAGGAATGTTAATTCTTAAGTTACACAATTTAAAAAAGGGAATAGGAAGACCTTTCTCTTTTCCTACTTATTAGGAGAACACACACTAGTGGTTCTGAAGTCAGAAGACACATGTACTGCCTTGACATGTAACCTCAACTCTGGGTTCCTCCCTGTCTATGAAATAAGTTTAAGGTCACCATCTCACAACATACTATATGCATTAAATATGATTGAATATGTGCAAGGTGGGTTTTCATGAATTGTTGAATTCTATATTTCATATAGAAAGTCTATATTTTATATAATACTACATTTTCAAAAGCTCCTGGAATAAGATCACGATTCATTTGAGAAATATTAAACTTCTCCTTTCCTTTTCCCAAGTGAAGGAACAAAATGAGCAACAGCTTTTCTTGGATGTGGCCTTTAGGTCAGAAAAGCAAATTGTGTCTATATAGTTTGATTAGTAGAACATGTGTTCCTTATTTACTAACCGAATTCATGTAACTCACCAATATAAACAGCATAATTGTCTGACGTATTTTAAGACGTAGTTTGTCTGTTTCAAAAAAAGATACACTAGATTTTATCTCAAAATATCAGGCTACTTTCAAATCGTTGAAAGAAATAGTTTATCATTATTTTTACTGTATTATTATATTTGCTTACTAAGTCTAACAGAAAAGCAATATATGATAGCTCATCAGAGCAACAGTCCTGATGTTCCTAAATGACAAATGTGAAACAAATATGAAAATGATAGTTTCTGAAATTTGAATATTATAGTAGGACTACAGTACAATATGATATTTAAAATTTTATATATGTATCACATAATAATGCTGTTTCCATGATAGGCCACAGAGTAATAAATTCAATAAATTCTGGGCTTAGAATATTTCTATTTTAAACAAATCCCACTAAATACAAGGAAATAACTAAAATTTACTGATTTTTCAAAATATGGTATGCATCTTTATAGTGTGTTTCATCTGTTGTCAGATTTAATCATTATAACAGACCCATGAGGAATATCTTATACTTATTCCCATTTGAAAAGTAGAAGAAATGTGGCAGAAAGTTTCCTTAGCTAGCCCATGTTCCCAAAGCTCATGGATATTAAATATATTTGGCTATAAACTAAAGAAATCTCACTCCAGCGTCTGCATTCTTAGTGACTCTTCTTTAGCAAATTGTATTGATTTGTAACATCAATTAGACACCATGTCATAATCCATTTTTTTGATGCATAGCCAGTATTCTCAACTCATTCTCAGGGAACCAAATGCATGTAGATCACCTCGGTGACTTTATTAAGAAAGCAGATTTCATAAACATAGAAATGTAGATATCTGTTTAACATACTGATTTAATTTCCTTTGGATATATGTTTATTGGTATTATCGGATCATATGGTAGTTATATTTTTAATTTTTTGGAGAACCTTTATACGACTGTTTATAATGGCTGTACTAACTTACATTCTCACCAAGAGTGTATAAGGATTCTCATCCTCCACATCCTCACCAGCATTTACTTTTTATCTTTTTGAAAATAGACATTCTAACAACGGTGAAGTGATATCTCATTGTGGTTTTGATTTACATTTCTCTGATGATTAGTGTACTAGTCTGTTCTCATGCTGCTACTAAAGACATACTCGACATTAGGTAATTTATGAAAAAAAGAGGCTTAACAGACTCACAGTTTCACAGGGCTAGGGAGGCCTCACAATCATGGCAGAAGACAAAGGAAGAGCCAAGCCACATCTTACATGGCAACAAGCAATAGATAAGTGCAGAGTGAAGGAGGGAAAAATTGCCTATAAAACCATTAGATCTCATGAGAACTTACTCACTGTCAACAGAAGAACATAGAGGTAACTGCCTTCATGATTCAATTGCTTCCCACCAAGTCCCTCCCAAACACGTGGGGATTATGGGAACTACAATTCAAGATGAAATTTGGGTGGGGACACAGCCAAACCATATCATTTAGTGATGTTGACCATTTTTTAATATACCAACAAATGTTGGTCATTTGTATGTCTTTTTTTTTTTTTTCTTTTTTTTTTGAGTTGGAGTCTTGCTCTGTTGCCCAGCCTGGAGTATAATGGTGTGATCTGGGCTCACTGCTACCTCTGCCTCCTGGGTTCAAGCAATTCTCCTGCCTCAGCCTCCCAAGTAGCCACCACCACGCCTGGCTAACTTTTTTATTTTTAGTAGAGAAGTGGTATCACCATATTGGCCAGGCTGGTCTCGAAATCCAGACCTCGTGATCCACCCATCTCAGCCTCCCAAAGTGCTGGGATTACAGGCGTGAACCACCACGCTTGGCCCTTTTGTATGTCTTCTTTTGAGAAATGTCTATTCAGATATTCTGCCCATGTTTTAATTATTAATATTTGTTATTTTGTTATTGTGTTATTTGAGTTCCTTATATATGCTGTATATTAACCCCTAGAGAGTTGCACAGATTGCAAATAGTTTATCCTATTCTGTAAGTTGTGTCTTCAATCTATTGATTATTTCCTTTACTGTCCAGAAGCTTTGTAGTTTGAAGTAACCTCATTTGTCCATATTTGGTTTTGTTGCCCATGTTTTTGGGGTTTTATAAAAAGAAACAAAAACATTGCCTAAACCAATGTCATGGAGCTTTCTCCCTATGTTTTTTTCGAGCAGTTTTGGTCTTGCTTTGATGTCTTCAATTCATTTTCAGCTGATTTTGTAACTGATAGGAGATAGAAGTCTAGTTTTATTCTTCAACATGTAGATATTCCGCTTTTCCAGAGCAATTTTTTGAAGAGACTGTCTTTTTCCTTAATGTGTGTTCTCCGTGCCTGTTGAAAATCAGTGGGCTGTAAATACATTTTGGGATTCTGCTTTCTTGTCCTTTGATCTATGTATCTGTTTTTATGCCAGTACCATGCTTATTTGGTTACTATAACTTTGTAGTATATTTTAAAGTCAGGTGGTATGTTGTTTCTAGCTTGTTCTTTTTGCTTGGAATTGCTTTGGCTATTTGAGGCCTTTTGTGGTTCCATATAAATTAAGCATTTTTTTTTTCTATTTCTGTGAAGAACTTCCTTGGTATTTTGATAGAGATTGCATTGAATCTGTATGTTGCTTTGAGTAGTATTGTTATTTTTACAGTATTAATTATTCCAATTCATGAACATGGACTATCTTTTGATTTGTGTCCTCTCCGATTTCTTTCATTAGTGTTTTATAATTTTCCTTGTATAGCTCTTTGCTTCTTTGGTTAAATTGATTCCTAGGTATTTTATATTACTTGTAGCTATTATAAACGGGATTGTCTTCTTAATTTTTTTTCAGGTTGTTTGCTGCTGGCATATATAAATGCTACTGATTTTTGTATATTGATTTTGCACCCTACAACTTTATTGAATTTGCTTATCACTTCTAACAGTGGTTTGGTTGAGTCTTGAGGTTTTGCTAAGTATAAGATTATGTGGTTTGAAAATGGCTAATTTGACTCTTTCGTTTCCAATTTGGATACCCTTTATTTCTTTCTCTTGCCTGATGACTCTGGCCAGTAATTCCAGTATTATTTTGAATACAAGTGGAGAAAGTGGGCATCCTTGTCTTGTTGCAGATTTTAGAGAAAAGGCTTTCAATATTTCCTTGTCCAGTATTATGCTAGCTATGGGTTTGATATATACGCCCTTTATGATTTTGAGGCATAGTCTTCTACATCCAGTTTGTCGGCAGGTTTTATCATGAAGGAAAGTTGTATTTTACCAAATGCTTTTTTAGCTTCTAATAAAATCATCCCGTTTATTTTCTGCATTTTGTTAATGTGATGTATCTAATTTATTGATTTGTGTCTGTTGAACCATTGTGGCATCCCTTAGGTGAATCCCACTAGATCATGGTGAATGATCTTTTTGATGTGCTATTGCTTTCAGTTTGCTAGTATTTTTCAGCACTATTCATGATAGTGACGATATGGAATCAATCTAAGCATCCATCAGTGTGTTAATGGATTTTTTAAAATGTAGTATAGACTGGGCATGGCAGCTTATGCCTACAATTCAAGCACTTTGGGAGGTCGAGTTGGGTGGATCACTTGAAGTTAGGAGTTTGAGACCAGCCTGGCCAACATGGTGAAACCCCCTCTCTACTAAAAATACAAAAAATAACCAGGCATGGTGGTGCATGACTGTAATCCCAGCTATTCGGGAGGCTGAGGCAGGGTAATCACTTGAACCCAGAAGGCAAAAGCTGCAGTGAATGGAGATCATGCCATTGCACTCCAGTCTGGCAACAAAGCTTGACTCCGTTTCAAAAAAAAAAAAAAAAATGTGGTATATAACAATGCACGAATGGATTTTTTTAAATGTGGTGTATATATATATATATATATATATATATATTCGATGGAGTACTAGTCAGCCAAATAAAATGAAATTTGGTCATTTCTGACAACATGGATGAACCTAGAAGACATTATGTTAAGTGCAGTAAGCCTTGCACAGAAAGATAAACATTAGCTTGGCGCAAAAGTAATTACTGTTTTTGCCACTCAAAGTTTTGCCATTCTTAATGGTAAAAACCACAACTACTTTGCACCAAGCTAATTGAATTGTCCCACTCATGTGGAATTCCAGAAAGTTTATCTCATGGAGGGAGAGCATAGAATAGTGATCATCAGAGGTTTGGAAGGAGAGGAGGTAAGGGGGAGATTGGGAGAGGCTGGTCAACAAAGTTACAGTTAGATAGGAGGAAAATGTTCTCACATCCCATTGCACAGTAGGGTGATTATAGTTAATAATAATATATTGTATAATATTTCAAAATAACTAAAAGAGAAAGTTTTGAATCTTCTCACCAAAAAGAAATGACATGTGCTTGAGGTGATGAGCATGCTCACTATCCTGATTTTTTTTTAAATTTTTATACTTTAAGTTCTAGGGAATACGTGCACAACGTGCAGATTTGTTACATAGGTATACATGTACCATGGTGGTTTGCTGCACACATCAACCCATCATCTACATTAGATATTTCTCCTGATGCTATCCCTCCTCCAGCTCCCCACCCCACAACAGGCCCCAGTGTGAGCTGTTCCCCTACCTGTGTCCATGTGTTCTCATTGTTCAACTCCCACCTATGAGTGAGAACATGTGGTGTTTGGCTTTCTGTTCCTAGGACAGTTTGTTGAGAATGATGGTTTCCAGCTTTATCCATGTCCCTGTAAAGGATATGAAATCATCCTTTTTATGGCTATGTAGTATTCCATGGTGTACATATACAACATTTTCTTTATCCAGTCTTCCGTTAATGGGCATTTAGGTTGATTCCATATTTTTGCTATTGTGAATAGTGCTGCTGGGTGTTTCTGGAGCAATAGGCTGCTGCAACCCTTGGCAAATTCAAGCCTAAGTAGGACTACTAGGCTGGAAGCTCTAGCAGGTGTGGCTTGCCTGGTTATGAGGGGCGGGGAGTGTGGCATGAGTGGATTCACCCACCCTGCCATCCAGATGTTTCTAGCGATAAGAGGAGGCCATGCCTGCCAGCCAAGTTCAAACAGAAGCAGGACCACTTGGCCAGAAGCTCTAGCAGGAATTGCCCACCTGGCTCCCAGTGGCAGGAGTGGGTTCAGTTGACTGCTTTGCTGTGCAGGTGCTTCCCGCCACAACAGGAAGCTGCACCCTCTGGCCGAGTTCACACAAAAGCGGTGCGGCTAGCTGGAAGCTCTAGAAAGCATCGCCTGCTTGTTTATCAGTGTCAGAGAGTGAGGTTGCCAGCTTTGCCATTCAGGTGTTTCCTGGAACAAGAGGAGGCTGCAGCCACTGGCTGAGTTCAGACACAAGTGGGACTATCGGGCCAGCAGCTGGCACTGAGCCTTGTCTAGCAAGGTGAGGTGGAGCAATCTTATTGTTGGCATCACAACTGTGGCCTCCACTGGGGCTATGGCAAAAAGGGGTGGTCGGCCCCGGGCCACAAGGCTTGTAGAGGTCCCCTTGGAATCAAGAGTTGCCCCGGCAAAATGTCCAGGTGACTTTCTGCCTCAGTCTAAAAGTGCAGTGGGGAGACCAGGGATACCAGGAGGATTCTCTCAGTCACAGTTTTACACAGGTCCCTGTGGAGTGTGAGTGTCCCAAGCGGCTGTCACTCATTCAGTTTCCTGTGTTGGAGACGTTCTCCTGGCTCCATGCTGAACCCAGACAGGCCGGTGCCAGCCTCACTCCTCACTGCTCTCCGTGTCCCCTGCTGCCTTGATTGATCCCAGCATGGTTTCTCAGCCGATCGGCCTGCAGAGTCAGTGTTCGCCAGCCCTTCTGCTCTCTGTGAGAGCAGCACGCCTGAGCTGCTTCTATTCTGCCATCTTTTATTTATTTTCTTTTTTCCTTTTGTAGCTTCCCTGCCATTTTTCCTCATTTCTTGTTTCTCTACACTATTTGATTGGGGCTAGTTTGCCAATTTCTTTGTAATTTGGAAACATACACATGCAAAGTCTCCATGGATAGTTGGGGTTTGGGGAGGAAGATGGGTCAGTATATTTGCACTTAATTCAAGGCATATTTGAAGTTAATTCTAATTAACCTATATACCATCACCTGTTCTTAATCTATCCAATAACCACTTCATAATACCTTGTGGTGATTAACTCTATCTATGGTACCCTGAGCTGATTTTTTTCAGGCCAAATAGAATTGATACATCAGAATCATGTTAAAATACACCTCATTTCAAAACTTATTTTATTCTTTCAGAATACTATTAACCCTAGAATGAAATCATCATAATAAAACTTTGAGTAAATAATTTTATCTAAGCTTGGAAGAAATTACCATGGAATATCTATATAACTAAGTAAACAGAGTAGTATTTGAACTCTGATCAACTAGCTGGATGTCCTTGAGAGAGCCAGATAATCTGTCCCAAACTTACCGGAATAAGAAATGTGATATTCAAGGTAGCAATATTTTGGCCTTGTGTGGTGCAAGGGAATTTTCTGTCCCAACAACATCTAGGAAGTTATGTATCGTTAAGGAAAACCTAGCGTTGATTACTTTGGATAATTTATTTAAAAATATAAATAACTACTTTATAGCTTAACTTATATTTGGAGTAAAAGTTTGCAAGAGTAAATGAAAAATACATGTAAGCAGAAAAAAGTACAGAAAACATTTGTTTGGTTTACATAAATAGTTATGTGGTGCCAGACTGTTTTATTACTTACGGTAGATAATCTGCTAGCAAATACATCAAGCGCATCCATGCCAAAAGCCAGTAAGGAGCAAAGCGGGATAAACATCATTCTTAGGAAACAGCCATATCTGATGGAGAGCAGATGAAATACAGGATTTTTAAAAATAAAATTAATCACAATAAGACTCAAGGTAACTAAGAAAAAACAATGCATTGATGTTAAAATAAAACAGTATTATTGGAAAGATAGGAATTTTAACAAAACAAAGGACAGTTATAGTAAAGTAGCAATGAAAGAAGAGGAGGAATGAGTAGGAGATTACATTAAACTAAGGAACAACTTTGATCATCGGAGATTTTTTAAAACAATGTGTCCTGGACTAGGCACGGTGGCTCATGACTGTAATCCCAGCACTTTGGGAGGCCTCGGCGGGCAAATCACTTGAGGTAAGGAGTTCAAAACTAGCCTGGCCAACATGGTGAAACCCTGTCTCTACTAACAATACAAAAATTAGCTGAGATCAGTGGCGCGTGCCTGTAGTCCCAGCTATTCAAGAGGCTGAGGCAGGAGAATTGCTTGAACCTGGGAGCCAGAGGTTGTAGTGAGCTGAGATCCTGCCACTGCACTCCAGTCTGGGCAACAGAGTGAGACTCTGTCTAATAATAATAATAATAACAACAACAACAACAACAATAATGTGTCCTAAAGTTGACAATTTTCTTTTCTTTTCCTTTTTTTTTTTTTTGTGAGGGAGTCTTGTTCTGTCACCCAGGCTGGTGTGCAGTGGCGCGATCTCAGCTTACTGCAACCCCCGCCTCTTGGGTTCAAGTGATTCTTCTGCCTCAGCCTCCCGAGTAGGTGGGATTACAGGCGCCGCCACCACACTCAGAAAATTTTTTGTATTTTTAGTAGAGATGGGGTTTCACTGTGTTAGCCAGGATGGTCATGATCTCCTGACCTCGTGATCTGCCTGCCTCAGCCTCCCAAAGTGCTGGGATTACAGGCGTGAGCCACCATGCCCATCCTCCTTTTTTTTTTTTTTTTGAGATGGAGTTTCACTCCTGTTGCCCAGGCTGGAGTGCAACCTCCACCTCCCGGGTTCAAGCAATTCTCCTGTCTCAGCCTCCCGAGTAGCTGGAATTACAGGTGCTTACCACCACGCCCGGTTCATTTTTGTATTTTTAGTAGAAACGGGATTTCATCATATTGGTCAGGCTGGTCTCGAACTCCTGACCTCAGGTGATCCTCCTGCTTTGGTCTCCCAAAGTGCTGGGATTACAGGTGTGAGCCACCACGCCTGGCACGACTTTCATAATCCTATTTTTTCTTACAAGAATTTCTTGATTGTTCAATTGTTCAAATAGCTCATCTAAACCATTGCTGTTAGTCAGTAGGTTGATCATTCTTTAACACTGAAGTAATTATACTTTAAGCAGAAGAAGTCCAACAATTATATTATTAACAATCACTATATTACACTAATTTTCTTTTAAATCAGACCATTAAAGAATGTTATAAAAGATACTACAATGAATGTCAATTATATAAATAGGTCATAATAAGAATTTATTTACATGAACAGGTCATGACAAGAAATTAGCAAACCATTTGTTAGATACACAATTATTCAAAAGCACACAAAAATCCATAAATATTTTCTGATTATTTTTTAAATTGAGTAGCTTATAAGAATTTCAGACCTTGAAAATGGGGGCTACTTATAGCATGGGGTAATATATATGAAATATAAGCCTTATGATCCTACAATTCATCCTGATCATCACATATGACCTGGATTATGATACACATCGATTTATGAAATGGTCAGGGAAATGGAGGTTCTAGGATTTATGATCTCAAAGCTTTCTTGTTTCAAGTTACATAGACTCTTTCTATTGATGCCAATGAAAATACACATCACTACAGTTTTGTTTTGTGCGAGTTCCACATAGGTAAAATGTGTCTACAACTTTCCTTGAGAATTTTGCCTAGTCATCTATAGTACCATGGTACTGTATAATTATAAAACTTATCCACAACAACACCACAACCTTTACAACTTTCCATCATGAAAACATTTTGTGCCTTTGAAATCATTATCTAAGATCTCTGCTTTCTGTTCTCAAGTGATTTCTAGCTTTGGATAAATCTCTCTGAACTGGGTTACACTGCTATCTACTAAAAATATTTTACATTTCAATAAGAGCTTTAAAGATGATATCTAGTCTCTCTTTGTGCTATAATTTTCTGCCTCTAAATCTAACTAGTCTCTCTTTTTTCCATCCATAAGTCCAATTTAATTTATACCTCTCCTTCCCCTTATTGATTCTTGTCACTTTCATCATGATGCTTTTGTAAGTTCTACTGTCTAGTGTCTAGAGATAACACTCCCACATTCAAAACCCTTTTGCTCTAAAACATGATGACCAATGCTATTTGAATTGGAAAAATAATGCAGTAAGTATAAAAGTTCAGAATATTTTATATTCT